>NW_024429184.1:7212437-8412437 GCF_017639785.1 Mesocricetus auratus
TAAATACAGCAAGGACTATCTCAGGTGTCAAGAGAGTACCATCGAGGCTCCACCTTTCTCTTTATCCATAGGAACTCACTGTGTTTTTGTACTGGAAATAGGACATGTACAATCACCCTGACCCTTAACATCTTCTGTATTCATTGTGTTTGGTAGCTACACTAAGCTTAAGAACTTTAGTTTCCTCACTGAATTACATACACTCAAAAATAAACCACAGACCGTGGCTGGCTAATAAAGAATTACCAGGAGAAAATGAAGTTCGCATCTGTAAAATGCTCTCAGCCAACCGGAACCCTAGGAGTCTTCTTGCCGCCTCCTCCACAGAGTGGTCTTTCATCGAATTTGGGATTTATTTACTCACTTCCTGTTTTAATGGATGTAAACAAAATGGGACTTTTAATTTAAGCTAAAAGTCCATCTCTCTATTTCCCATAACTTTCCTACAGGTTGCTTTACTCTGCTTTAGCTTTGTAACTCGCAGCTCTAGTATTTAGCTCCTGAAGTCCATAGCTGTTTGAAGGTCTGAGATTTTTCTATTAAAACCTGTGATATCTGTACCTTAAATCAGTCCTTTAGCCTTTTCTAGCTTTTAAAATGGACCAGGCAACACAATTGCTGTTGTGAAAAGTTAATGGACAAGGCCATTCACAATTTATAGATTCTAGAAATGCTAATTCTTGATACACTAAGAGTCAGACATATTATTTTGCTCCGCATAGGGAAGAGTAATTGATAGCACATGGTAGATTCTTGAACCCAATTGTCTTATCATCACACATTGAGGCTCGACTGCATTGTAAGCAATCTTCTCTTTATGATAAAATAAAATGATCGCAAAAAGAATTGGAACATTTTGGAACTTAAAAATAAAATATCCAGACAGGTGGTGGTGGTGCATGCCTTTAATTCCAGAACTTGGGAGTCAGAGGCTGGCAGATCTTTGGGAGTTCAAGGCCAGCTTGATCTACAGAGCGAGTTCCAGGACAGGCTCCAAAGCTACACAGAAAAAACCTGTCTCAAAAAAACAAGGAAAAAAAATAGTAAAATAACCAGGTTGGCTAGGTTATGCCTGGGTTTCTGTACTCATATTTTTTAAAAAATCCAGAAGGGAATAGTCCTCTGAACTAAAAGTATTTAAATTATTTGTAGGATTTCTTTAGAAATAACTATAATGAACTATTTGCCCTTCTTCTTATCCTCTGTTGGGTTCCAAATCATCTTCATATTCCACTCTGTTTAATAAGGGGGAAATTTTCCAACAATTTGAAATTCATTTGTATTTTTTTTAGATGAAATCAGGAGATTTTCAGTTTGAAGGATGGTGACTCCTCTTTCTTACAAACAAATGTGAGAAAAAAATAACCAGGAGATGTAGGAGTGAACCCCACAAAGCTATCCGCCCATGAGGGTGGGGACATGTAAACTGACACAGGTAGATATAAAAGGAAGTGAAAGGAAAAGGACCCTCCCTTTTCTCCTGGAAGCCAGCCACGCTTCTAACTCCTGGTTTGTGTGACTCTCTCTCTCTCTCTCTGGTAAATAAATATGTTGTTTTCCTTATAGCATCGAATATCCTTGATAAGAAGACTTTTTGACAACTAAGTGTTCTTAAGAGGGTATCAGACACGTGAAGCATAGTAACTAGGGTGCAGCCCTAGTTTCCCGTGATTCATTATGTTATTTACTCAGGGGAGATTCAGTTCCTTTTGGAGGCGAAGTTGACTTTAAAAAATATTTATTTTCTTATCTTACATACCCAACCACAGTTCCCCCTCCTACTTCATTCCTACCCCTCCCACCTCCCCAAGCTCACCCCTACCCTCCTGTAGAGGGATATTTTTCTCCTGGTCCCACCGGACCAGTTTTTCTCTGTCCACCGGGCCCCACAGCTGCTTAAGAAATAACCACTTTGAGACTTAAAATCAGTTACAATTGTTTAGCCAATGGCTTAGGCTTCTTACTGGCTAGCTCTCTTAATTATTAATCCATTTCTATTAATCGGTATATCTCCACTTGGCCTGGGTCACCCATGATTCCTGGGTGTTCTCTGTCCTTTTTCTCTTTGTTCAGAATTCCCACCTAGCTAAATCCTGCCTGTTCACTGGCAGAAGAGGATTTATTCATCAACCAATAAGAGAAACACATATTCAAAACCTACCGAGAATATCCCCCATCACCCACCCCTCCAAAAGGGTAAGGCTTCCCATGGGGAGACAAAGCCTGGCACATTAACTTGAGGAAGGATCAAGTTTGTCTCCTCTGAATCAAGGCTTAGCAAGGCATCCCACTATAGGGAATGGGCTCCCAAAAGCCATCTCACTAACCAGGTACAGACCCTCATCCCACTGCCAGGCCCCCCCCAAACAGACGAAGCCACACAACTGTAGCCTATATGCAGAGTACCCAGATTGGTTCATGCAAACCCCCACAACTCTTGATTTAGAGCTCATGAGTTCTCAGGGGCTTGGCTCTGCTGTCTCCATAGATGCCACCATTATGGTCTTGCCCCTCCCTTGCTCATATAATCCCTCCTTCCTCTCTTTCACTTGACTCCTGGAGCTTGGCTTAGTGCTTGGCTGTGGATCTCTGCATCTGTTTCCATCAGTTATCGTATAAAGGTACTACGACGATAGCTAAGGCATTTACTAATACGATTGCCGAGGAAGGTAAGCTCAGGTACCCTCTTCACTATTGCTAGGAGTCTTAGCTGGGGTCCTTGTGGATTCGTGCGAATTTCTCTAGCACCATGCTTCTCCCCAACCCCCTAATGACTCCTTCTATCAAGGTGTCTGTTTCATTGTTCTCCTACTGTGTCCCTCCCCCAACTCAACCATCCTGTTACTTCATGTTCTCTTCACCCATTCCCCTTACCACTGCTGCCCCATGCCCCCAGTTTGCCCAGGAGATCTCAACTATCTCCCCTTCCTAGGACGATTCATGCATCCCTCCCAGGGTCCTCCTTGCTACCTAGCTTCTCTGGAGCTGTGGTTTGTAGTCTGGTTATCTTTTGCTTTGCATCAAGTGTCCTCTCATGAATGAGTACATACCATGTTTGTCTTTCTGAGTTTGGGTTACCTCACTCAGTATGATTTTTTTCTAGTTCCATCCAATTGCCAAAAATTTCATGATGTCATTATTTTTATAGCTGAGTAATACTCCGTAGTGTAAATGTACCATATTTTCTTTATCAATTCTTTGGTTGAGGGGCATCTAGGTTGTTTTCAGGTTCTGGCTAATGAATGATGCTGCTATGAACATAGTTGAGCAAGTATCCTTGTGGTATGATTAAGCATCCTTTGGGTATATGCCCAAGAGTAGTATACTGTGAGCAACAATCAACAAATGGGACTTTCTGAAACTAAAAATCTTCTGAAGGCAAAGGATACAGTATAAGATAAAATGACGGCCTAGAGATTGGGAAAAGATTTTCCTCAACCCACATCTGACAGAGGGCTGATCTCCAAAATAGTTAAAGAACTCAAGAAACTAGACATCAAAATGCCAAGTAATCCAATTAAAAAGTGGGGTACAGATCTAAACAGAGTGTTCTCAACAAAAGAATCTGAAATGGCCAAAAGACATTTAAGGAATTGCTCAACATCCTTGTAAGGGAAATGCAAATCAAAACCACTGTGAGATATCATCTTACACATGTGAGAATAGCTAAGATAAATAAAAAAAAACAATGAGGATAGCTTATGTTGGAGTGCAGACTTGTACAGCCATGTTGGAAATCAGTATGGGTGACTTCTCAGAAAATTGGGAATCAATCTATCTCAAAACCCAGTGATACCACTATTAGACATATACCTGAAGTTGACTTTTATTTTCACAAACTACTTTAGTCCCTGAGTTTGTAAGTAAAAAACTTGGAATTTCTTAGAGCCTGGCTTCTTCTCAGACCAAATACTGAGCAGAAAGAAAATCTACGCAGTATTGCCTTTCTCACAGAACTGAGTGTCTGAATATATTCAGTGACTTCAGACACCCTGGGGATGGTATCACCATGTCTGACATTCTCAGGCATGTTAAATTCTCTTCAAAAGCTTGTTTTTCTTTTTATTGCTAAAAATGTACCTTGTCAACTCTTTGGAATCCCAGCTGAATTATTATATCGTTGTTAAGCATACTGTTTCCTCAAAACAGCTTTTCAAGTATAGGCTATGATATCTTAGTCTTTCTTGCTCTACTTAGAGTTTTTCTGTTCCTTTAGCCATCATCCATATTTTTTGTCATTAGATTATATATACATATATATTTAATTTAACTATTTATACATATTACTCTCAGTTCCCTTTCCCTCCCCTCCTTCCCAGCCCCCCAATACTCCCAATACCCCATCCCACTCGATCCCCTCCTGCTCCCTAGGGAGGGTAAGACCTTCCATGAGTGATTTTCAGAGTCTGTCATATAATCTTGGGCAGGGCCTAGGTCCTCCCCCATGTGTCCAGGCTGAGAGAGCATCCCTCCATGTGGATGCCATTTGCAGGCCAGGAATAAATACTCATCTACTCTCCAAGTTTCCATAAATTGACAAGGCCTGTTTTCTGACACCCAGGTTGGGGAAGTGCCTGGATCAGTCCCATGCTGGTCTCTCAGTCATCAGTCTGTGGTCAATGCATTCCCCCTTGTTTAGGTCAGCTGCCTCTGTGGGTTTTGCCACCCTGGTCTTGGTCTTGATTCCTTTGCTTATCAGCCTTCTTTGCAACTGGGTTCCAGGAATTCAGTTCGGTCTTTAGCTGTGGGTGTCTGCCTCTGCTTCCATCAGCCACTGGAAAAGGGTTCTAGGATGGCATATAAGGTAGTCATCAATCTTGGTATCAGGGGAGGGCATTTAATGTAGCCTTAATGCCAGTTGGTGTCATTCTTTTAGATCTATGAAGAACTCACTAGTGCTAGATCTCTCCTCCAACTTATAATGGCTCCCTCTATTATGGTATCTCCCATCCTTCTCTCCTCTATTCTTGCCCTGGCTCAACCTTCCTGCTCTCCTGTGTCCTCTCCTCCCTTCCTCTTCTTCCCCTCTCTTTCTCCCATCTTCCTCTCCCCTCCTCTCCCTCTGCTCCCAATCCAATTAGGAGATCTCCCATAACCCTTCTCTGTGTTGCCATAAATATCTCTCTTAGTGTCCTCCCTGCTTCCCAGACTCTCTGGCAGTGGGATTGTAGGCTGATAATCCCCTGCTCCATGTCTAAAATCCATATATGAGTGAGTACATACCATGTTTGTCTTTTTGTGACTGGGTTACCTCATTCAAGATGGTTTCTTCTAATGCCATCCATTTGCTTTCAAATTTCAAGATTCCATTTTTTTCTGCTGAACAGTACTCCATTGTGTAAATGTACCACATTTTCTCTATCCACTCTTCATTTGAGGGGCATCTAGGTTGCTTACAGATTCTGGCTATTACAAATAATGCTGCTATGAACATAGTTGAGCAGATGTACTTATTATATGAGTGTACATCTTTTGGGTATATGCCTAAGAGTGGAATTGCTGGATCTTGCGGTAGACTGATTTCCATTTTCCTGAGGAATCTACATACCGATCTCCACAGTGGCTGCACAAGTTGGCATTCCTACCAGCAACGGACAAGTGTTCCCCTTTCTCCACATCCTCTCCAGCATGAACTGTCATTAATGGTTTTGATTTTAGCCATTCTGACAGGAGTGAGATGGTATCTCAGAGTTGTTTTGATTTGTATTTCCCTGATAGCTAAGGATGTTGAGCACTTTCTCAAGTGGCTCTGAGCCATTTTAGATCCTCTATTGAGAATTCTTTATTTAGTTCTATACCAACTTTTTAATTGGATCCTTTGGTGTTTTGGAGACTTGCTTCTTGAGTTCTTTGTAAATTTTGGAGATCAGCCCTTTGTCAGATGTGGGGTTGGTGAATATCTTTTCCCATTCGTTGTGGTATCATTTTGTCTTGCTGACTGTGTCCTTTGCTTTGCAGAAGCTTCTCAGTTTCAGGAGGTCCCATTTATTAATTGTTGACCTCAGTGTCTGTGCTACTGGTGTTATGTTCAGGAAGCAGTTGCCTGTACCAATTGTTCAAGGGTACTTCCCACTTTCTCTTCTAAGAGGTTTGGTGTGGCTGGATTGATGTTGAGGTCTTTGATCCATTTGGACTTAAGTTTTGTGCATGGTGATAGATATGGATCTATCTGTTGTCTTCTACATGCCAGCATCCAGTTAATACAGCACCATTTGTTGAAGATGCTTTCCTTTTTCCATAGTTTTTAGCTTCTTTGTCAAAGATCAGGAGTTCAAAGGTGTGTGGGTTGAAAACAGGGTCTTGATTAGATTCCATTGGTCTACCTTTCTGTTTTTGCGCCAATACCAAGCTGTTTTCAGGACTATAGCTCTATAGTAGAGCTTGAAGTCAGGAATGGTGATGCTGCCTGAAGTTTCTTCATTGTGCAGTGTTGTTTTTGCTATCCTGGATCTTTTGTTTTTCCATATAAAGTTGAGGATTGTCCTTTCGAGACCTGTGAAAAACTGTGCTGGTATTTTGATAGGGATTTCGTTTAATCTGTAGATTACTTTTGGTAAGATTGCCATTTTTACTATGTTGATCCTACCTATTCAATAGAATGGGTTATCTTTCCATTTTCTGGTATCTTCCTTAATTTCTTTCTTTAAAGACTCAAAGTTCTTGTTATACAGGTCTTTCACCTGTTTGGTTAGAGTTATCCCAAGGTATTTTCTGTTGTTTGTAGAAATTTTAAAGGGTGATGTTTCTATGATTTCTTTCTCATCCCCTTTATTGTCTATATATAGTAGGTCTACTTATTTTTTTGAGTTAATTTTGTATCCTGCCACTTTGCCTAAGGTGTTTATCAGCTGTAGGAGTTCCCTGGTAGAATTCTTTGGGTTGCTTACATAGACTATCATATCATCTGCAAATAGAGAAAGTTTGACCTTTACCTTTCCAATTCGTATCCCCTTGATCTCCTTTTGTTGTCTTATTTTTCTAGCAAGAACTTCAACTGCAATATTGAATAGATATGTAGAGAGTGGATATCCTTGTCTTGTTCTTGATTTTAGAGGAATCGCATTGAGTTTCTTTCCATTTAGTTTGATGCTGGCTGTTGGTATTCTGTATATTGTTTAGGTGTGTTCCTGATATCTCTGATCTCTCCAAGACCTTTATCATGAAGGGGTGTTGGATTTTGTCAAAGGATTTTTTCAGGGTCTAGTGAGATGATCATGTGGTTTTTATTTTTCAGATTGTTTATATGGTGGCTTACATTGATGGATTTTTGTATGTTGAACCATCCCTGCATCCCTGGGATGAAGCCTACCTGATCATGGTGGATGATTTTTCTGATGTGTTCTTGGATTTGATTTGTGAGTATTTTATTGAGTATTTTTGCATCAATGTTAATGAGGGAGATTGGTCTGTAATTCCCTATCTTGGTTGTTTTTTTGTGTAGTTTGGGTACTAAGGTTATTGTAGCCTCGTAAATGAGTTTGGCAGTGATCCTTCTGCTTATATTGTGTGGAACAATTTGAAGAGTATTGGTATTAACTCTTCCTTGAATTTTTGGTAAAATTCTGCTCTGAAGCCATCTGGCCCTGGATTTTATTTGGTTGGAAGGCTTTGTATGGCTGCTTCTATTTTGTTAGGGATTATTGATCTATTTAAATTGTTTATCTGTTCTTGATTTAATTTTGGTGAGTGATATCTTTCCAGAAAGCCAACCATTTCCTTTAAATTTTCCAATTTAGTGGAGCACAGCTTTTCAAAGTATGAGCTGATGATTCTCTGGATTTCCTCAGTGTCCATTGTTATGTCCCCCTTCTCATTTCTGATTTTGTTAATTAGCATGTTCTCTCTCTGTCTTTTGGTTATGTTGGATAAAAGTTTGTCTATCTTTTTGATTTTCTCAAAGAACCAACTCTGTGTTTCATTAATTCTCAGTATTGTTTTCTTCGTTTCTACTTTATTGATTTCAGCTCTCAATTTGATAATTTCCTGGTGTCTACTCCGCCTGGGTGAGCTTGCTTCTTTTTGTTCTAGCGGTTTCAGGTGGACCGACAGCCTCCAAAACAATACAGAGAAACCCTGTCTCGTAAAAACCAAAACCAAACAAACCAAAAAAAAAACCCTCAAAAATAAAAGCAAAAAAGAATGCAAATATACATCTTTTCAAAAGGAATGAACTTGTAGTTGAACACACATAATGCATTTTCCAATTTCCTGCTCATAGCTTAACAAACTCTCCTAAGCCACTGAAATCATAAAGTAAGTTTTATAGCTATCTGCTTTATGATACAGTTTGAAAGCGTTTATCATGGTTGTTGACATTTGATAGCAGCCCCATGGCACACTGCATTGCTATATTTGCGCATGAGCCAGTGAGCTCAAGCATCGCTTGCTTAAAGTTGGTGTTACATACGATAACTTTCACCTAGTTTTGGGTATAAAACACGTGTGTTATTTATTCTGCTTCAACATAAAGCCACCTCCCCCAAATCAATAGGGAAAGGGGCATCAAAATGAATCCCTGCCACCAAAATATCAAGTGCATTCCTTGAAGAGTTGGGGGAAATAAAGATTGCTTCTGAGACAAAATTATTAATCATTTTGGATTTGGCTATATACATTTTTACAAGTTGCTTAAAAAGAATGCTGTCTGCATTAGAAAAGGCTTATTTGTCCTTTATCCAGTGACTCACAGAGGCAGATTCAGAGATCTATTGCTAAACATTGAGCCTATTTGAGGGAATTTTTCTGAGGAGAGGGAGGGGGGATTGGAGGAGCCAGAGGGCTCAGGAACATCCAGTTAAACCCACAGAAATGGCTAGCCTGGCTCATGGGAACTCAGAGTCTGAACCAACAACCAGGCATATATGTGACAGTTGTGTTGCTTGGTGTTTTCATGGGACTCCTGGAAATGGGAGCTGTCCGGGCTGTCCCTGGTGCTTTGGCTGGCTCTTGAGAACTTCTTTCTCATGCTGAATTGTCTTGCCCAGCCTGAGTACACTGGGAGATGCTTGCTCCTATGGCAGTTTAATATGCCATTTTTTTGTTCCCCAGGGGAAACTGGCATCTTTTTGAGTGAATATGCAGGAGGGGTAGAATGAGGTGGGGTGGAGCGGTAGTGGGGGAAGGAGGGAGGAGAGGAGGGAGGAGAGACTGCAGTTGGGATATAAAATAAATAAATAAAATACACACAAAGGAAAAGTCTCATTTATACATGTGTTTAAGTCTATTTAGTTTAGCAAGCACCCTTTAAACATAGGGAAGAGTAATAAACAACTCTGAGAATATACTTTCTGCTTAATATGTACTCTTTCTGCCCAGTGCTCAAAAACCAGATAATGGGATGGTGGTTGTCGGGATTAGGGGAAGGGGAATTGAAGAAACTTTGATTAAAGTGTACAAACTTTCTATTATATGGTGAATCAGATATGGTTATCAAATGTACAGCTTGAATGATATTGGGTGTTAGCTGATTTAATTGTGGTATTTCCTCAATGTTTAGATATAATAAAGTATAATATTGAACATGTTCTAAATTTATTTGACAGCTAAATACTTTAAAACAAATAAAAATTTTAAATTAGGATTTTCCTAATTTTTTTAGTGAGTCTCTCAGCTCTCATTTCTTGCCTTATTTCAGTATGTTCTCCACAGATAGCACCGTGGAGGATTTTCTTAGGAGACGGAACCATTCAAACTGCTATTCTGCCTCACGTGTGCCACACTTGCTGGGCTTCTGTTCTGAGCTGTTGTCCGTGCCATCCTCATCAAAGTTGTTGTTTGATGTCATCCCATCTGAGTCCCTGGATTCATATGCATGCTAAAGTAGGGAGTGGTACCATGACTTGGAGATTTGGGGGCACTGTCTTCCAACAGCAAAATCTGGTAAATGCAGACTGTGTAACATCTATTTTCTTTAGTGGCATAGGTTTCTGTAAAAACAATGTAGACAAAAAAATTGAAGAGAATCAAGATTGTGGCTTTCAAGGCTCATGGATTGTCACTACCCTGAGTCCTTTTCCTGGAACACGTGTGCTCCTCCAATCATGTCCACACACACTGAGTGTTTCACCTGTGGCCAGGGTTGGTCTAGCATCTTACATCTCCTAGAGCTTGGCATGGAATGTAGGTGGATGAAATGGCTTGGAGCAGCACTGAACAAAACAAAGGAAAACACTGGAGTTGCCAGGTCAGCTGACTCAATTGCCTTCTCACAGTGTATTCCACTGTTCAGTGCTTCCAGGTGTCAATGAGAGAGAGAGTTTAAAACTATATGCTTACCTGCGTCAGTCTAGAGTTCTCTAAAACTACATCCCCAATCTGAACAATAATTAGAGTTTTCCAACAAAAGGTAAAGAGGCTTGCATTTTACACTTATGTATGTGCGTCAATGTATGCATAGGTAAGTACACATTTGGATGTTTGAGACAGCCAACCAGAGTTGGTTCTTTTCTTACACCATGTTGATCCAAGGAATCAAGCTCAGGTCATCAGGCTTTGTGGCAAGGTCCACTGAGCCATTTTATTGGCCCTAAGGATATCTGCATTATTGTTGGGGAAGTCCTTTGTCAATAAAGCACTGCTGGCCAATAGGAATCTAGATAGGTGGGACTAGGAGTCCAGGAGAACTCTGGGAAGGAGAAACACAGGGAGTCGAGATGTAACCGCCATGGGGTAGGAAGCCCGGAACTATTCTACGGTAAGAGACATACTTAGATTAACAATTATGGGGTAATTACTTAAGTCAGAGCTAGCCAGTAAGAAACAAGCAAGGCCAACAGCTTCATAATTAATATAGCCTCCTGTGTGTTTATTTGGGACTGATGCGGCTCTAGAACCAGGCTGGCGGGAAGGCTCCTCTCAAAGCAAAGCTTCTCTTTACACATTATGGTCAACATAAGTATATTCTCAGCCAATCTTGTCATGCACGCCTGCTTGTATAGTCACTTTTAGAAGTTTTGATGGTGTGGTTGTTCACACTTGGAGATTCTGATAAAAAACCAAAATAAAAACGAAACCCACACAGCTTTCAATGCTATCAGATGTCAGTCAAATCTTTAATTTTATGTTTCTAAGAGAGAAGCACATTGTCATGCTTCTTTCCTTAGTAACTGATCTCTACAGTTCTGTTTTTATTGGAGTCTGCCTCATTTACTGTGTCAAATCTGAATGACCTTCTGGAAAGACACCTAAGATGTTTTGCTTTTACTCATTATATCTTCATATAGTTTCCTCTAATTTAGTGGAACATAAGAGAATGTCTCAAACTCTTAGGAACCCCCTTATCTAGGTTCCCTTTAGAAAACTTGTGTAGGACAAATTTTGTTAAAGCTACCCATTCACGACCAGGCGTTGGTGGTGCACGCCTTTAATCCCAGCACTCGGGAGGCAGAGGCAGGCGGATCTCTGTGAGTTCGAGACCAGCCTGGACTACCAAGCGAGTTCCAGGACAGCCTCCAAAGCCACAGAGAAACCCTGTCTCGAAAAACCAAAAAAAAAAAAAAAAGCTACCCATTCACTTTAACAGCTTGACTTTAGACTGTTAACAGGCACATGGGATCCCACTGCTGTAAAACTTATTTGTACCTTTTAATCAGGCAGAAGTAGGTCAGTAAACTTATAATGACACCCTCTGAGACATGGTTCTGTGCTCAGGTATAAATACTGACTGTGTTCTGTACTCCTGTGGGAGGGGATTACCAGAATACGAGATAACAAGAAGAAAAGACATGGAGACTTCCTATGCTGGTGGACTTTTTGGAAGTATCTGGTTTTATATGGTCAAGGTATTACAAGGCTGAAAACTGTTGACGCCTAGTTATTGAAGGTCTTAATAAGTCTTCATCAACCAAAAACACAAAGTGTTCCTATATGGTAGAGGTAATGATAGTATGAATTTAGGAACCCATTGTTCTAAGTCCCCTGAACTATTTGGACTCCACATACCTTATTGTATAAGTTTAAATATTTTTAGTTTTTAGGAGGAATGCATCTATCTGTAGAAAAGCCTTTTCAATGAGTTTCCTTCTCTGTACAATGGAGTATTCAATGAAGAGGCGACAGCTTCACTTTTAATTTCTCTACAGTAGGAAACTTCAAGGCTTTTGTGTGGAGTTAGTTAAAAGAGTTAGCCCCATCTTGTCTCAGGGAAATGGTTAGTCTTTTATCTTCGGTGGAGTTCCACTGACAAATGACACTGTAAGCTTACTGCTTGTGACTCTCTCAATGTCCCAGAGGAGCCCTTACCCAAATAATTTTAGAGTTTTCTCTGTAATTATATCATTGATCTCAGCATCTCTAATTTACTTTCCTGAGTTAGAATATTCCCTCTTATATTTTCTGAGACTCTTCTTTGTGATCTTTGTGATTGTACCACCATGGCTGTCTGCCTACTCATGACAGCCTTCTTGCTTCTCCCATTAATGGTCCCCCTTCTTCTCTTAAACTGGGACTAGATCAGTAGTGACTATTCTTTTTACCCAATAGCAAGAGCTGTATTTGCATCACCAATCACATGTACAGCCTCAGTCTGAACACACACCACACATATGAATTTGCATGTCTATATTTTAGCTAGATGCTATGAACATGGTGATTCCCTTTCACCCTGAGCAACCCTGTTTATGAGTGAACTTTTCTGTTTTCTTGGTTTGCTTATCTAAGTGCACTTTCTCTAAAGTGAAAGATGTGCTGTAAGATAAGGACTGATGAGCTAGGATGTTGAATCTTTGCAAATAATGAGAACAATGAGGTTCAGAGAGGTTAAATGACTTTGATAGGCTGTGGATTAGTAAAATGCCAATCTAAGCAGTTTGACTATTCATTCAACCTCCTAACTGTAAATAAAATCCTTTCAGCCTCCCATCTTCCACATAACATATTACACTGAAAACTCATGACCTACCTTAGTTAATTTGATCATCATACTGCTCTGAATATACCCACTTTCCCAAACAGTAGCTTTAAAATATGCCTAGTCAAATAGTCCTAGTATTTGTTAATTATCCTGTCTTCCAGTAAGTGTTGATCAATAATCAAATAACTTTATTTGTGGTCTTAGGAATTGCAACTTGAGAGATACAGAGAACACCAATAAAGAACACAAATCTTGACTTTAAGATGGATTTAGTAGCAACGATGATATATGCAGATGAACTGTGAACTGAAGTTTCTGAGTCTGTAGCTGATTCGTTTGCTGTTGTGGTGACTGAAGTGATCTCTGAGTCTATTAAATGGTGTCAGATAGATGATTTCTAGGGTCCATTTTCATATTCTCCCTGCTAAAACTTATTAAATATTTCAGTGAGTTCACATGAGGCTAGTAATGACCACTCTGCTCTTTCTCATATACTGGCAAGAGTTATATTTACATCACCAATCGTATTATATGAAGACTCAAACTGGATAGCCATCATAACATACAACTTCACATCTCTGTGTATTAGCTAGATACCATGAACTTGGTGGTGCACTGTTATCTCGAACAATCCTGTTCTTGAATGAACCCCTATGCTTCACTGGTTTGCTTATCTAAGTGGACTTTCTCTAGAGTGACAGTCTAGAGAAATTAGGAAGTAAGCTTTCAGAAACTGCTCCAGTAAACTTCATTATTAACCCAATCACAATGGTGTATATTCACATAGTGTATAGGGATTTTCCATGCCATCACACTAATTATACATCTAGTTAATTTTATTATACATTATTATCTTATAAATCACTTCTTAACAATATAATAATAATAATAATAATAATAATAATAAAGGATAATATTTTTTCACTTGTGGAATCTTTCTCCCTCTCTCTTTTTGTCTGTCGCTGTGTCTTTATGTATATAGTTGATTATGATATGAGAGTAGAGTAGAGGAATACTTTGGAGAAAGAAGCAACTAGTGGTAATGGAAGACAGGGACAAGAAAGAGAACAATTGCTGTTAAGTATAAACAAATTGTAAGTTATTCTTATATAGAGAGTTTAAGAAGTCAAACATTTTGTACGTGGATGTACACCAAGAATTATGATAAAGAGGGGCCTTGAGGGAGAGTATCTTTCTTGTTTAAGGTTACTTGTGGCTCCATGTGTTTTGTAGGATGGGCTTTTCTCTTTCTGCAAAGAGTGATATAAAATTTTGCATACACATTAAGTAGAATTGTATGATTATTTTGGGCAATATAACAGACAGTTCTTAAAATCCAGGAGCATAGACTTTGCTTGTGTCTTCTTCAATTGTGTCTACTACTATCTTATAGTTTTGTGTACAGATATTTTATATCCTTGTTTATAATGATTTATGCATTTCCTGGCATTACAAAGAGAATTGTTTTCTAATTATTCATTGTTAGCACACAAAATGCAAATGAGTTTTGCATGTTGATTTTGCATCCTCTCACAATACCAAGTTTATTAATCCTGATAGTATATAGATTTTTGGAGCATTAAGACATATAACTATAATATGTATGTTATATATCTTAGCTGTAATCACCAATAATTCTAGTACTTTATTTCTGATTTTGATGCCTTTAATTTTGTTCTCCTGACTATGTGGCTTGTGTAGAACTTCTGTATCATTTTATTTGAAGATGTGGTGAGAGTGAGCACCCATGCTTTATTTCAGTTCAAAGTTAAAAATATTTCACAATTAACTATGATTTCACCTAGGTTTGTTATTAATTGAGGTACATTCTTTATTTGTGTAATTTTGAGAGGTTATTAATGATAAAGGAATAATGTATTCAAGTCAATTATTTTTGCATATTTTGAAATTATGCCATGGATTACACCTCTTACTGTCAGTATGATATTGTATTATTGCTATGAATAAGTTGCACCATCTTTGCACACCAAGCATGCATCCCTCTCATTCATGGTATATGTTTCTTGAATATGCTGTTACATTGGATTTGGTAGCATTTTTGATGATTTTATATGATCGTTAATCAGCAATGTTGCTCTATAGGCTTTCTGGTCATACAGTGAAATCTCAGAGAAAAATTGGGTGGAGTGGAAAATATATGAACAGTAGCACAAACTAGTGGAACTAAGACTTGTCTTTTAAAATGTGAACAAAAGTCATAAGCCTTCTGTGGAACTAAAGGTGCCAGAGAAGATTCATGTAAATGGAATATAACCGAAGGAAAAGTCAGTGTACCTGACACTGAGGAATTATGAGGGATCCCGAGGGATTCTTACACACTATGGCACAAATTGGATAATATTGAAGAAGTGAGTCTATACCAAAACTGAATTGTGAAGAAGTGGATAATCTGAATAGATCACTAAAAATATGGAGAATTAAACAAGAGTCACCAACTTTAAACCAAGAAAACCTAGGACTTGATGAATTCACTGATAATCCTATGAAACATTTCATGATAAATTAATGTCAACTATTTTAAACATCAAGAGAGGTTTTGAAGTACTTGGCTTCAGTAAAGCCAAAGTTTGAGTTAAATAAGAAGTCCTCATTACCTACTGGCTATATATATATATATATATATATATATATATATATATATATATCAAGACATAAAAGAAAAATTTAAACCCCATGCAGGTACTTATCACAAACAGACAAGTACAGAATGTCTTAGTGGAGTTTCATACTCTACATAATAAGTTGATCACAAATTTGTGTACTTCATCCTAGTGTCATTTTCTAGGTGTTTATCATTGTAAATACACAGCTATTACATTCATTAGTCTCTATATTATGTACAATGTTGGTTTTCTTCACCAGGCTACAAAGGCACTTCATAGCTAGGTGATAAGATACAGAAACCAAGAATCTGTTTCTGCTAGTTCTGCAGCACACGGGTGAAATCCAAATTACATTGTATGTTTGATTAGCTTGATAGGCACACGCCTAACTAATTCTATTTCTCTGCCTTTGAAAGCACCTGAACTTCTCTCGATTACTTCTTTAACTTTTTTGTTCTTTGTTTTTGCTCAGGTTTTAATTAACATGCCATTATCTGTTATACGATGTTTTGATTGCCCTGTGACGCTCCAGATTGTCAATGAAGTTTACCTTGAATCAGGGGGCATTGCCAGAGACTAGGTGATCTGAATTAGCTGTAGAGAAGCTTACAATATGGGTGGAGAAGATAAAGAGGAAGGAAAGGGTGAGTATGAGAGTTTGAGCCCAAAAGCAAGGTCAGCTAGTTGCTACTCAGTCCCTCTAAACTACCACATTTTCACCCCAGCCTTTGATTCCTAAGTGTCATTGATAAATAGAATGATGGAGACTTAACTTAAACCTACATATGGCGGCTGAGGCAGAGCCAGGCCAAAGGACCAGGAGCCCTGCGAGACTGCAGCCTGAGTGACCCTCCCTGTGCTGACTGCAGGGTTATGAGGCCTCAGATGATAATTCAAATACCAGTAGATGCACGTGTAGATACTAAGCCAACAGAAAAGCATCAATTATTTTGTGTGTGTGTGTGTGTGTACATGTACACATATGCATGTACATGCCATGTTTCCTGTTGAACAACTTTTAAGACTCTGTGTTTCTTTCCACTAAGAATTCCTTGGATGGATCACAGGTATTCGGGTTTGTGTGACAAGTGTTTTTTGACATGCCAAGCAATTTGACTAGCCTATCTTTTATGTTTTATATTCTGCATTTTTTTTGGTTTTTCGAGACAGGGTTTCTCTGTATTGCTTTGGAGCCTGTCCTGGAACTTGCTGTGTAGACCAGGCTGGCTTCAAACTCAAAGAGATCCACCTTCCTCAGCCTCCTGAGTGCTGGGATTAAAGGCATGAGCCACCAACCCATGGCTTCTGCACATTTTTAAAATCAGATTTCGTTCTGCCTTTCTTCTTTAAAACATAATACTATTCCAAGTGTTTGAATTGATTAGCAACATGTGAAAGGAAGAGTTTAGTCTTTTGGTGGCACTGAGTTTTCAAAATACATCATTGGAGATTTCCTTCAGTCTAAAGTAACAGCAAGCTAGCTTTGTAACTGTCCACTCTGATCAATCTATCCTTGGTAATAAAAAACAGATTCAGATTAAAATGAAACAAAGTTATTTCAGTATCAAAGTAGAGACACTGTTCAATTTTGGGTAAAATGAAGCTAGTAATACTTCAGAGAGTTAATTTGTAGATAAATTGGAGAGACAAAGAAAGATCATGATACTGGGAAACCAGTGAACACAGCTATGTGGGGTTTTGCTATTGAGTTGTACACTGATAGTTTCATAAGGTAGCAAAGTCTAATGACAGCTTTGTGCTCTTTTAGCATTGCTAGGAACAATAAAGTGAGGGAGAGGAAATTACTATCAAAATATAGTAAGACTTCTCATAAATAATTTTCAACCTCTCATCACATTGTATTATATTCAGTTATTCATAGGCCTGTTTATCCACTGTGTTAAAACCCAAGGAGAGGGATTATAATGACTTCATTGTCTTGAAATAAGAGACACTCAGAAATGCTTCTAAATACAATTATGAATATGAGCATAGTTTGTGAACTCTAAGATTTTGTTGGGTATTACTTTGAGAAAGTGAAACCTAGAAAATGAAGGTAAAATATTATTTGACTAAAAGTATCTCTTGGAGCTGGTATAAACTGGCTATAATAAATCAATATGATATTATAGTATTTACTTTTCAAGGAATGCATCACACACTCTGTTTAAAGAAGAAAACATGGAAATTATACAAGTCATTTTTATTTCTTTTTATAATATTATTTGTATGCATATTTAAGTAAGCTCATATTTCACAGTTCAATTTCCACTCCAAAATCTTGATATAAATATATCCTACTAAAGAAGCAAGATTCTCTGGCATTTTGTTTAAACTGTATGAATTGTAAAATGCATTGCTAATTTAAGAACTTGGTAAGAAGCTTTCCTTACATATAAATGTGACCTTCATATGCTATGTGCATTTAACATACTTTGTTTTACTAGACCCCAGTTCTTTTAAAGTTGTTCCATCAAAAGTCATGTCTTCAGTATTTAGAGAACAGGTTCACGGTGGCAAAGACTTTTCATCAAGTTGATTTAATAATTAGTGTGGAGTGAAGCCTTCCCACCAGCCTGGTTCCAGAGCTGCATCAGTCCCAAATAAACACACAGGAGGCTATGTTAATTGTGAAGCTGTTGGCCATTTGCTTGTTTCTTGCTGGCTAGCTCTGACTTAAGTATTTAACCCATATAAGTATTTATCTTATTGGAGAAAGGGTCCAGACCTCTTACTTCTATGGCGGCTACATGATGTCTCCTGTGTTTTACTTTCCTGGAATTCTCCTCGACTCCTAGTCCCACATATCTTGCTTCCCTATTGGCTAACAGTGCTTTATTGACATACACAGGACTTCCCCATCATCTCCTCTTTTCTGTCTAAATAAAAAGAAAGGTCTTAACTTTAACATAGTCATATTACATATAACAGAACAGCTATCAAGCAAGAACACAGTTATAACTATAAATTCTTACTATTATAAGTAACTATAATCTGTATTTAATTATGCATTATGTTTTAAAAGATCAGTATAAGCACAATACTTAAACAAAAGGAGAAATATACACACCACAAAACTGACCTTGCATTTGTATCAATAAATGAAAAACCATACCTATACCAAGTATTCATTTCCATACCATAACACCCCTTTTACCATTAAAAAGAGATTGGTTATGCTCATTAACCAATTATAAGCAACCCCATTTAAATGAAAACAAAGATTTATAAACAATATAGGAATTTAGACATAGCTCATTCCAAACTGCTTCCTGCTGGAAAGGGGTGCTGTTCATACCATGGGGATCATGACAAAACACAGAAACCTGTAGATGTCCTTATTTTCGTGGTCTGTAAGGCTGCATCATCTTAGCTGTGTTAATTGTTGGAACACCTGGCCCACTGCTTCCAGGGATCTTGGTTCATCAAACCACAGAAGCCTGGATGGAATCCTTTGCTTTCCATTTTCTGTAGAAACATAAACAAAAACTCTTTTCCAAAGTAACATATCCTTATACTTAAATTTTGAAGTCAAGGAATTTTCAAAAGATATAAGTTGAATTAATTCAGCAGCTTTTATAATCAAGTGTACTTTAGCAGTTGTTCCTTCCTTAGCAATAAAAAAACTGAAAAACACAATAGTATACAGTATCCAGACTTTCTGTGTACTTTCCATGTAATGGCTTATATTACTCTATTTCTTTTACGTTTATTTATTCATTTATTTATTTATTTATTTCTCTGAGACAGGGTTTCTCTGGAAATCTGCCTACCTCTGCCTCTGGAGTCACAGCCGGCTTCTCTATTTACCACTATGCTATTTCTTTTTCTCTCTCAATCCTATGTATATTTTTAAACACACTGTAAACCTTTAGAAGTTTTTCTTCATCTGAATCTGACTTTACTATAAATCTTTATGTTTTTCTGGCTACGTGTCTTATCTGCTAAAAACCATGGCTGTTTAAACTGCAGTTTTTCCAAGAAGGCAGGCATAAGTTTGATTCCAACTCACTCCCTCAGTCTGTGGTGACATCCAGCAAAAGCTGCCAGCTTGGAGATGTGGTCACTGCCACTTCCAGCTGTAGGTACACACATTTCAATTAGCAGAGCCTCTTAAAAGAACCTTGCTTTCTTTCTCTTTTTTTTTTTGCAGGAAGCTATATTAATTATGAAGCTGTTGGCCATTTTCTTGTTTCTTGCTGGCTAGCTCTGACTTAAGTATTTAACCCATCTAAGTATTTCTCTAATCGGAGAAAGGGTCTGGACCTCTTACTTCTATGGTGGCTACATGATGTCTCTCTGTGTTTCTCTTTCCCAGAATCCTCCTCGACTCTTAGTCCCACCTATCTTGCTTCCCAATTGGCCAACAGTGTTTTATTGACATATACACAGAACTTCCCCATCAAATTAGTATATAAGATCAATTAAAAATGTGAATTAATGTTGGTCACCAAAGATAAAAGGTTGGAGAAAGGAATTTGTTTGGAGAGAGTTGTCAGCTTGAATAATAGACTTTGTAGTTATTAATGAATAAAATACCAGGAGGACACTGTGACTCTGAACTCTGATTCACTGCTTTCTAGCTCAGTTTCCTCTCTATAGAAAGGAGAAGCAGCAGGTTTTTATAGATTTTCAGCTTAAAGTTCTAAAGTAAAAATATTAGCAATTCATGGATGTATTTTAATTCATAGTTATTTAAATTATCTGTCAGTTTTAAAATAGTTTGAGATTTATTGGAAAGTTGTGAAGAGAGCATAGAGAGATCTCATTAAGCTTGGCTATTTGACTTGTACAGTTTTTACATATTCAATATCACTGACTTCAAAATGTTTTAACATTTCACATCCTGAATTACTCATCTTTGAAAGGATAGGATCTACCATAGCCTTCTGAAATTTTTTCTGTCTGTATTTATGTTTTTTTGTGAGACACGTGTGCTTTTGCATGTGTCAATACTGTGCCTGGTCCACTAATCAGGTGATGATGTTCAGAACTTCAGTGCTTTACAGTGACCATCTATATTCACAGATTTCTTCAAATGCTGTAATTTAATGTACTGGAACTAATGTCTCAAACTATTTACCATGAGTACGAAACCTCCACAAACCCACACCCAGATTTTGTGATTTTAACATATGAATTCACTATATCCTGTAGTATATTTATTATACTGCCTTATTTCCTTTCAAAAAATGGATGGCGATGAAATCCTTCATGAAATTGTTGTAACAAGTAAATCAAGAGATAGTAAAGAAAATGCTAAGTGACAATGCACGGATTTGGAATCAATGTCTCATTTTAAAAATTAATTGAAAAGATTTTGTTTTTAAATGTGTGAATGGTGTGTGTGTGTGTGTGTGTGTGTGCGTGCGTGCGTGTGTGTACTTGTGAGTGCAGGTACATGTGGAGAGGTATCAGATCTTTCTAGATTCAGAGTTATAGGCAGTTGTGAACTGTTTGACATGGATACTGGGAACTGAACTCAGATTCCCTGCAAGAGCACCACACACTCTTATTTGTGAATCATCTCTACAGCCCTAAGATCACCACTGCTTGAATCACTAATCTCTTATATTAACTGTGATTCTTTAAGTACTTTTTAAACTGATGACTCCCATTCTTCAGATTATTAGCTGCATGTCTGCTGCCCTTTCCCAAAGTCACAAGCACTGGAAAACATTATTTCCCTCTTAGGTGTTAATTCTGCTACAGGAAATTTTCAGCTGCACTTAATTGGCTATGTGGGACATTGTCCCTACTGCATAGGAAGTTTCTCTATCTCAGATCCCCTCACTCCGACTTTAAATTGCTTTGGGATTTGGGGAACAAATATAATAACTGTGACATAATAAATATTTATTTTGATACATCTATGGAATCTAGAATACTTGTTGAACCTTCAGAATACTGAAGTTAACTCTATAAAAGTGTGGCTGGCTCCCATCAGAGGGTAGAAATCAATCACTCTAAGGGTGAGTCAATAGAGTTTTCTTGTAATTAAAGGCATTAGCCATCATATATTAATAATAAAAATGGCCTGAAGCCATATAGGAAGTAATTTATTTTCCCAAATACATCTGTGAATCATTAGCTTATATTATTTTATTTTTTGTTATAATACATAATATGTGGGAAATTTTAAGGTGTTTTACACCATTTCCAAAAATGAAAGAAACAGGTTGTAAAATGAAAGGAAATCTTGAACCAAGGCTGTGATTCTAGTCTGAGTACTCTTCTTTGATTTTAAACCTGTTTCCTATGTATTTCACTGAGTGTTGGTGACCAGGGCTTAAACCTGTGATTATCTAGTTAAGGCTGTAGCTTATTCTTATTCACTAAAAGAAACCGAAAGGTAAAGCCTGCTCCAAGTCAACAATTTGGGCACAGTAAATTGTCCTGGAATTGTTTCAAAATGCTGCAAGTCCAGAAAATGAAAGTTGACATGCTCAGTTAAAACCTTACACTGTGTCCAGTCGCTGTGTTTGAGTTAGGAGTGAAGGTGTGAGCAAGACAACCATGCCCCTCCCCCCTGACTCTCACTTCTCTCTCACACAGGCGTGAACCCACTGTGAGTACCAGGAGCAGAAATGAAACAAAGACAGCAAGGCATGCTCGGTTCTGTACGGATCTGAGCCGGTGAAGGAATTTCAGCCAAGGAGGGGACGTCTGAGACAGAGACTGGAGAAGCCATTTAGGTCCTCTAAGATGAGTCATCATGACATTTGTCTTGATGAGGAAGGTGGGCTCCCCAGGCCTGGCCTCCAAAATGACCTGACTGCGAGCATGGCCATGTGTCTTGGTGAGTTACCTGTCTTCCTCCGTTTTCATTTCTCTGATCTGATCCTTCTGCTCATGTCTATGATCCAGCGAGCCTTGAGCAATTTCTGAAATTTACTCAAAAATTTAATTTAGCAGGCACTGTTAGGTAGGTGTAAAATCGTTGTCTCCTTTCCCTGGTCACTATTTAATCAACCGAGTTGATTCACCCTTGTGACCGATCTCTCCATGCATCTTGTCCACTCTCTGTTGCTGACAATAGCATTTATTTAGATATTTTTAGGGGGACCAGTCAGGTGAGGCGGCACTGAGAGGGGATTCTTGCCTCTTGCTGTGACTGTGGCCAGTAGAAGTACATCCCACATTTCATTTCTGTACCTATTCTATCCCTACCTGTCTGTCTCCCTCTTTCCCTCTCTCCCTATCTCTCTGCTGCTGTACTCCCTCTTGCTCTTCTGCTGCTCTGCTATTAAACTGAATAAATAAAATAAATCACTAATTTCCTTTGGACCACTTTTTCTTAACATCTACGATTGCCTTTGAATATCTTTCTCGTCATCATTTAAATGTGGTGCATACTATAAAGAATTAATCTATTACAAAGGTCAGTTCTATTCAGTGGGAAGTCTGACTCCTAATATTTGATTAGTGATTTTCTGAGATACTAACACAGAACAACATATGTCACATGTGCTATTCACCCAGGAAGGACTGCCTCTTGTGGTTGTTTTACTGGAGTCAAACCCAGGGGTGATTACAGAAAGAGCCATGTTATCCTCTATTCAACAGCCAGAGACATTTCCAAGTCATTCAAATAGTTCAAGTCTCGAATATCATATAATGCGATGTTAGGGTTAGGAGGTAGCTGAAGTCAGGTCACAATCTGATTTTTACTTTTTCTTTCTGTTGATAAACCCTCAACCAAAAGTAGCTCCAAGTTCCTCTAATGTCAGAGACTCTCTGTGGTTCCATTTACTTCTTTCCTAGATGTGTTTGCTATCAAACCCTCACAGCCTCATACAGAATGGATCTCTGGTCAGTCTGCCTGCTAACTGAGGCTCAGCTTCTGATGTTGCAATTGCTCATCTTCTTTTATTTCCAAACCCATCTTATCCTTCCCATGTTTCTAGATCCAGAATGCCCAAAATCTTTCTTTGAGTCTCCACTGATGATTTATTTCTCATAAAAGTCAGCCTTTTTGAAAAATCTATAATTTGGACCTAATATAAAGCATATAAGTATCCATAATATATCTTCATATGTACTTTTCCTGTATCTTAATTTGAATTGTCAACCTCTTAATGGCAATGCCTTCCATTATTCTTTCATTTACCCTTATTATATTTGGAATCAGATTGGTTTGGAGGAAATCCATTAGTAACATTATAAAAACATTGCTGTTTGCTACAAATTGGTTCTTCATTTAAAAGAATGTCTTTAGTCTTTTAGTATTTAACATTAAATAGATCTGGAGTTGTCTATGAAATGCAAGAGAATTGTTCTTCTTTAATCTCTGAAGATTGCTATGCCCGGCAACAGGAAATGGATTTGAATCAGAAATATTTATTCCACCAACTGTGTTCATTTAAGCCTTACATTATTACAATTGCTAAGTTGAGTTAAACAAGCAAGCACTGGGATGAACTCTTTTGCTGCAGAACAACAACAACAAAAAGGAATGTATTATGCTGTAGCAAGATTCTCCAACACATTTTTGTGGAGCGTGTGTGTAGTGGTCTTGATATAGGAGCTTTCATAGAAGATGCTTAAAGTGGGTTGAAATGTGAAGATGGCAGCTGTAATTTTGATCTGATACAAAATTTTAGCTTAAACCACTTAATTTCTTTGAGCAAATTTTGATAAAACAATCTATTAAAAGTGCTAATTACTGTTTGCTACATCAGGAATAAAAATAAATACTAAAAAACAAAGTTGCCATGAAACTTTGACTCACATTCCAGTGTTTTTTAGTAGACTTTTTGTGTTGTGTGTCTCCTTCATAGGGCAGATGAAATGAAGAAATCATGTGTGTGGTGGATAATTATTCAGGAGTTTTGGACTCCTAAACTTAGGAATGTACCCTCAACAACAGAAAGCATTGCTTTTTAATGTATGTTTGATATTAATAGGGTCATATGTTGGCAATGGGCATGTGCACTTCCAAGATGCCCAATTATACTGTATTCTAATAACATATTATTGAAGGTATCAATATTCAAAAATGAACTATTGCTAATACATGAAAAATTATTTTTCAGGAACTCTGTACCACTTCTTTTGGGGCATTGGTTTTGTTTCATGGTAGGTCTTCCAATCATGTCTGAAACTGGATGGCATGTATGAAAACAACCAAACATTTGTTTCTGAATTCCTTCTTTTGGGTCTTGCTGGATACCCAAAGACTGAGATCATTTATTTTGCTCTTGTTCTGGCTATGTACCTGGTTATCTTAACTGGCAATGGCATTCTGATCATAGCAAGCATCTTTGATGGCCGTCTCCACACACCTATGTACTTCTTCCTGGGCAACCTCTCTTTCCTGGATATCTGCTACACAACTTCCTCTGTTCCCTCAACTCTGGTGAGCCTAATCTCAAAGAAAAGAAACATTTCTTTCTCTGGTTGTGCAGTGCAGATGTTCTTTGGATTTGCAATGGGATCGACAGAATGTTTGCTGCTTGGCGTGATGGCTTTTGATCGATATGTGGCCATCTGCAACCCTTTGAGATACTCTATAATCATGAGCAAAGGAGTGTATGTATCAATGGCATCTGTGTCATGGTTCTCTGGTGGAATCAATTCAGTAGTGCAAACATCCCTTGCCATGCAATTGCCTTTCTGTGGGAATAATGTTATTAATCATTTTACATGTGAAGTCTTAGCTATCCTTAAGCTAGCTTGTGCTGATATATCTCTCAATATCATTACCATGACGATATCAAATATGGCCTTCCTGGTTCTTCCACTAGGGGTCATCTTTTTCTCTTACATGTTCATCCTATACACCATCTTGAGAATGAATTCAGCTACAGGGAGACGCAAGGCCTTTTCCACCTGCTCAGCCCACCTGACTGTGGTGGTCATATTTTATGGAACCATCTTTTCTATGTATGCAAAACCCAAGTCCCAAGATATGACTGGAGAAGACAAGTTTGAAACTTCAGATAAGATCATTTCTTTATTTTATGGAGTAGTTACTCCCATGCTCAACCCAATCATCTATAGCTTGAGGAATAAGGATGTCAAAGCTGGTGTAAAGTATATACTGAACCAAAAGTGCATTCAGTAAGAAGGCCATTAAACACAGGTTTGTGTGCCATGAACATGACTGACTCATGGGTAAATCTTTGAGAAAAATCTAATTTTTATTCATTCATTATGGGAAAATCTTGGCTACTTTGTTATGCCTCTAGAGATGGAAGGTAAGTCCCTACTGCTAATGACATCATGCACTTCTGAAACAGAGCCCAGAAACCACTGAGTTGGAACTGACCTGAATGCCTCATCCCTGAGGACTAGCTTTGATGGTACCAGAGAGTGAGTACCATGCAAGCTTCCAAAGGAGGGGGACCATCAACAGTAGTACCTAGTAAGATGCTTTTGGACAATTTCAACAAGCAGCATGTACAATAACCATAGGGCTGCATTCGTGGCACACATACCAACAGCTCTCTAATTAAACTTAAGAACCATTCAACAAAAGGGAGGTCATGCCTGGTTCTAGAAACCAAGCTAACTAATTGGTGCTAATGAAATATAGTTATTGAGGAAAATCTACAACCACTAGTTTACTAAATCAGCATAGTCTCCAACAATAATCTCTAATGCCTGTCCTTATATCAACAGATAAATATAGCTATTACTGCCCATTAAGGAAACTTTTATTTTGCAATGGATCAAAGCCATCAATATGCAGAGTTGTGGAGCACAGTCCAATTGGATGTGTCTACCAAATACTCCCACATGAAAAGCTCAGGAGACACTGCCAAAGAAGTGGTTGAAAGATTGTAAGAGCCAGAGGATCAGGGACTTTACTGTGAGATTGTATCTCCTAGTAGTCCTAAGCTACACCTGTAAAGTCTCAATATCATGTCAGCCCAGATGTGAGTTAAGTAAGGAGGTCACCAACAAATATGTCAAACAGCCCAGGAAAAGGCTCACCGGGCCTCAACCCTTCACAAAGAACTGTAAGCAGCAACCCAGTAAATTTGGGAGTGGGAGAGGTAGCCCTCTCTAGAGAGGAACAAACCACTCAGTTGTCCATGTCCAAGTGGTCATCCCTGAAGACGTACATACAGGTTGTAGTGTATGTATTGAACAGGTTAAATTAATCAACAAATGTATATAAATATGCATATTTGCATACAATAACAACTATTAAACATGCCATGAACTTAAAAGGGAGTGAGTAGAGATATATGGAGGTTTGAGAGGGAGGATATGGAAGGGAAAATGTTGTAATTAAATTGTGATATCAAAAAATACAATAAAAAGAGAATTCTTGGCTATGGAGATGTTATTATTCTTTTCCTTCATGAATCAGGCTCAGATAAAGATTATGGTTTGCTTCAAACTGATCGTCAAAATATCTTGATCTCATAAATACCATGAGTCCCATTATAATCCTATCATTTATGATGTATGAAGTACATTCTTCCAGTGGGCTATGTGAAAACATGAAGTAATGACTGCATCCAAATTAGGAAAGCAGGGAGACAAATGTGCAAATGTTTCTATTCCCAAAACTCTATTCAGTTTTCAGTTAGATTATCAATTCTTTCAAAGTTAATTTGCTAGTGACAAACAAGTAAAGCTCCCAGTGTCATCTGCAGTTTCAGTAAGTTGGGAAACTCAGTTTCAGGGACTAGAGTCCTAGCACATCAGATTTCAGAAGTGAAGCTCAGATGTTGTGGTGAGGAACCACAGCTACACTTTCTTTCTTTTATTAATTTTTTTTGTCAACCTGTTGCTCCTGCTTTTACCCCTCAGGCTCTGGGGTCTGTGTGATGACAGAGGAGTCCTGCTGGATTTGTTGCCCTCTTGTCAAGGCCTCAAAACTCTTTCATATTTGAGACAATGATCTAAAGTTTCTTTTTCTTTCATATATATATTATTTTTAAATTTAAATTTAAATTAGGACCAAGGTTGCTTCACGTGTCAATTCCAGGTCCCTGTCCGTTTCCTTCCCCTCCTTCCGCCCCCCACCAAGCTCCCCCAATATCCTCTCATTTCCCAGGGAGGGTGAGGCCCTCCATGGGGGTGTCCATAGTCTGTCATTTCATCCATGGAAGGAGCTAGACCCTCCCCCAAGAGTTCAGGGTGAGAGTGCATCTCACATTGTTGGATGGGAGTCCAGAGTCCATTTGTATACCCGGGATAAATACTGATTTACACCCAAGGCTCAATAGATTACCCAGGCTTCCTCACTGGCCCCCACATTCAAGGGATCTTGATCAGTCCCATGCTGGATTCCCAGGCATCAGTCTGGGATTCAAGAGCTAACCCTTGTCACGTCAGCTGTTTTTGGGGGTTAAACCAGCCCAGTCTTAACCACTTTGGTCATCAGTCTTACCTCTCTGTCACTGGATCTTGAATTCAGTTCAGTGCTTAGCCGTGGCAGTCTGCCTCTTCTTCCATCAGCCACTGAATGAAGGTTCTGTTTCTCATACTCTCTGGCCATGGGATTGTAGGCTGGCACTCCCCAGATCTATGTCTAAAATCCATATATGAGTGAGTACGTGCCATGTTTCTCTTTTTGTGACTTCGTTACCTCACTCAGGATGGTTTCTTCTAGTGCCATCCATTTGCCTGCAAATTTCAGGATTCCATTGTTTTTTTTCTGCTGAATAGTACTCCATTGTGTAAATGTACCACATTTTCTCTATCCACTCTTCGGTTGAGGGGCATCTAGGTTGCTTCCAAATTCTGGCTATTACAAATAATGCTGCTATGAACATAGTGTAACAGACATCCTTGTTGTATGAATGGGCATCTTTTGGATATATGCCTAAGAGTGGAGTTGCTGGGTCTTGTGGTAGGTTTATTCCCATTTTTCTGAGGAATCTCCATACTGATTTCCAATGTGGCTGTACAAGTTGACACTCCCATCAGCAGTGGAGGAGTGTTCCCCTTTCTCCACATTCTCTCCTAGCATAAATTGTCGTTGGTGATTTTGATTTTAGCCATTCTGACAGGAGTGAGATGGTATCTCAGAGTTGTTTTGATTTGCATTTCCTGGATGGCTAAGGATGTTGTGCACTTTCTCAAGTGTCTCTCAGCCATTTTAGACTCCTCTATTGAAAATTCTATATTTAGTTCTTTAGTCCACTTTTTAATTAGCTCCTTTGGTGTTTTGGAGACTTGCTTCTTGAGTTCTTTGTAAATTGTGAAGATCAGCCCTCTGTCAGATGTGGGGTTAGTGAATATTTTTTCCCATTCTGTTGGCTGCCTTGTTGTCTTGCTGACTATGTCCTTTGCCTTACAGAAGCTTCTCAGCTTCAGGATGTCCCATTTATTAATTGTTGATCTCACTGTCTGTGCTACTGGTGTTATGTTCAGGAATCTCTCTCCTGTACCAATTCGTTCAAGAGTACCACCCACTTTCTCTTCTAAGAGGTTCAGTGTGGCTGGATTTATGTTGAGGTCTTTGATCCATTTGGACTTAAGTTTTGTGCCCGGTGATAGACATGGATCTATCTGCATTATTCTACATGCCAGAACCCAGTTATGCCAGCACCATTTGTTGAAGATGCTTTCTTTTTTCCATTGTATATTTTTAGCTTCTTTGTCAAAGATCAGATGTTCATACATGTGTGGGTAAATATCAGGGTTTTAAATTCCATGCCATTGGTCTACCTGTCTATTTTTGTGCCAATACCAAGCAATTTTTCAGGACTATAACTCTATAATAGAGCTTGAAGTCGGGGATGGTGATGCCTCTGGATGTTGCCTTGTTGAACAGGGTTGTTTTGGCTATCCTGGGCCTTTTGTTTTTCCATACAAAATTGATTATTGTTCTTTCAAGGTCTGTGAAGAATTGTGCAGGGATTTTAATGGGGATTGCATTGAATCTGTAGATTGCTTTTGGCAGGATTGCCATTTTTACTACATCGATCCTACCTATCCAAGAGCATGGGCGATCTTTCCATTTTCTGAGGACTTCTTTAATTTCTTTTTTAAAGACTCAAGGTTCTTGCAATACAGGTCTTTCACTTGTTTGATTAGCGTTACCCCAAGGTATTTTATGTTGTTTGTGGCAATTGTAAAGGGTGATGTTTCTCTGATTTCTTTCTCAGCCCTTTTATCATCTGTATATAGTAGGGCTACTGATTTTCTTGAGTTGATCTTGTAGCCTGACACTTTGCTGAAGGTGTTAATCAGCTGTAAGAATTCCCTGGTAGAGTTCTTTGCGTCATTATGTAAACTAACATATCATCTGCAAATAGTGAAAGTCTGACCTCTTCCTTTCCAGTTTGTATCCCCTTGATCTCCTTTTGTTGTTGTATGGCTCTGGCTAGAACTTTAAGTACAATATTAAAAAGGTATGGAGAGAGTGGAAAGCTTTGTCTTGTTCCTGATTTTAGTGGAATTGCTTTGAGTTTCTGTCCATTCAATTTGATGTTGGCTGTTGTTTTGATGTATGTAGCTTTTATTATGTTTAGGTATGTTCCTGTTATTCCCAGATCTCTCCAAGATCTTTATCATGAAGGGGTGTTGGATTTTGTCAAAGGCTTTTTCAGCATCTAGTGAGATGATCATGTGATTTTTGTTTTTCAGCTTGTTTATATGGTGGATTACACTGATGGATTTTTGTATGTTGAACCATCCCTGCATCCCTGGGATGAAACCTACTTGATGGTGGTGAATTATTGTTTTGGTGTGTTCTTGGATCTGATTTGCCAGTATTTTATTGAGTATTTTTGCATTAATGTTCATGAGGGAAATTGGTCTGAAGTACTCTTTCTTAGTTGTGTCTTTGTGTGGCTCGTAGAAAGAGTTTGGCAAAGACCCTTCTGCTTCTATTGTGTAGATTACTTTGAGAAGAATTGGTATAAGCTGTTCTTTGCATTTCTGGTAGAATTCTGCACTGAGTCCATCTGGATCTGGGATTTTTTTGGTTGGGAGTCTTTTGATGACTGCTTCTATTTCCATAGGTGTTATAGGTCTATTTAAATTGCTTATCTGTTCTTGATTTAATTTTGGCAAGTGATAGCTATCCAGGAAGTTGTCCATTTCCTTTAAATTTTTAAATTTTGTGTAGTATAGGTTTTCAAAGTATGACCCGATGATTCTCTGAATTTCCACAGAGTCCGTTGTTATGTCCCCCTTTTTCATTTCTGATTTTGTTAATTTGCATGTTCATGCTCTTCTGTTTGGTAAGTTTGGACAAAGGTTTGTTTATCTTGTTGATTTTCTCAAATCACCAACTCTTCATTGCATTGATTCTTTGTGTTGTTTTCCTAGTTTCTACTTTATTGATTTCAGCCCTCAATTTGATTATTTCCTGGCATCTACTCCTCCTGGGGAAGTTTGCTTCTTTGTGTTCTAGAGCTTTCAGCTGTGCTGTTAATTCTCTAGTATAACTATTCTCCAGTTTCTTCATGGGGGCACTTAGTGCTATGAAATTCCCCCTGCAGCACTGCTTTCAAAATGTCCCATAGGTTTGAGTATGTTGTGTCTTCATTCCCATTTAATTCTAGGAAGAGTTTAATTTCTTTTTTATTTATTCTTTGACCCAGGAATGGTGCAGTTGTGCATTATTCAATTTCCACGAGTTTGTAGGGTTTCTTCAAATTGTGTTGTTGTTGTATTCTAATTTTAATACATGGTGGTCTGATAAGATGCATGGAGTTATTCCAATTTTTTTTGTAGTTGCTGAGGTTTGATATGTTGCCAAGTATGTGGTCCATTTTTGAGAAGGTTCCATGTGGTGGTGAGAATAAGGTATATTATTTTTTATGTGGATGAAATGTTCTATAGATTTCTGTTAATCCCAGTTGGGTCATTACTTCCATATATGAGTGAGTACATACCATGTTTGTCTTTTTGTGACTGGGTTATCTCACTCAGGATGGTGTCTTTCAGTGCCATCCATTTACTTACAAATTTCAAGATTCCATTGTTTTTTTTTCTGCTGAATAGTATTCCATTGTGTAAGTGTACCATATTTTCTCTATTTGCTCTTCAGTTGAGGGGCATCAATGTTGCTTCCAGGTTCTGGTTATTACAAATAGTGCTGCTATAAACATATTGTAACAGATGTCCTTACTGTATGAATGTGCATCTTTTGGGTATATGCCTAAGAGTGGAATTGCTATGTCTTGTGGTAGACTGATTCCCATTTTCCTGAGGAATCTCCATGCAGTACTGTTTTTTAACACATCTTTTATTCTAAGCTATCAATTCTTAGATTCAAAGTCATTCCCCTAAAATCCACTCCATTAATATCAATCACACCTTCTGTGTGTGCATCCCCATGAAGAGATTAGCCCAGGAGAAGAAATGAGCACTGTGAAATGACCTGTGGGGGAGTTTCTATGCTGCCCCTGAGAGATAACACAGCCTGAAGATTCAAACCAAGCCAGGAGGTCCTGAGAGAGAGCCTCGCAAGTTTTGGAATGCTTGGGAGAAAGCACTCGCATCAGGCTTGTTGTGGTGAGGCTTGCTGTGGTCTCAATGACAGACCAGCTGAGCGAGTCTTCTAGAAGAGAGACAAAGGTGGATGTTCATAGCCAAAATGAACAGAAATGTTTCACATTGCCCTGAGATGTTCTTACAGGCTCAGGACGAATGATTAAAAACAGGGAGTCATTAGGGAGATAAAATCTGTCTCCATTATTTTCAAATGAGCTGAAACTCCAAAATAAATGCAGTATGAGTTTGTCCTTTCCTGCAGATGACTTATCTAGAAGAGCAGTCTGAGCACTGGGTAAACTTGGACCACACTGTCTAAGTTCACCAGAGACTCTAATCTCACTGTGAGTGCTGGGCACTTAACTGACTCTCATGCTTAGAGTTTGGCAGTGAGCCTCCCGCTTCTATTGTGTGGAATACTTTGAGGAGTATTGGAATTAGCTCTTCTTTGAATTTCTGGTAGAATTCTGCACTAAAGCCATCTGGGCCTGGGCTTTTTTTGGTTGGGAGACTTTTGATGAGTGTTTTTATTTCATTAAGGGTTATGAGTCTGTTTAGATTGTTTATCTGTTCTTGATTTATGTCAGAATTACTGAATATGAAAGTTCTAAAGAATGTAAACGTTTCTAAATGCCCAGTGACTAAAAGTTAATCAAAATCAAACATGTAATGAATCTGAAGTGAGTGTGGTACCTTTTGCTTTTTTCATGATATGAGGTCCCTGTGCCTTTGTGCTAAACACACAACATGCATACTTTTCATGAAGCATGTCATCCCACCACAGCACACCAATAAATAAGGATATTGTATACTGCCAATTGCAATGGTTTTATTTCATAGATTTTTTCAGCCCTGTTGTTGCCGAGTCCCGAACTGCTTGAAGAGAGGAGAGAAAGAAGCTGGAATGAAGAGAGGAGAGATCCACACAGACACACAGATGCACACAGGTGCTGCTGCTACCTCTAATGCCCCACCTGGAGCTTCAGAGTGTTTATTCCTACAGAACAGTGCTTATTCCTCGTGTCATTGTAGGATGTCTTTATGCAAGCAGTCTCAGGCTGTAAATAGCCAATGGGAGGAAGTTGTTAAAATGATCCATCTTCATAAACTCATACTCGGACTCTGGAGGAGACTTTGCCACCCCTCTTCAACCTGTCTATATGGGTAAAGGCATGTCCAGTTGTCTCATGGGTCAAGCGTCCTAGAGTCTTTGACATAATTGTGGCCATGTAAACAATACTCATTTACTCAGGACTAACTCACTCAGGGCTTCCTTCACTCTCTCCATTTTAGAAACATGATGACTTAATAATGGTGAAGAAGGACTAGTAAATATTTTCTACTGTTCCTACTCATCATGTAAGTCCCAGATTAGTAGATCTTCTGGTTAAGTCATGTTGCAATATTTAATTTTAAAATTGTTGTTTGGCTGCTTTCTTGAGTTTCATAAAAATATCTTTAAAAGAGTGTTGGCTTGAATTTAAGAGAGATTTCCAACAAATTTTAAATGGATGTAAAATAGTTCTGCTATTTTCAATTTATATGTTTTTTCAAATTGGTGGTCTTAAGTTGATTATAAATTCAGTATATTTATAGTACTATAAAATACATATAATCAAAATATTAGAGAATGTACAGATTCTTCTCCATAGAAAATCAAATATCTCTAACAGGTTGAAAAGGATATTTAATTTAAATTTATGTATCATTAGTTTTTGAAGTTCCAAGAATACAAAAGTGTGTGATGAAAACCTTATCCTAATGATGTCATTTTTAGAATTTCTGTTACTGGCTAAGAGTCATGTGCCCACATCCTTCATGTATTTATCAGTAGGAATATGATGATGACATGAGATAATTTTTAAAATTGTATAGCAAATGTTTTATATGATAAATTCTAAGAACGGACAAGAATAGCTCAAATAAGATGAGCCTAAATTATACTCATAAGTGTCATCTATTTTCAACATTATTTTAAAGGTTCTCTCTATGCATATACATATATATACAATGCTTTTTAATTAAAATTTTGATGCAATATGTCTTGTTTTCCTCTTTCCTAACATACCTAAGATCTTCCTCACCTTCCTGCCACCAAACTTCATATTTTTTCTTTCTCTTTCTCAAAGGAAAAACCCCAAAGAGACGAAAAAGAAATACAAACAAAACAATAAGATAAAATACCAAAACAAAACAATTCTTACTACGTGCAAACACTGAATCATGCGTGTTTCTCTTTTCCTCCATCTCTGTCCACACACACACACACACACACACACACACACACACACACATCCATGTTTGTATGTACATGTTTATAAATGTGTGCAGGCACATACACAGAGAGAACAGTCAACACTTTTATGGTTATTTTTAAAAATATTCTTCTGGAAGTGTTCATTTTGAAACATTTAACTAAAGAGTAAAAATTACAGGGGCTGGAGTGATGGCTCAGGAGGCAAGAACACTTGTTCCTCATACATGAGTCCATGAACCCAAAGCCCCAACACTCACTAAAAGAGAAATGGCACATAAACCTGTAACAAGGACACTTGAGGAGGTGTTGACTTGGAATACTTAGATTTGTGGCTACCAGCAGAGTTCCGGGTTCACTGAGAGACTGTCTTAAAGGAATACAGAAGAGAATGATAAAACTGGCTACCAGATGCTCTCTGGTGTCAATGTGTGCATGGGAGTGTACATCCACTCATATGTATGCAAAGACACCGAAATCGCTTGTACACCACACACACACACACACACACACACACACACACACACACACAGAGAGAGAGAGAGAGAGAGAGAGAGAGAGAGAGAGACCCCAAAGAAATAAATTTAAAGTCCTGTTGCAGACTATAAAACTCACATAATCATCAGGACACGTCAGTCTTCCTTTACCCATATTCCCTTATTTTCATCCTCTGGATTATCTTGAGGCAAATCACAGTCATAATTATATAACATATGACTCATGTGTTACGAACATAATTACACAGCAATGCATAATATGCTTACATATGTAGATGGTGTATGGCTGTATCGTATGTAACAAACACAAATCCACATGCTAAAACTGTAGTTCCTGAGAGCTGGAATACATAACATGATACACATGATGTTTCTGACAGTTGAGTAATGGGATAAAGCTGGGCAAGACTGGACCAGGAAAACGGCACCTGTGCCATGTCACAGTTTCTCCCTTCAGTGCCCTGCTGCTGTGAGGAAAGTCAGGGTGAATGGTGACTGGTTTTCTAAATTTCAAGGCAGTCCTGATTTTAAAATGAAACACTGCACACTTGCTCAATGTTAGACCTTGTACAGGACACATGAGGCACTGCTGTGTGTACCCTCATGGAGCTTCAACAAAGACAGCGGACATGATTGCCTAGGATAAAGACGTTCTAGGACCAGAAGGAAAATCAGGACTGCAAACTGCTCCCAGACCAATTTTGAGAAACCATGTATTAGAATGTGTCTGACACCGGCGGCTTGTTCAGCAACCATGTTATACAATAATTGTTCATTGCTGAGTGTGGGTTTTGCACCTCAAATGTCAGTTTTTCCAGGATGTTGTTTTAACCCGAGAGCTTTTGTCTGAGCACATCTAAGTGTTTCCTATAGGCCCATTTATAAAACTTGCAATCACTTTGCTATCCTACCTTACATTTATTTCATCTTGATTGTCCTCCTTGGAGTTGACCTGTTTGTTTCTGCCAGATAACTGATTCATAAAGTTGGCAACAATGTAAGTATGGCCAATATTTTCCCTTTACATCCAGTTATGTAAAATAATGTTGGAGTCATACAAGAACATAGGTATGTGCCACCCACATTTTTGTGGGAGAATGTGTCTAGTGAATCTGTGATACTTTGCAGCACCTTGTTGAACCTCCCAAGAAGTGGCTTAATTAGGTGATTAAGGTTCCAATTAAATGACACTCCTGCTCTAGGACCCAGTAGTGTTAGGAGTAATTAACTTCATTTACCATGTATATGTCTCTCAATCAAGGGTCACCAGTACCCAACAGTAAACCCAGGCAGCCAGCCAGGGTCATCCGCTCTCCAACTTTTGTCTTCTCTGGATCCTCACAGCGGGCATCTGATAGCTGCTTCTAGCTTCTAATTTTTATGCAGACAAAAAAGAACAACTTAACTGTTGAAAACCAGGCATCAGCCTGGGAATCCAGGATGGGGCTGATCAAGACCCCTTGAATGTGGGTGTCAGTGAGGAGGCCTAGGTAATCTATTGAGCCTTGGGTAGCAGATCAGTACCCATCCCGAGTATACACACGGACTTTGGACTCCCATAGAACAATGTGAGGTGCACTCTCACCCTGAACTCTTGGGGAAGGGTCTAGGCCCTGCCCTATATGAAATGACAGACTATGGACACCCCCATGGAGGGCCTCACCCTCCCTGGGGAAATGAGGGGATAATGGGGGGGGGTTGGAGGGAGGGCACGGGAGGAGGGGAGGGTAAGGGAGAGGGACCTGGAACTGACTTGTGAAGCAACCTTGTTTCTTATCTAAATTTAAACTGAAAAAAAAAAGAACAACTTTTATGTTTTCTTCTTGTTTTCATGGAGATGTAGAGCTTCATGCTTCCCCTAGTTTGCTGAATACCTTGAATTCGTCTTATCTGAGTTCTCTATGAAAGTGCTTCCAATGAGAGAGTTAAAGCTTCCTAATTGCCTGTGTCTCTTCTGAATTCAGAAGGAAAGGGGTTTGTCAGATATGGGCAGATATCACACAAATTTCACACATCTGGTCCACAAACTAATGTATGTCACAATTTATACCTCATATGGCTACACAGCCACATGAGGTTGGATTTATAGACTGTACTGTATTATTCAACTAGCTGTCCTCTGAGAAAAAACATTGTTCAGGGTTCATGTGGCATCTTGTCATTTTCTTGTGTCATTGTTGAGTGAGGAACACTTATTAAGCATTCCTAAATCACACAGTAGCAATTACTTGACAATATTATGTCATCACTTATACTTCCATGTACCCATCTGTAGGAACTTTTACTAAATGTTCTTTAGCTCTGTCAGCCCTGAATATATATGATTCTTTTAGATTTTCTAAATTTAAATTAGAAACAAGGTTGCTTCACATGTCAATCTCTGCTCCCTCTCTCCTCCTCCCACACCCCAACACTAACCCCCTGAGCACCCCATCCAATCCACACTCTGTTCCCTAGGGAGGGTGAGGCCCTCCATGGGGATATTCAGAGTCTGTTATTTCGTTCAGGGCAGGGCCTAGGCCCTACTCTAAGAGTCCAGGCTGAGAGAGCATCCTCATTGTGGGATGGGCACCCAAAGTCCATTTGTATGCCTGGGATAATTACTGATCTACTGTCCAAGGTCCCATAGATTGCCTAGGCTTCCTCACTGACACCCATATTCAGGGGTCTGAATTGGTCCCATGCTGGCTTTCCAGGCATCTGTCTGTGGTTTAAGAGCTCCCTCTTGTTCAGGTCAGCTGTTTCTGTGAGTTAAACCAGCCCAGTCTTGACCCTTTTGCTCATCAGTCCTCCCTCTCTGTCACTGGGTTCCAGGAACATCTATGATTTTTTAAATAATTTTTTTGAGAATTTCATACCTGCACATCTCATCTATATCATTCCACCCCTCCCTTCTCTGTCATACCCGTGCTCCCCCTTCCACACCCACAGCCTTTTCTTTAATTATTATTATACCCGTGCTCCCCTTCCACACCCACAGCCTTTTCTTTATTTATTATTCTGTGATATTTTGATGTCAAAATAACTTTGATAGAGTTCCATCATCTTTAATGAATACATACCAGTGTTGGTGGGGTATAACTATTTTTATGTACTACTTTTGCTGTATTGAGCAAGTTATTGTCTTTCAGAATTCAAGTATTTCATAGTAATTGAGACAAATGTTGGAAAAGCACAGTCATAATATAAGTAGTAACATATACGTTATAATTTAGTAGACTTTCCTAAAATATCGTAACTAAATACTATACTATTTATCTAAATTTATGCTTTGAGTATTCAATCTAAGCTAACTTTTCTATTGTGTCCTTAAGGGATTTTCTTTTGTCTTGTGGGTTTATTTATTTTATTCTTCATTTGACTTTTTATTCCAAAATTGTTGGTCATGGCTTCCTTTATGAGATTAATCTATCAGAAATAATAAAAAGAATGGTAGCTAAGAAATCTCAATAATATACATGCAATTCACAATGCTCAGGTGCTTTATTTCATTCATAATATCCAGAAAATTGTTTTACTCTTTTTTTTTGGTTTTTCGAGACAGGATTTCTATGGGACTTTGGTGGCTATCCTGGAACTCACTTTGTAAACCAGGCTGGCCTGAAACTCACAGAGATCCTCCTGTCTCTGCCTCCCAAGTGCTGGGATTAAAGGCATGCGCCACCGATGCCCGGCTCAGATAATTGTTTTAATTAATTACTTGAGTTACATTTCCTTTGTGAATATAGTTATTTTATTTTTAATTTGTTATTTGAACATCTCACACATGTACACAATGTATTTTTATCTCATGTCCCGCATTCTGTCCTTCTGACTCCTCCTAGCACATCTCCCTCCCAAATTTCTGTCCCTTTTTTTTATAAGCCAGTGAGTGCAGTTGATGCTCCTCTATGCACATGTGTATGGAGACATACATGGAGGCATGGGCAACCTACCCTGGAAATACTCCTAAAGAAAATAAACTCTCTCCTCCCAGCAGCCATCAAGTGCCAAAGCCAGGCACTCCTAGGCTAGGGGTGGATACTTAGGAGTTCCTGCTCTTCCCTACTGGAATTCTTAGGTGGCTTGATCTTGCATAGGTATTGTACAGCTGCTATGAACCATGCCTTTTACAGGGAATGGCATCTCACAATGCTTCTCCACATCCACCAGCTCTTACATCATTTCCATTCCCTCTCCTGCGATGTTCCTGAAGCCTTGGGATGGGATTCACACGATGTCCCATCTATGGCTGAGTACGTTTAGTCCTTATTCTCAGCACCTTCAACAGTGTTTACATTAACAACCACTCCCAACAATAGTGGGTCTAAGAAATGGTCTTCCATAGGAATAATATGAGCAGTGTATTACTATTTAATTGATGATTAACTTCACCCTTGGATGGATGCTAATCTCAGGTGTGCACATTAATTTACTGTGAGGAAATGACTGTCCTATGAAAATACACATGAAGCTGACTGTAAAGAGATTCTGAGCTTTAGGTCAACAAGTAAATGTATAGGATTTAAGAAATTAATTCATTTTGCATCCTCTCCACTACAGCCTAGATTCTTAGTTATAGCCATCTCATATTTGTTTTCATGAATCTTAGAGGGAATTTTTAAAAAATACATTTTTCACCAAAATTTAAGGATGGATATACAAAAATGATTTGAGAAAACCTGAAATAAATACATGACTGTCCATGTATTTTACAGCAACTATAACATCTAGAGATACCCAGTCCAGGGTACACAGTTTTGGATCCAGAAGGCTATGGTTTTCTTTTGCTGACATCTAAGTATCATTGCTTTCTTCTAATATGATTAAGTGATTCATCCCCACATCCTATCTTTAACCATAATTGATCTCCTTTCATGGCTTCAGCTTCTCAAAAATATCACTGCTGACCCATTCCACACAGATACCGAATGAATAACTATAGCTGGAGGATGGTTTTTAAGTCTGGACTCTTGATTCATTACCCTTCCAGCTCTTACATCCTTTCTTATTTCAATTCCTTACTATGTCTAGATACCCAGTTATACCATTACCTTATATAGAGCTGAACAGTAGCGAGGAAGAAACATACCAAAGAGTTCCAAAGTAAACAAACCAAATGGTTACAGTTATGTGTAGGATTGTATTGTAAGAAAAACAATTTTAATAGTTCAGTTTGATTAAATTCATGCTGTTAATATTTTTCATTACACTATTTGTCTTGTAGAAATGCAATATGTAAAGAAAATTGGCATAGTCCCTTAAGAAGTTTATTCAGGGTTAAATATTAAGATCCACAGCTGGGCGTTTGCGGTGCACACCTTTAATCCCAGCACTCAGGGTGCAGAGGCAGGCGGATCTCTGTGAGTTCGAGACCAGGCTGGACTGAGAGCCTCCAAAACAATACAGAGAAACCCTGTCTTATAAATACCAAAAAAAAGATCCACAATATTCTCTACTAAGAACAACCAAATTGTTTGGTATCTTTGGAGGCCTAAAACTATTTCTAGACTTTTTTCTTCCCTGGCGTTATAATGCAAAAGGACAATAAACCATAAGAAGTTATTTTTATTAGCAAGAGTAATAGTAGATACTGATTAGAAATAATCTTGAGAGGAAGAATCATCTATTTTATATTCACATGAATCAATATGAATGACTAATGGATGAGACAATTGCATAGGAAATGGCAACTGTGTTGACCACCTCTATGCTTAGGACGTAGATAGTGAAGAGGCAACATTATGGTGTTATCCCTATCTTGGAGAAGACAAGGCCCTGCAATAGTGAGTGACAGCTCAACCTCTTCCTTTTATTATCTGGAACCACTTTACTGATCTTTCCAGTCTCCTGATACCATTCGCATGATATCCCATGCTTATATCCCAGTGTAAGCTTCTCTAGGCATGTCTTATATATTCATCTGCATCATTGTCACATTTACTACATAGTTTATACTCAAGCACATAATATTCTTCTAATTTTACTTTCTTGCAGATCCATTCTACCCACAATTTTTATTCTTTCATTGAATAGTGACAGCATCTTCAGTAAATGGTACTAGAAAAACTGGATATCCAAATGAAGAATTAAATGAGACCCATATTTACCACCCTGTAGAAAAAAGGAAGTGGGGATAGGGTGGGAGGATGGGGGGCTGGGGGGATGCAGGAGGAGGGGAGGGAACTGGCATTGACATGTGAAACAAGCTATTTAAAATTTTAAAAAAAGAAAAAGAAAAAAATCATCTCCAAATGATCCAAAGACCTCAATTTGAAACCTCAATATACTAGAAGAAATTATAGGCAAAACCCTATAAGATAGAGATGTAGGAAAGGACTTTTTGAATTAAAGCAGCAATTTACAAATGAGACATCATGAAACTAACAAGCTGGGACTTGAGATGTAACTCAGTAGTTGAGAGTGCTGACTTCGCTTTCAAAGGACGCAGGTTCAATTCCCAGTGCTCAAATAGGGGCTCACACTCATCTGTAACTCCAGTTTCAGAGAATTCTTTCCTCTATTCTGGCCCCACACACTGTATGCATACATTGCCTATGCATACGTGCTGGCAAATACTTACAAAAATAAAATAAATCAATAAAAATAGAACTAACATGTAACCCATGTATACCACTTCTTGTGTTCTCAAAGAACTGGACACACTACTCCATAGGTACTTGCTCAACTATATTAATTGCTGCTTGATTTGAAATAGCTATAAAATAGGAACAGCTAAATGTCCATAATCTGACGATTGAATAATGGAAATATGGTATATATACACAACAGAATTCTATCCACTTTCAAAGAAAAATGAAATTAGGAAAATAGATGGAAGTGAGAAATACTATACTAAGTGAAGTAACCTAGACTAGAAAGACAAACATCACATGCTCTCTCTTATTTGTGGATCCCATCTGTGAAACTTCTGTTTTGAATGTGTGACTTGGAATATCCACAGAAGCTAGGAAAGTAGAAAAGACCATTAGGGGTGGGGAAAAGGAACTTTGGAGATGAGAATGGCAAGACATAGTTCCCATGGTAGAGAAGGGGGACAACTCGAGTGGGACTCTTAACTGGGAAGAGGGGAGGAAGTGAGGGAATGTGATGCAGAGAGAGAAGGATGGAGATGTATAAATAACACTACGTACATCTTAAAAGCCATAGCAAAGCATATGGTTTTATAAGGTTATTTAGAAACAATACATATGAACACACACACACACACACACACACACAAGGTTTCAATGGAGTTACCCCACATGGTAGGATAATGCTCCCTTCAGGAGATACTTAACAAGAAGGTGTGCTTCCTGTCAGCTCGTATGAATGTACCTAGAGGTGGTTCCCAAAGGTGTCTCACCGTGAGATTCTCCTTTGGACCTTGAAATCATGGTTGCTCTCTGATAGTTAAAATGGTAATGCTTCCAAAATAAAATTCACTCATTCATTGAAGCCCATCACCTGCTCACTGACATACAGAAGTACAATGAATATAAACATTACAAACAAAGAATAACCTGGATGTTCCCCCAGAGAAGCAGAAATGAACTGTGATGGGCTTCAGTCAGCCACATCCCTGTGAACCATTTCTTCTCTAAATATGGTGAGAGCTGATGCAGCAGTGGGGATTCTCATGAGGCAACACGTCGCAGCAACAAAGTTGTTATAGCACAATCCAGGATTACATGCACAGTTTCGTTTGTGGGCGCACAAAACATGCCCAGACTATAAGAAAAACATCCCAAACTGCTGGCATGAGACGACCCTGTCTAGGCTACTGGTGGCCAACCAGGGGAACTGAGGCCATGTTGTTATGTTTTACTGGTGGACAAGTTTCTGTGATACTCCACAGGCAATTCCTCACACATACTTATCATCTCTAAATTCTGGACACTTAGCCCAAACTAGTATCATGTTGATGTTACTGTTTACACTGAACTAAGTAGAGATGAAATAAAAATAAATGTTTCCTCCTTTGGAGAAAATGTGAGTTGACAGAGCATAGTATCAGACAGCTGAGAGTGAAAACTTTATTCATGTGTGCCAAGGACGTTTTAATTGACACCATCGGAAGAATTCTACCTCACCGCATCCTTACTGTGTCCATTCACCAATGACTGACTTAGTCTTTGTGAGGGCTGCCTTGCACAGACTGGAGTCTCTAACTTATTTCCCCCTTCTCTCCTTCCCTTTATTCCTTCCTCATTCTTTTTCTATCTCTACCCCTTATCTCTTCCTTCTTTTCCCATTATTCATCTCATCTACATTTTGGATGAGGTTCCCACTGTGCAGCCATAGCTGGCTTCATGATCCTTCTGCCTAAATTTCTAGAGTTCTGGAATTATGAGAGCAAGCCCTAGTGCTGAGATGATATATATGAGGTCATCCTTCCTTCTCTTAACCGAAGGAGCAGTTGAGACTTGTCTGTGATAGCAAGAACATTTTCAAAGGATGAAGACATCATTGGCATAGTTTTAAGGAAGTAATGTCATCAGCTTTATTTAGTGCCCAAATTCCAGGAGGATTTAAAACAAAAGTAAATAACACTGTTTTATATCATGGTAAGACTCTAATTTGCAGCTTTGTTCACACATACTAAATATGTTTATGAATATTTGAGTCAATATATTTCTACATCAATACAGCATCTCTTTAAAAGGTAATCAATATAGGGTGGAGTTCTTTATCAGTCCTATGTGATCAATTAAGAAACATGCTTTTAAAAATTATTTTCAGCAGAACTAGGGGTTTGAAATAATGTTCTTAGACATGCTTGGTAATAACTGTACCATTGAGCTACAAGCCAAGGACAATTTTTAAGGTATTAAAATAATATTGTCGGTGAGCAATTGATGAATTTATTAAGGTACTAAGGTAAATATGAGATTATTCTGATTTTTTACTCATTATTCAGGATCTCCCATTTTACATCTCTATTCCAGATCATACATAAAATTATACTTATGCAAATATTATTATAAAATGCTTATATGTCACAGATATTTATTCTTCCATATGTGCAATCCAAATAAGCCGTCACTCAAACGCGGTCTCACTGAATTTGAAAATACAATTTTCTCACTTTGATACTATGGAGCCTAGGAAGAGTACAGGGAACGATGCTCACTTGGTTTCATAAAACACATGTGTATGTATATATTCACATGTATACCTTGAACCATGTACATACTAACTTAAAAAAACTTTCTCCTTAAATGTAGCATTATTGCAAATCACTGAGAAAATATCATGTAAAAATCCACTGGAATAACAATTATATATCCTATTATATTATTTATTTTCATGGTATGTCATAGCAGGACAGTGAGGTCATTTAGTAGGTCAACTAGAAAAGAACAGGCAGTTACATGATTGTAAGTTCTTATCAATATGCAAAAAATTCTAACTACCTTTTTGAAAGTGTAGTTCTGTATATATGATTCATCGATGTGAAACATTTTACCAGGCAAATCAGGATATAGGACAGTGGTTCTCAACCTGCGAGTCAAGAGTCCTTGGAGGTTGAATGACTTTATCACAGGGGCAGCCTAAGCGCATTGGAAAACACAGATGTTTACAATATGACTCATAGCAGTAGCAAAGTACAGTTACAAAGTAGCAATGAAAACAATTTTATGGTTGGGGTCACCACAACAGGAGGAACTGTATTAAAGTGTTGAAGCATGAGAAAGGTTGAGAATCACTGGTATAGGATATAATGCTGAGTTCCTAATGAAAATTAGTGTTTTCCAGAGCTTTGGCTCATATTATCATGCAGTTTTTTCCAATAAAGTTAAAGATTTACCTAGATGAGTATGCCTTTTCCAATATTATTTAGGAATAGAAGTCAACATAGCACTAAAGGCATTTCTCATCAGCAATTTTTTCACAGCCATTTTTACTTCTTTGTTCCGTAAACTATAGATAATAGGATTCAGCATTGGTGTTACTCCAGCATATATCAAGACCATAAATTTATCTATTTCCTGCGAATTTACAGCTGAGGGCTTCAGGTACATGGAGAGAGCCGTTCCATAGAAGAGAACCACCACAGTCAAGTGAGCTGCACATGTTGAAAAGGTTTTGCTTCTGCCGTCCACTGAGCTGATCCTCAAGATGCTGGAGAGGATGAATGCATAGGAGACACAAATGAGCAGCATTGGCAATGGGAGAAGAAGGATGCTGATCACAAACATGATTAGTTGTACCATGGAAGTGTCCACACAAGCCATTTTCAAGAGAGCCAGAATTTCACACATGAAATGATTGATGACTCTGTTACCACAGAGAGACAGCTGAAGCAAAGGTCCAGTTTCTACCCATGCAGTGAGGCAGCCTGTCAGCCAGGAACTGCCTGCAAGCTGCACACAAACTCTCCTGTTCATAATGATGGAATATCTTAGGGGATTGCAGATCGCCACATACCTGTCATAGGCCATCATGGACAGGAGGACACATTCAGTGGAGCCCATGGCAAGAGAGAAGTACATCTGAGAAACACATCCTGAGAAGGAGATGGTGTTTTTCCCCAATACAAAGTTTGCCAGCATAGGAGTGAGAGCAGAAGAGGTATACCAGATGTCCAGAAACGAGAGGTTGCTGAGGAAAAAGTACATGGGAGTGTGTAGATGAGAATCCAGGATGGTGATGGAGATCAGAACAGTATTGCCCAGCAAGGTGATCAGGTACATCAGCAGACACAGCACGAATATGATGACTTCAACTTTGGGGTAATGGGAAAATCCCAGGAAGATGAACACTGTGACAGAGGTCCAGTTTGTCTGAATCATTTCATATTATTTTCAGGTAATTATGTATTAGTGGACTGCATCACACACACACACACACACACACACACACACATGCACACTTATCAAATGGTCTCAGTTTTCCTTTATATGAATAAGTACTTTGCACTTAAGGGATTCTCTACATGAGCATATTATTGTAGCAGTGCATGTTGAAATACTTTGTCATTCATATAATTTTGTCATGAAGTCAATAGATAAATGGTGATCCTGCTGCTTTAGCGGCAAGGCCTTTTCTCCTGTCAAAGTGGAAAGAAAGGAGAGTTCATTAAGTAAATATCATGAGAGAAGAACAAAGAAATTAATATTTTGTTCCCCTATCCCCAAACTACATTTGTAGCTGGTCTATAAATATGTATTTACCTTTAAGTTACTAAGATGATCTTCCTCTCTTAGCTTGGAAATAGTCTTATTATACAGAAATCTTTAGTTCCCAAGCTCACGGTTTCTTCTGTCACTCCTAGAGATATGCTCACAATGATTTGGAGAGCCAATAACTAACATAATGCATATATTTATGTAGATGTAAAAGAAATTAATTGAAGACTTTGAATATTGGAATCAAGCCAGAGTTTCCTTTTCAAACCAAAGAAAGTGGTGATGGATATTCTCATGGTGGGGAACACCTAATGTCCACATCTTCCAAAAGTTTTTAGTTGACTTCTTGAGCAAGCTACAGAAACATTCTCCAAAGGACCAGTCTCTGGATGCAGAAGGCAATCTATTCTATTTGTTGCTTTTGATAGAATTCCAAATACCACAGCAAATTAAAATTGCAAATCTGTCAATACAGTATTACAAATGTTGAACCTCCAGGGATGACGTCCCATAGATCCAATTATCATCAGTAGTTTGCCTGGTCTAATTGTGGTGTTATTCAAACAAGATATAAACATATTCCTACTGTCACAATTTCAAGGATGAGGACTTTATTCTTTTTCACATGTTATGAAGTATGTCAGACTAGCCATCTAGCTATAAGGGAGAAAAAATCATGTTCTCATTTTCTCTTCAATTTGAAGGACATCTTCATACAATGCATGAGACAAGCTGCTCTAGATATGGAAGCACTAAGCAAAAGACTGAGCAACTGGTCTTCTGATGATGGCTTACAATCTTTTTGGAAAACAAAATTGCACCTGATGAAGGAATGATTTTCATGTGGGAAAGTTAGCTGTTGCATATAAAAGCATCTTGACTTCTAAATGCTAATGGCAGGCTCTATCCCTTTGAGCTTTATAACACCAGTTTACAACTTGCCTGCTTTCAAAGTAGCCCTTATACTTGACACTGTATGGGGAAATGAGGGAAATACACTGCTAGTTGTTTTCTGTAAAACTGTAAGTAACTGAGTAACTTGATGCTGAGTAACTTATGTAATTGAAGCTGGAAAACTTCATTCTTATTTAACAGATTATACCAATGGCCATTATTGAACTTATTCTACTTATTAAATGCTTGTTCATTTTCAGACAAAGATAGGTATTTATTTGAACCATTGCCTAAAACCAAGACACCACCACCAATACCCCAGTATTTACTAATGAGTATTTGCAAACAAAATGTACCCTTTGGGCCTACAATTACTCACTCTCATAGGTGTGTAACTGTAAAGGACCTGAGATCACGTGTGTGGCTGGCTGCTTGAGCTGTAGGTCTGAATTGTCCACATGAGGGCCTGGGGCTTCAGTGCAACAAACACTTTCCACCTCCACATGTTGTTCTGGTGCAAACGGTTGAGTCTCCCTGACTTCATTGTAGTTGCAAAAGGGAAGTGTAGTATTTCTTACGATTGTTGGGAGCAAAGAGATACCCTGTAAAGAAGCAACCCAATGTCTAGTATAAACTATAAACTAGAAGTAAACCTTGATTCCTTATTCTCCTTTTCTTTTTTGAATATGGTTTACTAATTCTGTGAGAATTTCATACAATAATTTTTTCCACTTTTTCTTTATTTTCCCCTCCTCTAACTCACTCCCCCCAGATATTCCCTATGTCCTTACTCAACCAACTTGGTGTTCTCGTTTTCTCTCAGGTAAACATAAAACAAAGAAAAAGTATAAAACAAACAGGAAAGTAATAAGACAAAAATTCCCAATTGAAACAAAAACCCAGAAACAAACCAACAAAAATCCATGGAGTTTGTTTTGTGCTGGCCAACTACCCCTGGGTATGGTTCCTGACCTGGAGATTGATAGACCTGGAGAGACGATATACCCAGTGACACTCCATTAGAGAAAACTACTTTCTCTTCATCAGTTGGCCTCACTTGCAAATGGTTTCTTAGTTATGGTTAGAGCCTGTGTCCCCTCCTCCCTCTCAGTGCTGGGACTCTGTCTGGGTTGAAGCTGTGCCTGGTACATGCTGCCTCAGTCTCTGTGGTTCATGTGCACAGTTCCTGTGGTGTGTGGACAACTCTGTTTCCTTGGAGCTTTCCAACACGCACATCTGCTCTTACAGTCTTGGTGTTATCTAGTACTCTGGCTCTTACAATCTTTCCATCTCCTCTTTCACATAGATCACTGAGCCTTGAGGAAAATGTTAGAGAAGTGCATGCCATTTAGTGCTGGGTACTCCAAAGTCTCTCACAGCACATTTTTCTGGGTCTCTATTAGTTCTCACAAACTAGTGAGATGATCATGTGGTTTTCCTTCTTCAGTGTGTTTATATGGTGGATTACATTGATGGATTTTCATATGTTGAACCATTCCTGCATTCCTGGAATGAAGCCTACTTGATCATGGTGGATGAGTTTTCTGATGTGTTCTTGGATTTACCAGTATTTTATTGAGTATTTTTTGCATCAATGTTCATGGGTGATATTGGTCTGTAGTTTTTTTCCTTTCATGTTGTCTGGGTTCCAAGGTAATTGTACGTTGGTAAGAAGAGTTTGGCAATGACCCTTCTGCTTCTGTTGTGTGGAATACTTAGAGGAGAATTAGTATTAGCTGTTCTTTGAATTTGTGGTATTTGTGGTTGAAATCTGCTCTGGAGTGGACCCTAAACCTCATTAAAAGTCGTAGGTGGCTTCCTTAACATTGTGCCTCTGTTGTACCAGTATATCTTGCAGGCAGGCTGCAGGGTTTGTAGCTGGGTGATGTTATCTTTTTCCTGTGGTAACATTCAGAATACTTTCTAGCACCATTTAGTTGGAAGGGGTGAAGCTTCTAATTGGGTTGATTGATTTCTCTGTGCTTGATGACATAAGTGGGTGTTGTCTTCAGCAATAGGTCCTAACTCTCAGGTTGTGGAGAATGGCCACTAGCCTTGAAATAGCCTCATACAATCTATTTAAATCATATATACCTCCCTAACTTCTCCCAGATCCTTATCCTCTTAATGTCATATATACATATTTTTTGTTTATCACCTGCAAGCTCATTTAGGACAGCATGTCCAAGGTCAGTGGTCGAGGTGGTGTCAAGTCTTTGCCTAAGGTCAGTAGCTGAGGAGAGAATGAACTCCAGATGGAGTGCCATCAGTGCCCAACACACTCTCAGGAATAGCTTGGTTCTGCCAGGAGCAATTGTGTCTCAAGTCAATGGAGTACTAATATTAAAATATTTGAATGTCATATTCTGCAGGTCTTCGAAGTGTTTGAAGATCAAAAATCCATGTCTGACTAATGTCATAGGTATAAGAAGCATGGATGAGTATAATCTATAAATCTCAAAAACATAGTTGCTCAATGGTTGAGGCTTCAAAATAATTTAGCAAGAATAATTACTTCAAAAAATGTATATGTATGTATATATACATATATGTGTATATATATAATCAGTAACAGATTGAACTGAAATGTCTTGGCTAGAGGTAGAACTGTAAAGTGCAATATGATAAAGTATCCTAGATTGTGTCAATATACAAAATATATACATAAAGATAGTTTTATATTTGTGTGTAAAGCATCATAAACAGAAAGAAGACCATACTTAGTCAACATACACGAATCTAACAATTTAAGTTATCTATAGCTAATGGTTGCTAAATTAGTTCACAAGAAGATATGTTAGTCTACCTATACCCTATCCTAAGCAAACCCTTCCCAAACATACACCTAAACATTTCTAAAAGAGATACCTGAGTCTGACCATCACCTTCCATACCCAACCCTACACAACTTAAAACCAGCCCTAAGCGGGTCATAAGTATCCCTTTTCAGAGACAAGAGATAAAAATCCCAATATACACTTAATGTCCAATGTAAGGAGAGGGGAGATTATATTTATAAGAGTTACTTCCTGCTGAAATGGGGCAATGGAGACCCTATGGGATCCTGTAGGAAAAAGAATAAGGCAACAGAAAATCTTGAGAGGACTACCTCTAACATTTGTAGCTAGTCTCTGAGTGGCAGGTGATACTTGGCTGAAGTTCTTATCTGACTCTCTTGGCAGAGCGTTATAAGAAGGTGCATGATTTCAGCTAGCGAGTCTGGAATTGTTTATAGCAGTATTAGTCCTAAACGGTCTTAGAGTGGTGTATACTAGTTCAGAGGCCATATGTTGAATCAACTGGAATCATTGAAGTGGGGCCCCATCTTCTTCCAGGAGACTTCAATAATTGCTGTTGGAAAATGTTATAGTTCATTGTGGAAGACTTATACATTGATATCAGCATAGAAAGATTAACTTGAATAGGTATGCATATCAGGAAACAAGGAGAATTCTGGGAAAGGTAAAAATAAGGATGAAAATAAATATGAGTAAAATGAAATCAGGATATTTGAGAGATAACAGAGTTACACAAGTGATAGTCCCTAGATTTTGTTTTCTTTTGTCTTACACCAATTAGCTTCTTGATGTAAGACAGAAACTCTGAATTTAATTTTAACAACATGCTTGAATTTAGAGGAGGAAAGCCAAACCCAACTCCTAAACCAGCATTGATTTTACCTGAATTGGGACTACCAGAGTACTAGGAAGTAAGGAGATGAATGTTTTTAGGTAGCAGGACCTTAGTAAAAATAGTGATTGGTACTGTAAGTCAGATACTTCTTTGTTTGATGGTTCTTTCTGGATAGCTATCCTTTCCTCTTCAGGCATCTACACATTCATTGTCTTTTGGCTTCTTAAAGATTGGTGTTTTCTGTTTTCCTGTAAAGACAAGAATATAATACTCCACCTATCTTTGTGAGGTCTCATACAACTCTTGGTATATACCTTGGTGGATGACCTGTCATTTGTCCTCATCTAGAGGTTTCTCCTGTTCAAATCAGACCTTGATCAACTTTAATGGTATCCAAAGCTTTTCTTCTCCTGTAGAAACAAAGGCAAAACCCCTACCCCAACATAACACATATCCTGGTTTCCATATGGAGGTCAATGAATGCATCCTTGAAGTACACCAGCATATTTAGATCACAATTTTTCTATTGTCCAATGTCATTCTATGGCTGTTTTCCTTTCTCATTAGCATTAAGAAAGTTTAAGGTTTGTAAAGCATTATGTAATCTGTTTTGGGGGCTCTTAGGTCTCCCTGCCTGTTTATAGCGCATTTTCATTAAAGCATTATTTGACTCTTCTTTAAACCTTTGCTATTCACATAGAGTTTTACCTTTTCTTTCTTTTTTGTTTTTGTATTTTGAGACAGGGTTTCTCTGTATTGTGTTGGAGGCTGTCCTGGAACTCGCTCTGTAGACCAGGCTGGCCTCGAACTCACAGAGATTCACCTGCCTCTGTCTCCCAAGTACTGGTATTAAAGGTGTGTGCCACCAATGCCCAGTGGGTCACATAGAGTTTTTTATGAAATTCTGAGGTCTCCAACACACTTCTTATTAATAAACAATCAATTTCATCATTGCCTTGTGCTAGAAGGTCTGGCAGACCTGTGTGGGATCTGACCACTGATACTTACACATATATATATATATTTATATATATATACACCTATACATACATATATATATATGATGAGTCCAATTCTTGATAGTTTCTTGTAATTGTATAAGCAATGAAGTCAATTCTGTATTATCAGGAATAAATTCAGCAGTTTCAATGTGTGATATGACTCTTTCTGCTTCTTGAGATTCAGTAACTGCATTGTGAAGTCTGTAGGATCTGTAAGTACCATGAGAATGGTATACAACTCTGCCTTTTGTAGAGAATTATAGGACTTTGAACCACTTTACCTATATTTTTAGATTTATATCCTGCCTTATCTGATTTTTTTGCATCAGTGGAGAATGTAGGGACTCTAGAGGTTGTTGTTTTCATTACTATGAATGGAAAGATCCAAATGGTTTTCTTTATGAATTTAAGTCTCTCCCATTTGGGATAATTGTTGCAAATAGTCCCAAAAAGTTACTGCAAGCTCTTTGCCAATATTGATTACCTTTCCACAAGGAGGAAATTCCTTGTTAGTTAAAGATACTGTGATTTCTGCTGGCTGGTGGTGGGAATCCATCCACACTCACACTGGGCACCAATTGAAGGCTCTGATGTAATTATGTCACTAGACTCAAGAAAAATATTAAATGGGTATTTATTGGGGAACAATTAAACAGAAAAATACATAGAACCACTGGAGCATTTCCTTGCTATTCCTACCAGATCCGCAACCCACCAGAAAGAGCACACAAAAGAAAGCCATGCCCCAAGCTACTCTCTTTCCTCTTCTATCCCCTGAAGCCACAACCAAAGGGGCTTGGCCGCCATTATGGGTCCACAGACCAGATGCCTACAGTAGACTCTTAGAGGCGCTTGCTTCTGATCTCCTCCCCCTCCTGCTCACTGTGAAGTAAACGTTCCTCTTTTACCCATGATTTTTTTTGCATAGTATGAATCAATCTAGGCTGAATCCTAGAAAACCTTGAGCCAAAATATTTAGTTCCCTCCCATAGATGGCTTATACCAGGTGTTTCAACAGTAAATCAATTGTAATAAATCTTTGATTTTACTAAGTTGAATAGAATAGTCTGACTGTTCTGCAAGAAGTTCTATCAAACATTTCAGTAGACTTATTGTATAATTTAAATTGCTGATGCAACTGCTGTGTGAGAGGGATGTACACTTATTGCAGCCTTAGTTGCTGGGGAAAAAGAGCCTTCCCCCATTAAACCAATTTAACCATTCATTGAAAACCAATTAACCATATATGTGTCTCAATTCTGAACATCTATGCCCCAAACTCGATGGCACGCACATTCTTAAAAGAAATATTACTAAACTCAAATCACACATAAACCCACACACACTTATTGTGGGAGACTTCAACACCCTACTCTCAACACTAGACATGACTACCAGACAGACACTTAATAAAGAAACAAAGAAACTAACAGAGTATGACCCAATTGGGTTTAACAGAATGACCCTTCTTCTTTGAGTTTCTTGTAGAATTCTGCACTGAGACCATCTGGCCCTGGGATTTTTTTGGTTGGGAGACTTTTGATGACTGCAGAATTCTACTAGAAATTCAAAGAAGAACTAATACCAATACTCCTCAAATTGTTTCACACAATAGCAGAAGGGTCATTTCCAAATTCTTTTCATGAGGCTTCAAAAACCTCTGTACCCAAACTACACAAAGACATAACATAGAAAGAGAACTACAGGCTAATCTCCCTCATGAACACTGATGTAAAAATATTCAATAAAATATTGGCAAGTCAAATCCGAGAAAAATCATCCACCATGATCAAGTAGACTTCATCCCAGGGATGCAGGGTTGGTTTAACATGAAAATCCGTCAATGTAATCCACCATATAAACAATCTGAAAAAGAAAAACTACATGATCATCTCACTTGATGCTGAAAAAGCCTTCAACAAAATCCAATGTCCCTTGTGATAAAGGTCTTGGAGAGATCAGGGATAATAGGAACATACCTAAACAAAATAAAGGCAATATACAGCAAACTAACAGCTAACATCAAACTAAATGGAGAGAAACTCAATGTGATTCTTCTAAAATCAGGAACAAGAAAAGGCTGTCCACTCTCTCTGTATCTCTTCCATATTGTTCTTGAAGTTCTAGCTAGAGCAATACGACATCAAAAGGAGATAAAAGAGATACAATTAGAGAAAAAGAAGTCAAACTTTCACTATTTTCAGATGATATGATAACTTACATAAGTGACCGAAAAATTCTACCAGGGAACTCCTTCAGCTGATAAGCACCATCAGTAGATTCATGGTTAACTAAAAAAATCAGTAGCCCTACTATATAGATGGTAAATGTGCTGAGAAAGAAACCAGATAAACATCACCCTGTACAATAACTATAAACAATATAAAATATCTTGGGTAACTCTAACCAAACATGTGAAATACATGTGCCTGAATGTATAGTACAGAGGCCATGTGAATTGTTCAGAAAGATGATGGAATCATGAGATTAATAGAAATAAAATTATTATCCATGCTTCTGTCTTAATTAACACTGGACTAGGAGAACTAGGTCATTATACTGCCGTGAACATACCCACTTGCCTTAGTCAAATAGTCCTAAAATTTATTAATTCTTCTGCATTCCAATATCTGTTGATCAGTTATCAAATAACTTTATTTGGGTCTTAGGAATTGCCACTTGAGAGATATAGATTTGAGTAAAACTTAATTTTCCTAAATATAGAACACAAATCTTGACTTTAAGATGGGTTTGCCAACAACAATGCTATATGCAGATGAGCTGTGAGCTAAAGTAACTGAGTCTGTACCTGATTGGTTAGCTGTTGTGGTGACTGAAGAGATCTCTGAGGCAAGTTAAGTAGAGTCAGACAGATGACTTCTAGGGTTCATTTTCATATTCTCCTGCCACACCTTATTACATATTTCAGTGAGATTACAGGAGGCTAGTAACGACTACTCTGCTCTTTCTCACACACTGGCAAGAGCTATATTTGCATCACCAATCATAGTATATGCATACTCATACTGGATACTCATCATAATATACAACCGCACATCTCTATATATTAGCTAGATACCATGAACTTGGTGGTACATTGTCATCCCAAACAAACCTGTTCTTGAACGAACGCCTATGCTTTCTTGGTTTGCCTTTCTAAGTGCACTTTCTCTAGAGTGACAGCTTCTAGAGAAATTAGGATGTGTGCTCTTAAACTGCTCCAGCCCCATGCCTGCCTGTTGCTCCCATGCTCTCTGCTGAAAAAAACAATGTATTGTATGGAAGCCCCAATAAAATTGAGTTTTTACTTATAGTTGGAGTTTAAGGTATTTCTTTGCTGACCAGTTGGTTTTTGGAGGACAGAAACCTATCTGTATCATTTACAGCCTGAATTAACCTCTGTACAACTTAGAGTCTCAAGTCATAAATTATGAAACTAGGCACACCTAATGAGTGTAATAGCTGTGTATTTACAATTATGAACACCTAGAAAATGACACTTGAATGAGACTAGGATGAAGTGTGGAAATTTGTGATCAACTTAATATGTAGAGTGTGAAGCTCCACAGAAGACATTCTGTATTTACCTGTTTGTGATAAGGACCTACATGGGACTTAACTTTTCTTTAATACCCAGTTATATACATGGCCAGTGGGTAATGATGACTTCTTATCTAACTCAAACCTTGGCTTTACTGAAGCCAAATACTTCAAAAGCTCTCTTGATGTTTAAAATAGTTAATGTGAATTTATTATGAACCATTTAATAGAATTATCAGTGAATTGATCAAGTCCTCGGTTTTATTTGGGTTAAAGTTGGTAACTATTGGTTGATTCTCTATTTTTTTGCATCTTAATTTTTTTATTTAGGTTAGAAACAATCTTGTTTCACATGTCAATCCCAGCTCCCTCTCCCTCTTCTCCTCCCTGCCCTCCCCACCAGGTCCCCCAGTCCCCCACCCAATCTCTACTCCATCCCCAGGGAGGGTGAGGCCCTCCATGGAGGATCTCCAGAGTCTGTCATTTCATCCAGGGCAGGGTCTAGGCCATTCCTTCAAGAGTCTAGACTGAGTGAGCATTTCTCATTGTGGGATGGGCAGCCAAAGTCCATTTATATGCCAGGGATAAATATTACCCAAGGCCCCATAGATTACCTAGGCCTCCTAAATGACACCCACATTCAGGGGGTCTGGGTCAGTCCCATGCTTTCCACACAGCCATCAATCTGGAGTCCAAGAGCTCCCCCTTGTTCAGGTCAGCTGTTTCTGTGGGTTAAACCAGCCTAGTCTTAACTCCTTTGCTCACCAGTTCTCCCTTTCTGTGACTGGGTTCCAGGAGTTCAGTTAAGTGTTTGTCTGGGGATATCTGCCTCTGCTTTCATCAGTCATGTCATTTTCTCCATCCACTCTTCAGTCATTTTCTCCAGCCACTCTTCAGTTGAGGGTCATCTAGGTTGCTTCCAGGTTCTGGCTATTACAAATAGTGCTGCTATGAACATAGTGGAGCAGACGTCCTTATTGTATGAATGGGCATCTTTTGGGTATATGCCTAAGAGTGGAATTGCTGGGTCTTAGGGTCGACTGATTCCCATTTTCCTGAGGAATCTCCATACTGATTTCCAAACATGCAGGAAGACGTTTCTTCCCCACCCACCAGTTTCCAAATAACAAACATAGAGACTTAATATTAGTTACAAATGCTCAGGCTTGTTACTAGCGAACTCTTGTAACTTAAATGAACCCGTTTTTATTAATCTATGTTCTGCCATGTAGTGTTACCTCTCTCTCTTTCCTCTCGGCATCTTGCTGACTCCTCTAAATCTGCCTTTCTTCTTCCCAGTGTCCTCAGCCTGAGTTTCCCACTACAATCATCCTGTCTCGCTACTAGTCTGTAAACTTCATTATTATCCCAACCACAGCCAAAAATATTCACATAGGGTAAAGGGATATTCCATGCCACCACACTAATTATACATCTAGTTAATTTTGATATACACTACTATCTTATAGATCACTTCTTAGCAAACGTGAAGGTGAGAACATGTTACAAAGACATACCAGCCAATTCAATGGTCACTTACCAGAATGGCAAATGCAACCATAGCAAAGTCTATGCTCTTAAGCCTTGTGTAATGAAATTTCAAATGATTAAGCTGAATTTTCACGTTTGCTTTTTCTTTTATCTCTGATATAAAACAGGCAATGTTTAATTAAGACTTACTGTATTCTTTCTAATTGCTTGTGAAGATATTCATTCTTTTTTTTGGTATTTACGAGACAGGGTTTCTCTGTATTGTGTTGGAGGCTGTCGGTCCAGCCTGGCCTCGAACTCACAGAGATCTGCCTGCCTCTGCCTCCCCAGTGCTGGGATTAAAGGCGTGTGCCACCACCGCCCAGCGAAGACATTCAATCTTACTTAAAGCATTTACATAGATTTATTAAACATTTTCACCCTCACTCTTCCATGCCATTTACTTAGAAATATGCCTAGTTTTTTAAAGGTAATAGAGGTCACTTAAACAATTCTCCGTAATATGTGTATAGGAAAAACCATGTGAACTAATTAATATTGCTTCTTTGAAATTTCCTGATACTTGTTTTCATCTTAACATACTGCCAATTCTATACCAACAAAATGAACAAAATGCTAATATTCTTTCAGTTGTGGAATCTCTCTCTCTCTGTCTCTCTGTCTGTCTCTCTCTGTCTCTCACTCTCTCACTATGTCCTTATGTATATACTTGATTATGACACGAGAGAAGAATAAGGTAATATTTGGAGAAAGAAGGACCAATGGTAGTGAAAGATAGGGACAAGAAAGAGAGTAATTGGTACGGACTATAAGCAAATTATAAGATATTCATATACAGAGATTCTAAATACCCAAACATTTTGTACATAAATGTACACCAAGAATTATAATAATAATTAGGGGCCCTAAGGGACAGTATCTTTTTATGTAAAGTTATTGTGGCTTCATGTGCTGTGTAGGATGGTTTTTTCTCTTTCTGTAAGAGTACTATACAAATTTGCATAGACATTAAATTGAATTGTATGATTACTTGGGTAATGTAACAGATAGTTCTTAATGTCCAGAAGCATAGACTTTGCTTGTGTCTTCTTCAGTTATACCTACCACTATTTTATAGATTTATATACAGATATTTTATATATTGTTTATAATGATTTATGCATTTTCCTGATATAAATATAATTGTTTTCTATTTTTTCATAGTGCACAAAATTCAAATGAGTTTTATATGTTGATTTTGCATCCTCACACAATACCAAGTTTATTTATCCTAATAGTAGATATTTATGGAATATTTACATGTATATATACATATATATATTCATCATCTTACCTATAAACACCAATAATTATAGTTCTTTATTTCTGATTTGATGTCTATTACTTCATTCTCCTGATTTTGTGGCTTGTGTAGAACTTCTGCATCATTTTAACTGAAGATGTGGTGAGAGTGAACATCCATATCTTATTTCAGTTCAAAGTTAAAGAAAGTTTCCCCATTGACTATAATGTTAATAGGTTTCTCACTAGTTGAGTTACATTCTTTTTCTATGTAATTTTGAGAGGTTTTTAATCATAAAAGGAGAATACATTTAATTCAATGATTTTTGTGCATTTTGAGATTATGATATGATTTATACTTTTTTAAAAATTTTATTGATTTTTTATTACATTTTTTAGAGAAAAAGCTTGCTTCACATGTCTATCCCAGCTCCCTCTCACTCGCCTCCTCCCTCACTCCCCTCACCAGCCCACCTACCCTTCCACCCTATCCGCACTCCTTTCCCCATAGGGGATCTCCAGAGTCTGTCATTTCATTCAGGGCAGGGCTTAGGCCCTTCCCCAAGAGTCCAGGCTGAGAGAGCATCCCTCATTGTGGTATGAACACACAAAGTCCATTTTTATGCTACGGATAAATACTGATCTACTACCCAGGGCCCCATAGGTTGTCCATGCATCTTCACTGACAACCACATTCAGGGGGTCTGGATCAGTCCCATGCTGGTCTCCCAGCTGTTGGTCTTGGGTCCAAGAGCTCCCCCTTGTTCAGGTCAAGTGTTTCTGTTGGTTTCACCATCCCATTCTTTACCCCTTTGCTCATCACTCCTCCCTCTCTGTCACTGGGTTCCTGGGGTTCAGTTCAGTGTTTAGATGTGGGTGTTTGCCTCTGCTTCCATCAGTCACTGGATGAAGGTTCTAGGATGGCATATAAGGTAGTCATCAAATTCATTATCAGGGATGGGCATTTAAGGTAGTCTCTCCACTATTGCTTAGTTTGCTAGCTGGTGTTATCCTTGTAGATCGCTAGAGATATCACTTGTGCCAGATCTCTTCTCAAACCTATAATGACTCCCTCTATTGTGGTATCTCTCATCCTGCTCTGCTCTATTCTTCACCCAACAGATTTATACCTCTCAATGTCAGTATGATATTGCATGTTTGCTTTGAATGGGTTGAACATCTTTGCACCACAGAATATATCCCACTCAGTCGTTGTATATGTTTCCTTGAATATGCTGTTACATTGGATTTGGTAGCATTTTTTGATGACTACATCATCGTTAATCAGGAATGTTGCTCTATAGGCTTTCTGGTCTTGCAGTAAAATCCCAGAGCAAAATTGGGTGGAGTGGAGAGTATATGAACAGTAGCACAAACTAGTGAAACTAAGACTTGTCTTTTAAAATGTGAACAAAAATCATAAGCCTTCTGTGGAACTAAAGGTGCCAGAGAAGATTCATGTAAATGGAATATAACCGAAGGAAAAGTCAGTGTACCTGACACTGAGGAATTATGAGGGATCATGAGGGATTCTCACACACTATGCCACAAACTGGATAATCTTGAAGAAGAGATGCTATACCAAAACTGAATCGTGAAGAAGTGGATAATCTGAATATATCATTAAAAAATATGGAGAAGAAACCATACTGAGTGAGGTAACTCAGTCACAAAAAGAGAAACATGGTATGTACTCAATCATTTATGGATTTTAGACATGAATCAAGGGAGTGCCAGCATACAATCCCACTGCCAGGGAGTCTAGGAAACAGAATATTCATTCAGTGACTGATGAAAGCAGAGGCAGATACCCACAGACAAACACTGAACTGAACTCCTAGAATCCAGTGTCAGAAAGAGAGAACTGATGGGCAAAGGAATTAAGAGTGGGCTGGTCCAAGAGCTCCCCCACAGAAACAGCTGAACTGATTGGACTCCAGATTGATGGCTGTGTGGAAAGCATGGGACTGACCCAGACCCCTTGAATGTGGGTGTCAGTGAGGAGGCCTAGGTAATCTATGGGGCTTTGGTTAGCATTTATCCCTGGCGTACAAATACACTTTGAGTGCCCATGCCACAATATGGGAGTCTCTCTCAGCCAGGACTCTTGGGGGAGGGCCTAGGCCCTGCCCTGGATGAAATGACAGTTACTGGAGATCCACCATGGAGTGCCTCACCCTCATTGGGGATCAGACTGGAGATTGGTTGGGGGTCTAGGGGATCTGGTTGGGAGGGTGGAGGAGGAGGGGAGGGAGAGGGAGCTGGGATTGACATGGGAAACACGATTGTTTCTAACCTAAATAAAAAAATTTAGATGCAAAAAAAACAGAGAATCAACCAATAGTTACCAACTTTAACCCAAATAAAACCTAGGACTTGATCAACTCACTGATAATTCTATGAAACAGTTCATGATAAATTAATGTTAACTATTTGAAACATCAAGAGAAGTTTTGAAGTATTTGGCTTCAGTAAAGCCAAGGTTTGAATTAGATAAGAAGTCATCATTACCCACTGGCCATGTATATAACTTGGTATTAAAGAAAATTTAAGTCCCATGTAGGTCCTTATCACAAACAGGTAAATACAGAATGTCTTCTGTGGAGCTTCACACTCTACATAAGAAATTGATCACAAATTTGCACACTTCATCCTAGTCTCATTCAAGTGTCATTTTCTAGGTGTTCATAATTGTAAATACACAGCTATTACACTCATTAGTCTCTTCATTATGTACAATGTTGGTTTTCTTCACCCGGCTCCATAAGCACTTCATAGCTAGGTGATAAGACACGGAAACCAAGTGTCTGTTTCTGTTAGTTTTACAGCATGCTGGTGAAATCCAAATTACACTGTAGTTTGATTAGCTGGATAAGCACACTCCTAACCAATTGTATTTCTTTGCCTTTGAAAGCACTCAAACTTCTCTTGAGTACTTTTTTAACTTCTTTGTTACTTAATATTCTTCAGGTTTTAATTACATTATCATTATCTGTTGTGCAATGTTTTGATTGCCCTGTGACACTCCAGATTGTCAATGAAGTTTACCTTGAGTCAGGGGGCAGAGCTGGAGACTAGGTGGGAGATGAGGTAATCTGAATTAGCCATAGAGAAGCCAACAATATGAGTGAAGAAGATAAAGAGGAAGGTGTCCCGAGCTACCGTCTCGCCAGCAAGAACGACGCAGAACACTCGGATCCTTCTGCAGTAAAGCTTTAATGCATCTTGAGAGATAGATGATCAGCTTCTTAGAGGGAGACCCCAAGCTAAGAAACCCAGCCCCTTATATAAGCCTAGGAGCTCCGAGTGAGACGTGTAGAGCCGGGATTGGTGGTTTGCACATCACCCCAGATGACGCCACGGGAGAGGCACAGCTTAAACGGTTAACTCCAACTGACAGCAGATGTCAGCGCCATCTTCTAACGGTTAACTCCAACTGACAGCAGATGTCAGCGCCATCTTCTAACGGCAATAGCGATAGCGAGGGCGGCTCCTCACATCTCCCCCTATTCATTTATTTTTGAAGCAATAGGACACCCACAACTTTGGAGTGGAGATAGAGGTCAAATCCCCATGTGCAAATTCGGAACATGTACAAAGCTCCTCTCCAGGGTCTTATCCCCAGAGAGAGCCCTGACCAGTCCGATGTCGTTTTTCTGGGGGAAGGAGATCATGACATAGAACCTTCATGCAAGATGACTTATCTCCCAGGAGAAAGTCGTTATACCGCAGACCTCTCCTGTGCAGTGCTTAGCCTTGCAACTCCTTGGGCTGCTGAAGCCTACCCACTCTATCCCGTGCAATGAGACTAGCCTCGTGGGGTGCAAGAGCTGGGAGGCCAGCGACCTATTGCTTTAACATGGTTAACCAAATGTCAGGGGAGGCTCCGTGTTCTAAGGCAGCAAGTGCTTGTGCCACCACCACTTTGTCTCTTTTGTTTGGGCTCTGAGCTTACACACCATCCAAAGCATCAACACTATTCCACAGCAGAGAACTAGGCTAAATGATCCTACCCCCACCCATTCCTTAAAATAAGAAAATGCAGATGAAATCCAGGAGGAGAGGCCTTCCATCAGAGAAAGATCCAGATGCGTCGAATTCACTTGCAGGATCGCCATTCTCAACTCACGGAGTGTCTGCTCAAACTCAAAAGTCCAATTCTGTAATAAATGTTGAGACAGAGCTTGTGACAGGTTAGCTGCTCTTGTAAAATTCTCATATTGTACTGAAGTGACACAAAGGCCAGGCAACTTTTGTTCACATCCCAATTGGGCCATCTGCCACAATATATCCAATTGTTCCTGAACCAAATTAATCTGTTGGTTTACCAACATCAGGCCTCCTTGTATCTGAGAATTGGCAGTGGCCTGTTTATCTAGGACCATGGTCACAGTGGCCTATAGTTCATTAATGGTTTGAGTTGTCTGCACAGTGGCAGAAAGTGCAAGGGCCGAGGCGGTAACCGAAGCAGTAACCGCGGCGGTGGCTATCAGGCCCACAATAATAGCAGAGATCCCAAAAATCTCGCTTTTCCCTAAACAAACTCAAATTACTTGGCGTCTCAACAGGAACTGGAACAAATCGAGGCATGCGCATTACCAAAGCAAAAGGGTGCTTAATAGCATCCCAGCATAATGCATAAAAACAATTCTAAGCAGAGCAATTTATTTCTTTCTGATTCTTACCTAAGGTATCATTACTCACAACCCAAATAAAGGGCAGCCAAACACAAATTGGAGCAGCTGAATAATTAGTTCTCTTAAAAGGGGTATACTTAACATTGGAGGAGGACCAATCAGATGATCCATAGCTCTGTCCCTCACTCAGACTGTTGCCTAATGCCCCTTTCCAATCAAAAGTAATCTGTCCCTTCTCACTATATTCTCCAGCAATCATTGCCATAGGAGAAAGATCAGTACAGCTTCCATTAATTCAAAAGGATTAGCATTAGATCTTTCTGGATCCATATGAATAAAATTATCCTTTAATGAAGAAATCACAGTAAAGCACAAGCTTCCTACTAATGACAAGGTTCTCTCATCCTGAAAACTCTGTATCTGAGGATCTAAAGGCAAAAAGGCAAGCCCCAACTCTCTATTAGTTGTGAAAAATCTAGGGAACACCTGGGCATTCTGCATCACTGGCATACTAGGAACCATCATCCCGAGTAGGAGAGTCTTCATCACCCACTTGGCCTCCATCCTTCTTATTCTGGAGTTGTGAAGGAGCTCTTCGAGTGAGTCTTTCAGGGATCCACAGGGGGTTTTCTTCCTCCTGTGGAAAAACACACACAGCTCCCCTGGATCTTATAAGAATAGGATCCGGGCCTTTCCAGAGATCAGTCAAGACATCTTTCCATTTTACCATTTCTTTTGGCCTATCAGGCTCTAAACTGTGGCGATCGGCCGCAGTGTGGCCTTGGGCATCAGAGTTCAAGAAATTAAGGGTAAAAAGTGCCATGGATACAGCAACTCTTGGTACCGAGGGTAGAACATCCTCAATACTCCCCTTTTGTTTAATCAGATATGATTTGAGTGTACGATGGGCACGTTCCACAATGCCCTGTCCTTGAGGGTTATAAGGTAGGCCAGTTAGATGGGTAACATCCATTTGCCGACAAAACTGTCGGAATTTTTGAGAGGTATATGCTGGTCCATTGTCTGTTTTTAAAATTCTGGGTTTTCCCCAAGCACTCCAGGCCTCAAGGCAATGTTGAATCACATATGAGGCCTTTTCCCCTGTTAGGGGTGTGGCAAACATTACGCCAGAACAGGTGTCAACAGAAACATGAACATATTGAAGCCTTCCAAAAGAGGGAATATGAGTAACATCCATCTGCCACATCTGCAATGGTCTAATGCCACGTGGGTTTATTCCCATGTGGGGAGTAGGTAAGAATTCGCAGCAATTCTGGCATTGAGTAACAATTTCCCTAGCCTCTTTCCTGGATAGAGCAAAACGACGGCGCAAGGTCTCAGCCGTCACATGAAAGCACTGATGGAATTCTTTTGCTGCTTGTGCATGGGTAGACAAGGCAGCGGCCACCAGCTTTGTAGCCTTGTCCGCTAAGTCATTCCCTAAGGACATGGGACCTGGGAGTCCAGAATGTGCTCGGACATGGGTAATGAAAACAGGAAATCTCCTATTTAACAAGGCAGCTTGTATCTTTTGAAAGATGTTAGCAACTCTGCTGGAGGATCTTATTATTCCAGCTATCTCAAGGAGATTAACTGCATTAACCACATAAGAGGAATCTGATACAATATTGAGGGGTCCTGGAAAAGCCTCAAGAACCTCCAGTACTATCAGACATTCTACAACTTGAGGTGAAGTTTCATTATATTGTTTAGATATAACCCTATCCTTGACCACATAAGCTCCCATACCAGTTTTTGATCCATCAGTGTACACCACAGTCCCATCTGGGAGTGGGTCTTTAGCTGTCACTTGTGGAAACACTATAGCCTGGTTTAGGGCAAACTGTAAAATTGGATGCTTTGGAAAATGATTATCAATTTGTCCTGAAAAGGAAGTAACTAAAACTGCCCAATCACTAGATGTGGCTGCCAAGGTCTGAACTTGTGCAGCAGTATAAGGCACAATCAAGGAATCAGGATCCCTGCCAAAATGCGTAACAGCTGCTTTTATTCCGCGAAGCGCGAGCTGTGCAACAGCATCAGGGTACCAGTCAATAATCTTAGCAGGGGAAGCATTTGGATGAATCCAAAGTAATGGTCCATGTTGCCACAGGACTGCAGTTGGCAATTGAGCTGTCTTAAAAACACACAGATTAAAAGGTAGTGACTCCTCAATACGTTGTATTTGTGCTTCCTGTAAGGCCTCTTCCACCATCTGTAAGGCTCGGTGGGCGGCAGGGGTAAATTTTCTGGGTGAGGAGATATGAGGCTCACCCTCCAGGAGATCGAAGAGGGGTTTTAGATCAGCAGATGGAATTTTTAAAAAGGGCCTCAACCAATTTATATCTCCCAGAAGTTTCTGAAAATCATTTAATGTTTGTAAGTGGTCTTTGCGAATTTCTATTTTCTGAGGAACTATATTTTTGGGAGTAATCATTGAGCCCAAAAAGAGGCCTGTATCTGCAATTTGAACCTTTTCTGAGGCAATCTCTAATCCCCACTGTTTTAATTCAGCCACCAGCATGGGGAAAGCCTTTTGTAAAACATCTAACTCTTTGTGACAAATAAGAATATCGTCCATATAATGGATAACGATTAAAGATGTAAATTGCTTCCTAATTGGCTCCAAAGCCTCCTGCACATACAGCTGACATATTGTTGGGCTATTGGCCATGCCTTGCGGCAGTACCTTCCACTGAAATCTCTTGTCTGGTTCCATATGATTAAGAGAAGGGATAGTGAAGGCAAACCTTGGTCTATCCCGTGGGTAAAGTGGAATAGAGAAGAAACAATCCTTAATATCTATAATAATAAGCTTCCAATCTTGAGGAAGTGCAGAAAGCAAAGGAAGGCCTCTTTGAACAGGGCCAAAAAGATGCATCTGATTGTTAATGGCCCGCAGGTCATGGAGTAATCTCCACTTCCCAGATTTCTTCTTAATAACAAAAATTGGTGTATTCCATGGGGAGGTAGAAGGCTCTAGATGCCCCAGCCATTCCTGTTCTTGCACTAATCTTGTGACAGCCTCTAATTTTTCAGAGGATAGAGGCCATTGAGAGACCCATAACGGCTCCTCTGTTTTCCATGGTATGGGTCGTGAAGCCTCAACGGCCCCTAAATAAAACCCAGTCCTTTTCTACCCCGATTTCCGTGTTGCGTAATGGGTTTTATTCTGCCTTGTTCTTGCCTACCCAAGCCTCTACCGTTTGTATACCCCATCTTTGCCATAATGGCTGATGCCTGGGGGAGTATTCATTAGTTAGGGTCATGCCCATGGCTTGTAACACATCCCGTCCCCATAAATTTACAGGGAGTGGCAACACATAGGGGGTAAAACATCCCTGTTTGCCCTCAGCATTCCGCCAGGTTAAGGCTGAGGCACTGATGGCAGGAGAGGACTGGTATCCAAGACCTTGTAGAGAATGAGATGAAACAACAGTGGGCCAAGACTTCGGCCACCAATGGAGTGAAATAATGCTTTTGTCTGCTCCCGTATCCATTATCCCTTCAAATTCTTTTCCATTAATTAACAATTTTATTGTAGGTCTCTCATTTAGGGGTATAGCCAGATAGGCTGAATCACTTCCAGAAGATCCCATAGCCCTTTTTTGTAAAGTGTAGGTTTCTCCATCCCCGAGGGAGGGCAGCAACACCAGTTGTGCAATTCTATCTCCCTGCTTTATAGAAAATACACCCCGAGGGCTAGAACAGAGAACTTGAATCTCCTCTTTATGATACGGGTCAACAATTCCAGGATATATAATGAGTCCCTGTAAAGTTAAGGGTACCTTGGGTTCTTCAATAGGGGGCAGAAGCCTCCCTTTTACATCCCGGACTGACCTGCATTCGCTAGCCCTATGATAACCTTTACCACAACGATGGCAAAGCTTCGATTCTCTTGTTCTTTCAGGGGCTTGACAATCTTTCTTAAGGTGCCCCATTCTCCCACAATTAAAACAAGCTTTTCGACTAGATAAATCTCTACGCCTGTGCGTTTGTAAAATGGCGGCAGCTAGTCCTGCATTGGTTAGGGGTCCCCCCAGCTCCCTGCACACTCTGAGCCAATCTTGTAAACCTTTGCTTTTGCGAGGGGCGATAGCCGCTCGACATTCCTGGGTTGCTTGTTCATAGACAAGTTGCTCAATCAGGGGCATAGCTTGTTCTGAATCACCAAAGATGCGACTGGCGGCCTCTGTCATTCTGGCCACAAAGTCTGAAAATGGCTCTTGGGGTCCTTGGACAATCTTTGTAAGGTGTCCACTGGACTCTCCCCTTTTTGTGAGGGCCTTCCATGCTTTAATAGCGGCGGCCGACACCTGACCATAGACACCCCAGATGTAGTTGGTTTGATTAAGGGCATGTTGACCCTGACCTGTCAGCATTTCAAATGTCCACTGCCTCTGATTCTCATCTTCAGCCGTGGCATTAACTCTAGCTTGTGCCTGGGCTGCATCATACCAGAGAGCTTTCCATTCCATGTATTGTCCCATGTTGGGAAGCACTGCTTTCACTGTCGTCTGCCAGTCAGTGGGAGTCATGGCAAAATTAGCAAGCCTTTCCACCTGTAATGTGGTAAAGTTAGCATTGACCCCATAATTACGAACGGATTCGGCCAATTCTTTGATTTGATTGTAATCTACAGGGGTATGTACTCTTCCGCCTTCCGCATTCTCGAATACTGGAAAAGCTACTTGTATTTTTCTCCATTCCTCTAAAGGTAAAAAGGAGTCAGTACCAGTATTCAGCCGAAGCTCATACTGCGGAGGCGCTGAGGGGCGTGAGCCCGCCGGATTTATAGGCGGTGGTCTCACATTCATTTTTGTTTTCAGTGGCCGGTGTCTATCAGGGTGATATCTTTCTTCCTCATACCGTGCCACCTCCTCCTCTAGACCACCTTCTTCGCTAGAATCCAGAGTGTCAGAATCAGAATTATCTAGCTCCAAGGCTTCTAGCTCTACTGTAGGGTATAGACTAGATTCTGGCTTTTTCTTTTTCTTAGATTTGTTAGGGGGTGAATGATCACTCCCTTCTTTCTCTCCCCCTTTCTTAACTTCTTGGGGAGGGCCTTTTTTCTTAGACATGTCTTTCCTTTTGCGAGCTCCCATTCTCTCACTCCGTTCAGTTTCTGACATGCTATCCTGAACTTCCTCTAAGGTTCCCTGACTTTCTATTATAGCAGGGTGACAGGCCTCATCCTCCAAGCAGTTTTTAACTAGCTTCCAAATGGCTTTGGTACCTAAGTGGAGATCTCCTTCTGCATGCTTCCTGTCTAGTTCTTTACCTAGCTTGTTCCATGAGGCCACAGTGAGGGACCCGGAACAAGCATACCATGGTGCCACTCTATCTACCTCCTTCACAAAATTTTGAAGTGTTCGTGGTGCAATTTTAAGATCTCTTTGTTTTAGCACAGTCTGTAGGGCAGTAACCACTGACTGTGACAACCCCATCGCGCTAGCGGCTTATCTATAAAACGGCACTCAACTCCGTTACCAGACTGACAGCACCAGACTGACAGCACCAGACTGACAGCACCAGACTGACAGCACCGTTCTGTCAGCACCAGCCACGATGAAGGAGAAGGACAAACAGGACTAGCACCAAAGCCTCCACTGACCCGTCCCACGGTGATGACAAACTAAGGCCAAAGTCGAGAAAGGGGTATTCAGGATAAAGCATACCTCTCTGAACTTACGTCCCTGCAGTTCTGAATCCGCCCCGTCTTCCGAGGGGTCTCCCGCGGCGCCGGCGATGTTGAAGAGTTCCCGGGTTTCGGCACCAGATGTCCCGCGCTACCGTCTCGCCAGCAAGAACGACGCAGAACACTCGGATCCTTCTGCAGTAAAGCTTTAATGCATCTTGAGAGATAGATGATCAGCTTCTTAGAGGGAGACCCCAAGCTAAGAAACCCAGCCCCTTATATAAGCCTAGGAGCTCCGAGTGAGACGTGTAGAGCCGGGATTGGTGGTTTGCACATCACCCCAGATGACGCCACGGGAGAGGCACAGCTTAAACGGTTAACTCCAACTGACAGCAGATGTCAGCGCCATCTTCTAACGGTTAACTCCAACTGACAGCAGATGTCAGCGCCATCTTCTAACGGCAATAGCGATAGCGAGGGCGGCTCCTCACAGGAAGGAAAGGGTGTGCATGAGAGTTTGAGCTCTTTTTGATTTTGCCAGGAAGCAAGAGACATTTGTGTGTGTGTGTGTGTGTGTGTGTGTGTGTGTGTGCGTGTAGCCAAAAAGCAAGGTCAGCTAGTTGCTACTCAACCTCTCTAAGCTAGCAGGATTTCACTCTAGTCTTTGACTCCCAAGACTAATTGATAAATAGAATGATAGAGACTTAATTTAAACCTATATATGATGGCTGAAGTAGAACCAGACCAGTGCACCTCAAACTCGGCCAGGCTGCAGTCTTAGTGTCCTGCCTTGTGCTGACTGCAGGGTCATGGGGCTTCAGATGATAATTAAATACTGGTAGACTCATGTGCAGACACTAAGCTAAGAGAAAACATCAAATATTAAGTGTGTTGTGTGTGTGTGTGTGTGCACATGTGCACATATGTACCAGTCTATAGTCATGCACATGTCATGTTTCCTGTTGAGTGTCAAAGAACAACTTTTAAGACCCTGTGTTTCCTTCCACTAAGAATCCCTGGGATGTATCACAGATTATCAGGTTTGTGTGACAAGTGTTTTTTGACATGCTAAGCAATTTGACTGACCTATCTTTTATGTTTTATAGTCTGCAGTATTTTTTAAATCCATTTTTTCTGCCTTTCTTTAAAACATAATACTATTCCTAGTGTTTGAACTGGTGAGCAACACGTGAAAGGAATAGTTTAGCCTTTTGGTGATAATGAGTATTTAAAATACATCACTGGAGAAAAGCATAAAATACACGATTTCCTTCAAACTAAAGCAACAGCAAGCTAGCTTTGTAACTGTCCACTCTAATCAATCTATCTTTGAGTAATTAAAAATAGATTCAGATTCAGATTACAATGAGAACAAATTTATTTCAGTATAACAATTTTTGTAAAATGAAGCTACTAATGCTGGAGAGAGTTAATTTGTAGATAAATTGGAGAGACAGAAAGATTATGATACTGGGAACCTATCAAACACAGCTATGTGAGGTGTTGCTATTGAGTTGTACACTGATAGTTTCATAAAGCTCTGAAGTCTAATGAACATATTTGTGCTCTTTTGGAATTCCTAGGCACATTAATGTGAGGGAGAGGAAATTACTAGCGAAATACAAGTTGTATTATATTCAGGTTTTCATAGCTCTATTTATCCCAATGTGTTAAAAACCCAAGGAGAGGGATTATAATGACTTTATTATCTTGAGATAATAGACACTCAGAAATGTTTCTGAATGCAATTATGAATATGAATATAGCATGTGAAATCTAAGATTCTGTTGGGTATTATTTTGAAAAAGTGAAAGCTAGAAAATGAAGGTAAAATATTGTTTGAGTGAAAGTATCTCTTGGTGCTGGTACAAACCTGTCTATAATAAATCAATATGATATTATAGGTATTCAGTTTTCAAGAAGTGCATCACATTTTATGTTTAGAGGATAAAATAGGGAAATTGTACTAGTCATTTTTATTTCTTTTTATAATTTTATTTTTATGTATATTTAAGTAAGTGCATATTTCACAATTCAATTTCCACTCCAAAATCTTGATATAAATATATTCTACTAAAGCAACAAGTTTTTCTGGCATTTTATTAAAACTGTATTAATTGTAAAATGCATTGCCACTTTTAGCACTTTGTAAGAAGCTTTCCTTACATAAAAAAGTGATCTTCATATGCTATGTGCACTTAATATACATTTTTTTACTAGATCCTAAATTCCTTGCAAGTTTCTCCATCAAAAGTTATGTCTGCAGTGTTTAGAGAACAGGCTCACGGTGGCAAGGACTTTTCATCAAGTTGATTTAATAACTAGGACATAAGATCAGCTAGAAAAATATGAATTAATGTTGTTCACCAAAGATAAAAGTTTGGCTCAAGAAATTTGTTTGGAGGGAGTTGTCACCTTGAATGTTAGACTTTGTAGTCAATAATGATTACAATACTAGGAGGACACTGTGACTCTGAACTCTGATTCATCGCTTTCTAGCTCAGTTTCCTCTCTATAGAAAGGAGAAGCAGCAAGATTTTGTGGATTTTCAGCTTAAATTTCTAAATTAAAAATATTAGCAATGCATGGATGTATTTTAATTCATTATTATTTAAATTATCTGTCAGTTTTAGAATAGTTTGCAATTTATTGAGAAGTTGTATAGAGAGCATAAAGAGGTCTCATTAAGCTTGATTATTTGACTTGTGTAGTTTTTACATATTCAATATGACTGTTTCACTTCAAAACATTTTACATCCCAGCTTACTCATCTTCCAAAGGATAGTATCTACCATAGCCTTTCTGCAAATTTTCTGTATTTCTGTGGGATTTTTTTCTTTGAGATGTGTGTTTTTGCATGTATCAATACTGTGCCTGGTCCACTAATCAGGTGATGATGTTCAGAACTTCCGTGCTTTAAAGTGACCATCTATATTCACAGATTTCCTCAAATGCTGTACAGTGACCATCTATATTCACAGATTTCCTCAAATGCTTTAGGTTAATGTACTAGATATGTCTCACACTATTTACCACGGGCATACAAACCCCAAAAACCCCAAACCAGATTTTGTGATTTTAACATATGAATTCACTATAAACTGTAGGTACACTTACTATACTGCTTTATTTTCATTTCAAAACTGGCTGGCAATGGAATCATCCAAGAAATTAATGTAACAAGTAAATAAAAAGATGGCAAAGAAGATGTTAAGTGACAATGCACAAATTTGGAATCATTGCTTCATTTAAAAATTAATTTAAAAAGATTTTGATTTTAAATGTGTGTGTGTGTGCACGCATGTGCGTGTGTGTGTGTGTGTATACTTGTGAGTGAAGGTGCCTGTGGACAGGCATTGGATCTTTCTAGAAGTGTACGAGAGGCAGTTGAGAACTATTTGACATGGATTCTGGGAACTGAACTCAGATTCCCGGCAAGAGCAGCACACACTCTTATTTGTTCAGTCATCTCTACAGCCCCAACATCGTTTGTTTAGTTATTACATTTAATAATGGTCACCACTGCTTGAATCACTAATCTCTTATATTAACTGTCATTCTTTAGATAAGTTTTAAACTGATGCCCCCCACTCTTCAATTTGTTAGCTGTATGTCTGCTGCCCTTTCCCAAAGTCACAAGCGCTGGAGAACATTATTTCCCCCTTAGGTGTTAACTCTGCTACAGTAAATTTTCAGCTGCTCTTAATTGGGTATGTGGGACACTGTCCCTACTGCATAAGAAGTTTCTCTATCCCAGATCCCCTCACTGCTGACTTTTAATTGCTTTGGGATTTGGGGAACTATTATAATAGCTTTTGCATAATAAATACGTATTTTGATACATCTATGGAATCAGGAATACTTGTTGAACCTTCAGAATACTGAAGTTAACTCTATAAAAATGTGGCTGGCTCCCATCAGAGGGTAGAATTTCATCACTCTAAGGGTGAGTCAATAGAGCTTTCTTGTAATTAAAGGCATTAGCCATCATATATTAATAATACAAAAGGCCTGAAGTCATGTAGGAAGTGATTTATTTTCCCAAATACATATGTGAATTATTATCTTGTATTATAACCTTCATATACGTTAATCTTTAAAGTAACTTCTACACACTATTTTATTTTTTGTTATCATATGTAATATGTGGAAAGACTGAGGTATTTTTACAGAATTTCCAAAATGAAAAACAAGGTTGTAAAGTGAAAGGAAACCTATAACCAAGGCTGTGATTCTAGTCTGAGTACTCTTCCTTGATGCTGAACTGGTTTCCTATATTTCACTGAGTGCTGGTTGAGCCCTGTTACCACCAGAGCTTAAACCTGTGAATATCTAGTTGAGACTATAGCTTGTTCCAATTCACTAAAAGAAACTGACAGGTAACATCTGCTGGAAGCCAACAATTTGGGCACAGTAAATTGTCCTGGAATTGTTTCAAAATGCTGCAAGTCCAGAAAACAAAAGTTGACATGCTCAGTTAAAACCTTACACTGTGTCCAGTCGCTGTGTTTGAGTTAGGAGTGAAGGTGTGAGCAAGACAACCATGCCCCTCCCCCCTGACGCTCACTTCTCTCTCACACAGGCGTGAACCCACTGTGAGTACCAGGAGCAGAAATGAAACAAAGACAGCCAGGCATGCTTGCTTCTGTACGGATCTGAGCCGGTGAAGGAATTTCAGCCAAGGAGGGGACGTCTGAGACAGAGACTGGAGAAGCCATTTAGGTCCTCTAAGATGAGTCATCATGACATTTGTCTTGATGAGGAAGGTGGGCTCCCCAGGCCTGGCCTCCAAAAGGACCTGACTGGGAGCATGGCCATGTGTCTTGGTGAGTTTCCCTGTCTTCCTCCGTTTTCATTTCTCTGATCTGATCTTTCTGCTCATGTCTACCTTACAGCGACCTTTGAGCAATTTCTGAAATTTACTCGAAAATTTAATTTAGCAGGTACTGTTAGGTAGGTGTAAAATCGTTGTCTCCTTTTCTGTGCACTGCTTAATCAACAGAGTTGATTCACCCTTGTGACCGATCTCTCCATGCATCTTGTCCACTCTCTGTTGCGGACAATAGCATTTGTTTAGATTTTTTTAGGGGGACCAGTCAGGTGAGGCGGTATAGTGAGGAGATTCTTGTCTCCTTTTGATATCCACCTGACGATAGCCTGTAGAAACACTTCTCATATTCCGTTTCTGTCCCTCCCCCTATCTGTGTCTCTTCCTCTGTCCCTTCCTCATTCTTTCCTCCCTGTCCATCTCCTTCTCTGTTCCCTCTTGCTCCTCTGCTGCTCTGTTCTTAAACTGAATAAACAATATAAATCCCTAATTTTTTGGGGCCACTTTTTTTTTTTTACTTTTAAGATTGTCTTTGACTTTCTATCTCTTCATTGTTTAAATGTGTTGCATACTATAAAAAATTCATCCATTGCAAATGTCAGTTCTATTTAGTGGGATGTCTGACTCCAAATATAAGAATAGTGATTTTTTGAGTTACTAACACAGAACAACATATGTCACATGTGCTATTCACCCAGGGAGGACTGGTTCTTGTGGTTGCTTTTCTGGAGTCAAACCCAGTGATGCTTACAGAAAGAGCCATGTTATCCTCTCTTCAGCAGTCAGTGACATTTCCACTCATTCATAGAGCTCAAGTCTCAAATATACTATAATGGGATGATAGGGTTAGGAGATAGCTGAAGTCAGGTCACAGGCTAACTTGTTTTTCTATTGATAAACCCTCAACCAAATATAGCTCTAAGTTCCTCTGATGTCAGAGACTCTCTGTGGTCCCCATTTACTTCTTCCCTAGATCTATTTGCCATCAAACCCTCACAAAGACACCCTCATATAGAATGGATTTCTGGCCAATGTGCCTCCTTACTGTCACTCAGCTTCTAACGTTACAATTGTCCATCTTCTTTTCTTTTCCAAACCCATCTGATCTGTTCCATGTTTCTAGATCCAGAATGCCCAAAATGTTTCTGTGAGTCTTCCTTGATGATTTGTTTCTCATAAATGTCAACCTTCTTGGAAAATCTATAATTTGGGCCTAAGATACAGTAATAAGCGTCTATAATATATCTTTATATGTACTTTTCCTGTATTGTACTTTCAATTGTCATTCTCCTAATGGCAATGCCTTCCCTTAGTCTTTCATTTACCCTTTGTGTTTGGAATGAGATTGGCTTCAAGGCAATCCATTAGCAACATTATAAAAAAATCATAGTTTACTACAAATTGATTCTTCATTTAATTTTTTTCTTTTAATTTTTTAATATCTGACATTAAGCAGATTGTGAGTTTATTGAAAACTTCATAATTCCAGCTTCTAAAATTTTAGTTCAGGGTTCAAACTAAGAAATTCCAAATAAGCAAGGGAACTAGAATCTGAGGGGAAAAGGAATTGACTCATGCACAATTGCCCCTCTGCATGTTCTAATTCTCCTGCTGCTCTTTCTCTCCTGCTGCTCTCTTTCTCTGCTTCTATCTATCCATTTCCTTGCCTCTCCAATTCTTGTCTCTTTCTCTTTAACTCTCTTTTCTGTTTCTTTTGTCTCTCTCTTTCTCCCCAGATCTTGGGGGTACAGGTATATACACATTTTCAACAGTAATTCGTTTTACAATACTATGCGAGGGTTGAGTTTCTCAGGGCCAGAAAGGCAGATGAGATTTGCACACAGAGCCGTAATCTAAAACTGCTAGGAGAGACTTCTAGCATCCGTTACATAGGACTGTAGGCCAAAGAGAGGCCTGAGTTTAATTTGCACAAGAAACAAAACCTGGTGTCATCCAGTGCTTTGGCCTCAGTGGCAGGACAGGCCTTCAGGAAAGTTTACTTTTCTCTGAGGATGAGCAAATGGGCTGATTACCTTTGCCTTTATCTTTTCAGTGGGAACAGGAAAGGACAGTAAATCTCTGAGCTAAAATCTTGAGTTAATAAAACAAAAATCTTGAGAATCTTTTAATGCAGGGTTAGTCTAGGTTATCACTTCTCTATCTGCCAGTGAGGTAAAACCAGGGCATACTTATTTTTTATATCTACCTAGGCAGCTATGAATCAAAAACTTTGCGAGTTTAGTAATTCTATGTCTTTGGATATTCGGGAATGTCTTAGATGGGATGCTTTTGCCTGGGCCCTACATACTGACCAAATGCCTGTCAATAAAGGTAATTACAGGAAGGCAGATCTCTGCAATTGCAATGGAGAGGGGATCAAGGACCTGAGAGTGGGAAATATGTCTCATACATAGCTAAAGAATGTAATCAGCAAACTACGACCCGCCAATGGAGAACACGGATTTACACATAGCTAGGGAGTGTAATCAGTAATACTCCAAATGCATGGGAGAAATTTGCTCCCATTAAGTGATAAGATGGCGCTGAATTGTGGGAAATGAATCCCAAGTGTGTTACAGAATGGAATAAGCTACAGGAAGAATCCGAAGCAGGACACAACTGATTGATTCATGACACTATAATGCCAGGTACAGCTTTGTACTGGTCCTATCCATCAGAAGAATCCTTAATTCTTCTAAGTTATTCGTGATGCAAAGACTGTACGAATACTGTGTGGTCTTGTGGTTTGTAGCAGGAATTGTCTATAAAATGCAAGAGAATTATTGTTCTTAAATCTCTGAAGGTTGCTATACCAGCCTATATGATGACAAAAGGAAATGGATTTGAATCAGAAGTCAATCAGAAATATTTACTCCACCAACTCTGTGTTCATTTAAACCTTACAATATTATTATTGCTAAGTTGACTTAAATGAGTAAAAGAACCGAGATGAACTCTCATGTTTCAGAATAAAGGAATGTGTTATGCTGTACCAAGAGTCTTCCTCAAAATTTGTGGAGCCTGTCTGTGTAGTGATGTTGTCACAGGAGCAACCACAGAAGATGCAAAAAGCGGGTTGAAATGTGAAGATGGCAGCTATGATTTTGATCTGATGCAAAATTTTAGCTTATACCACTTAATTTCTTTTGAGTAAATGTTGATAAAATAAACTACTAAAAGGGCTAATTACTGTTTGCTACATCAGGAATGAAAATAAACATTATTAAATAAAACAAAGTTGCTACAAATTTTGACTATTGTCAATCCCGGACTCACATACCAGTGTTTTTTGAGAAGATTGTTCATGTTGTGTGTCTTCTACATTGATAACTGACTAGGCCAGATGGAATGAAGAAATCAGGTGTATGGTGGACAATTAATCAGGAGTTTTGGACACCTAAACTTAGGAATGTACCCTCAACAACAGAAAGCATTGCTTTTTAATGTATGTTTAATATTGATAGTCATATGTTGGCTATGGGCATGTGTACTTCCAAGATTACCAATTTCACTGCACTCTAATAACACATTATTGAAGGTATCAATGCCAGAGATTAAAAATGAACTATTACTAACACATGAAAAATTATTTTTCAGGTGCCTTGTATCACTTGTTTTGGGTCATTGGGGTTTGCTTCATGGTAGGTCATGATGGCTGAAGGTAAATGGAATGGATGAAAACAACCAAACATTTGTTTCTGAATTCCTTCTTTTGGGTCTTTCTGGATACCCAAAGACTGAGATCAGTTACTTTGCTCTTATTCTGGCTATGTACCTTGTGATCCTAACTGGCAATGGTGTTCTGATCATAGCAAGCATCTTTGATGCCCGTCTCCACACACCCATGTACTTCTTCCTGGGCAACCTCTCTTTCCTGGATATCTGCTACACAACTTCCTCTGTTCCTTCAACTCTGGTGAGCCTAATCTCAAAGAAAAGAAACATTTCTTTCTCTGGTTGTGCAGTGCAGATGTTCTTTGGACTTGCAATGGGATCGACAGAATGTTTGCTGCTTGGCATGATGGCTTTTGATCGATATGTGGCCATCTACAAACCTCTGAGATACTCTATCATCATGAGCAAAGGAGTGTATATATCAATGGCATCTGTGTCATGGTTCTCTGGTGGAATCAATTCAGTAGTACAAACATCCCTCGCCATGCAATTGCCTTTCTGTGGGAATAAAGATATTAATGGTTTTACATGTGAGGTCTTGCCTGTCCTCAAGCTAGCTTGTGCTGATATATCTCTCAATATCATTACCATAACGATATCAAATATGGCCTTCCTGGTTCTTCCACTAGTGGTCATCTTTTTCTCTTACATGTTCATCCTATACACCATCTTCACAATGAATTCAGCTACAGGGAGACGCAAGGCCTTTTCCACCTGCTCAGCCCACCTGACTGTGGTGGTCATATTTTATGGAACTGTCTTCTCTATGTATGCAACACCTACGTCCCAAGATCTGACTGGAGAAGACAAATTCGAACCTTTAGATAAGATCATTTCTTTATTTTATGGAGTAGTTATCCCCATGCTCAACCCAATCATCTATAGCTTGAGGAATAAGGATGTCAAAGCTGGTGCAAAGTATATACTGAAACAAAAGTGCCTTCAGTAAGGAGGCCATTATTAAACACAGGTTTGTGTGCCATGAACAAGATTGACTCTGGGGTAAATCTAGGAGAACAACCTAAATTTTACCCATTATGGGAAAATCTTGGCTAATTTGTTATGCCTCTAGAGATGGGAGGTAAGTCCCTACTGCTGAAGACACCATGCACTTCTGAAACAGAGCCCAGAAACCCCTAAATTGGAACTGACCTGAATGCCTCATCCCTGAGGACTAGCTTTCAGTACTCAACAGAGAGTTGAGTACCCTGCAAGCTTCCAAAGGAGGGGGACTATCAACAGTAATACCCAGAATGATGCCTTTGGACAATTTCAACAAGCAGCATGTACAATAACCATAGGACTGCAGTCGTGGCACACATACCTCGGTGATTAACAACAGTTCTCTAATTGGACTTAAGAACAATTCAACTAAAGGGAGGTCATGCCTGGTTCTAGAAACCAAGCAAACTAGTCAGTGCTAATGAAATATAATTATTGAGGAGAATCTACAATCACTAATTTACTAAACCAGCATGGTCTCTAACAACAATCTATAATGCTTGTTCTTATATACACAGATAAATACAGCTGTCACTGCTCATTAAGGAATCTTTTATTTTGTAATAGATCACAAGCATCAATATGTAGAGTTGTGGAGCACAGTCCCATTGGATGTGTCTACCAAATTCTCCCACATGAAAGGCTCAGGGAACACTGCCAAAGAAGTGGCTGAAAGATTGTAAGAGCCAGAGGATCAGGGACTTTACTGTGAGATTGTATCTCCTAGTACTGCTAAGCTACACCTGTAAAGTCTCAATACCATGGCAGCCCAGATGTGAGCTAAATAAGGAGGTCACCAACAAATATGTCAAACAGCCCAGGGAAAGGCTCACCAGGCCTCAACCCTTCACAAAGAACTGTAAGCAGCAACTCAGTAAATTTGGGAGTGGGAGAGGTAGCCCTCTCTAGGGAGGAACAAACCACTCAGTTGTCTATGTCCAAGTGGTCATCCCTGAAGACGTATATACAGGAAATAGTATATGTATTGAACAGGTTGCATTAATCAACAACTGTATATAAATATTTATACATGCATATAATAATTATTAAAAATGCCATGAATTTAAAACGGATTGAGTAGGGATATTTGGGAGGTTTGAGAGGGAGGATATGGAAAGGAAAATGTTGTAATTAAATTGTGATCTCAAAAAATACAATAAAAAAGAGAATTCTTGGCTATGGAGATGTTATTATTCTTTTCCTTCATGAGTCAGGCTCAGATAAGGATTATGGTTTGCTTCAAACTGATCGTCCAACATATCTTGATCTCATAAATACCATGAGTCCCATTATAATCCTATCATTTATGATGTATGAAGTACATGCTTCCAGTGGGCTACGTGGAAACATGAAGGAATGACTGCATCCAAACTAGGAAAGCAGAGAGACAAATGTGCAAATGTTTCTATTCCCAAAATTCTAGTCAGTTTTCAGTTGGATTATCAATTCTTTCAAAGCTAATTTGCGAGTGACAAACAAGTAAAGCTCCCAGTGTAATCTGCAGTTTCAGTAAGTTGGGAAACTCAGTTTCAGGGACTAGAGTCCTAGCACATCAGATTTCAGAAGTGAAGCTCAGATGTTGTGGTGAGGAACCACAGCTACATTTTCTTTCTTTCATTAAATTTTTATTCATTCTTTGTGGATTTCACATCATGCATCTCTATGCCTCTCACATCCCCATACCTCTATATCATCTCCCCAGGGTAAAACAAAATATGATTTAAAGAAAAGAGGAAATAGAAAAAGAAAAATCTCATCACGGAAGCTGCAGTGTGACACACAGAGTCACATAGGCACCATGAGTGTTCATTGCACAGTCATTGGTCTTGTACAGTACCTCTGGTTTATGTTACACTATTGATGATTGGCCTTCACTGGGACTCCTCTTGGAGATGCTGTTGCTTCCTGTGTTGTGGAGAGCCTGCAGCTTTGGGTGTCTGGGTCAGTTCCCTTCACATACACATAGGTGGAGTGGATGTTGTAAAGGGCCAACTCATAGCCCTGTTTTGAGCCTCATTTATTGCTGGGTTGGTCTGCCTGCTAGGTTTCCATCATCCTCACTACCAGTGTGGAAGAGCTCTCCAGCATCACCCTGCAATCTTACCCTTTGTATGAAGCAGCAAGCGGTGGAACTTGCTCTCATGCTGCCATGCTCTCATTCCCTCCACCTGCTCACCACCACCATTACCACCATGACCAGCTCGACTCTGGTGCCCAGGTGAGGTGTAGTGGCCACTCTCTTCAGTGGTGCAGCGGGTGACATGCAGGGCCAGATCTCCTGCTCTCATGACCCAGGGGCCAGCTCCTACCTGCGTCAAGAATCAAGGGAGAGGCATCTTTCCCCACCTATGCTGTCAATGACAGACAATTAGTTAAGACCAGCTCTTCCAATCTCATGACCTCGGGAAGAGCTCACATGAGCCCCTACCAGCAAGCATAGCACTACTGTGCTTTCCAGGTGAGTTGCAGGACCTGTATTCCCAAGTTCTGCAGCTGGTGAAGTGCTGGGCCAACTGTCCCCACTGTCACAGGAGGTGAGGGGTGGAGGAGCATCTCTCCAGCTCATGCCACCCTGTGGCAAATGAGAAGGGCAGGTCTCCCACGCTCATATCCAGGCTCATCTGTATTCCTGTCAACGGGGTCAGCTCCACTGTGCTGACCAGGATAGATGCAGGGCTCACATTCACAAGTGTTAGTTGGTGAGGGACTGGCAGTTCTCCTGTCTGTCACAGGTGGCAAGGGGCAAGGGATGGGGGAGCAGTACTGTTTCTTTTTTAGCACATCATTTATTCAAAGCTATCAATTCTTAGAGTCAAAATCAATCCCCTAATATCCACTACCAATCACACCTCCTGTGTGAACATCCCCATGAAGAGATTAGCCCAGGAGAAGAAATGAGCACAGGGAAATGAGGGGTGGGGAAGTTTCTATGCTGCCCCTGAGACTGAACACAACCTGAAGATTCAAACCAAGCCAGGAGGTCCTGAGCGAGAGCCTTTTAAGTTTTGGAGTGCTTGAGAAAAACACTGGCATCAGGTTTGATGTGTTGAGGCATGCTGAGGACTCAAGGACACAAAGCAGCAGAGTGAATCTTCTAGAAGAGAGATTAAGGTGGATGTTCACAGCCAATATGCACAGAAATGCTTCACATTGCCCTGAGATGTTCTTACAGGCTCAGGAAGAATGATTAAAAAGAGGGAGTCACTAGGGAGATAAAATCTGTCTCCATTATTTCCAAAGAGCTGAAACTCCAAAATAAATGCAGTATGAGTTTGTCCTTTCCTGCAGATGACTTATCTAGAAGAGCAGTCTGAGTGCTGGGTAAACTTGGGCCACACTGTCTAGGTTCACGAGCAACTCTTGTCTCACTGTGAGCGCTGGTCACTGAATGGACTCTCCTGCTTAGCTTTCTCTCTCCTGTTTGACAATGTCACTCCACATCTGCACTCAAATATTCCATTCTTTGCTGAGCTAACCTTCAAGTGGTCCAGGTTTGTGCCTAAACAGTTTGCTCCAGAGTCCTGTCTTCCTCTCTTGTCACTCTACAGATGAAATTTTGTTACTGTAGAGAATGTATAGATATCTCTGGTTGGACTCCAATGACACGTTTCTGCCAAAGCACTTATACCAGACAGATATCTGTTTCATTCCTTCTAATCCTTTGTCATTGTTAATAAAAGGTTATTTATTTATTTGCTTATTATTTATGTGGAAGAGTGTATGTATACCACAGTATGCAGAGCTCAGGGGGCAACTTGCACAGGACGGTTCTTTCCTTCCAGTAAGTAGGTTATGTAGGGTTAAGCTCAGTTCATCTGCCTTGGCAGCTAGCCACTTCTTTTCTAATTGAGATATTGATGGGTCCATCTATAACTCTTGACTAATACAGAATTTTAAGCATGTGATAATACTGTTTGCAATGTCTGTGCCAACCCCACCTTCCATAGGTTTTTGCCAAAATTATCAAGAATGACACCAACTTACACTCAGGTGTTTATTAGGTAGAACACACCCTACTTCCCTCTCTTTTTAAGATTTATTCACTCATGTATTTTATGTATATGAGTGCTCTGTCTTCATGCACATCAGAATACGGAGTCCAATCCATTACAGACACTTGTGAGCCACCATGTGGTTGCTGGTAGTTGAACTCAGGAACTCTGAAAGATAGTCAAGAGCTCTTATCCACTGAACCATCTCTCCAATCTTCACCCTACTTCCTCTAAAACTGTGTTTTATGACCCCAAATGTGAAAATCATTGTATATGAAAGTTCCAAAAAATGTACAGATTTCTAAGTGACCAAAAGTTAATCAAAATCAAACATGAAATGAATCTGAAGTGTTTGTGGTAGCTTTTGCATTTTTCATTATATGAGGTCACTGTGCCTTTGTGCTAAACACACAACATGCATACTTTTCATGAAGCATGCCATCCCACCACAGAACACCAATAAAGAAGAATATTATAGACTGTCAATTGCAAAGCTTTTATTTCAAAGATTTTTTCCCCCGCTCTGTTGGGGCCGAGTCCCAAACAGCTTGAAGAGAAGAGAGATCCACTCAGACACACAGATTCACTCTGGTGTTACTGCTACATCTATTGTTCCACCTGGAGCTTCAGAGTGTTTATTCCTACAGAACAGTGTTTATTCCTAGAGTTGTTGCAGGAGGTCTTTATGCAAGCAGTCTCAGGCTGTAATAGCCAGTGGGAGGAAGTTGCTAGTCTCCCATACAGTGAACCCTCTTCATGAACTCATACTCGGGACTCTGGAGGAGACTTTGTCACCCATCTTCAGCCTGTCCCATACAGGTAAAGGCTTTTCCAATTGTCTCATGGGTCAGGAGTCCTGGAGCCCTGGACCCAGTTGAGGATTGTAAGTAATACTCAATTACTCAGGACTAACTCACTCAGGTCTTTCTTCACTCTGGTGAAGAAGGACTGTAAATATTTCCTCCTGTCCCTACTCAGCATGTAAGCATCAGATTAGTAGATCTTTTGGTTAAGTCATGCTACAACATTTAATTTTAAAATTTTGATTTGGTTGCTGACTTGAGTTTCATAAAAAAATCATTAAAAGAGAGTTGGCTTGAATTTAAGAGAGATTTCCAACATATTTTAAATGGATCTAGCATATTTCTGGTATTTTAATGAATATTTTTTCAAATCAGTGCTCTTACATTGATGATTATAAATTGAAAATATTAACCAAATTCAAAAAATGTATACGTCTTTCTATATCAAATGCTCAGGCAAGATTTAATTCTTTCTTTAAAATAAACAAGAGAATTCCATCTTATTAGTATGCAAACTTTTAGCTCAAACAAATAATAAAATTATGTGTATATCAAAAAATTATTAAAATATGAGTTTCTTTATGACTTAGCAAATGATTGCTTGTATATTTATTTTATATAGTTCTATACCTGGCAACATGAGTGCAAACATTGAAGAAGTGTTGAAAGACTGCATGCATTAAAATGTCATCTAGGTGAGCATGAGTGGGTGTGAAATGACTTGATTTAGCTGAAAACGCTTAGGTCATTCAGGTACAGATTCATCAAAAAATTCTTCTTTCTAGAAAATCAAATATCTCTGTCAGGATGCAAAGGATATTTAACTTTGATTAATTTATCAATAGTTTTTGAAGTTCCAAGAATTTAAAAAGGCTGTAATGGTAGCCTTATGCTACTGATGCCATTTTTAGAGTTTCTGTTACTGACTATGAGTCATGTGCCCACTTGGTCCATGTAATTATGAATAGGAGTATGATGATGACATAGAGATAACTTTTTAAATTGTATAGTACATGTTTTGTGTGATAAATTCTAAGAACTGACAAGAATATCTCAAATATGATGAGCTTATAAGTGTCATATCATTTATTTTCAACATGATTCTAAAGATTCTCTAAATATACATACACATATATACAATTCTTTTTAACTAAAAATTTTGATACAATATGTATTTTGTTTTCCCCTTTCCTAATGTATCTAAGATCTTCCCCACATCCCTCCTACCCAACTTCATATTTTTTCTTTCTCTCTCTGAAAAAGAACCCCAAAGAGACAAAAAAGAAATACAAACAAAACAATAAGATAAAATACCAAAACAAAAAATTTTTACTATATACAAACACGCAAACATGTATGTTTCTCTTTCCTCCATCTCTGTACACACACACACACACACACACATGTACATACACACACACACACACACACACACAACATTGGCAACAATGTAAGTATGGCCAATATTTTCCCTTTACTTCCAGTTATGTAACATAGTGTTGGAGTCATACAAGAGCATAGGTCTGTACCACTCACATTTTGTGGGATAATGTGTCTAGTAAATCTGTGATACTTTGCAGCATTTTGTTGAACTTCCCAAGAAGTGGCTTAATTAGGTGATTAAGATTCCAATTAAATGACACTCCTGCTCTAGGACCCAGTAGTGTTAGGAGTAATTAACTTCATTTACCAGGTATATGTCTCTCAATCAAGGGTCACCAGTACCCAACAGTAAACCCAGGCAGCCAGCCAGGGTCATCCACTCGCCAGCTTTTGTCTTCTCTGGATCCTCACAGCGGGCATCTGATAGCTGCTTCTAGCTTCTAATTTTTATGCAGACAAAAAAAGAACACCTTTTATGTTTTCTTCTTGTCTTCATGGAGATGAAGAGCTTCATGCTTCCCCTAGTTAGCTGAATGCCTTGAATTCTCTATGAAGGTGTTTCCAATGAGACAGTAAAGCTTCCTATTTGCCTGTGTCTCTTCTGGAATCAGAAGGACAGGGGTTTGTCAGACACGAGAAGATATCATGCAAGTTTGAGAATCACACATTTGGCCCACAAATGTAGGTATATCACAATTTATACCTCATGTGGCTACATAGTCACATAAAGCTTGGATTTATAGACTGTACTGTATTATTCACCTATCTGTCCTCTGAGAAAAGCATTGTTCAGGGTTCATGTGGCATCTTGTCATTTTCTAGTATCACTGTTGAATGAGCAACACTGTTATTAAGCATTCTTAAATCACATAGTACCAATTACTTGACAATATTATGTCATCACTTATACTTCCCTCTGTAGGAACTTTTACTACATGTTCTTTAGCTCTGTCAGACCTGAACATCTATGATTTTTTAAATAATTTTTTTGAGAATTCATACTTGCACATCTTATCTACATCAGTCCCACCCCTCCCTTCTCTGTCATACCTGTGTTCCCCTTTCCACACCCACAGCCTTTTCTTTAATTATTATTCTGTGATATTTTCATGTAAAATAACTTTGATAGAGTTCCATCATCTTTATGAACACATACCAGGGGTGATGGAGCATAAATATTTTTATGTACTACTTTTGCTGTATTGAGCAAGTTATTGTCTTTCAGAATTCAAGTATTTCATAGTAATTGAGACAAATGTTGGAAAAGTGGAAAAGCGCAGTCATAAAATAAGCAGTAACAGATACATTATAGTTTAGTATATGTTATAGTCTAAATTTATGCTTTGATTATTCAATCTAAGCTAACTTATTTTTTAGTCCTTAAGGGATTTGCTTTTGTCTTATGGCTTTATTTATTTTATTCTTTATTTGTCTTTTTATTCCAAAAATGGTTGGTCCTGGCATCCTTCATGAAATTGATCTATCAGAAATAATGAAAAGAGAGCAAGCTAAAAAAAATCTCAATAATAAACATGTAACTCACAATGCACATGTACATTATTTTGTTCATAATATCCAGATCATTGTTTTAATTACAATATTTTATTAATTACTTGAGTCACATTTCATTTATGAATATATTTATTTTATTTTCAATTTGTTATTTGAACATCTCACACATGTACACAATGTATGTTAATCTAATGCCCTGTATTCTGTCCTTCTGACTCCTCCCAGCACGTCTCCCTCCCAATTTCATGTCTCCTTTTTTTATACCCCAGTGAGTACAGTTAGTGCTCCTGTATGCACATGGGTCTGGAGACATACACTGAGGCATGGGCAACCTGCCGTGGCCACACTCCTAAAGAAAATTAACTCTCCCCCCTCCCCCAGCAGCCATCAAGTGCCAAATTCAGCTACTCCTAGGACAGGGGTGGATCCCTAGGAGTTCCTGCTCCACTCTGCTGGAACTCTTAGCTGGCTTGATCTTGTATAGGTATAGCTGCTATGAACCATGTCCACGGAATGTCATTTCATAATGCTTCTCCACACCCACCAGCTCTGATGTCCTTTCCATTCCCTCTCCTGCGATGTTCCTGAAGCCTTGGCATGGGATTGACACAGGTGTCCCATCTATGGCTGAGTATGCTTAGTCCTTATTCTCAGCACCTTCAAAAGTGTTTACATTAACAACCACCCCCAACAATAGTGGGTCTAAGAAATGGTCTTCCATAGGAATACTATGAGCAGTCTATTACTATTAAATCGATAATTAACTTCACCCTTGGATAGACGCTAACTGCAGTGTGTGCACATTAATTTACTGTGAGGAAATAGCTGTCCTATTCTGAGCTTTAGGTCAACAAACAAATGTATAGGATTTAAAAAGTTAATTTATTTTGCATCCTGACCACAGTGTCCCCTCTTCTCCTCCCCTCCCATTATTTTCCCATCCTCTGCCTCTGCCTCCCACAGCAGACCTCCCATGAGTATCAACAAATCATGACATATCAAGTTGCAGTAAGACTTAACACCTTTCCTCATATTAATGCTGATTAAGGTAACCCAGTAGGTTTATAAACCAGTTAGGTTTATAAGAGCCAGCCAAAGCATTAGGGACAGCCCTTGATCCATTGTTAGGAGTCCCACAAGTATACCAAACTACACAACTGTCACATACTTGCAGAGGGCTTAGGTCCTTTTCATTCAGGCTCCCTGGTTGTCAGTTTAGACTCTGTGATCTCCTATGAGCCAGGTTTGTTGATTCTGTGGGTTTTCTTATGGTGTCCTTGACCCCTCTGGCTCCTACAATACTTCCTCCCTCTCTTTAGCAGGATTCCCTGAGCTCTGCCTAATGTTTGGTTGTGGGTCTATGCATGTTTTCATTGGATACTTGATGGAGGTTCTATGATGACAAATGGTGTAGTCATCAATCTGAACACAGGAGATGGACAGTCTAGCTGGAGTCATCCTTGTAGATTGGTGGGAGTTCCTACCTGACCCTGAAATGCACCCCACTTCACAGCCATCTCTTTCAGTACTCTCTCCCTCCACCTACCCCCTAACCACATCCCTCAAGTTACCATCCCTACTTACCCCCACAGACTTGTTTAATCTGGGCCATCTGGTATTGTTTGATATTGAATTTCTAGTCTCTGTTGAGATCCCTTGTCTTCTTCATTCTTCTCCCATTGGGATTTACTAAATGAGGAAATGGCTTAACTGTCTTTATGGAAAAATCAGGGCATCCCAAATAATGCATATTCCTTCGAAATTTGTTTCTGATCCTAAATAAAGCTTCACATATTAGATCTCAGGCACAGACACTCTCAATGTCCTGGTATGAGTTTTAGGTGCAAATGTCATTAAAAAGTAAGTGAATGTCAATACTCTAAAGTACTTTTCCTCACGTAACAATAAGATATTAAGACATCTGTTATGGTCCTTGCTTTTGGAGTACCTTGTACTGAAGGTTGCAATTCACCATTTTAGGACAGCTTTCTGAGTTCAGCACAAAAATGTAGGACTCCCTTATCAGCAAGACTCACTTCCTATTTGGATAGCATCTCTAGGCTTAGACATCTGACCTTATCTGGATGCTGTCCCCAAAACTGATGCCTTACCTCTCTTAAGCATTACCTTTGACACATATCCCTTCAGATGCTCTCCTTCTAGGGCCCATATGGTCATTAGGTTTGTGTTATGGCAGGGCAATGCTGCCACATATGGTAACTAGGTATTGTGCTCCAGCTGTTTAATAGGAGCATGCTGCCAAATGCAAGTTAGGTGATGCCCCAGCTTCTGTTCCCATCCTATACATTTCCCCTCACTCTGAAATAAAATTGAGCTGCAACACTGAAGCAGTCTCCTGGAAAGTTATTTCCATAGTTCCCAGAAGCCAGTCTTCTGAACCCTGTTCCCCACTTCTGCTCCCCACTCCTCCTCCCTTGAGAAATGGTGGCCCCTGAGCACGAGGGAGAGAGAAACACAGCTGCTTTGCCATGGACATATTTTATACCTGCTCCTCCTTTGTCATCCTGAAAGGTGGGCAATGGCTAGGAAAAATGCACTTTTCTGGACAGGGAGAATTTGAGATTCTGCTCATGTACAGAGCCTGGTGATTATGACAACAGTATTGTGATCATAGGAAGAGTTTTTGACTCCTGACTCCGCACACCCGTGTACGTCTTCCTGGGTAGTCTCTATTTCCTGGATATCTGCTACGCAACTTCCTTCCTTCTCTCAACACTGACAATCCTAATCAGAAAGGAAAGAATCATCTACTTTTCTAGATGCATCTTTCAAATAGTCTTTGGATTTGCAATGGGAGACACAGAATGTTTTCTCATGGCCATGATGGCTTTTGACTAATATGTGGTCACATGTAGCCTTCTAAGATGCCTCACTACTATGAGCAAGAGGGTGTGTGTTCTCATGGCTTCTATGTCATGGCCCTCTGCTACAATCAATAAAAAACCCTACAAGCATGTTTTGTCAGATGATTTATTACTTTGTGTGGGAATAACAATATTAATTATTTCATAGGTGAGATCTCACCTTCCTTCAAGTTAGCATGGCCCAACACATCCCTCAATGCTTTCACTTTCATGGTGTCAAATATGGCCTTCCTGGTTCTTCTACCTCTGATAATCTTTTCCCTCATATGTTCTTACTGTGTACCATTTTGATAATGAACTGAGCCAAAATAAGACTCAAGGTCTTTTCCAATGGATGAGCTCATCTGACTGTGACATGGCATTTTATGGTACCATTTTCTTTACATATGCAAACACAAGTCCTGAGACCTTTGGAAAGTCAGTTTATGAGCTATAGAGCAGTTTCCCTTGCAAGTTGTGTGGAGTAGCACTTTTCTGCTGAATCCTATTGTGTATATCATAAGAAACAAAGATATAAAAGCTGCTATAAAATATTTTTGTGAGCTTTAAAGGTGTTAACTAAAACCTCAACAGGGAAATATAAGACTTTGGTTTATCCGAACAAGTTGTATGACATGAAAATATTCACTTCAAAGTTGTCATTTAAAATAAAGTTTAAAAGTGACATAGGAAACATGGTTAGTCAACTACAAACGACATTGAAAGCAAAGCTGAAGAGACACGGCTTCATTCACTACTTTCACTACCCATGCTCAGTTAAAGTCACCAAAGGTATTAAATGCTGTAAAATTAGCACTGATCCATCTCTTTCAAAAACAATCAATCCCTTTGCCTTGATTCTGATCCCTGGTGATAAATGAATGCATGTTTATAGCTATTTCTTATTTGGACCTCTGAATGGAAAATATCACACACACATTTTAAAAATGGGTGTCTGGAACAAAAATGCTGTTCTCTCACAAACCTACTTAGATAGTATTGGGTGGATTATTCATCTTTTTAAAACTGTAGTCACCTCATTTTCAGCATGGGAATACATAAATTCTACCCTCAGTATTTTTGGAAAGCTTCTTTAAATTGCATAAAATAATGAGAATAGTGTTAATTTCTCAGTTTTTCCCCCTTGCAGAGTGTGCTGAGGATTACTCATGGTGTTGCTTTGAGTTTGAGGGTTGAGGTAAAGATGCTGACTTGAAGATAAAGGAAGGTAGTTAACATGTCAGGCTTCTGTCAGCCACCCGTTATTAGAGTCTGGCATCTTTCCATTAAGTCTTTGTGACAATGTGTTTCACCATTCCACCTTGTGCTTTCTCTAACACATCTCTTTAGAGGAAGAAATTACCTACAAGCGTTCCCATGGGAACCAGAACATGTTTGTGCTATTTCAAGGCCAATGAGGAGAGAGGAACTGAGCTGTCTTCCCTACATCCACAGGCACAGGTGCTCATCTTGAGGAGAGCTGGCACTACTAGTTTGGGCCTGAAAATAACAAGGCAATTTTTAAAAATGTACTGAAACATTTTACCTGATCTTGACAAAAACCAGTTGAAGTCACCATTTATATAACAACGATGCAATTAACAATATGGAGCTATGATGCACACTGCCATGTAATTTAGATATCAGCAAACACTGTGAAAAACCAGGGATACCATTGGTTTTGTGTGAGCAAATCAACTAAGAATGATGCTTAGATGTGAAACTGTTGAAGATATTAAAATAACAGTACTATTACTTCATAATTTATCTCATACTTGACTTTTGCCAATGTTTTAAAAAGCTTTTATCTCTAAATAAATATAGACACACACAACATTGTGTTCTGTAATTCTGACATTTATGTTGTGATAACATAATATCAAAGTCACAAAGCTGGAATTGAGTTTACATTATTAATAGAAGACACATCTTTTCAGGTTTATGATTTTAAGTATATTTATGTACATGTGTGCACGTATGTTGAGTGAAGCCTTTTCCTTGCCAGCTGCTTTGGTTTTTCCCCACCAGTCGCCTGGGCTCTGCCATGTTGTAGTCCCCAAATAATACACAGGACACTGTACTAATTATGAAGCTGTTGGCCATTTGCTTGTTTCTTACTGGCTATCTCTGACTCAAGTATTTACTCCATAATTGGTAATCTAAGTATTTCTCTTACCAGAAAAAGGGTCCAGACTTCTTTATCCCTATGGCAGCTACATCGTGACTCCCTGTGTTTCTCCTTACCAGAGTCCTCCTAGACTCCTAGTCCTACCTATCTTGCTTCCCTATTGGCCAACAGTGCTTTTTTGACATATACACAGGACTTCCACATCACAAATACTTGTTTTTCTAACTCTGTGAAGTTTATTTCCATGTACATTTTTTGTGCCCATCATCACAATTAAACTATGTGACTTTTAGAAGACCGTCTCTCTCTTTTTATTTTATTTTTTTAAATTTAGAAGTACTCTTTTTTACATACCAATCTCTACATTCCCCCACTCTCCCATTCTCCCATGCTCAGCACCAACACCCCCACTCACCAAGGATAGTGAGGACCTCCACAGGGGGATCAATAAAGTCCTTCATATCACTGGGTGAGGGCCTAGGCCCTCCTTCCTCTATCTGTGCTGCTTTGGTATCCCTCCATAGGGAATGGGCTCCCAATGTCCATTTGTGCACTAGAAATAAACACTGCATCCACTGTTAGAGATTCTGTAGACTGCCTAGGCCTCCTGGCTGGTACCCACATTCAGAGGGCTTAGTTCGGTTCAGTGCTGGTCCCCAAGCTTTGTTATTAGTGTCTCTGTGCTCTCCCTAGGTCAGGTCAACTGTTTCTGCGTGTTTCTCCAGCATGGTCTTGACACCTTTACACACCACCCCTCCCTCTCCACAACTGGATTCCAGGAGTATAGCTCTGTGTTTAGCTGTGGGTGCCTGCTTCTGCTTTGATCAGTTATTGGCTGAAGGCTCTAGGAATGGCAACCAAGATAGACATCAGTCTCGTTATAGGGGAAGAGCATCAAATGCAGCAATGCCTAGATTCTTAGTTGGGGCCATCTCATATTTGTTTTTTATTAATGTTAGAGGGATTTTTAAAATTGTTTTTCTTGTAAATTCCCAAAATTTAAGGATGGGCATACAAAAATCAATGGAGAAAACCTGAAACAAATAGATAATTGTCCATATATTTTACAGCAACAATTACATTTAGAGATATCCAATCCAGGGGTACACAATTTTGGATCCAGAAGACTGTGGATTTTTTGTTTTGTTTTGGTTTTGCTGGCATCTAGGTCTTCATTTCTTTCATCTAATAATTTTTCCTTTACTCTGTGTTGAAAATATGATTAAGTGTTTCATCCCCACATTCTATCTTTAACCAATTATGATGTCCTTTCATGGCTTCAGCTTCTCAAAAATATCACTGCTGACCCATCCCACACAGATACCGAATGAATAACTATAGCTGGAGGATGGTTTTTAAGTCTGGACTCTTGATTCATTACCCTTCCAGCTCTTAAATCCTGTCTTATTTTAATTCCTTACTGCGTCTAGATACTCAGTTATACCATTACCTTATATAGAGCTGAAGAGTAGTGAGTAGTGAGGAAAAAACACACCAAAGAGTTCCAAAGAAAACAAATCAAATGGTTACAGTTATGTGTAAGACTGTATGGTGAGAAAAACAATGTCAGTAGTTCAGTTCGTTTGAATTCATGCTGTTACTATGTTTCATTACACTATTTGTCCTTGTAGAGATGCACTATGTAAAGAAAATTGGCATAGTCCTTTAAGAAGTCTATTCAGTGTTAAATATTAATATCCATAGTATTCTCTACTAATAAGAATTTTACTACTTTTGGTATCTTTGGTGGCATAAAACTATTTCTAGACTTTTTCTTCCCTGGGGTTATAATGCAAAAGGGCAATCAAACATAGGAAGCTATTTTTATTAGCAAGAGTGATAGTAGATACTGATTACAAATAATCTCAAGAAGAAGAATCATTATTTTATATTCACATGAATCAATATGAATGACTAATGGATGAGACAGTTGCATAGGAAATGGCAACTGTGTTGACCACCTCTACGCTTAGGACATAGATAGTGAAGAGGCAACATTATGGTGTTATCCCTATCTTGGAACACACAAGGCCCTGCAATAGTGAGTGACAGCTTAACCTCTTCCTTTTATTATCTGGAACCACTTTACTGATCTTTCCAGTCTCCTGATACCATTCGCATGATATTCCATGCTTATATCCCCAGTGTAAGCTTCTCTAGGCATGTCTTATATATTCATCTGCATCATTATCACATTTACTACATAGTTTATACTCAAGCACATAATATCCTTAAAATGTTACTGTCTCACAGATCCATTCTACCCACAACTTTTGTTCTTTCAGTGAATAGTGACGGAATCTTCAGCAAATGGTACTAGAAAAACTGGATATCCACATGGAGAATTAAATGAAATCAATATTTACCACCCTGTAGAAAAATCTTCTCCAAATGATCCAAAGACCTCAATTTGAAACCTCAAAGTACTAGAAGAAATCACAGGCAGAACTCTACAAGGTAGAGATGTAGGAAAGGACTTTCTGGATTAAAAGCAACAATTTATAAATTAGACATCATAAAACTGACAAACTGGAACTTGAGATATAACACAGAAGTTAAGAGTGCTGCCTTCTCTTTGAAAGGACCCAGGTTCAAATCCCAGTGGTCACATGGGAGCTTACAATCATCTGTAACTCCAGTTTCTGAGAATCCATTACTCTATTATGGCCACACACACTGTATGCATATATTGCCTATGCATATACACTGGCAGATACTCATAAAAATAAAATAAATCAATAAAAATAGATCTAACATGTAATCCACCTCTACCACATCTTGCGTGCTCAAAGACCTGAACACCCTACTCCATACGTACTTGCTTAAATATACTAATGGCTGCTTGATTTGCAATAGCTGTAAAATGGGAACAACTAAATCTCAATAATCTGATGATTGAATAATAGAAATATGTTATATATACACAATAGAATTCTATTCACTTGCAAAGAAAAATGAAATCATGAAAATCACAGGAATATAGATGGAAGTGAGAAATACTATACTAAGTGAAGTAACCTAGACTAGAAAGTCACACATCACATATTCTCTCTTATTTGTGGATCTGAGATGTGAAACTTCTGTTTTGAATGTGTGACTTGGAATATCCACAGAAGCTAGGAAAATAGAAAAGGCCATTGTGGGTGGGGAAAAGGAACTTTGGAGATGGGAATGGCAAGACATAGTTCCCATGGTAGAGAAGGGGGACAACTAGAGTGGGACTCTTAACTGGGAAGAGGGGAGGAAGTGAGGGAATGTGATGCAGAGAGAGAAGGATGGAGATGTATAAATAACACTATGTACATCTTAAAAGCCATAGCAAAGCATATTGTTTTATAATGTTACTTAGAAACAATACATATGAACACACACACACACAGACACACACACACGCATCATTTTAATGAAGTTACCCCACATGGTAGGATAATGCTACCTTCAGGAGATATAGACTATTTAAAAATAAGGTGTGCTTCCTGTCAGCTTGTATAAATGTACCTAAAGGCGCTTCCCAAAGGTGTCTCACCATGAGTTTCTCCTTTAGACCTTGAAATCATGGCTGCTCTCTGGCAGTTAAAATGGTAACACTTCCAGAATAAGATGCACTCGTTAATTGAAGTCAATCACCTGTGTGCTAAAATATGGAAGTACAATGAATATAAACATTACAAACAATGAATAAACCGGATGTTCCCCCAGAGAAGTAGAAATGAACTGTTATGGGCTTCAGTCAGCCACATCCCCGTGAACCATTTCTTTTCTTAATACGGTGAGGGCTGATGCAGCAGTGGGGATTCTCATGAGGGAACACTTCGCAGCAACAGAGTAGTTATAGCACAATTCAGGATTACATGCACAGTTTCATTTGTGGGTGCACAAAACATGCCCAAACTATAAGAACATACCAAACTCCTGGAATGAGACGACCCTGTCTAGGCTACTGAGACCCAATCAGGGGAACTGAGGCCTTGTTGTTATGTTTTACCTGTGGACGAGTTTCTGTAATTCTCCACATTCCTCACTCATACTTATCATCTCTAAATTGTGGACTCTTAGACCAAACCAATATCATAGAGTGGTGACTGCTCATAGTGAACTAAGTAGAGATGAAATAAGAATATATGTTTGCTCCTATGGAGAAAATTTGAGTTGACAGAGCATAGTATCAGACAGCTGAGAGTGAAAACTTTATTCATGCGTGCCAAGAACGTTTTAATTAAGACCATCAGAAGAATTATACCTCACCGCATCCTTACTGTGTCTATTCACCAATGACTGACTTACTCTTTGTGAGTGCTGGCTTGCACAGTCTGGAGTCTCTAACTTACTTCCCCATCTCTTCCTCCCTTTATTCCCTCCTCATTCTTTTTCTATCTCCATCCCTTCTTTTCCCTTTATTCATCTCACATACATTTTTATGGTTGGGGTCACCACAACAGGAGGAACTGTACTAAAGTGTTGAAGCATGAGAAAGGTTGAGAATCACTGGTATAGGACATAATGCTGAGTTCCTAATGAAAATTAGTGTTTTCCAGAGCTTTGGCTTATATTATAATGCAGTTTTTTCCAATAAAGTTAAAGATTTACCTAGATGAGTATGCCTTTTCCAATATTATTTAGGAATAGAAGTCAACATAGCACTAAAGGCATTTCTCATCAGCAATTTTTTCACAGCCATTTTTACTTCTTTGTTCCGTAAACTATAGATAATAGGATTCAGCATTGGTGTTACTCCAGCATATATCAAGGCCATAAATTTATCTATTTCCTGCGAATTTACAGCTGAGGGCTTTAGGTACATGGAGAGAGCCGTCCCATAGAAGAGAACCACCACAGTCAAGTGAGCTGCACATGTTGAAAAGGTTTTGCTTCTGCCGTCCACTGAGCTGATCCTCAAGATGCTGGAGAGGATGAATGCATAGGAGATACAAATGAGCAGCATTGGCAATGGGAGAAGAAGGATGCTGATCACAAACATGATTAGCTGTACCATGGAAGTGTCCACACAAGCCATTTTCAAGAGAGCCAGAATTTCACACGTGAAATGATTGATGACGCTGTTACCACAGAGAGACAGCTGAAGCAAAGGTCCAGTTTCTACCCATGCAGTGAGGCAGCCTGTCAGCCAGGAACTGCCTGCAAGCTGCACACAGACTCTCCTGTTCATAATGATGGAATATCTTAGGGGATTGCAGATCGCCACATACCTGTCATAGGCCATCATGGACAGGAGGACACATTCAGTGGAGCCCATGGCAAGAGAGAAGTACATCTGAGAAATACATCCTGAGAAGGAGATGGTGTTTTTCCCCAACACAAAATTTGCCAGCATAGGAGTGAGAGCAGAAGAGGTATACCAGATGTCCAGAAAGGAGAGGTTGCTGAGGAAAAAATACATGGGAGTGTGTAGATGAGAATCCAGGATGGTGATGGAAATCAGAACAGTATTGCCCAGCAAGGTGATCAGGTACATCAGCAGACACAGCACGAATATGATGACTTCAACTTTGGGGTAATGGGAAAATCCCAGGAAGATGAACACTGTGACAGAGGTCCAGTTTGTCTGAATCATTTTATGATAGTATTTTCATGTAATTATGTACTAATGGACTGCATCTCTCTTTCTCTCCTCTCTCTCTCTCTCTCTCTCTCTCTCTCTCTCTCTCTCTCTCTCTCTCTCTCTCTCTCCCTCTCTCTCACACACACACACACCAAATGGTCCTTCTTCACATTTTCTCAGTTTTCCTTTATATGAACTTTTGCCTTGCATTTAAGGGCTTCTCTAAATGAGCCTATTATTGTAGCAGTGCATGTTAAAACAATCTGTCATTCATATAATTTTGTCATGAAGTCAATAGATAATGGTGAACCTGTTGCTTTAGCAGAAACGCCTTTTCTCCTGTCAAGATAGAAAGAAATGAGAGTTCATTAAGTAAATATCATGAGAGAAGAACAAAGAAAATAATATTTTGCTCCTGCATCCCCAAACTGCATTTGTAGCTGGTATATAAATATGTATTTACCTTTAATTTACTGAGATGATCTTCCTTTCTTAGCTTGGAAATAGTCTTTCTGTCACTCCTAGTGATATGCTCACAATGATTTGGAGAGCCAATAACTAAGATGTTATAATGTACATATTTATGCAGAAATTAATGGAAGACTTTGAACATTGAAAATCAAGCCAGAGTTTTCTTTTCAAACCAAAGAAATTGATGATGGATATTCTCATGGTGGGGGAGACCTAATGTCTGCATCTTCCAAATGTTTGTAGTTGCCTTTGTGAGCAAGCTACAAAGACATTCTCCAAGGGACCAGCCTCTGGATGCATAAGTTTATTTAGTCTATTTGCTGCTTTTGAAAAACTTCCAAATACTGCAGCAAATTAAAGTTGCAAATCTGTCAGTACAGTATTACAAACACTGAAACTCCAGGGATGATGTCCCATAGATCCAATTATCATCAGTAGTTTGCCTGGTCTAATTGTGGTGTTATTCAAACAAGACATAAACATGTTCCCACTGTCACCGTTTCGATGATGAGGACTTTATTCTTTTTCACATGTTATGAAGTAAGTCAGACTAGCTATCTAGCAATAAGGGAGAATAAATCATGTTCTCATTTTCTCTTCAATTTGAAGGACATCGTCATACGATGTATGAGACAAGCTGCACTAGATATGGAAGCACTAAGATGGGTGATCAACAGCCTGAGTAACTGGTCTCCCTGATGATGGCTTACAATCTTTTTGGAAAATAAAATTGCACCTGATGAAGGAATGCTTTTCATTTGGGGAAGTTAGCTGTTGCATATAAAGGCATCTTGACTTCAAAATGCTAATTGCAACCTCTGTCCCTTTGAGCTTTATAACACCAGTTTACAACTTGCCTGCTTTCAAAGCAGCCCTTATACTTGGCACTGTATGGGACAATGAGGGAAATACACTGCTAGTTGTTTTCTGTGAAACTGTAAGTAACTGAGTAACTTGATGCTGAGTAACTTGAGTAATTGAAGCAGGGAAACTTCATTCTTATTTAACAGATTATACCAATGCCCATTGCTGAACTTATTCTACTTATGAAATACTTCTTCATTTTCAGAAAAAAAGACAGCTATGTATTTGAACCATTGCCTAAAGCCAAGACACCACCACCAATACCCCAGTATTTACTAACCAGTATTTGCAAACAAAATGTACCCTTTGGGCCTACAATTTACTTACTCTCATAGGTGCATAACTCTAAATGGCCTGAGATCACGTGTGTGGCTGGCAGGTTGAGCTGTAGGACTGCATTGTCCACAAGAGGGCCTGGGGCTTCAGTGCAACAAACCCTTTCCACCTATATATGTCATTCTGGAGCAAAAATGAGTCTCCCTGACTTCATTGTAGTTGCAAAAGGGAAGTGTAATATTTCTTGTGATTGTTGGGAGGAAAGAGATACCCTGTAAAGAAGCAATGTAACACCCAATGTCTAGTATAAAATATAAACTAGAAGTAAACCTTGATTCCTTATTCTCCTTTTCTTTTTTGAATATGGTTTACTAATTCTGTGGAAATTTCATACAATGAATTTTTTCCACTTTTCCTTTATTTTCCCCTCCTCTAACTCACTCCCCCCAGATATTCCATATATCCTTACTCAACCAACTTCATTTTCTCTCAGGTAAACACAAACAAAGAAAAAGTATAAAACAAACAGGAAAGTAATAAGACAAAAATTCCTAATTGAAACAAAAACCCAGAAACAAACCAACAAAAATCCATGGAGTTTGTTTTGTGCTGGCCAACTACCCCTGGGTATGGGTCCTGACCTGGAGATTGATAGACCTAGAGAGACGATATACCCAGTGACACTGCATTAGAGAAAACTACTTTCTCTTCATCAGTTGGCCTCACTTGCAAATGGCTTCTTAGTTAGGGTTTGTGCCTGTGTCCCCTCCTCCCTCTCAGTGCTGGGACTCTGTCTGGGTTGAAGCTGTGCCTGGTACATGCTGCCTCAGTCTCTGTGGTTCATGTGCACAGTTCCTGTGGTGTGTGGACAACTCTGTTTCCTTGGAGCTTTCCAACACGCACATCTGCTCTTACAGTCTTGCTGTTATCCAGTACTCTGGCTCTTACAATCTTTCCATCTCCTCTTTCACAAAGATCCCTGAGTCTTGAGGGAAAGGTTTGACAAAACCACCCTATTTAGGATCCAGTACCACAAAGACTTCACTTACAGCACGTTGTTATGGATCTCAGTGCTAATTCTTATATACTTTACCAGTGTCATGGGTTCCATTTCATGGAGTGGACCCTAAACCTCATTAAAAGTCATAGGTGGCTTCCTAACATTTGTGCCTCTACTGTACCAGTTCATCTTGCAAGCAGGCCGCAGGGTTTGTAGCTGGGTGATGTTATCTTTCTCCTGTGGTAACATGCAAAATATTTTCTAGCACCATGAATGATAGTTGGAAGGGTTGAAGCTTCTCGTTGGGTTGATTTATTTCTCTGTGCTTGGTGAAATAAGTAGGTGTTGTCTTCAGCAATAGGTCCTAACTCTCCAGTTGTGGAGAGCAGCCACTACCCTTGCAATAGCCTCATACAATCTATTTAAATCATATTTATCCCTACCTTTCCTCCATAACTCCTCCCAGATTCTTCCTCCAACTTCAAGTCATACATATATATACATACATATATACATATATACATACATGCATACATACATATGTGCATGCATGCAATTGTGCTGCCCATAAGCTCATGTGCATGGGGTCATCCAGAAGGGAGTGGTCAACCTTTTGGGGCTACACCTTGAAATGAGCAAATCCCTTAAAGAAATAGAAGAAAAAACAAACAAAAAAATCCATGAAATGGGAAAAAAATTCAAGAAATAAACAAATCTCTCAAAGAATCTAAAGAGCACCAAGAAAAAACAACCAAAAAATTAAGGAAACAATTCAAACAGTTGAAGGATTGAAAGCTGAAATAGAAACGATAAAGAAAACACAGAATGAAGGGATGCTGGAAATAGAAAAGCTGGGTAAACGATCAGGAACTACAGATGCAAGTATCACCAATAGAATACAAGAGATAGAAGAGAGAATCTCAGGTGTTGAAGACTCATTAGAGGATATAGAGTCGTCAACCAAAGAAAATCTCAAAACCAACAAATCCTTAACACAAAATATCCAGGAAATATGGGACACCGTGAAGAAGCCAAACCTGAGAATAATAGTATAGAAGAAGGTGAAGAAATTCAACTTAAAGGTACAGAAAACATATTCAACAAAATCATAGAAGAAAACTTCCCTAACCTAAAGAAAGATATGCCTATGAAAGTACAAGAATCTTATAGAACACCAAATAGGCTCGACCAGAAAAAGAAGTCACCTCGCCATATAATAATCAAAACATCAAACCTACAGAGTAAAGAAAAAGGACAAGTAACATACAAAGGCAGACCTATCCGAATTACACCTGACTTCTCAATGGAAACGATGAAAGCCAGAAGATCCTGGACAGATGTCCTACAAACGCTAAGGGAACAAGGATGCCAGCCCAGACTACTATATCCAGCAAAGCTCTCAATTACCATAGATGGAGAAAACAAAATATTCCATGACAAAGCCAGATTTAAACAATACGTACCCATGAATCCAGCTCTACAGAAAATGCTAGAAGGAAAACCTAGAGCCAAGGAAGATAACTACATTCACAAAGACACAGGCAATATATAATCACACTTTACAAAACACCAAAAGAAAAAGGGAGGAGAAACTACACAAAATAACTTCACTAACAATAAATCAAGCACAAACAAGGATCACCAATCAATGGCCATTAATATCCCTCAATGACAACGGCCTCAACTTGCCTATAAAAAGACACAGACTAGCAGAATGGATACGAAGACAGAACCCTTCCTTCTGCTGCATACAAGAAACACATCTCAACATCAAAGACAGACGTAATCTCAGAGTAAAGGGTTGGGAAAAGATCTTCCAATCAAACGGTCCCAAGAAACAAGCGGGTGTAGCAATCCTAATATCTAACAAATTAGACTTCAAATTAAAATCAATCAAAAGAGATGAAGAAGGACACTTCATATTCATCAAAGGAAAAATACATCAAGATGAGGTCTCAATTTTAAACATCTACGCCCCAAATACAAAGGCACCTACATTCGTGAAAGAAACATTACTAAAGGTCAAACTGCACATAAAATCTCACACACTAATAGTAGGAGACTTCAACACTCCGCTCTCACTGCTAGACAGGACCTCCAGGCAGAAACTTAACAAAGAAACAAAAGACCTAATAGAAGTTATGACCCAACTGGGTTTAACAGACATCTATAGAACATTCCACCCAAATACAAAGGGATATACCTTCTTCTCGGCACCACATGGAACCTTCTCTAAAATTGACCACATAATAGGAAACATAGCAAATCTCCACAGATACAGAAAAATTGGAATGACCCCCTGCATCTTATCAGACCACCATGCATTAACATTAGAATTCAACAGTAACACTAATCGCAGAAACCCTACAAACTCATGGAGATTGAACAATGCACAATTGCACCATGCCTGGGTAAAGGAACAAATAAAAAAAGAAATTAAAGACTTCCTCGATGTCAATGAGAATGAAGACACAACATACACAAACTTATGGGACACTTTGAAAGCAGTGCTGAGAGGAAAGTTTATAGCACTAAGTGCCCACATGAAAAAACTGGAGAACAGTCATACTAGAGAATTAATAGCACAGCTGAATGTTCTAGAACAAAAAGAAGCAAACTCCCCCAGGAGGAGCAGACGCCAGGAAATAATCAAATTGAGGGCTGAAATCAATCAAGTAGAAACCAGAAAAACACTGAGAAGAATCAATGAAACAAAGAGTTGGTTCTTTGAGAAAATCAACAAAATAGATAAACCTCTCTCCAAACTAACCAAAAGACAGAGGGAGAGCATGCTAATTAACAAAATCAGGGATGAAATAGGGGACATAAAAACAGACTCTGAGGAAATCCAGAGAATCATCAGGGCATACTTTGAAAATCTGAACTCCACACAATTTGAAAATTTAAAGGAAATGGACAATTTCCTGGATAGATATCACTTGCCAAAATTAATCAAGAACAGATAAACAATCTAAACAGACCTATAACCCCTAATGAAATAGAAGCAGTCATCAAAAGTCTCCCAAACAAAAAAAGCCCAGGCCCAGATGGCTTCAGTGCAGAATTCTACCAGAAATTCAAAGAAGAGCTAATTCCAATACTCCTCAAAGTATTCCACACAATAGAAGCAGAAGGCTCACTGCCAAACTCTTTCTACGAGGCTACAATTACCTTGATACCCAAGCCACACAAAGACACAACTAAGAAAGAGAACTATAGACCAATTTCCCTCATGAACAGTGATGCAAAAATACTCAATAAAATACTCGCAAACCGGATTCAAGAACACATCAGAAAAATCATCCACCATGATCAAGTAGGCTTCATCCCAGGAATGCAGGGATGGTTCAACATTAGAAAATCTATCAATGTAATCCACCATATTAACAATCTGCGAAAGAAAAACCACATGATCATCTCACTAGATGCTGAAAAAGCCTTTGACAAAATCCAGCACCCCTTCATGATAAAGGTCCTAGAGAGATCAGGGATAACAGGAACATACCTGAATATAATAAAAGCAATATACAGTAAACCAACAGCTAACATCAAACTAAATGGAGAGAAACTCAAAGCAATTCCTCTAAAATCAGGAGCAAGACAAGGCTGTCCACTCTCTCCATATCTCTTCAATATTGTACTTGAAGTTCTAGCTACAGCAATAAGACAACAAAAGGAGATAAAGGGGATACAATAGGAAAAGAAGAAGTCAAACTTTCACTATTTGCAGATGATATGATAGTTTATATAAGTGACCCAAAAAACGCCGCAAGGTTACTCCTAGAGCTGATAAACACCTTCAGCAATGTGGCAGGATACAAAGTAAACTCAAATAAATCAGTGGCCCTATTATATACAGATGATGAAGTGACTGAGAAAGAAATCAGAGAAACATCACCCTTTACAATAGCCCAAAACAGCATCAAATATCTGGGGATAATGTTAACCAAGGAAGTTAAAGACCTGTATATCAAGAACTTTGTGTCTTTAAAGAAAGAAATCAAAGAAGATACCAGAAAATGGAAAGATCTCCCATGCTCTTGGATTGGTAGGATCAACATAATAAAAATGACAATCTTGCCAAAAGCAGTCTACAGATTCAATGCAAACCCTATCAAAATTCCATCACAATTCTTCAAGAACCTGGAAAGAACATTAATCAACTTTATATGGAAAAACAAAAGGCCCAGGATAGCCAAAACATCCCTATACAATAAAGGAACTTCAGGAGGCATCACCATACCTGACTTCAAGCTCTATTATAGAGCTATAGTCCTGAAAACAGCTTGGTATTGGCACAAAAATAGGCAGGTAGACCAATGGAACCAAATCGAAAGCCCTAATTTTAACCCACACACCTATGAACACTTGATTTTTGCCAAAGAAGCTAAAACTGTACAATGGAAAAAAGAAAGCATCTTCAACAAATGGTGCTGGCATAACTGGGTACTGGTATGCAGAAGACTGCAGATAGATCCATGTTTATCGCCTTGTACAGAACTTAAGTCCAAATGGATCAAAGATCTCAACATAAATCCAGCCATACTGAAACTTTTAGAAGAGAAAGTGGGAGATACTCTTCAACGAGTTGGTACAGGAGACCACTTCCTAAACATAACACCAGTGGCACAGGCACTGAGATCGACAATTAACAAATGGGACCTTCTGAAACTAAAAAGCTTCTGTAAGGCAAAGGACACAGTCAAAAAGGCAAAAAGGCAGGCCACAGAATGGGAAAAGATATTCACTAACCCTACATCTGACAGAGGGCTAATCTCCAAAATTTACAAAGAACTCAAGAAACAAGTCTCCAAAACACCAAAGGATCCAATTAAAAGGTGGGGTACAGAGCTAAATAGAGAAATCTCAGTAGAGGAGGCTAAAATGGCCAAGAGACACTTAAGAAAGTGCTCAACATCCTTAGCCATCAGGGAAATGCAAATCAAAACAACTCTGAGATACCATCTTACTCCTGTCAGAATGGCTAAAATCAAAAATACTGAAGACAATTTATGCTGGAGAGGATGTGGAGAGAGAGGAACACTCCTCCACTGCTGGTGGGAGTGCCGACTCATACAGCCTCTTTGGAAATCAGTATGGAGATTCCTCAGGAAAATGGGAATTAATCTACCACTAGACCCAGCAATTCCACTCTTAGGCATATATCCAAATGAGGCAAGTTCATTCAACAAGGGCATCTGCTCCACTATGTTCATAGCAGCATTATTTGTAATAGCCAGAACCTGGAAGCAACCTAGATGCCCCTCAACTGAAGAGTGGATAGATAAAATGTGGTACATTTACTCAATGGAGTATTACTCAGCAGAAAAAAAAACAATGGAATCTTGAAATTCGCAGGTAAATGGATAGCACTGGAAGAAACCGTCCTGAGTGAGGTAACCCAGTCGCAAAAAGACAAACATGGTATGTACTCACTCATATATGGATTTTAGACATGGATCAGGATAGTGCCAGTCTGCACTTCCACTGATAGAGAGTCTGGGAAACAGGAAAGAACCTAAAAGATATGCATATATGCATAGTACCCAAGAGAAGAGGATTGAGACAAGATCCTCTGAATGGATGGGGAACACGGCGAGGGGTGGGGGGAGTAGGACCTGGGAAGAAGAGAGGGGGTGAAGAGGAAAATAGTTGGTCATGGGGGAACAGGAAGTTGAGGGGGTGGGGGTAGAATAGGGGGAAGAGGGAATCATAGGATCGAATACAGATCAGACACCAGAGTGACCTTGAGTGATCTAAAGGGATAACACCAATTGGCAAGCTAAGCAGTAGTGGAGAGACCACCTCGAATGCCCATTCCTGATAATGAACTTGATGTCTATAACCATCCTGGAGCCTTCATCCTGTGACTGATGGAAGCAGAGGCAAACACACAATTAATCACTGAACTGAACCCAAGGAACCCAGTGACAGAGAGAGAGGAGTGATGAGCAAATTGGCAAAGAATGGGCTGGCAAAACCAGCAGAGACAGCTGATCTGAACAGGGGAGAGCTCTTGGACCCCAGACCAACAGTGGGGAGGCCAGCATGGGACTGATCTGGACCCCCCAAATGTGAGTGTCAGCGAGAAGGCCTGGGCAACCTATGGAGCCCTGAGCTGTGGATCAGTGTCTATCCCTGGTATACAAACAGTCTTCATGTGCCTATAGCACAAAGAGGGATGCTCTCTCAGCCTGGACTCTTAGGGGAGTGCCTGGACCCTACCCAGAGTAAAATGACAGACTCTAGATATCCCCTATGTGGAAGGATTTGGCAATAGGGTGGGAGGGTGGGGGGGAAGGGGAGTGCGGGAGGAGGGGAGGGAGAGGGAACTGGGATTGACATGTAAAACAAGCTATTTAAAATTAAAATAAAAAATGATAAAAAAGAAGCCACCTTTGAACCAAGCTCCTAATGAATGTGCCTTTGGGGTCTGTGGGAAGCATATCACAATGTGAATATGATGTATCCCTCTGAATTACTCATGCGCTGAGACCTTCGCACATGGTTGCTGGTGATGTCTTGAGAAGTTCTGGAAACATCTCAAGATGGTTTTAGGGGATCCACCCCTGCTGAAGGTTTGGGTTAGTGGATGTAGACTCTTAGAGGTGCTTGCCTCTGATCTCCTTCGCCCTCCTGCTCAATGTGAAGGAAACCTTTCTCTTTTGTCATATGCTTTCTCTGCCTGCTAGGAAACAATCTAGGCTGGATCCTTGAAAACTGTGAGGCAAAATATTTAGTTCCCTCCTATAGATGGTTTGTACCAGGTGTTTCAACAGTAAATCAAAAGTAACAAATGCATCTGTGTAATAAATCTTTGATTCTACTAAGCTGAAAAGAGTAGTCTGACTGTTCCGCAGGAAGTTCTATCAAACATTTTAGTGGGCTTATTTTATGCTTTAAATTTAAATTGGTGCTTCGACTGTTGAGCGAGAGGGATGTACAGTTAGTACAGCACCAGTTGCTGGGAAAACAATAGCCTTCACCAATTAAACCAATTTACCTGTTCACTGAAAACCAATTAACCATATGTGTGTGAGATCCTTTCTGCACCCCTGTATTCTGTTCCATTAAAAAAATGTATCTTTCTTTTTACTGGTGAATCGTGTCTGAATTATTGGTTTACACTGTCCTTTATAAGGAGGTTAGTGGAGATTATTTAAACTTTAGTCTTCTTATTCTAGATCATTTATTTTTTTCTAATGATCCTGTTAGTTTCTTCAAACTCTCTGCTGGTTTATTTTTAAACAGAATTTCTCTATATAGTCAGTCCTCAAATTCTCAGATTCTTTCTATACTTTAGGCTGTTTTTAAGTTGATTTTCCTGTCGGCCTCTTAGGTACTGAAGTTATAGGTGTGTGTACTCTACCTCCATCATGCTTATGTTTAAATAACGTTAATCTGTAGCTCAGCATGGGATGGATTGATGTCTGAGTAAAATCATGTCTCCTAATCCATAGCCTCCCATTTTAAATTCTGTCTGACTGAACTATTTAGTAGGTTTCAATATGTAAGCTTTGTATTAGTCTGCCAATTTCTATCAGTTATTTTATTTTAATTCTGTTATAAATAGTATTTAAGATGAAATATTTCCCAGTTACTTATTGGTTAATAGAAATGTAGCTATGTCATATAATCTGACACATATTTATACCTGGGTAAATTTTCTTTCTTTTAATAGCAACTGTGTGGATTCCTTGGGGTTTTTTTTAATGTGGTTGTTATCTTCCACAATCCAGTTTGAATAATAATAGTTTCTATCTTTCCTTTCATTTCAAGCTCTTTAGTATTTCTCTTGCTGTATGACATCAGATGTAACACCCAGTACAATGTTATGCAGAAATGGAGATGGTGTGTAGTCTTTGGTTGTTATTTCTCTTAGGGGATTATTCAATAGATTTTATACCATTGTTATGTCTTCGGTTTATGCCTCTGTCTAGCCTTGTTTTATCTTACTAATAATAGGAAGATGTGATGGCTAATTTTTGATGGTTGAGGCAAGCAATCCTGAAGAATAGCTTAGCAAGCTGGGATTTCACTTAGGTTAGGCCAGGCAAGTACCTATCTCCAAACAATGTACCTACTAACCTATTGACAACGCACTCCTTGTTTGAGTAGAAGAGAGTGAATGACTACTTTCTTTAAACAATAGAAGTAAATGACTCCCCTTAACAACCCCCTCAGCAATGCCCTGTATCTATTCAAACATATCCTTCAACAGAACCCTGTAACAAACGGCAATGGGTCAGTCTGGCCTAGACTGGTTGCAAGTGCACTTGGTGCTCTAGGTGTTGCTCTAAGTGAACTTCTAAGGAGATTCCCTACCATGTGACTATGCATAATTGCATGTGATTATGATTCAAATAAAGGTAAATTACAGGAAGGGACACGCTACTATCAAAATGGTTCTGTACAACGTAATCTGTCAGTCAAAGCAAAGAAACACCCATACAACACCCCTTGGCAACCAAACCATTTCTTTCTTTGGAGCCCCTGAAAAAGCCACCTCAAACATTAATCAAGGTCTTGAAATGTTCTCACTCATGTGGTCCCCTGTCAATCTTAACAGTGTTTCTTCCCAATCTGCACTACTGCTTCATGTGAAATAAAGCATCCCCCATTAACTTGCAGTCTACATGCCTTTATTTATTCTTGGATAAGATGCCAAGGACCTCAGTGTACTTGGCCCAGACGCCAACCATCCACAATTGCTGGGTTGGGAGACAATTGGGACTTTAGCAATGCCTGTGTGAGGTTGTTTGCAGAGATTTAACTCAGTAGGGAAGATTTTTGCCTGGAATGTGGGCTGTACACCCAAATATGTGGGAGCTCAGACACCAGGAGAAGGGAAGATGGAGCCCACAAGCACAGGTGCCCCCCGCTTCTTGGCACCCTGAGGTGGCCAATGCACTCAGAGCATCATATTCTGCCTCATCTCAGGCCCAAAGCAGTTTATCTATTCAGACTTGGGCTGAAGTATCAAAGCAGTAGGATGAAACAAGGATTTCTCCTTTAAAAGTGCCTATCTCAGGTATTTATCACAGCAGAGAAACCGTGATTTAACATGGAAGAGACTGAAGTTAGTCATTTCTGACACATTTTTCCAGTTGTAATATCTCTGAACTCTGATGTTCAGTTGCACAAATGTATTCGAAGCTCTACAATGATTCTTTCTCAAAAGATGTGTAGAATATCTGAATTACTACTTCACATATGCATTTATAGAAAGCATAAAATTCTGTTTTCATATTAAATCATATATGCAATCATATAAGCATCTCTTGTTTTATTATCTTACTAATCAAGCATGCCCACATGTATCACCATTAAGGTATAAACCCTGAAAGTTGAGAATCAGTAGATGACTATAGTAATCTGTAATAATTCCATGCTTACATAGTAAGTGATTTAACCATAATGAAAAAAACAGGAAGTGATTGAGAGTTGAAAATTCAGCATTGGGAGTGTGGGCCCATCTCCAGCCCAACTTCTGCTTGCCCCCCTTGGGGTCTCCTGGCCTGGGAACTGGGCACAGGTAGACCCGCCCTGGAAGACCAAACCATTCAGAGTCTGCTGACATCTCAGTACTAATCCTGCCTACATTCACCAGGAGAGGGAGTGTCTCAGATCTGCCTGCACCTACCAGGAGATCCATTGGTGTATTGGACCTGCTTGTACCCATCAGAAGAAACCTTTCACCCATACCTACCAAGAGAGGGAAAGACCTCACCTGCACCCACTGGAAGATGGGATAGGAAGTAGACTATAAGAACACATTCAACAACAGAAAGACCAATATGACACCAGTAGAGTCTAGGAACTCTACACCAAAAGCATTGCATCCCAATGCAGATAAAAGACTGATCTTAAAAACTTGTTTGTGAAGATAATAGAGACCCTCAAAGAGGAAATGAGAAAATCCTTTAAAGAAATGGAAGAAAAAACAAACAAAAAATTCAAGAAATAGAGGAAAAGACAAACCAAAAAATGCAAGAAATCAACAAATCTGTTAAAGAAAGCAAGGAAGGCCAAGAAAAAACAATCAAAGAGATGAAGGAAACAATTCAAACATTTCAAGACTTGAAAGCTGAAATAGATACAATAATAAATACCCAGTCTGAGGGAATTCTGGAAATAGAAAAGCTGAGTAAACAATAAAGAACTACAGATACAAGCATAATCAATAGAATATAAGAGACAGAAGACAGGATCTCAGTCTTTGAAGATACACTAATAGAAATAGATTCATTGACTAAAGAAAAATTTAAGTTCAACAAGTCCCTAACACAAAATATCCAGGAAACATGGGACAATGTGAAAAGACCAAATCTAAGAATAATAGCTATAGAAGAAGGTGAAGAAAACCTCCTCAAAGGTGGAGAAAACATATTCAACAAAATCAAAGAAGAAAACATCCCAAACCTAAAGAAAGACATATAAATGAAAGTGAAATAATCTTACAGAACACCAAATAGAGTGGACCACAAAACATCCCCTTACCACATAATAATGAAAACCCCAAGCATACAGAATAAAGAAAGAATATTAAGAGCATCAAAGGAAAAAAGGCCAAGTAATACACAAAGGCAGGTCTATCATAATTACATTTGACTTCTCCATGGATACTCTGAAAGCCAGTAGGTTCTGGAAATATACTCTACAAACACTAAGAGACCATGATTGCCAGCCTAGACTCCTATACCCAGCAAAGCTTTCAATCACAATAGGTGGAGAAAAAAAGATATTCCATGACAAAACCAGATTTAAACAATATATATCCACTAATCCAGCCCTACAGAAAGTACTAGAAGGAAACAACAAGCCAAGGAAGTTAACTACACTCACAAAAATATAGGTAATAGATAATCACACTTTACCAAAAGCCAAAAGAAAAGAAAGGGGCAGGGAATCCACACACAATACCACCACCAACAACAAATCGAAAACAAACAAGAATTAACAATCAAGGGTCACTAATATCCCTCAATGTCAATGGTCTTAACTCACCTATAAAAAGACATAGGCTAACACAATGGTTAGGAAGACAGAATCCATCTTTCTGCTGATTAAAAGAAACATACCTCAACTTCAAGATAGAGCTTACCTCAGACTAAAGAGTTGGGAAATGATTTTCAAATCTAATGGAAACAAGCTGGTGTAGCTATCCTAGTAACTAACAAATTAGACTTCAAACTAAAATCAATCAAAAGAGATGAAGAAGGACATTCATATTTATCATAGGGAAAATCCATCAAGATGAAGTCTAAATACTGAACATCTACAAGGCCCAAATACAAAGGCCTCCACGTTCATAAAAAAAAACATTACTAAAGCTCAAATCACACATAAAACCTCACCCACTAATGATGGCCGACTTCAAAACCCCACTTTCACCACTACACAGGACCATCAGACATAAACTTAACAAGGAAACAATGAAACTAATAGAAGTTATGACCCAATTGGGTTTAACAGACATCTATAGAACACTCCATCCAAACACAAAAGAATATACCTTTTTCTCAACGCCACACAGAACCCTCTCAAAAATCTACCACATACTCGGTAGCATAGCAAACCTCAACAGGTACAAAAAATTGGAATAACTCCATGTATCTTATCAGACCACCATGCATTAAAGTTGCAATTCAACAACAACACAAATCACAGAAACGCTGCAAATTCATGGAAATTGAATAATGCTCAATTGCACCACTCCGGGGTCAAAGAGGAAATTTAAATGATATTAAAGACTTCCTAGAATTCAATGAAAATGAAGACACAACATACCCAAACTTATGGGACATTTGAAAGCAGTGCTAGCACTAAGTTCATAGCACTAAGTGCCCACATGAAGAAACTGGAAAATAGTAACACTAGAGAATTAACAGCACAACGGAAAGCTCTAGAACAAAAGTAAGCAAACTCACCCCAGAGGAGCAGGTGCCAGGAAATAATTAAACTGAGGACTGAAATCAATAAAGTAGAAACTAGGAAAACAATACAAAGAATCAATGTAACGAAGAGTTGGTTCTCTGAGAAAATCAATAAGATAGACAAACCTTCATCCAAACTTACCAAACGGCAGAGTATGAACATGCAAATTAACAAAATCAGAAACTAAAAGGGAGACATAACAATGGACAGTGAGGAAATCCAAAGAATCATCAGGTCAGATTTTTAAAAATTATACTCCACAAAATTTGAAATTTTATATGAAATGGACAATTTTCTGGATAGATATTACCTACCAAAATTAAACCACTAACAGATAAGCAATTTAAGTAGACCTATAACACCTAAGAAAATAGAAACAGTCATCAAAAGTCTCCCAGCCAAAACAAGCCCAGGGCCAGATGGCTTCAGTGCAGAATTTTACCAGAAATTCAAAGAACAGCTTATACCAATTCTTCTCAAAGTATTCTATGCAATAGAGGCAGAAGGGTCTTTGCCAAACTCTTTTTACGAGACTGCAATAACATTGATACCCAAGCCACAAAAAGACACAACTAAGAAAGAGAACTTCAGACTGATATCCCTCACCAACATTGATACAAAAATACTCAATAAAATACTGACAAATTGGATCCAAGAACACATCAGAAAACTCATCCACCATGATCAAGTAGGCTTCATTCCAGGGATGCAGAGATGGTTCAACATACAAAAATCCATCAATGTAATCCACCATAGAAACAAACTGAGAAACAAATATCACATGATCATCTCACTAGATGCTGAAAAAGCCTTTGACAAAATTCAACACCCATTCATGATAAAGGTCTTGGAGAGGTCTGGGATAACAGGAACATACTTAAACATAATAAAAGCCATATACAGTAAACCAACAGCCAACATCAAACTAAATGGACAGAAACTCAACGCAATTCCTCTAAAGTCAGGAACAAGACAAGACGGTCCCCTCTCCCCATACCTCTACAATATTGTCCTTGAAGTTCTAGCTAGAGCAATATGACAACAAAAGGAGATCAAGCGGGATACAAATTGGAAAGGAAGAGGTCAAACTTTCACTATTTGCAGATGATATGATAGTTTACATAAGTGACCCAAAAAACTCTACCAGGGAACTCTTACAGCTGATAAATACCTTCAGCAAAGTGGCAGGATACAAGATCAATTGAAGAAAATCAGTAGCCCTACTATATAGAGACGATAAAAGGGCTAAGAAAGAAATCAGAGAAACATCACCCTTTAAAATTGCCACAAACAACATAAAATACACTGGGGTAACACTAACCAAACAAGTGAAAGACCTGTATAGCAAGAACTTTGAGTCTTTTTTTTTTTTTTTGGTTTTTTGAGACAGGGTTTCTCTGTATTGTTTTGGAGGCTGTCGGTCCAGCCTGGCCTCAAACTCACAGAGATCTGCCTGCCTCTGCCTCCCGAATGCTGGGATTAAAGGCGTGCGCCACCACCGCCCGGCCGAACTTTGAGTCTTTAAAGAAAGAAATTAAAGAAGACACCAGTAAATGGAAAGATCTCCCATGCTCTTGGATAGGTAGGATCAGTGTAGTAAAAATGGCAATCCTGCTAAAAGTAATCTACAGACTCAATGCAATCCCCATCAAATTCCCAGCACAATTCTTCACAGACCTTAAAAGAACAATTCTCAACTTTATATGGAAAAACAAAAGACCCAGGATAACCAAGACAACCCTGCTCAACTTCTGGATGTATCACCATTCCTGACTTCAAGCTCAATTATACAGCTATTGTCCTGAAAACAGCTTGGTATTGGCACAAAAATAAACAAGTAGACAAATGGAATCAAATTGAATACCCTGAGATTAATCCACAAACCTATGAACACCTAATTTTCGACAAAGAAGCCAAAATTATACAATGGAAAAAAGATAGCATCTTCTACAAATGGTGCTGGCGTAACTGGATATTAACATGTAGAAGACTGCAGATGGATCCATGTCAATCACCAAGCACAAAACTTAAGTCCAAATGGATCAAATACCTCCACATAAATCCAGCCACACTGAATCTGTTAGAATAGAAATTGGGAGGTACCCTTGAACGAATTGGTATAGGAGACCACTTCCTGAACATAACACCAGTAGCAGAAATACTGAGATTGACAATTAATAAATGGGACCTCCTGAAACTGAGAAGCTTTTGTAAGGCAAAGGACACAGCAAGACAAAAAGGCAATCCACAGATTGGGAAAAGATATTCACTAACCCCATATCTGACAGAGGGATGATCTCCAAAATTTACGAAGAACTCAAGAAGCAAGTCTCCAAAACACCAACAGATATAATTAAAAAGTGGGGGATTGAACTAAATAGAGAATTCTCAATAGAGGAATCTAAAATGGCTGAGAGACACTTAAGAAAATGCTCAGCATCGTTAGCCATTAGGGAAATGCAAATCAAAACAACTCTAAGGTACCATCTCACTCCTGTCAGTATGGCTAAAATAAAAAACTTCAAGGACAGTTTATGCTGGAGAGGATGTGGAGAAAGGGGAACACTCCTACACTTCTTGTGGGAATGCCGACTATAGGAGGAAGCCGTGTGCCACCATTAACCATGTGACTTACTAGAGGCGCATACAGATGAGGTAATAAAAGAGCGGTTTACCACACTGCTAACTACACCCACTTTAGGCATGACTAAAGACTTCTATACGGACAGACGTAAATACATATACGGACGTAGGCGGTGAACTACGTCACTAGCCAGGCCCACTTTTGGGCATGGCTAGGGGCGTTATGGGGGAAGGTATAAAAGACTGAACAACGGAAGTCTCGCTCTCTTTTTCCGGCTTTCGGCTTCCATTTCGGCGGCGGAAAACTACTCGGCTCATCTGGGTTACTTGTTTGGTATCTTGTGAGCAATTTCTATAATAAATACTTAGTTTTACTTTCAGTAAGTGTGCCGTTTATTGTTACCGCATCAGCCGACTTGTACAGCCACTTCGGAAATCAGTATGGAGATTCCTCAGGAAAATGGGAGTCAGTCTACTACAAGACTCAGCAATTCTACTCTTAGTCATCTTCCCCAAAGATACCCATTCATACAACAAGGATGTCTATTCCACTATGTTCATAGCAGCATTATTTGTAATAGCTAGATCCTGAAAGCAACCTAGAAGCCCCACAACTGAAGACTGGAAAGAGAAAATGTGGTAAATTTACACAATGGAGTACTACTTAGTGGGAAAAAAAATCAATGGAATCTTGAAATTTGCAGGCAAATGGATGACATTAGAAGAAACCACTCTGAGTGAGGCAACGCAATCACAAAAAAAGAAACATGGTATGTACTCACTCATATATGGATTTTAGAGATGGATCCGGGGAATGTCAGCCTATAATCCCAGTGCCAGTGAGTCTGGGAAAAAAGGGAGGTTCCCAAGAGATATGCATTATACCCCAGAGAAGTGGAATGAGGCAACATTTCCTAAGCAGATTGGGAACATAGAGGGAGGGGAGATGGAACCAAGAAAGAGAGGGGGATAAGAAGAGGGGAGAAGATGACATGGAGGAGCAGAAAGGATGAGTTGGGTTAAGAATAGAGGAGAGCACAATGAGAGATACCATAATAGATGGAGTCATTATAGGCCTGAGGAGAGAGCTGACACTAGTGAGATTTCCAGAGATCTACAAGGATGGCACCAACTGACAAACTAAGCAATAGTGGAGAAACTACCTTAATAGACCCTCCCTGATGATAAGATTGATTACTACCTTATATGCTATCCTAGAACCTTCATCTAAAATCTGATGGAAGCAGAAGCAGATACCCACAGCTAAGCACTGAGCTGAACTCCTGGAATCTAGTTGCAGAGAGGGAGGAGTGATGAGCAAAGGGGGTCAAGACCAGGCTGAGGAAATTCACAGAAATAGCTGACTGATGAGAAACCATCACGGGACTGAACTTGGCCCCCTGAACGTGGGTGTCAGTTAGGAGGCCTGGGCAGTTTATGGGGCCTCTGCTATTGGATCAGTATTTATCCTGAGTGTACTGATGGAGTTTGGGAGTCCATTCCCCACTGAGGAATAGTCTCTTAGCCTAAACACATGGGCAAGTGCCTAGGCCTTGCCCCAAATGATGTGACAGACTTTGGTGATTCCCCATTGAAGGTCTCACCCTCCCTGGGGAGCAAAAAGAGGCTGTGATAGGGGGTCTTGGGGGCATTGGAGGATGGGAGGGAAATAGAAATGGGATTGATATGTAAAATAAGATTGTTTTTAATTTAAATAAAACAAAACAAAACAAAAACCCTCAGCATTGGATCAGAGAACTGCTATAGCTAAAAAAGAAGACTCAGCATTGATTAGAACAGCAGCTCAGTAATGAGCATCAGAAACATGGTCCCTCCTGACCTTAAATTAATAATTTCTTAACAGGTGCGGGTCTTAAATTATTGTGTTAATTATAAAAGATGAGAAAATGATAAATCCATAAACCCTTCCCCTAGTATCTTCTCAGTCTAATAAGGACACACAGTGCAATGACTGAAGTTCTTGTGGGCTGTGGGGGTGGGGGAGGGGACCTTGGCTGTGGTATAGGAAGACTTTCTGACAGGCATTACTAAAGGCCTGCAACCACAATTGATTCTGGAAAGTTATTAACAGCAGAGCTATGAGTCACAGAAATAGAAGTCCTCCAGGTAAGGAGATTAACATTTATTCAAAATTGAATGTGGGAAGTTTTATTAGGGGAAGGGAAGGGAGAGAGGAGAGAAAGAGTGAGTGAGTGGGAGAGAGAGAGAGGGAGACAGGAAAAGGCCTACCTCATAGCTTGAATTCTTAATATGTCACTTTGCTGTGATTAAGAAAGAGGGTCAGGAAATACGGTAAGGCTGAAATTGAAACTTGCAAAGTAGCAAGTTTTGTATATTACTTGGGTTATACCGTCATCTGCTGTTCACTGTTCAATAGAACTCAATATTAGTATTTAAAGTAACGCAGTTGGGCATTACTTGAGTAGATTTGCAAAATATGAAAATGATCTCTCAACCAAGAGTACAATGCAGCCTAGCAGGTACTGAACTAATGGCTGCTGTGGAAGTTCTTAGGAATTTTGCCAGAGATGCATTTATAAAGGGCATCGGATGTGTAGCCTCTTCAGTGAGCACAGGGAGATGGCATACTTTGTTAGATCACAGTGTGATCACTATGTGGGGCTGGGAAATTTATTTAATAATTCATTGAGCTCTTACAAAGGAAGCAGTTGTATATTCCTAGATGAACAAAAATCTGGTTGAAAAATCATTGTGCTTCCCCAAATATGAGTCAGGATTAGAGGAAAGACAACTTGGTTTTCCAAGAAGTAAGACAATTAATAAAGCTGTAGACACCACGGAGTCAACCACACATCCTGGAGCCAAAAGCCCATTGAGGAAGTTTAGGGCTGCTGTGTAGAGGCTTGCATTAGTGTGCCAGGGCTCTCATAACAAAATGCCCCAGGGCGGAGTAGCTTGAAAATTAGGAACTTTATTTTTTCATCCTTCTTAAGCAAAAATTTCAAGACTAGGTGTCAGCAGGCCTGATGTCTCATGAGGGCTCTGGCCCTGCTTGCAGACAACACTCTCTTTTTCTTATGAGGACACTAGCTTTATTGCATCAGGACCCCTAAAAAATCTTATTTTGACTTAATAGCCTCTTTAAGGGTCTCATCTTCAGATATGGCTACATTCTGAGCTATTGTGGGCAGGAATTCAACAAACAAACTCTGATATACAAAGCTAAGTTCACATAGGATTCTGTGCTCAACTTGGCACAGGCACATTTCATGTTTTGTACCCAGGGCCTTGTGAGAGAGCAACACCTTGGATGTAAGAAGTCAAAAGATATATGTGCAGTGTCTTTTGACTTCTTGAAGATGGGTATTCCCTGTTTTTCTGTAAAGAACAGAGCATTTCCCTTGCCTTTGTGAGGTTTAATTACAACTTGTGGGATTTACCCTGGTCATTTGTCACTACAGTTTCAGGCTATGTGAGTTAACATGGCCACCAGTATTCACTCTGATTTTCTATTGAGTGAGCTTGTTTCTACCTTCCTTTCTCCCTCCTCCTTCCCTCCCTTCCTCCCTCCATCCCTCCCTCCCTCCCTCCCTTCTCTTCCCTTTTCCCTTCCTTCTTTTGATTTCCTTTCTCTCTCTTTTTCTTCCTTTCTTTTTCTCTCTCTCTGTGGTAGTTTCTAAAGAACAAAGTCATTAACTGGAGCTGAAAGAAATAAAACAGAAGAGGTATAATCCAGAATTAGGAATAAGAGGCAAAGTCAAGGAATTTGCAAGCCATGGGGTGTAAAAAGAAGCCTTCCTGCCAGCCTGGTTCCAGAGCCGCATCAGTCCCAAATAAACACACAGGAGGCTATATTAATTATGAAGATGTTGGCCTTGCTTATTTCTTACTGGCTAGCTCTGACTTAAGTATTTATCCCATAATTGCTAATCTAAGTATTTCTCTTACCGGAGAGGTTTCTGGACTTCCTACCCCATGGCGTTACATCTTGACTTCCTGTGTTTCTCCTTCCCAGAGTCCTCCTGGACTCCTAGTCCCACCTATCTTGCTTCCCTATTGGCCAACAGTGCTTTATTGACATATACACAGGACTTCCCCAACAATGGGGAATGAGATCCAAACTATGGTGGGTCATATTGGATGGGGAAGTGAGTATTTGAGTGAAAAGAAGAACCAAAGATTGAGACTATGAGCAGAAAATGTGGAACAAACCCATGCAGACAATTTTGATTTCATGACTGCCTCCTTTGCAGATCAGGTGTGTTGGTCATCCCGGAGTTACCACGGCTGGAGCTCAGCAGTCATCAAATGGAGATTTGTTCTGTAAGCGGGCCTGCACAATATACAATATAATTCTACATTATTGAGTATTGATACCTATAATCTTTATTCTTACATGGCTTCTTTAAAAACTTGTTTTCATAATATGCACACACAAATATATAAACATAACCTGTTCAGTCTGTATAGTCTTACATGTATGTATATGATCCCAGGGGTGACCACTAGGTATTAGATAACCAGTTGGGGGGGTTCTTCCTTGGAGAAGACCATTTCTCTAACTCTCAGTATTCTCCAGTCTTCCCCACTCCTTGTCAAGAGCTGAGACCCAACAAGCTTTCCCCTTTTCATGCTATTGTGTCCATCGGTGTCATCGTGGTTATTCAGATCTTTTTTCAGCAGCCATGTTGAAGAGTCTTCACGGGTGTAGCTTCTCTGATGTTGCTAGGAGACACAGTGTTACAGTAAACTTCCCCTTCCTCTGGCACTTACAGTCTTTCTGTCTCTCTGCTGCAATGACCCTGAGCCTCAAGTGCCAGCGCTGTGTTGTAGATGCACCACCTGGGACTGGGCATCACAGGAGCTCTTGTCATCTGACTTTATTCAGTTGTGGTGTTCTGCAGTGGCCTCCATCCGTCCCAAAGAGAAGTTTCTGTGGCGAGGGGTGAGGACTGCATTTACCTGTGGGCACAAGGACAAATATTGAGAATGTGGTTGGGAATCATGCCAGTTTAGTAAAATAGCAGTTGCCAGTTCATCTCCAAGGTCCGTGATTTAGTAGCCCTGGGCAGTTGACGAGGTTTCCAGCACCAGGCATGGGTTCTCTCCTGTAGAGCAAGTCCACGAAAGAGCTGTTGGTTACCAGTAGGAAACACATGGCACTGTTGCATCCTTAGGCTTATTATGCCATGCTGGTCATTATTTGGGTTCACTGGCATCATAAGTGAGTAGAACAAATGTTTACTTTCCTAGCTTGGAAGCTAGTTCTCAGGGAGGAAGGCGGCATTCCAGTCAGATCCAGCTCTGACCAGAAATCGTCTAGGTTCTGTGTCTGAACTGTGTGGTGTCTCCAGCAATGGGTGCTTCCTTTCATGGACAACAGCAATATCCTATAAACAGTGATATTCTATGATGTTTGGGGGTCTCTTGGATAGCTACATCAACAACTCAAAAATCAACGCAAGAGAAGGCTTCTCATTCATGTGGTTTGTGTTTTGTTTTGTTAGATAGTCTACAGCTCTTAGAATATCATTGTCAGTCCAGATGGTAAATGTTAGGTAGGTGGATAATAATATGATAGCATCTTTTCAGTATTCTTACTGTTGCCTATTTTTTGCCAGTTAAGTATTCTTTAAACAAGACAAAGGTGAGCAGGGTGAAGACAGTACTATTTTATCCCTATACTTCCTTTGTGCCACTAGATGGCAGAAAATACTTACTTGTCTGAGACCTTGCTATGGTTTTAATTTTTACAAACAAGGAAAAGTGGTTGCTTGTATCTTTATTTAAATAATATTAAAACACAGCAAACTATTGGAGTGGGTTGCTAATGTCATATCAAAGATTAAATATTAGGAAATAATTGTATAGTGTTGAGGTGGAGGCTACAGACAGTAGAAGAAAAAAAGGGTTACCACTGTCTTTGTGCTTGTCAGTGTCTCTTACATTATAGTTTCATAGGTTGCTGCCTGGCTTGGCCATTGTTTATGGCAAGTGCAGAAATGCTCTGTGAGAAGCAGGAAGGGTACATCTGATTCTTCTGTGTGTGATCATGGCAACACGAGATCTGGTGCAGAGCTGTGTGCACAGACAATGACTGTTAAATCAGAGCTCAAGCGTGTCCCATAGCCAGATTCCGGTGAGGGGCAGGAAGAGGAGAGTCTTCCTTGACAAGAAAGGCACTATTGTTTCCAGGCAATGACTCCAAAGAATTCAGGTCTAACACAGCAGAGTGCACCAAATGTGTTGGTTCACACAGTAGAAATGTATATTGTCTCACAGTCTGTTGTGAGCCTGTTCCAAGGGTTGGCTCCCTCGAGCACTGTGGACCCTGCTCGGTGCCCGCATCTTGGCTTTCCGTGGTTTGACGGTGTTTTCAGACAGTTGACTGCTTGAAGTTTTTCACCCCAGTCCCTGACTTCATCTTTATGCGGCACTTCCCTCCTGTACATTTCTGTGTACAGTTTCTCTTTCCATAAGGACACCTGCCGTATTGAATCAGGCAACTGCAGGCGTCTGCTATGACTTCATTCTAATTCATTACATCTGTGATGTTCCTGTTTTGCAACGATGCCACAGACTGAGGTACTGAGGATTGCAACTTCGGTGCACGAATCTTTAGAGGCACAGTTTGGCCCAAGCATGCTGAAGGCTTTAATGCTGTCACCCAAGAGGGCAATATAAATATAATCTAATTGATTCCTTTGGCTCCTTTTTTTACCAAAAGGGGTGGGTAGGTTTCACGAGTGGTTAGCGTGGGTAATTTATATCAATATGTGGAATCTATAACTAAGTCTTTAAACTAAAATATTACAGTATTCCCTCCCTCCTTTTTTCATTCTTTGCTCCATTTTTCACACAATGGTGTCATAGTTAACAACTGGTACACATTTGAAGAATGCTGAGTGTATAGAAAATTGGAGAGGCACATGAGTATGAAGGAGGCAGTATTTTAGCACTCATACCTTATTTTTGATTAAAGTAAAGGCAGTGCAGAGGTGTTTGAAGAAATGAGCAGGCAGGGTTTCCAATAAGTATTCTAAGTTCTCTTGATATAGGAGGATGATCTGTCTTCTTCCCTCCCTCCCTCCCTCCCTCCCTCCCTCCCTCCCTCCCTCCATTCCTTCCTTCTTTCCCAGGTGTTGATGGGGATGATGGTGGCCACACTAGCCACTTGGAAGAATGCCCAAAAGAGAAAGCCAGCAAATGGTTCTGCCACGGCCAGAATAAGGGCCAACTGCAGCTGCCTTGCAGCTAGATCCCAACCTCTCATTGCACTCACTTTCATGACAAATACTATTTACATTACACACGTTTATAAAATGCTGCTTTCGTTAATAACTACAGTACAGTCCTAGGAATGAACTGTATGAAGTCTCGTGTCTAGGACAGATCATCCTGAGATGGCAATCATGTTTTCTCTCTCTAGGAGAAATATCTGTAACAGAGCTCATTCAGCGACTTACACACACACACACACACACACACACACACACATCTCACAAACCTAAATGTCCACTGAGACAAGTGTCAGCCTCCTGGGTGAGTGCCAGTCACCCTGAAGGTGGTTCCTGGGGACACCACATCAGCTTTTGGATAGTTCTTGTATATCCTTGTCATTGCCTCTCTTTTTCAAACCTTTTTCAAATTCTCTTACTCACACATACGGATGAGACATGTGGTTGTAGGGAGAACACCTGGACAGGAGTCTGAGCCCACTTCCTGTGTATGACTGCCACCATTAAGTGTCCTCTTTCCCCCAAAATGACAACTCCTGAATGTCCTGTAGTGGGCTCCATGAGCTCATTAGTCCTTCAGTCCATCAGTGTCATCATATGACATGCTTGGATAGTTAACTCTCCTTCTTTTAGTGGTGCACACTTATTTTTAAAACCCTCTTTTCTCTCATTCAACAGCCTTTAAGCATGAAGAGCAATAGCTCTCTCTTTATAATTTAATAATGAAAGGGAGTTTGGCGTTTGTGGAAAAGGCTTTCCTAATTTGTATTCTAGGTTAACCACTCTTTGGAAGGGAAATTGTGTCCTTCAGGTTCTCTTCTAATGGAATGGATGTGAGAACAACGGATGTCAGAGAACCATGCAAAGAGCTGGTGAAGAGCTGCCAAGAAAACACATGTCCCTTAAAATTCTGATGGGAGGACTTCCGACAGACGTAGCCAAAAATGGAGGTGTGCTGAAGGCAAAGCCTCTGTGGGATCTAGTAGACTTATGGCCTCTCCTTTCTTTTCACTCTCCACATTCTGAACAGTATCGGTGCTCTATAAACTGGCTGCAACTGAATGGACTGAAATAGCTAGCCCAGTAGTCTGGGGTTTAGAGGTTATCAAGAACTTATTAAAGGGCCAACAATTATTTGGTAAATAATTTTCAGGTGGGTCATAAGAGACTCAAGCCCCATAATTTAAAAAACTGAAAATAATTGAAGTATGGTCTTCAAGGTAGAATCAAATTAAAATTTAGAAATCTGTAAATCAATAACCCAGAAGACCTGTACCCTATATAATACATTGTCTTCAATCCTCATTCCTGTTGTGGCTGACACACATCAGCAAAGCGTGTTCACTTGCATTTTTCAGGAATCAATAACGATTTATTAATTAGAAACTTAAAAAGAAATGTTCAAAAGGTAATCTCAGATCAAAATCCACGACAAAATTTTCTAATTAAAAAATGTGTACCAAAATGGCATGCATAAAATTTCCATTTAACATTATTTGGGTGCTTTCTGTATAGACTGTCTGGACTTGGAACTTACTTTTTTGACCTTTATTCACTATCCAAAAAAAATAGTTATTTTGATACAACATTGCATATCCCCACCTATTAATAGAGATAAGTTTCTTTTTTAATTAAGATTTCATTAGAAATGTAGTCCTCACTGTGACAAAGATGAAATAAATTGTAGTCTTTAACATTCTTTAATTCCATAAAATTAATGCTGTGAAAAATTCACTTAGGGCATATGGGCAACTAGTATGGGAAAGGGTCATTTCAAAGAGACTTCGTTTATAGAGGATGTTAATTACAGCATGAGGTCTTTGAAATTGACATCATGTTTGTCCTAAGGTCATAGACTCTCATTATTACTTAAGTGTTTTGACAGGTGCGGACACGTTTAGCTTGCTGCAACACATTTAAATATTTCTATAATACTTCAGGTGAAGAGGTGACCCATAACAACACATGCCCTTGAGAAGTGCCTGCGGTATTTACGGTGAGGTTGGCTGCTGCCAAACTTGCTAGCCTTTGTGCCATGTAAAATGAGGCTGTTTTATGTGTCCCACTGGACCAGTGAGCACTGGGCTGTCGTTTCCATAGGAGTCATGACAAGGTACCTTCAATGCTCACAACTAGATAAAATCCTGCCTGCCCATCCATGACGGCGGCTCATCAGACTCAACACCCAGGATCTAAGACCTCCATCATCTTCTCTCTCTCTCTCTCTCTCTCTCTCTCTCTCTCTCTCTCTCTCTCTCTCTCTCCCTCTCTCCCTCTCTCTCTCTCTCTCTCTCATGCACGCACACACATATATTACAAACTAGCATCAAGATAAACAATTGAGTTATGAACCGTGTCCACATGTTCCTAAAGGGACCTGGCTATAACTAGAGAGAGCACTTACTGAGTTATCTTCAGTGTGCACATTTGGACTGACAAACGAAGAGTCTTATCTGCCTGAGTAGAAAGAGGAGAAATTTCATACCAGATAGAGATACTTTATCTACAGGGCACAGCCTGACTATTAGAAAATGCACAGGTTGGGGGCACCTGGGGAGACGATTAGCTTGCTGGATCTTTGCTGGAATGTTGTTCAAATGTTTCCTGTTCCTTTGCTCTGATTTACCACCCTTTATAACACCAGGGTAAGAAGGCGTTGGATCTCTGCTTCATGTGTTTGTTCTTCCACAGTGAATTAGCAAATCTGCTACAGTTTGTGCTGTCCCCTCTCTCTTTCTCTTGAGAATTCTGCTGCTGTGAATCTGTTTCTAAAAGATCACTTAACTCTGGTACATTATGCTCAAGTTTATGGGACTAAAATGCCAAGGGCCAGACTAATTCTTAAATAGGTCCGTAGGGAGATTCGGGGGTCCTGCGTGGGACTCTTGTGTGTCTGATTCTCATGATGCTCTTCCTGGATTTGCGTATCCTAGTCATGTGCTGACTGGCGTGTGACTATAAGCATTCAAAGTTTCGCAGAAATGGGCTTTTTACCCTGAAAGCAGGCTTACCAGCTAACAGTTTGTGAGCTGTGTTTTGACATCACAGACCCCAGCTCGTTTGATTCCTCTTGCTGAGGTTTCGTGTGTAATCTGGGCTCAATCAACTGAGACAGCTGTCCTTCCCACTGCGGTTTGTCCTGGCTTTACACTGGAGAGGGCTTGTCCTGGTTCAGCAGTTCATTTCAGGGTGAGAACAAGAGCAATGAAGGAAGAGCAATGAAGGATGGATGGTTATTATGACTTGGTCAAGAAACTAGGCATTTTTCACTCACATTTCACTATCTAATTTAGCTCTTCACCTGATGAACGATTTCTGTTTTACATAGTAACTAACGGAGGCTTTTGACAATGGAGCAAACTGCTCAGTTGTGCAGTCTGAGCCTGGGCTTATTTGACTCCAAGATCCATGTTCTTTATGATATGGTGTCTTCTCGAATTTATCAAATGATTCCAATGAAAGTCTTGTTCTTTACTGACACAACTGTGGTAACACAGTCCTCTTTATTGTGAGTGATCTAAATGTTACAATGTAATAGACCTCACCAAATAAGACAATGGACTGTTCCGTGTAGTAATTGAATAGATTTTGAGTTTTTTAAAAAATAGAATTCCACTTAACTGTTAATTAACTCAGGCATGGTTAGTCTGAGCTGATTATCTGTGGCTTAATTGCTCAAGGGCCTCTGCTTTGGCAATCGTCACAAATACATTTCAGCTTGAATTTTTATCAGGTGTCAGTGAAGGGCTGACATACTTACCATTCAGATGGACTAGCCTGGATCCCTCAAGATGTAATAAGAGAGACAGCTGGACAGACATAGTTTAAATGAAGTGTATTGCTGCAACTTTATTAACTAATTGTGGAGAGGAGTCAGTTTGGTCATGTCTGAAAAGGATGGATTTGGAGTTTGAATACAGGGAGGGGCTTCACAGGGAGTGAACCCAGATTTTGACACATGGAAACTTTCTGCAAGGTAAGGCCACAGAATGACAAGAGGATGGTGACTGTGAACAGCTTCTTTAGAGGCTAAGGTAGGTAGCTTGGGAGCCAGAGCTAAATCACAGTGTTTGACATTTTGAGATGTCTCACTGTTATTTAGACGTTTCCTATTAGCACATCACTGCTGGTCTAAAGAAAGACTAGCTGAGACAGACTGCGGACCTGCAGATAGAGCTGGCCCTAATTTAATACCATCATTATCCCCGCTTTCTGGACTTCTACTAAACTCTGATTCAAGTCATGTCTGGTATAAGTAATGAAAGAAAAGACGATTTTGTTTTCATTCACATTATGTGCTTTTATTTTAAATTTAAATTTCCTGTGTGTGTGTGTGTGTGCGTGCGCGTGTGTGTGTGCGTGTGTTGTCTGTGTTTATGTTTGTGCACCATGTGCATACCTGGTGTCCCATGATGACCGAAGGCATTGGATTCCCTGTAACTGGGCTTACCATTAGTTGTGAGTTGTCATGTGGGTGCTAGGAATTGAACCCAGGTCCTTTGGAAGAGCAGCCAGTGCTCTTTTTTAGTGGCTGAGTCATATCTCCAACACCACAAAATGTATATTCTTTAAATATGATGCTGTTAATATGTTAGCCAACAGGCTAACATTGTGAAAAACTCAAGGGTTTCTGAAAAAGGCTGATTCTTGTATCCCAAGATTCTGAAGTTACTGAGCTAACATTGGTACCAGGAAATGGAATTTGTTAACAAAGATTCCATTATCTGCATCAAAGTGTGAGCCCTACTCTATGGAAGAACTTTTTAAAAGGGCAAGGTGAAAAACGACTGTGACTCATGTACCAGATGCTTTTGTCATTTTTAAGAAACTACAAGACAATGCACTGTATTAGTAGCACTGATAACAGTGTTGCCTGACTCGTCTATAGATCTAAGTGGTTGAATATTGTACCTTACAACGTAAATACACCTGAGCTCCTCAGGGAACATATCCTTTAGGAAAGAGTCTCTATCTTCCAGTTCATCACAGACCCCACCACACCTCCTGGCTCTTGGTCCTTTGCCTGGCCTGTAGCGATTGCCTGCCTGCAATGAATCAGATCTATCCATGCTCCATTCCCTGCCCGTCTCTCACTTCTCATCCTTAGGCATTGTGGATAACAGGGAGGTGACTGGACAGAACCCTCCAGACTTGTGTTTCTTTACATACACGCTTCTGTGGCTCAAAGACGTCCTTCTCTATGTCCCATTGTTAGTCTTCTTTTAAGATCCCATGCAAGTGCCATGCGATGCCTCTTCAGCCGTGTTAAACCTCCTCTGTGTCTCCTAAGAACGTTGGAACTCTCCAGACCTCTCCTCATAATGACCTGTTGTCAGCTGTTTACTAGAAAACCTCTACCAAAGGGTGCTTAGTTTATTCAGTACTCAGTGCTTGAAAGAAAACTATCTAGGCTTGATACAGACAGCATCATCTGGAGCTCACAAATAGCCAGGGGATTTAATAATTCCACATAGCCAGTTTTTGAGTTATCTTAGCTGGGAAAATTGTCACATTATTTTGGAGGAATGTGCAATGGTTTTGACATCACCCGTGGGCATTAAGGCAGAGTGCATCAAGTTGTGTAACATGTTCTTTTCTGTTTCATTATTATGATTATACTTCTGAGACGAAGTTGAATCTATCATAGGGGACTTATAAGTTCTCCTTCATTCAAATTCTTCCTATCATGAGGTAGTACAACTGTGTCTTACCAAATGCAATTTATGATGATTTCTTAGAAGCAAATCTTGTTCTATGTTTAAATCCAGACTTACAGAACATTGAAGTCCCATTTAATTCTCAATTTTACTTAATCTCTTTTTAGTGAAGTCACCTATAACCCTTCTCAGAATGATACATTTCAACTATTTCCTATCATTTCCAACATTCCATTTTCTGAAAATACCATCTAAAGTTTTTTTTTCTCCCCTGTACTGGATAGACTTAGTTTCTCCCTTTTTTTTTCTGGCCAAATGACTGTGCAGGTTTTAATTAATTCCTTCCATGAAATTTGCATGCTATGGTTTTCTTTAATTTATTCAATATACATTCTTGCCTTATTTAATTCAAGGGAGCAGTTGGGGAATGGATATACTGTTTGCATAGAGGGTGCTATGCAAGTAAATTCCTCGGCTTCCAGCTGTCTGAATGGGTAGGCAGAGCTTTGCAAGGCCACTTGTCTGAAGTCCATCTGCAAACGGTGATGCAGAATAAGGCTGAGGTGAAAGGGGTCGGTGCACTCCAGCTGTGCTTGCACATTTCCTGTTTTGAAGGGCGCTGCTGGGTTTTAAATGATTGAAATCACTCTTTCCGTGTCCATTTTGCAAACGGCATGCAGACGGACCTGTTTGGCTGAAGTTTCGCTGTCCAGATGGAGGCATGTGTGTGAATTTATTGAGCATTATGAGCTTGGGCGTCCATTGAGTGCACCATAGTGTTTCATCAATCGAATTCCTTTCCTTTGTGAATTGTTGCCAATGTGATAGCATTTCATATTTTGGAAATCATTTCAAGTCCATTAAAAATAACTGGCTGAATTAATTTAAAACATATTTCTGGAAGCTGTTAGGAGACAGAGACTGCCCAGGGGGTGCATGGGTGAGATCCAAGGTTAGAGGCAGTGCCACCATGCAGAGAGACTCAGTGAAGGCAAGCATTGCTGAAAGTAAGGTCCCCAAAAGTGGGTGTGCTAAGAAAGACATGATGGAATGACTTTAAAATTTTATCCTCCCTCCCTCCCTCCCACCTTTCCTCCCTTCCTTCTTCTTCCCCCTTCTCTCCCTCCATCCCTTCCTCCCCTTTTTCCTTCCTCCCTCCCATGTTCTTTCCCTCCTTTCCCCTTCCTTACATGAATTTTATAATTAGATGCTATATTAATATTTATTTTCTTAATTATTGACTCCCTCGCCATCCCATTAGGATGTAAACTAACAATTCAGAGACTGTGACAGTTTAATTTTCATATCTATGCCAAAAAATTGTCACTGTGTTGATTCATTGTAGATGCCAACTTGTTGCCCAATAAAATAATAAAAACTGATAATTTGGTGTATTTTCAAGTTCTGGAAATGTAAAAGCCAAGAATAGCTGGGTAGTCCATGAAGGCAAGGAACTGTGAAAACAGCTTAAAGTCAAGAGGAAGAATGAGAGATCTACGGGGTAGAGAAGGAGAAGAGGCTACCCCCAGGCTCCACGTGATAGTCCCTCTAAAATCTTGTGAAAGATAAACTATTTATTTGTAAGAGATTAGCATAAACAACAAAGTAATTGGAAGCAGTCGGTAAGCATACACATTTCATTTTACACACAGTAGAGAAGTGTGTTGAGTATTTTAATACCATTACTCCAGGCATAGTTCTAACCATGCTCTGCACAAACACAGAAATTATTCAGACTCCCAAAAGAAGTTTAAAATAATTTATCTTAGTAACCTCTCAAATAACATGACAGTATGTTATTGGGCGGGCTATTCCTTGTCATGAAAGGGTTGGGTTGTTCTTCTGTATGCTGTGAATACATGTTTCTCTTGTTGGCTGATGAATAAAGCTGTTTCAGCCAATGGACAAGCAGGTTGTAGCCAGGCAGGAAGTATAGGCAGGACTACCAGACTAGGAGAATTCTGGGAAGAGGAATGCAGAGAGGGGTTGAGAGAGAGATGCCATGTAGTTGCTGAAGGAGTAACATGCCAGAGTATGACTGGCAAACCACAGACTCCTGAAAATACATAGTTGGATAGAAATGAGTTAGTGATTAAGAGAGAGTTAGCCAGTAAGAGGCCTGAGCCATCACTAAACAGTTTATAATTAATAAAAGCCTCAGAGTGTTTATTTGTAACTAAATGGCTGCGGGACCAGGCATAACAGAAACTTGCATCTACAGGTTGAATTCCACACTGCTTTCTCTATGATGGAGGAATATAAGAACAGGCTTTTCGGAGATGGAGGGATCTTGTAAGGTAAGATGAGCACAGAATCCCACAGGCTGCTCTTCTACTGTTCCATCTCAGCACAGAAGACTGAGCATGGCCAAGGAAAGTATCCACTGAGCAGGTTATGGGGAAGTCTCAGGCCTTTTGGATTTGGGTACTGACTGTCTACAGATGTTGTCTAGGATGCTCCTTAGGGTCTAGTATCTAGATAGAGTGAGATCAGAGCAATAACACATTTTCTGGCTAAGCCAACTGGGAACGCTTCGAATGCAGAGCCTAGGTAAGTTCCCGTGATTCGGTCTGTTTCTCAGTCTGATAAGTGGTATGAAATTCAGACAGAGAAACTCAATTCATGGGCAGCACCAACTTAGTGTTCTTTGACACAGTGATTGACTTTTCAAGGCTTCGGATCCCTCAAATGAAAACAGGATTTATGTACATTCTATAGAAAGCTTTCAAGTGACCCCAGAAGACATATATATCACAGATCACAGTTACAGTTTTCTGGCCTTTATGATTTAAGGAATTAAAGAACAAAACACATAGCTCTCAAGAAAGCCTTACATTTAGAATTTTATTGGGAAGCAACTTTGAGATTACAAGATAGGAAAGGGTAGCAGAACTTTGAGGCAAATTCATCAAAAGGACAGTTCTTGAATTTCTGTCACAAGATTAGGAGAATAATTTTCTGTTTTACCACAAAGCCCCACAGAAGTTTTCAATGTTTATGTTCTTGTTCACAACTAACACAGACATGACAAAGCTTATGGTCAGAGAACCAGAAGTCACTCTGTGGCAGAGTGAAGTTCCATGCACTGAAACTTAGAGTTTCTTCTGCGAGCCGGGCACTGTGGTGTAATGTTTCCTCATAGCATTGCATTGTGGTTTTACAGCAGCTCTTGTCACTCTCCATTGCTGGTTTGTCTGTATAAACATAAGTTACTAAAGGGCTCTGGTAGCTCTCTGATATGATAATGTATTCCCTTTTCTTTATCGAGGAAATGCAATACTTATAAAAATGTAAGAGTCCAGAGACAGAAACTCTTTCGTTGTTATTTTGTGTTTCAAGACATGGTTTCTCTGTGTAGCCCTGGGTCTCCTGGAACTCACTCTGTAGATGAAGCTGACCTAAAACTCACAGAGATTCTCCTGTCTCTGCCTCTCAAGTGCTGAGATTAAATGAGTGTGCCACAACCACACAGCCAGAAGTATTTTTTTAAGTAGCACCATATGAAAAATGATGATACACTTATTTCTAAATAGAACAATAGTTTATAAATGAGAAGATACTGCCAACAGAGGCAACCTCTCTTATTCTGATGAGGAGACAGGCTCATCGTCTGCAATAGGGCCATGGTTGGGTGGGGCAGGCTACTTTAGAACAAAGAGACCAAGAATATTGGAGCTGGAATTAGGTAGATTGTGGTGCAATCTTGGCTTCCAGATTTTCCTGATTTGTAACTTCAAACAAGCTACTGAGTTAACTGCGTACTCATTTTCTACTCCGGAGAAAGGACTAGTTCAGACTTCGTTTGTATAACACACTGATGGGGGAAGTCCTTCTGTGTATGTTTGCCTTATTGGTTGATAAATAAAGCGCTGCTGGCCAATAGGGAAGCAAGATAGGTGGGACTAGGAATCAAGGAGGATTCTGGGAAATGTAGTCAAGAGTGGAGAGTCACCATGTTATCCCTGGAGGAGAGGATGTAGGAGCCTGGCATTCTTGATAAGATACGACCTTATAGAAATACATATTAGTAGTTATGAGTTAATACTTAAGACAGAGCTAGCCCATGATAAGCCCTAGACATCATTGTAACAAATATATGTGGGTTGATGTGGCCCTGGGACGAGGCTGATGGGAAGAAGCTGATGGGAAGAATTCTCGTTAAAACACTCACCTAGCACAATGCTAGATTCATGGGGATAATGCTGCCCAAGTTTTGATCCATTGGTTGCTATAGAGAGGGCAGGCTCCCTGGCCTAGGATTAGAGGGAATTCTTGGGATCCCTGTATCTCCAGTTGGGAAACCAGCAGCTTGGAGAGCAGTGTGGGCATCAGGAACTGATAGCTCCAGGAGACAAATTCACGATAGGGAATCTCAGGAGGAATGCTTCTTCTTCATCCCCTCTACATTAAGTTACACATTTCCCTTTTTCTTATACAACAGTGAGGAGATAGAGAGCGGAGGAAGCTTTGTCCTGGCCTTGGTAAGCCTGCTGTATTCCTCAGGGTCGAGCAAGTATCTGTGCAGGGCAAACAAGTGTACAAGTTCACAACCAAACACAGGCCTCATCTGAATGAGTCTTTGGCAGTAAGAACCATTAACCTTTTGCTTTTATTCCTTTATGTCTTTTTCATTTGTGGTAAGGGGAGGGCAACAGTGTCTCTAAACGAAGCCCAAGGACAGCTCCTCTGTCCCAGCCCGATACAGTGCTTGAAAGAAGAAAATAAAGCTGATAGAAGTCCAAAGCCTTACTACAAAAGCTAGAACCTGAAACTCCCAAAGGGAATGATGATGTTTTAAACCTTGATGAATACACCATCCTTTAGATTTTTTTGTCTTACTGCAGCATGTATCTCTGCATCATTTTGTATTTTGCAAATTAATGAGACACTTTCAGAAGGGCAAATGATGTACAAGATACTATGGGTTTTAGAGGCAAAAGTTCAGAATTCATGAATTCTTTTCCTTATAGACACTTTGGAGTCACAAGTCGCTGTCAAAGTATCTTGAAAAAACATCCATGCAGTTGCCTATATCAGTGGGTAACAATCCCCAGAAGACTCTTCAAGAGCTGCAACTACCTACCACTGATGTCACAGACAGGATAGCCAAGGCTAGTCAGCAGCAGTGTGGTGTCAAACACTTGGCATCTGTGGGGTAACTAAGGCACACAGAGATGAGAAAGGGGTTGTTTTTCTTATAGCATCAAACCAAGTAATTGCTGAATGCTTTAGCAAACATGCTGCCACATTCGTGTCTATCCAATGCCTCCTAAAGATTGTAAAACAAGCAGAAAACATCCAAGGAATTTTCCACAGTTCTGCTTCTCACATGTCTAATGTGTATCAGAATCAGGTGTTAAAGTATGGACTCCCAAGCTGGGCCTTATCCTTCAGGACAGATATATTGACAGAGGAGCTGGGTGGTTCTGATGTAACTCACGACAGGAGAATTCCTACTCTTTCATTTTTTGCCACACTATGTCTCAGCCTGTAGGAGGAAGGCACTGGATCCTAAAAGGAAAACTCTACCTTGGTTTTCTGTCTCTACCCACATATGCTTGTAGGAAGTGGACATTTTACTAACACGTTAAACAGCTGCTTTTTAAAAATACCATTATAATGATGTTTACATGTGTATTTCTTTAACTGTAATTCCAGTTGTTTCAGAGAAAAACAACAGGTGTGGTTGAGATGACATGTCCACAGGATACTGAAGAGACAGATGAGAGCCAAGGCCCTCTCAGCACAATTGTATGTTGAGGTTAACAGGGTTTTCTATGAAAGTGTGTTCAAATTATAGAGGGTCAGTTTAAAAGGCTTAGGAGCATGCTTAAGCCAGGAAAATAATTACTTAAATATTCCTTTGTGTATCTAATAATATCAGATACATTTAGTAATTAAGTCTATAGTCACACTAACAGCTACATCAGAGGAGTATAAAAGTTAGAAAGGGGCCGGGCATTGGTGGCACACGCCTTTAATCCCAGCACTCGGGAGGCACAGGCAGGCGGATCTCTGTGAGTTCGAGGCCAGCCTGGTCTACAGAGCAAGTTCCAGAACAGCCTCCAAAACAATACAGAGAAACCTTGTCTTGAAAAACAGAACAAAAAAACAAAACAAAACAAAACAAAAAAAGTTAGGAAGGGTCAGATTATGAAAGTCTGGTTTCATAAAATAAGAAATTTGAATTTTCTCCAAAGTCAACAGATACTGCCAGGATGGGAATGAAAAGATGATATTAGTGTATTTGAAAGCCTCTTGTTCCTGTCTGAGCACACTGTGGAGGGCGGTTTAAAGTGGGATGCTGTCATTGAGGGCTGGGGAGTGCTATGTTAATTTTGGCAAGTGGCAGTGGGAGCTGGGGAATGGGTGGGAAGGATGCTAAGATACTAAGCTAGACTCGAAACCAACAGGCGTTGCCCCGTGAGAAAACAGATGCCCAAATGCTTGGCTGTCACATGCCTTGTCCATGGCACACTCAGGATTTGGACAGAAAAGTCTACAGGGCTTGAGTCTCCTGGGAGCCAGACCAACATCCCCCTCCTCTGGTGTGAGCATGGGAAGAAGTGTGAAGGGAGAGTGCTTTCACTCTGATAGACATCAAAATTGCACCGTCGTGTTTTGAAATTACTGTACTTGGGTCAGTGAGAGGACTTCACAAGTCTTCTCCTAATTATTTTGTAAAATAAGCCAGCATTAAGATAATTAACCCGGGGTTAACAGTGTCTACTCAGCACTGAACAATCATAATTGCTTATTTGATATTAGGTGGCTGTTTTACTCCACGAGCTGGAGTTGTTGAAGAAGGAATATCTGTATCCACGGAGTTCATTTTCTAGTGCCAACTTAGGGCAAAATGTTCTACGATCTACATGTCCATGTGATCCGAGACATCTCATGGACTGCCTGGGACTCAGATTTGCCTTGAGGAATGTAATGTGCCAAGAAAATGTTCTGGCATAATAATATTGCAGTGCAGATACACTCGATGGGCCAACAATACACATTTTCTTGATTAAAAGAAGAAATAGAGAAGAGGAAGAGGGAAAATTAGTGTTTAAACCTTTAAAATATCCTCATACTTCCATCTAGAAATGACTGCCATTAACAGATGTCTGAGCAGGGTGCAGGCATAAAGTGCTGATTGTCCAGGTTTTACAGCTACTTTGTGTATTTAATCTCACATCATTGTGCATAAAGGAAAGATGTGACCAATAAGCAAAAGGTGTGTGAGAGAATGCTAATCACAGCCCTGTTTTTATGTGTCCACTCCATGTAGTATTTTATGCTAAGTATACTTGTATTATCATTTTCATCATTCAAAAGCTACAACAAACACCACAGTAAACAGTGCAATTCTGTCATAACATCGATGTTTTGATAGATTCTCTATGTCTCTACCTATACACTTTATAAACAAGTATTCCTGCATAGTATACATAATTTAGTATTCTTTTCTTCCTGGCTGTATAACATTTTCCTAAATCCTTTAACTATTTAGGCTTTCTATCATACTGGCCGTATTTTTTGAAATTTTATTTCTTGCCTTAGCTGTAAATAAGCATATCCACGCACAGTCTTTTCCTTAGTGCACTCTGGTGGCGTAATAGTAAGTAATAGCTTTCATTTCGCCGGGTTTGCAGCGCAGCATCTAACCTCCCCTCCCCTCAGCCCCAGTCTTCTGGATAAATAACAGGAGTGCTTGTCAGCAAACCTTGTCCGTTGCCATACGGCAGCCATCATCTTTCCTTACTCCTTGCTCGCCTTGATTACGGCGGTCTTAACCCTAACACTAAGTGACAGTGATTACGGAGGTCTTAACCCTAACACTAAGTGACAGTGATTAACGCGGGTTTGCCTTCCACATGTTCTTGCGCCTCACAGACGCGCTGCCTTCCCAGGCACCTCAAACATGTTGGATCCCGATTCACCACCTGCCCACATGTTCCTTAGTTATGAACTCGCCTCCACAGCGCACCTCATTCCCTAAGGCAGTGGTTCTAACGCTGTGACCATTTAATGCCGTTCCCCATGCTGTGGTGACCCCCCACCATAAAATTATTTTTCACTGCCACTTCATAACTGTAATTTTACTACTATTATGAATTGTAATGTAAATATCTGATATGTTGGTTGTCTAATATGCAATCCCCGTGGAAGGGTTATTTGATGCGCATTTCGGTCACAACTCACAGGTTGAGAACCACTGTTCTTAAAGGATGGTGCATCAGGATTACTCTCTGATGTTTCCCATGCCATAATCTTGAGTGCTGTCACTATTTGTGGTGATAACGATATGCATAATACCTCTGAGGACTTTGAATCCTAAATAAATGAATATATAGATGAAATATTTTCAAGGGAAAAGAGGGCATTCTCTCAGAAGCAAAATCTCTTTGTTTTCCTTCTTTAAATTGCTCCTTGAGATCCAAAGAAGTGTGCAACCTTCACCCTAGTGTGTTACAGGGATTTGTGTAAACTACTCGCTTGGATTCCATGACTGCTCGTGGTGCGTATACTTGTACACAATAGGAATTGGAGGGTGCACTGATTAGGAACGAGCTGTTTTGTTTGGAATGATACCTTCCATACTGTGATTCTGCTGTCATCTCCATCCCCTGATGTCTTTCAATATAATTTATTTTCCAGGTCAATATACTTTAAAGGAATGATGCGTTTAGGTTTAAATTTGCATTTCATCTTTTTATTAGTAATTCCTTACAATTTTCTTGAGATGTCATTACCAACATTTAATAAAGGATTCCTGATAGAGGACAAGCTAGACAGATGTCTAATAGAGTCCTCCATCTTTCTTTTCTCCTTGGGAAGGAAGTCTGAGTTGAAAATAATCATTTGCCTACCATTGTTAAATGATGGATCAGATTTCTAAGACATGTGCCTAGATTAGAAATGAATTTGGACACTTATTTTTTAGATTTTGTCTTAGGTATTTTGGACTATAATTGGTCCTCTTCTGTTCTTGAGCATTTTTCTGGTCAGACGACCCTGTTTCTCATGAAGGCCATATCATCCCTGAGGTAGGAACACATGCCACCATTGGCTCAAATACAGCAGAATTGGGCTTCAGAGATCCCTTCTCCCCATAGCCAACCTTCTGTAGCGTCTGCTGCAGACTCTCCCCATCCTGTGCCAGTGATCAGGGGCCAGAAGGCAATGGCTCTGTCCAGGTGGGACCCTCCACACTTTTCCATGTGGGCTGGGGTGAGACCTGCCAATGGCTCTTGCCTCTGCCCTACTTATTTAGTGTTCTGTCTTGACACACAGGAGCAGAGGAAAGAACACCACTGTTGATTTTTCGGCTTCACTTATTTGGATATAGTATTAAAATAAGAAAAGAATATATATATATATATAGTACAAAAAGAAAAAGAAAGAAAAGGAAACAGTAACAACAAAATAAAAATGTTTGTTCCCTCCATATATAAACAAATTCGATGCATCTCTTAAGCACAGAACTTTATTTTGCTTTATTTTGTTCTAAACCAAATGTTTGATGACATCTTGCCTCCCAGGAACAGTGTTACATAGAAGCGTATTTGTTGCTGAGAGAGTAGATTCATATATATCACTTTGGCAGCACACGTATGAAATAGAATTCTCAGTAACATTTATTCCAGGAATTATGTCACTAAAACATGCTTCATAGATATCCTTTCCAAAATGTGCCAGGATAGATAGGCTCAGTATTCATTTAACACTTTGATACAAAAAATACTCGATAACTTCTTATAAGGACTCAAAAACACATCGAAAAGAACTAAGTACAAGGGGAATGTCAATCAACATAGAATTTCAAAGACTTAGCTAAACAGAGTAAGGTGTCTGTGGAAAAGGGAATATTTGTCAGGCGTATTAAATGGTCAAAGCAATGAAAAAAGGGTACAGTGTGCAGTGTGCTCCTGGTCTGCATAAATGAAAAGGAATTCTCTTTCTGCTGTGCATTTTCTTCTGGAGGAAAATGAGAGTAAATGGTAATTGTTAAGCACCTTTGTGGAAAGAGTGGTTGGAGAAGGAAGGGTTTCATTTTCCGTTGAATTCCCCTGGGTCTCACACACAGCTTTATGCCTATTATTTTTAAATGATAATAGGAGAACTGTGAACTGTGGCTTGTCTGCTCATCAAGTTTTTACTATATATGTTTATAAAGTATGTGCCTATAATTTTAATTTTTATTCTGTGTTTTTGAGATAATTGTGTGCTCATTTGCAGTCGCGATCATGCACACAATGCTTTGGCATGTATTTGTTCAGTGTCTTCAGTATTGTCAAGGAGGTGACAGACAGAACTGTTTGAGTGTATTAATGTCTTTGGATAAGGAAGCAATTTTCAAAGCATTATTGCATTAATTAACAAACCGGGTAAGGAAGGGACTTTCGTATATGGGGTCCACGGCAGTCTCCTGGGAGCTGTTAAAAATTCCAAGTGATCAGCCTGCCCATGATGACAATGAAATCGGAATATAGTGTACGAGCAGGGAATGGACAGAGACACATTCTTTCTTTTCTTTTTATTTAGTTTCCAAATGGTTTCTAATACATGGTTAGAGTTGAAAATCAGTTTGGATGATACTTCTCAAACTTCGACATACCCAGGAGCCACCCAGACTCTTGTTAAAACGCTGATTCTGGTTTCACACTTCTGCAGTGGGGTCTGAATTCAATGTTCTCGAGATTCTTTCAGGTGGTGATGGTGTTGGTCTTCTGTGAAGACAGTCGGTGGTCCAAAACAAGCCAGCTCTATGAGGCGGTGCTGGTTGGAACCCTGGAAGCACAGGTCTCTGTGTATGCATACAGGGTCTGGAAATACAGGGGAAATGTGGGTTGGAAAGGAAGACTATAAGGTAGGTGGGAACAGGGAGCATAATGGAAGAGTCCTGGAGAACAGATAGTGGACAGATAGGTGGCTCTCAGGGTGACATTTGCTTTTCTCCTTAAAAATACCGTTGTCCTTTGGGACATCTTTGCTAAGTGGTATCATATCATAAACAGCATATATATATATATATATATGTATGTGTGTGTGTGTGTGTGCGCGTGCGCGCGCGTGCAATTGCAGAAGAAAGTGTAGGTAGGTGCGTTCCCTTAGAAAATGTAACTGCTTGAATCACTTTACAGCTCTGGCCTGTTCTGTCCCTGCACGCACCTCTATGTGGCGATGACTCTATGAACTTGGGAGGTGATGTTGAAGGCAATGAGATCGCTCTACCAAGTGGGAGCAAGTATTTGCTGAGCACTCAACACACACCAGGACCTGTCACTTGTATTATCTCACTTAATTTACAGCAACTCTATATGCTAAGTAAGTTGCAAATTTTCATTTTAGACTGAGGAGGCTAAAAACGTTCAAGGATTTGATTCATTTCCTAAGGTCACTTAAATACAAAACAATAGAGCTTATTTCTGTTCTTGAATGTCGATGCTCTAAGTTCAGTGTTCCATTTCAACTCTTAAGTTACAGAAATATTGGATAAGCTAAGATTTTTCTAAGAAATAAATCTTGGATTACATCAAAGTTAGAGACTGGTGTGTAGACTATAAACATGGCTATGAAAAAGAGCATTGCATTTAAACAACATGATTTGAAGTGCGAAATCTAGTCTTGAAAGCTGCAAATGGTTTGCTAATGGACAATTCCTGTAAAATACTTATTATCAAAGAAACATGAGAAGCATGCGGCTCTAATGTGGTAATAGACAGTTCATCAGCCTCAGAGCTTCATAGTATCAAAAGCAATCTTCCACTTCCTACCCTCTCACTAACTCCTTTCTGCACGAGAGACTAAAGTTCATGTGCAAAGTTGTCAGGGTTTCTCTGGGAGACTCTCATACAATTTTACCACAGGGATAAAGAGACCACGAGGATAATCATGTGTGAATATGTCAGGAAAAGATGAGTGAAGAAATGGACAGTGACTTGCCGGTGTCAGTGTTGAAATGGGAGGTCATTGACACAGAATTCACTGTGCACTTGGGAAATAGAATGAAAAGTGTACCCAAAATGACACGCTTATGCAGCAAAGAAGGAGAGATGGGTGTTTGCTATCTACCGTCTTGGCTGGGCTGCCTAGACCTTCAACTTCTCCTAGAAGCTGATAAACAGTTGTGGGAAATTTCTTTCTGAAACTCCCCCAAATTCCTCAGTGCATTAGGGATTCTAATTGCAGAGAGGCTGTAAGAGGATATTTGTAGTAAAAGTTGGTTTACGCTCATCCTGGGACCCTCAGAGCCCTATCAGAAGCAGACACCAGCCATTCAAACAATAGTCCACTATAGGCAACTGAACCCCATTTCCTACACAGGGCTCAAGAGTGCAAGGCCTGGAGTCCTCTCTGAGTGTCACTGTTGAGGGGTGGTCAGATCATGAGTTCAACTGTTAGCGGGCTTGTCACTTGATGGTGGGTTCTAAGGCATTGTGAACCCTAGGAGGCAGACCAACTTGGAGGAAGGAGTTCCCCAGGAGCATCCCCTGCAAGGTTCACTTTGTCACTGTATTTTAGTCAATTTGTCAGTTGGCTTCCCAGCTTCCTCACTGTACAGTCTTTACCATGTGTTTCTGCCTCATCACAGACCGAAAGTGATGGCGCCAGCCTACCCTGGGCTGGAAGGCCTGAAACCACGAGCTGAAGTAAATCTTCCCTCTCCCAAACATCTTTCTCAGGCAGCTGTCACAGCAATCAGAAGTCTACACAAACTTCACAGATAAATTTTAATCTCTAAAAGCCTCACGTTAGTGTAAATTAGGTTGCTTTGTTTTTTCGCTTCCCATCTTTAAAAAAATAAATCATGCTACCAGACAGCTCACAATGTACGCCTAAAGTTAATATTCATTTTATCTAGTTGTACGGAGACAAAATAATCATTGTTCTGTAAAGTTAATTGCTTAGAGTCTGTGCAGGGCTTCGTTGCCTTTAAAAGCATCGCAACAACTCTGCAGCTCTTATCGACTCTCCCGTGATCCTGAGTCCTGCGCTGACTGAAGGCGCTGGTTGAAGGCGGGCCTACTTTACTCCTTATTCTGCACGGCTGAAAATGGTGTGGTGAATGTTTCTAGTGCCAGAATGATAAGAGCGCTGTGGGCCAGACGTCTATCAAAACCATATTCAGCGTTTCAGGTGGTGGTACACTTGCATGTTCTCTCTCTGCCTCTGTCTCTGTCTCTCTGTCTCTCTCTCCCCATCCGTCCATCCCTCCCTCCCTCTCTCTCCCTCTCTCCCCCCACACACTTTCAGTCTCTCAGTTCCCCTCTGTCTCTCAGCTGTCGTGCTGTAATCCAATCATAATATACTTGCCTTTACAGCGTTGGTAGTGGCTCTCGCCTTCCTTTCTGCAATCATTGGGACTCCCAACGCTCTCACTCTGATCAGTTCCCTCCCTCTTTGCAGCGTCCTTGTCTCTGCTTCCCCTGGCCTTTGAACTGGAATGGTTTTATATAGGGTTGATAGCCTTTGTGATTGGTTTCTGGCTTAGATAGATGACAGCTGTTTCATAGGATGCAGGACACTGATAGAGAATGTTCCTTGAGTTCACATTATTCAGCACCTTGGACAGACAGAGAGGCATGGCTTGGGCTCTCAGGAGAGTTCAGGTCCCAGCACCTGAGACAGACAGCACTGTAGCATCTCTGAGGAGGGGAAACCAGGCCTGTGTGACAGAAATGAGGGCTTTTATATTTTACTGAAGATGGAGGAGGTCTTACAATACAAGTCTGTAGCCAGGTGCTCTGATTCCCATGGAGGAGGCAGGGAACACTGTGTACAGGATGTGTGATCCTTTTGATGCAAGCTGTCTTTTCAAGGTCAAGTGAGACAACTCGGAAGTGTGCTGGCTAGGAACCCCGTGTCTTAGAGGGGCATCTGTCAGTATCTGTGCAAGCTGGAAAAGTTGCTGCAGGTACTGCGGTGTGAGCTGCAGGTACTGCATTTCAGCATTCCATTCTTGCAGAAAGGGGCTCCTCTCTGACTTTGTCCTCCAGAACTCACTCCCTGGAACTAGGTTTTGGCTAGTGCCTGGACAGTGCCTGCCTTTCAGGAGAAAAGGGGGCCGGCCAATAAATTGGAGTTTTATTTGGTTGTGTTGAAGATATTCTCAACACAACGATGCCGATATACAAAGAGCTGCTGCACTATCAGGACCAAGGTTCTCGTTGCTTATCTCTGGAAACGTGTATTCACAGTACTGAGGACTGGGAGTTAGACACATCCCTAACAGGCACACGGATAGGAAGAGGGACCATAAACAGATGACAAAAAATGGTAAACTTCCTGCTTCTTCCTCATCCTCCCAACTGGAGACGGAGGCACAAGGGCCCATGCTTTTTCCCTGGCCCTCCAGCAGTCCTTCCTGTGGATTGGTTCGAGGAGTTCAAGGCTAGATGGGGAATGCTTACTCTCTGTCTTTGTTCAAACTGACTACGCATGAATTAGTGGAGAAACACCCTCGGTGACCCTTCAAACACTGATGTTCAGAGGGTCTTTCTCTGTGTGTGCCTTGCTGCAAACTTGTGATTCCTCAACCTTAGCGAAAGTCCCAATTCCAATGGCTGATCCCGTCTGCTGTGTCTGAGATTTTCTCTGGTGCCATCGGTAGCACCTAGTTTTTTTCATGCCTTTTAATTCTTTAACTGGCAGAGAAGGTGAACTTGATCAAGACCCTTAAATGTTAATAGTATGATCACAAGAAACCAGAGTAGCTGAAGGAAGCATATTCTACCGCATTTGTAAGTTTTGACTTTAGCTAAGCCTCGTTTATCTTTTTCCATCATCAGATAATAGGCTATTTCTGAGGATGTGAAAGCCTGAGGAAGAATAAATTTGTCCCCAAAGGATGAAAATGTAACATACTGTTCCCCCCTTTATTTAATTTTCTGGTTTCTTTTTAGTTCCAAACTTTAGCATGCCAAGAAACTTTGGTCAAACGCCAAGAATAAAATTCAGTATGTAGTTCTTGTTATGAAAAACCAAAGTGCCGAAAATGATTTTAAGAAGTACTTTTCGGGTCTATCCTTTTGATCTCAGTAATGTGAAAACATAGCGGGTCTGCTTAGCACACACTGGTTCATGGCCACTTCTTAAATGTACAATTTTACTCGTTCCAACTAAATTATTTGATCTTTCCCCTTTATCAGCACGATTTCCCATCTTTCTGTTTGAGTTATTTTTTATTGTCATCTTCACAAACCAACATTTACATTCTATTTTGTTTTTTGTTTTTTAATGTGTATGAGCGTTTTGTCGGCCTACACAGACTGTGTACTACTTGTATGCAGTACCACCAGAGGCCAGAAGAGGGCATCTCGTCCCCTGAAACTGGAGTGAGAAATGACTGTTGGCTGACACGTGGGTGCTGGGAATTGAGCAGGAATTGAGCGGGGCCTCTGAAAGAGCCATCAGTGCTCCTAACCTCAGAGTCGTCTCTCCAGCCCCTCAACATTTGTGTTCTTGAAGGGCACAACTTAAACAAAAAGAACACAAAGATGCTGGAATCAGTCAGCTGAGAGCAGCCTCCAGAACGCTGAGTTCTCACTAAGGACAAACTCAGCCCATGTCCATTTTCCTAATAAAATGATAGGAGCTAAAAGCAGTCACCACATCGCCCTAAAATAAAGGCTAGGTGGGCCAAGGAAATATCAGATCCCACAAGAGTAAAGCCTAAAATTAATCAGTGGCCATCTATTTCAAGACTTCTTGTTATACAAAATTAATAAACTCTAATATGTTTAGGCCTTTCTAATCTTTAAGTTTTAATTTTTGCAGTTAAGAATTGAATCCAGGGATTCATGCATTTTGGAAAACGCTATGCCAAAGTCCACACTCCTAGCTCTCATTTAAGCCCTTCAAGTGAGGTACGTTATGATTTGCTGCTAACTTGACTCCCACCTAAGATACAATAAAGATTTTGAAAATATAAAAGACATCATGTCACCTTCAGTTAGGATCCCACCAGGAAACAGAATTCATCTCTCAATAATACAAATTAAGAGAATTTAATGAAGTGGGCATCCAGACAAAAGAAGAAAATGACAATCCCACTCAAAATCAAATGAAGAGGAGGAGGGAATGGCTCACCCTACCTAGTGAGGGTTGGAAGCAAAGTGAAGGGGGCTGCAGGCCCAGCTGCCCTCCGGAGAGTCACAGTCACACAGAGGACAAAAAGGAAGCAGAAGAGAAAGAAAGAAAGAAGAAAGCCTGCAACGTCTCTCCTCCTCCCGCAGTGCCTGCCAGTGCCTCCAGGGTCCCAGCACAGCTGAAAGCCTGGGGAAGGAAAGGAGCTACGTGAAATCCATGCATGCCAGTCTCTCATGGGGAGAGCAGGGCTAAAGGCAGAGGGGAAGCTCAGAGAGGACGAGGGAAAAAATGAAAACCGTCAGCGCAGTGTTCCGGAAAGCTGAGTTTGGCCGCCTTTCTTCTCAGTTACTGCTGATATCAGACAGGCAGGCTCATTCTTCCCTCTGATGTCATATATCTCTAGCATTCAGCACAGAAGCATATGACAAATTTAACCATGCCTTGGAAATCAGCTGTAACTGAAGAGCCCACGGGTGAAGTGCGTGTGCCAGCAGCTTGTAAACAGCTGCCACTGGGATAGTTTAAAAAAGCAGTCTACAACTGTGTCATAGATACACCTGGACTTTAATTCAACAGTGATGAAACATATTGCTTAAACACAGCTAGAGGTTGTGGAGGAAGTCTCAGTCTTTATTCGTAAAATGAATGGAGTCAAACTATCAATTACAGGACTCTGAGAACAAGACAAAATATTGGTCATAAAATATGTAGTGCATGTAGGAAATTAATTTAAAAAACCCTTTATGTCTGGCAGTGGTGGCATACACCTTCAATTCCAGCTACAAAGGGGGCAGAGGTAGGCGGATCTCTGAGTTCAAGGCCAGTCTGGTGTACAAAGCAAGTTCCAAGACAGCTAGGGCTATACAGATGAACCATGCTTCAAAGAAGCAAAACAAACAAACACACACACACACACACACACACACACACACACAACCAAACATACAAAAAATAACAACAACAAAAACTTTTAAAACTCTTTATAGCAAACATAATGAATATGGTAGTTATGTTAGAAAAAATACTATATGTGGGTGATAATCAACATTTTAAATACTTCTGATGTGTGAAACAAGTTTTATTTTCCTCTTGCCTCCCTCCCTCCCTCCCTCCCTTCCTCCCTCTCTCTCTCCCTTTCTTCTTTTGCCTGCTTGCCTTCTTTCCTATTCTGCTTCCAATGAACATTTCCTAATTTCTTGTAGTGTTTAGTGGAAGCATGAGGAGATGTAATTTTACAAAAAGGAGCACTTGACCTAAGTGAGGGTTAGAAAAGGATCCTGGAATGATGCAGAACCTATTGTGAACTTTGGGGGTCCCACAGAAGTGATCTGTGAGAAGAAGTAAGGGAAGTAGTGTACAGAGCACGTGCAGGGAAGACAATGAGGGAAACCATTGTTGTGCTCCTAAGTCTACACGCGTCCAAGCATGACAAGAAGGCGGGCTGGAGGGGTGAAGCTCTCACGGGTGGAGGAATGAAGGTCTCAGAAGGACTCCTGTGGCTTGCTGAAGGCTGGATGCAGAGCTGCACCTGTTAGAACTGCGGAAACAGGGTGGAGAGGTGGTGCTGTTAGTGACTGTTCTGGACAGAAGTTGCAAGCCAAGAGAGTTCTGGGAGAGGAAATGTCTATTATGACTATTATAGGAGGGGTCTAGCATTTATCAAACGACACTTGGTAACTTGGTTTCTTCTGTCCCTAATGCTTTGGCTGGCTCTGGGAACCCACTCCTCACTCTGGATTGCCTTGCCCAGCTTTAATACAAAGGAAGGTGCTTAGTCTCACAGCAACTTGACATGCTTTGTTGATACCCATGGGAGGCCTGCCCCTTTCTGAACACAAACAAAGGAGGTGTGGGTTGGAGGGAGGAAAAGGGGATGGGAGGAGAGGAGGGAAGGGAAACTTTGGTCGGCAGGTGAAACAAGTAAATTTAATTTAATTTAAGAAGCATAAGAAAAATGATATAAATATGAAGGGATAAAACAGAGAGAAAGAAATCTGCCTAGTGCAGTCTCTGAGTCAGCCTTTCAAACCTATTATAAAGTGATTGTGTGATCACTATAATGTAAAGTGATGACATAATGATAATAGAGGGACAGAGACTCTGAGAACTCCAAGAGTAGACGATCAGGAGGGTGTCCAGGCACAAAGCATGTTTCTTTTTTTGCGTTTGTTTTTGTTCTAGGTGTTTCTACACCCCGACCACAGCTTCACCCCCCTCTTTGTCTCACAGTCCCTCCCCTCCCCTCCCCCACCCTTCCTCTGTTTCTCTTCAGGAAAGGGCAGGCCTCCCACGGACATCAACCAGTCATGATGTAGGCACCTCTTCTTCTATTAAGGCTGGACAAGGCAACCCAGTCAGATGAAAAGGTCTCAAAAGCAGGGAACAGAGTTGGAGACAGCCCCTGCTCCCACTGTTAGGAGTCCCCCAAGAAGCCCAAGCTACACAACTGTAACATATACCACAGCATACTTCTTATTCAAATACTCTAAACATGCTGATAGGATCTGGATGTTGTATTTGTAAACTTTAATCAATTAAGCAATTGGTTCATTTATTCAATGAATATTCACCGAGCCATCCGCCTGCACACATATTGACTCTTCTCCATGAATTATCTGAGGAAACACAGTGCACACAGGCTAAATTTAAACATACACTTGTGAGAACAGAAGAGGGGAGCTGATAATGCATGTAGACACTTTATTAAAATCAGTGGTTTACAACAATGGGGCAGGCAAGCTGTAAATTTTGGTACCTGCTGGGAGGATGAGAACAAGGGAGAAGAGAGAGAGAAAAACACATCCTTTGAGGGAGACAGGGTCTAAGCAGACAGGAGGCTCTGCAATGAAGGATTACAAACAGCCACCTAATAGGAGTTTGGAATTCTTTAGCAATTGGAAGAGCGCCCAGAGAATCAAAACAGATATGATTAGGATTTGGGCTGACAATCAATAGAATCGATAGAAAGGGAGATAAGGGAAAGCTGTGCTTTTTTGAGTTAGAACTCAGAAAAGCTGCCAAATATGTAAAGGAAGCTCTGCAAGGTACTGCACAGAGGGAGACGCTCCTGGGCGGTGCAAGTAAGTTATCTCAGTGAAGTCACCATTCTCCCTTAGTATGCCTTCAAGTAGATCAGCTTCCTGAGGGGCGGTCCCCTCTGGACAGAAGATTGACAGGTCCAACTGGGTTAGCATTGCCAATAGCCTTGCCAGAGAAAGAAGCGCACTCTGCATCTAAGAGCCCCAACCCTTGGCACACTAAGGACAGAGGCCATGATCTGTGCAACAGACATTTCCACCTCAAGGAGGCTGGAATGCGCCATTTCTTAAGATGCAAAGCTTGTTATGTTCCCACATATTTTTCTTCTTTTTTTTTCTATTTTATAACTTTCTTTTTATTTACTCTTTGTATCTTGCATATCATGCATCTCAACCCTATTCATGTATTTCCCATGTGTTTTCCTTCCTGTGCTTTCTCTTTGGTGATCTACTAAGAATAGCATTCTAGTCCTTGTAAACACGGATTGGTGATTGTATAGTGTGTAGTTGCTCCTAATAAAAGCTCAGCACAAGAGGTGTTCTGGGTCCTTAGCACTTCTCCCATGCCCTTTGTCTTCCCAGCCTCCAGTACTGAGAATTAAAAAGAAAAATAATCTGAGGCTTAGATTTCTCTAACAACAAACTTTCTTTAAGAACATCAAGCAAATATTATTATTAGCTGGCCTATTAGAAACTCATGATTAGTCTATTCTTATGTGTATGTTCTAGGTGGTCACAACTCTGGGACAACTAAGAATGAAAATGTTAAAAAGAGCTGAATAATTATTTGTCCATTTTTCACAGATTCAAATATATATAACAGGGTAACACCCCTGAAGAGTGGAGGGAGGATGGGGTGGGGGGTTGGGGGAGCTGATGGAGGACAGGGGAGGAGGGGAGGGAGAGGGAGCTGGGATTGACATGTGAAGCAAGCTTCTCTCTAATTTAAATTTAAAAAGTGGAAAAAATAACAGTGAAACACTGGGTACTGATAATATAAGTAGAATAAAATAGGCATTGTCCCGGTTCAGAAGACTTCATGGTCTAGCAGAGGATAGAGTCATAAACTGTGGCACTCCAAGACTCTTATATATGCTGAGATAAAAATCAGGGAAGCGTGGAGAGATAGTAAAGGACATGGATGTGTTGGATGAACATTCTGAGTGTATACCACTTACAGCCTGTGCCATGCTAAGTGTGTCTGAATTTTATTTTCCCTTATGAATTCTAGTCTTCTCGTCTTACAATGGAGTATTATTATTCCTGCTTGCTTTCTTCTTTTTTCTTGGTTCTTCTCTATTTCTGTGAAAATTCCATGCAATGTGTTTTAATCATATTGACTTTCCTCCTCCAGTTGCCCCCTCCCACATAAGTTTGTTGTTTCCTTTATTCTTGTTTTCATATATTTTGATAATGTCTTCCCGCAAATCATCCCAGATCCTTTCCACCTGTACAGCCTACTTCATGTTCCCCCTCTCTTGAAAAAAAAGCAAAAATTCAAACAACAAAATAAAACACACACACACACACACAAACCAAAACAAAACATGGGGTCGTTATGTATTGACCAGCTGCTCCTGGGCATGGAACCTGTCCTGGATTGTGGTTGATACATGCAGTGACGCTTCATTGGGAGAAAACTGATTTTCTCTTTGCTATCAGGTCTCAGTTGCAAATAGCTTGGTTAGGGATGGCGCCTGTGTCCATTTCCCCCTCTTAGTGCTGGGACTCTATCTAGATTGACTGGGCAGTTCCTATGTATCCTGTCACAGTCTCCATGAGTTCATCCTATTTGCTTTCTATTCAACTGCTTCCTTGATCCACTGTAACACAAGATAAGCTAATGTATTTGAGGCAAGAAAAAAAATGAGAGACATTCTTGCTAGATATTTCTTTTGTTGTTGTTTTTTGTTTTTGTTTTGTTTTGTTTTGTGACAGGGTTTTTCTGTATTGCTTTGGAGGCTGTGCTGGAACTTGCTCTTGTAGACCAGGCTGGTCTTGAACTCACAGAGATTCACTTGCCTCTGCCTCCCGAGTGTTGGGATTAAAGGTGTGCGTCACCAATGCCCGGCTGCTAGATATTTCTTTAACAGCTGTCTGGAAGGATTTCCTACAGGAAGATAACTCTCAGATGACGCAGGGAATAATAATGAAGAATATTTCTAGACTAGGGTGAACATGCTTGCAAGAGAGAACATTATGAAAGAGGAATTATCAGGATAAAGATGGTTGAAGAAATAGAAACTTTCTGGGTGTTCCCTATCTTATGGCAAAAGGTAGAAGATGCATCATTTATGGGAAAGATGATGTTGGAAGACAACAGAGGTCAGGTGGTACCCAGGTCTTTATGACATGCAGGGAGAGTTGAACTTGATTCTTGCTATGATGCAGAAATGGAGAGATATAATCAGTGGAGTCACATGGAAAAGTCAGATTCAGACAGCTGCAAATGGGACAAGAAGAAATGGGCAAATGAGTAAAAGACAGCTGTAAGAGTTCAGATAATGACTAGTAATGTTCTGAAAGCTTTAGCTATGGGTAGAGGGAGAGTCGGGACACTAAAGATTTTAGATGGGATTTAGTGATTCATTGCACTTGTCAGGTGATTAGGAATGAAAAATATAGGCTGACTCATAGAAATGTCTACACTATGAGAAAAAAGGGATTCTTCCAGATAACTTAATGGGTGACGATTCCAATTATTGCTGCCATTTGTTTGCACCATACTTATCCCCGGATGAGTAACAGTTTTCCTCATTGAGCAAGAATGTACCTGATTGGAGATGGGCAAGCACATTATTGATTCTTAAAGGACTATAGTTAACTCTGCACTTAACAATTCACGGGAGTTAATGCAAGAAACAGACAGATTCCAGCCAGCAATTACAGCAAAGGAAAGAGGAGCTACTTGAAGGGAATCTGTCTCCAGAATGAACTTCAAATTCATGTCTGCATTCAGAGCTTCAAAGCTCTGTTTCCTTTCCAGTAACAGATTTTAATCCTATGTGCAACCAGCATTCTGGAACTTAATTAGGTCATTTCATTAATTCCAGAATAGAAAAGTTCATCTTGTGCAGCTAACACTTGCTACATGTATTTTGAAGCAGAACACTAAAAGATAATGTCTTCAACTTTGTATGACTTCCAAAAACCTTAAGGTCATGCTGGTAAAGTCTCCACCTATCACAGAGGAATGACTTGTAATTACAGCTTAGACTAGTTTAAGTTTTACATATTCTAGTCTTCTCCTGTGCACATTCATTTTACTTCTGAGGGAACTTGTCACTACTGAATTACTTATCCAGAGAAACAACCATCTATAACCAGTGAGTATGTCATTTGCTTTAGGGATATAGGGAAAGTGATGTTAGATTACTCTTAAGTTTAAATATTTCAAAGTAGGATGAGATGCTCTTTCAAATAAAATTTTTGAATATACTCATTATAAATACGATTTCATGGATTACTATTTTAATTAATACATACAGCACTTGAGATAGTAACTGAGAGCAGGAATTATCTAAGCAATATATTGTATGTAAAAGTACCAGTGTTGGACATGTACATGTAGAGTTCTGTGACACTAGTTAATTGTTATTGTGAAGGTGGGGTTTTAGATAAGTTCATCAGGCAGACCCAAGATAAATGATAAATAGGAGTTTATTAGGGAAGGACTTGCACAGATAAGATTAAATAACTGCTGCAGTCTTTCTGCTCCAGAAGATGCAGTCTCTTCCCTTCTGATTCTCTCAGGAACCCAAGAGACAGTGAGCCCCCTCCTCCTCTCCCTCAATGGGTCACATCTGCCTGAAACCACGCCCAAGGGGTGTGGCCACTACCACAAGTTCACTGGCAAGGCAAGATGCCGCTACATTATTGAAAGTTAAAATTACCATAAAAACATTTCTCAATATATGAAATTACCATAGAAACAAATGATTGCATCCTGTTTCTCCAGCATCACCTAAATACTTGTGAGATATGACTTATTACATATTTTTTGTAAAGATTAAAAAAAGATTCTGTAAACTTTTCATGGGTTTATTATACCTAAATTTGGAGGGGAATATTTATTTTTCTTTCAGCTAGCTCAAGATTTGACAATTTTTTATTCCAATTCTATTTTCTACTTAGGAGAAGCGATTTAAAGAAAATACTTCAAATGTAGCTCCCAGAGTTTTACATATTTAAGGAGTTTATAGATGACAGAGTTTAGAGTTGAATTGCAGTTTTCAGGCTGCAAGTTTCAACTATTAGTGTAAATGATTACAGATTACGTCTCTCAGAGCTATTTAAATTGTTCGTTTTATTAAAATGGTGAGTCTTCCCTCAAGGCCAAGTGTATGTGTATTTCCTTTCTGTGTTGGTTCATGTAATCCCTCGAAAGTAAACTTTGTCATGATACTGATTTGCTTTATGTATCTTTGTTTTGGGATTTAGCTTCTTTATAAAATATCAATATAGCTTACTCTAAAGGCACCCAGAGTAAAATTTTGAGTCTACAAAAATGCTGTGAGATGCTAAGAGAAATAATTTAAAAATAGCATCAAAGGAAATAATAAAATAAAATAAGAGGATTGGAGGTTATAATTGTAACTGAGACAAAATTAATTAAGAAGGAAAGTTGCTTAATAAATTAAACAGACTCTAGTGTTAGAGAATATATGAAAATAAAATGTTAATATAATTAAATTTAGTTCAGATCTTTCTCTCAGATAGTAATTAATACACATTAATTTTATTTTATATTAATGATTTTAAGAAGTCACTAATTTACCTCAAATTTCTAGGCTATAGCCATTGTTGTTGGTTCCCCAGAAAATTTGGTGATAAGTTCTTACTGCTGAAGATATCACATACTCGTGTCACATGACATAGAAAAGTCAAGTTGATGCCAGCTTGGAACCCTCATCTACACCTGTTAGTTTTAAAGGCGCTGGAATGTTGTATTATGAATAGTTAGAAAGAAAAGGATTTGGTAATCTTATAATAATAATCTAACTGAGAACCCTGTTGGCTACAGTATGGACAGTCCTGGCAGTATATGCCCAGAGGTACAATAGTGGAACAAAATATCATGGATATAACCAACCACTTCATGCTTTTGTTTATAGTCTGCTAAATGGAAGGAAACCCATGCCTGAAACGATTAACTGGGTCAAAAACCTGTGACTAAATAGATCCAAGGTCTCAAGGGAGAGCCTAATACTGTTATTCTGCCAATAGTATTAAACTGTCCCTAAATTCTTATATCCATAGATTCATGCATCTTTCTTTTCTCGGTAGAGACCAATCACTGCAGAGACTCAGAACTGGGCATTATGTGGAGAATAATAAAGTATGGAGTGCACAATTCTAAACGGGCTGTCTATACCACAGGCCCTCTCCCCCAAAGCTCAGGTGCTACAGCAGAAGAGGTATGGGAAGATTGTAAGAATTAGAGGAAGTGACCTTCTGCATAGAAACACGATTTGCTGTACATTTCAGGGCCGTTTCACACATTAACTCAAAGCTAGCACGACTGCACTATACACAAGAGCTGTACCAAACCAACCCAGCCTACATCCCAGCATGGGCAGGGGGAGGGGCTTGGGAAGTCCCCACACTCCTAGCTGAGAAGCAACTGGAAATGGATGGTTGCTGAGGGAAGGAAGAGTAAGTTTTCTTTTGGGGGTGTGGCCTCTGAGTGCTCCAATAAATGATACTTCACCAATGCCCATACAGGCAGCACCAACTGGATTTATTTGGGGTTATAAAAGAAGGAAAAACTCATGAAATGGGAGGGGAAAGCAGTGAGGATCAGGGAAAGATTGTAGGGAAGAGAACAGGGTACCAATTTTATTGAAACACATTTGCATGTTAACAGTATCCATAAAAAGAAAGTCAGGAAGAGATGTGTAAAAAATTTACTTACGCACAGAATGTTGTTTAATTCTCCATCGTTTTTGTTTTGAATTGTAAATTTCATGAATAGAAAGTGAGAAAGAGAACATCTCAATATGGAAATTTTTTCTGAAATATTTATTTATTTATTTGTATGTACATATGTGCACCCGCGCATGCATGCACATACAAGCACAATCACACTTGCATGTGTGCATACTCACAAAAGCAGGAAGGGAGTATCAGGTCCTCCGGACTGTAGCCACAGGTGATTCTGAGTGGCAGCACATGGGAACTGAACTTGGGTCATTTAGAAGAGCAGAAAATGCTCTCAGCTACTGAGACATCTTCAGTCCCTTGTTTGAAATAAAGAGAATATTTCAGCAGATGATCTCTACCTCAGAACATTTGCAAACTCCTTGCTGTTGCCTCTTTTTGGGGGCTCTCTTCACCTCTGGGATGAAGGAAAGAATCTTACAAAATTCAGGGATGAAACAATTGTCTCATGACATGTACTCTAATAATTATTGATGAAAACTTTACTGTTCTTAGATATATTAGCATCTTCCTTAGTATATTATTGTTGTAATAAGGAAGATGAAAATTTTTGCTGTTACCAATAATAGCTGATAACATGTTGAACATCTATTAGGTATGAGATACTCAGCTGAACCCTATACATTACACTACTTATTAAAACTTCGTTATGAGCTGTTTGCATATTTCATTGACTGCGATATACATATTTTCTGTATCTTAATTAACATTTGATAAGTCTCACAATAAATAGCACCATGCAGTTGTATTCAAAAAGTTTCCCTTTTATGATACTTAAAGTTGTGTCACATGCAAACGATAACATCTTGGATTGAACAAAACACACAATTAACAATTTCACAGGTAAATAGTGACATTAGCAACGTGCACAGGGTTACATTGAAGGGAGCAAGAGACTCCTGCTATCCATACAACTGGAAACATTGCTCTCCATCATCTCCTTGTACATCAGCTATCTATGCTGTCTTGGACAGCATGAATTCTCTACATTTCATTCAATAGGCAATGACTTTGACAATCTTCTTTCCACGAGGCTGCTGGTTTCTCATGTTGTTAATCATGCCAACAGCAAGGACACATTGAGTACCTGTGTATTTGGCTTTATTAATGCACATCCTAAAGTGCTGTCTCAGCAAAAAATGAAACACCCTTTCACACTCAGATCACTTCTTATGTCATTTAGCTGGAAATACATGTTCCTCTGTTTCTTTCAGGTACCTTTGCCTTTTAGAAGCTTGATAAGACTGTTGATTGGCAGCTTCCTGGCACAGGGATTTCTAAGACTGGGAACCATCTCTTTGGGATGCATTACTCAGGGGAGAGAGAAGCCCCTTCTCCGGGGATCTAACAGGACAGAAGCCCAACCCTGGCAAACATCCATGTGATGTAAATTTAGGAGGGAGCTACTTTCCTTCAGGACAAAGCCAATTAGCTAACAGATGGTCAGCAAATTACCAAGCAACTTGAGAATGGACTAGGATGAGCTGTATGTGACAGATTGTGCTGTCAAGTATCTTACCTGAGAAGCATAGCTTATCTTGAGAATTTATACCTAATGGGTTTTATTGCTTGCTTTCATAAAGGAGGTTTCTTTTGGGTTCACAAGACCTTAGACTGCATGGGACATGACTTGCAAAGGCCTGACTGACAATAATCTTTTTCCCTTGCTCCTTTCATCTTCTGAAGTCTGGTTTGGGAGGAGGTTTTATTCCGATTATATGTCCCTGACATTGCTAGGACAGAAAGTTAGCTAGGAAAAGAGTTAAATAACTGCTATAAGTCGTTTAGTGATGCAGGTTCACTCTATCACAATGGTCCTATCAATCTGTGTCTATATACTCATGATTTTATGCTTCCCTAAGTGTGTCTGCTATTACTCCCCCAAACCCACATGCGAATATTTAAAACCCAAACAGCTGCTGCTTTGTTGAGGAGATGGTGGCGAGTCGATCCACGGAGTGTAAAACAAGCAGTGATGTGTTCTGAATTCATACTCCATGAACAACAACTACTGTGTCACTGCCAAGATTGTAAATTTGAAGCTTTTTGAGACTTCTGCATTCAATTTCCTAAAAAGTTCAATGTCCTTGTAATGTATGAATAACCTATGGATTAGAATTTCTTTAGGAAATCTCACGCAGTGGGCAGAGGCTAGGCCAACCCCAGGAGCCCTGGTGCCCAAGGAGGGACTTATCTCCTAGTTCTTTGCTCACAGCTGAATCTAGTCTGTGTGCTTCCTGGGATTTAGTTTCTCCTTTCTATATGTGTGATTTGCTATGGATAAAAGGGAAAGATACTGAGAATGTCTCTCACTCAAGTTCTGGCCAAGTCAGTACATGAACCCATGTTCTACCATGGCCTGTCTGTCCGTGTTAATCATTATTGATCAATTGCTAAGGAAATACACTAGGTGTGGATATTGATGGTCAATTTATTAAAGAAAACCACTCACAAGAGAAACTGACAGCCAGATGGGTGCTCCAGTCTCAGCTGCACTCCAAGACCTAACTGGAACTCCGAAAAGAAACCGAGTCCCCCTTCCTCTCAGCCCTTATCCCACACACCTTCTACACACCTGTGACCACGCCCGAACGGTACCAAAGATCTCTCCCTTCAATCCACGAACCTTCTGTTCTGACAAAGCCACAAGGAGAGCCCAAGGATGGAGCTCTGCATTCTACCAACGTGCAATTCTTTGCCTTATCATTCAAGGAGTTAAATGTTTCTTAATGTTTTGCTGTTTTGAGTAAATGACTTAGAATATGGCTAATGTATTTGGAAGGGGAGTGTAACTAGAGTTTTAGGGTGAAACCTTCAGCTCTGGAAGCCCCAGAAACAAAGCTCTGCCATCTGTCCTAATATGTCAAGCAAGAGATGAGTCATGGTGGAAAACAGAGAGGAGATTTAATCGATGTGGCTACATTGGGAAGAAGATAGGGGTTCAGTGACCCCAGGTCTGTCTGTAGGGTACTAATGTGAGGTTTTGGTTGCAACAGAAAGGAACCAGACATAATTAAGCTGCCATGGTCAGGGTAAGTCACATTTATTGTTGCTTCAGCTCCTTCTGAAGGGTCTCAAAGAAGGACCTTATGTCACCAAGCAGGATTGCTGGAGATGATCTCTTCTGCTCAGGCGCAGCTGTCCTCATCCGGAGGATGGTACATCCTTCAAAGTTTTGCTCTTTCTGGAATCCAGAAGGACTGAAGGGTGATACTGACCTATCCCTTGAGCTTTCAGTCATAAAGACCGAGATTAAGAGTTAATGTTTCTTTAGTGAAAGCCATTTGTTCCCAAGTACCTGTTATAATTGTTTACTGAAAAAGACACTTGGAGAAGAAACCACACACAGAAAGGAATTCTGAGTTGTGTAATTTTTCTTTTTCCAATCAGGGTCAAAATATTTTTGTGCTTCAGAAAACATTCAGTGGCTTATTTTACTTTGGGTGATTTTTATTTGGTTTTTTATTTTTTTAAATTCTGTGCGTATGGTTGTTTTGCTTCCACATGTATCTGTGTGTATTTGCAGGCACACCTTCAGGGATCATAAATTGAACTGGGTTACCAAGTCACTGCTCCGAATCCTCTCTCTGGTTTATCTTAGATGATAAAAGGTAATCACATTATTCAACTCTAGGGTCTTCTCAGTATTGGGAAATCCAATCTTAAATTTATTCGGCACTGTAATGGGCTAGCTCTTTCTCTGTCACTCATGGTATAACCACCCACCCCCATCCTGACTTACTTTTTTGTGACTTAGGTCGCTAACGAGCATGCAGTCTAAGCCCTTAAGATAGCCAGAGCTTTGGCAACATGGGCTAGAATGAGTCTCAGTGAAGCCCAGTCAGTGTGGTTCCCGTATGGAATGTGGGATTCTCTAAATGACTTTGTGAGTAGGAGGCAGTGCACTTGAAAGGAGTCTGTGAAGGGAAAATTCAGGTCTTAGTAGGCAACTGAAATGGGGCAGTTTGAAGGCCTGGATCTAAGTGGGATTTCACTACTAACCAAGGTGCATTAGCACATCAGAGAGGGAAGTGAGGAAGATGCTGAGGTCAAAGCTGGACAACTTGATACAGTATTCAAAGAAAAAAGGAATATGTGTTTGTATTTACATATACATACATACATACATACATACATACATACATACATACAAATTAGATAGCAGGCATGTAATCTGCTTAGATCACGGGTTCTCTGAATTGGAAGGCCATGTAGCACCCCACCGACACATGCCATTCTCCCAATTGTTCAGACTCAAACTTGGGAGTAATCACGTTGCCTTCTCTTAATTTTCCAATTTCCATGCTATTCTGTAGCAAACGTCAGCTTAATGCACATTCCAAATGCAGTGTTCACTGTGACCACCCTGTCCTAAACTAGAATCAACTTGTTTGCTGCATCACTGGGTTCATCATTTCTACTAGGATACAAAATTTTTTATTATCTGTACTGTATTTAAAGCCACTCAAATGAAAGCTGCAATTATTTCTGATGATGCTCTGTACTGTGCATTCCTCAACTATAGTTCAGATTTTGGGTTTTTTTCTACCACTCTCCTGTATCCTTTTACTCCAGCTGTTGTGACCAAAAGCTACGCTTAGCACACTCTTTCCCTCCAGTGTTTTTCCACACATACCTTCCTCTTATTCAATCAGGGCTTTGCTCCATGGTCACCTGCATGGGGACTTGCACTGATTGCCTTACCTAAACACTACCCATGTTTATCTTTGTTGCCTTTCTTTATACAATTTTTAAAATAACAATATTATTTGTATATTTCGCTGACCTCCCCCTCTCTCTCCCACCTATGTTTACTTGTTATCCTTGAGCAGAAAGTAGACTCAATTAAAAAAGGGATTTCCGTGGAGCTCATCACTGTGTGCGTGCAAGTCATTGGGAAGAGGAAGAAAGGCCATACATGCGGGGCAGAAAGGGAGAGCTAAAAGATGCTATGCTGTGAGTACAGTACCATGTTTTACAGGCAGTTCTGAAGATAATAACAAATATCTGTGCATGTGCAGACTCCACTGTACGTGTGGGAGTCTGCACATGCACAGATATTTCGATCCAGTCATCTCTACCGGATACTGAAACCAAGCCAGTGAAGTTCAGTCACTCACTGTGGTGGTTTGAATAGATATGGTCCCCACAGTCTCCTGCTTGAATGCTTGGCCTGTAGGGACCTATTAGGAGGTGTGGCCTTGTTGGAATAGGTGCCTCCTAGTTGGAGGAAGTATGTCACTATAGGGGTGGGTTTTGAAGTCTCATGTATGCTCAAGCCACACCCAATGTGGGCAGTTCACTTCCTGTTGCCTGTGGATCAAGATGTAGAACTCTTAGCTCCTTCTCCATCATTCTGTCTGCCTGAATGCCACCCCCATGATGGTAATGGACTAAACTGTAAGACAGCACCAATTAAATGTTTTCCTTTATAATAGTTGCCATGGTCATGGTGTCTCATCACAGCAACTAAAACCCTAACTAAAACACCCATTATAACTCTAGTTTGTGGATGGCACTAGAGCACAACATTAATAATAATAATTTTTCTTTCAGAGTGACTATTGCATTTTTTAAATATCAAAGCCAGGTAGATGCTGGATCACCAAGCACAAACAGTAAACAGCTCTGAACAGTACAGTCATATTTATGATTGAAATCCTCTTCCTACTGTGTTTGACCTTCTTGCCTTTCACTAGACATACCTTTCCTGCCGTTAGGACGCTATTACTTACTGTTCGGAAGTCGCTGGTAGCTGGAGCACAATGGCTTTGCCTTTCAACCTTGGCTTCCCTCATAACTTGTGGTTTCTGGTTCCTGAGAGTGGTAGTCTCTTCCTACCTTGACATCTGTAGAAAATAAGATGAATGAATCTGGACTCAAACTTTTTTCTTTGGTGTTTTAACAGTTATCCCAGTAGATACTCCCAAATTTGTTTAGAAAACCTGCTGATTTAGTCTGGTAATGTCAGTCATAAAAATAAAAAGGCAGTTTATTCTGACGACATGGGATTGGTTAGCTTTTCTGGCATTATGTTTTAGTTTCTGTGATCTTTACTATATGTTTACTCATCATTAATAAGATGGTCTATATGCCAACATGGACCTAACAACATCTGGGATAAAATAATAGTTGAAAGTAGAAGTTAGAGATGAGTGGAAGCATTAAAATGTAATAGGTAGATCTTATTAAACAGCTATGCTCCAATTTCCCATTGTAAGACTATAAAACACAAACGTGTGAAGGAATGACTAGCACACTGGAGAGACAATGGCAGGAGAAAAAGAAACAAACACTGTTGGAGGGATCTTTGAAGAGGACAGAGAATGAACAAGAGCATTTCCATTTCTTTTCAAGGCAAAAGGACTGTTAACTTGACAAATGGCTGGTGCATGGTTGTGCTGTTGATCACATACATTTATAGTGTCTGAAAGATGTGGGGTGACAATGAGAAATAGGCAAGTTTGGAACTCTGGTTAGCAAAACAGAGGGGAAACTAAATGAAAAATTGACTCAAAACTTTCCAGAATAATGAGGAATAAAGAACCCCTGGCCCTTTGACATCCCCCAAAGCGCTATAGTTTTTGTAAGTTAAAATCAAGAGTTAAAGCTAAGAGCACTGCTAGTATTAATCATTTTTAAGAACTTAAGCCCATTAGAAAGCATTATGCCAAGTGCTTCTGATGAATATTTTCCCAAACTTAAAATATATTTCCTCAGCAGAGTTAGGGGAGATAAGATAAGAGAAAAATGGGTTAGAGGATCCTAGAAATAGGGAAATTAATAGCAGTAGAATGTGACAAGTTCTGAGGCAGAAATGACTTCATACACACAGGCAGATAGACCATGCCTTGCAGGAAACCACACTACATTATTAGCATAAAATGAAATACAGAAGGAAAATAAAAGGGCTGACTTGTATTCTTCAGTAGCTTAGATACAGCCCAGAAACCACTCAGCAAAGATTGTATCCTTGATTATTCCCTGACATTTTTCCTGATCCCATGTAACTTAAGCTGTGTAGACACTTAGTCATCATTGTATAATACCCAATAATTCTTGTGGGCTCAGGAAGTGATGGAGGACCCCTCTCCTTTGCAAAGATAAGGGAAGTTCTCACTCTTCCTGGGATGGCTAAATAAACATGCCATTTACATGTTGTTGCTGTTGTTGTTTTTCTCAGTCAAACACAAGGAGCGCCATAAATGGTGTGAAAATACACATTACTATTTATTTCAGTACAATGTGATTTTTTTTTTTTTGGTGTTTCGTTGTGGCTTTGGAGGCTGTCTTGGAGCTAGCTCTTGTAGACCAGGCTGGTCTTGAATTCACAAAGATCCTCCTGCCTCTGCCTCCTGAGTGTTGGGATTAAAGGCGTGTGCCATCACCGCCTGGCAAGGTAATCATATTTTACTCACTGTATTTTATTTGTTATTTGATGAAATTATCTAGGGATAACTCCACAGGTATGGCAATGGAAAAATACACAAAGCAGTTAACTCAGGGACAAGACTGAGGAGCAGGTTGGAGTCTTTGAGGTACTTTCTGGGGATAGATGTTTGTGTTAGTGACAAAATTATAAACGTGAGTCCAGTGGACAGGAGAGGAGAGGCAGAGGGAGGCAAAGAGAACATCATTTGAGAATAGTTTGTTTGACTGTAATCCTATTTTTTTCAGGGACAAAAAAGGGGGGTGATGTTGTGTACTGGTGATTTTCATTATTTCATTATAATACATCTACTAAGCACTTATATTCCAAATGCTTTATAGTACGCTTGATGACAGTGCTAGGGAAGCAGTATTGGGTTGGGGTTGGCTGTGTGTTTGTTTGTTCATCTAATTTGTTGTTCTTGGGGAAGAGATTACCTGAGGAAGCATTATTTAATGGGGAGATGGAAAAGAAGGTAGAAACCAAGCTTTGCAGGGTCTTGCAAGCAGGGTGAATTATGATAGAAACACCAAGGATCAGGCCACAAAACAGGGTTTTGTTAGGGGAAATGGCTGGGCATTAAGTCGCGAGGAGCCATGGAAAATTTTGCCAGTTTCAGATACACAGCATGAAGTGAGTGGGTACGTGACGAGTGTTGCTCAGTCTGAGGGAGTTTCAGTCGGCTTTCAGATGGCACCCAAGTCCTTAGGAAGCTGTGTGCTCCGCTCGCAGGAAGAGGTCTCCATCGGAACAGTGGGAAAGAATCCACATGTGGTGTGCACATGCGTGATCTTCCCCTACGCTGCTTGACCCTTCCCGAAGACCTAAAAGCAACAGAGCTCGATGACTGTGTACCAACGCCCCAAAACTATGAGGAATTTGACTCTCTTAACTTCTTTTACATCATTTATCTGAGGTACCTGTCACAGTGTCAGGAATCCTAACCCAGTACAAAAGGCAAAAAGCAAACGTTTATTACTTGCTAGCCACATGTATCAGTTTAGGAAAATAAAATACTTTAGGATCAGAATGAGATGTGCTTTAATCTTCTGTAGTTGCATACTGGTATTGAAAGTATTCTTTTCCATGAGGAAAATATCTATGTGTATATATAATATATATATATATATATATATTTAATTGTGTTTATTTGTGCAGGGTCGTCCCCCCCACACACACAGTAGACATAGAGTTAGTTCTGTCTTTTTTTAATCATGTCTTTTTTGTTTTGAGAGTATAATATAATTGTCATTTCCCCCTTCCCTTTCCTCTCTTTAAACCCTCCCTTATACTACTCTGTCCTCTCGAATTCATGGTCTCTTTATTCATAAATTGCTGTTACACACACACATATATATATACATATATGCATATATATTTTGAAGTACACAAATGGATGCTGCTCAGTGTGCACAACGTTACTTGTATGTATGTTTTCAGCTCTGATCATTTTAGTGTTTTTGGATAACCAATCGGTGTGCTCTTCCCTCTGGAAGACAATTTCCCCTGCTCTGAGCATCACTTAATTGACGCAGTATTTGTCTAGACTCTTCTCCCGTGCACGTGTGTCTATTGTTGTCCTTGTTCCCCTCATATTTAGGCAGTAAGTGGTGAGAATTTATGGGTGTAGCTTCCGACATTTTCTATGAGACATTATTTAAAACACAGACTGCTTCATGGATTTGCAGGTCATCACTGCAAAAGGACCATGCCAATTCTTCTCTATATTGTTCCAATATTGTTACGCACGCTGCTGAAGTGAGCAGAAAACATCTTTGTTATCAAAATAATCTGTTCGCTGACAGGGTTCTCCACTAAAACAGTATCTGTAGTAGTTAGTGGTTGCTAAATGATTATCAACGCATGTCTGCGGGATAGATACTAGCTTTGCAATAGATACCAAGTGTTTAAAATGCTAATGATGATGGAGCTGGAGAGACGGCACAACAGCAAAGACAGCAGGCTGCTCTCCCTAGGACCTGTCTTCTGCTCTCGGCCCTCACATGGTGCCCTTCAGCTGTCCCTCACTCCAATCCAAGGAATCTGATGTCCCCTTTTGGACCTGTGGGCACCAAGCAGGCACACATTGCAGAATCACACATTTAGGTAAAACACTCACACGCACAATATAGAATAAATAAACCTAAGAACGCTACCAGTGAGCTGGGGTGATGGTTCAGCGGTTAAAGCCTCCCCGTGTAAGCATGAGGATTGGAGACCGGATACCCAGAACCCATATGAATGTTGGTTATGTGTCTTTAATTCAACCACACAGACAGAGATGACCTCCCAGAACAAGCTGGCCAGACAAACCAGCTGTGTAGGCAAACTCTGAGTTCAATTGGAAGACCTTGCCCCAGTGAGTGATTGTCAATATTGAGCCTCCACATGTGGGAGTGTATACACGAACCTTTGCACACAGGCACCCACACACGTGTGATCACAGATACGCACAAGCCCACCACACACATATCCATATGAAAGAAAGTGTTGGTATTTTCTGACTCAATAATGCCACCACGATGCAAACTTCCAAAATACTTCGAAAGAGTAAAAACCCAACCTGTAGTTGGTGGTTATGCAGCAAGACTTTGTAAACAACAGCATACTCACCCAACGTGAGTTAGGATCTATTATATATTTACTATTACCATTGTCATTAGTATAGCTTTTGCTATTACTAATAGCATAGAACGATAATTATTATCATGTAATTTGCTGAAGATAGAGAATAATTGCAACAATATGTTTAATGGCTTAAAATGAAAGGGTCAATTATAGATGAGATGAAAATTACAGTAGTGAGCTAAGATCACTCTGTGCCGATAAATCACGGAGATCGAATCTTCAGTCACATGTGAGTGTGGATTTGGGCGTGGCACACTGCCACAGAATAGAGCTGGTTTGAGAAGGTTTTGGGGAAAACAGCTTAACCACAAAAGCAGTTCCTACATCCAAAATCATAATCATGTCAAGCTCCTGACTAGCTGCCAAATGGCATACTTTTTAAGATAGATGTACTTTCCCTCATGGCTTTGCGTACCAGTCATACCAAGATGGACAAAGGACCCTGTGAATCAGCAAAAAGGAAAATGAAGTCACTTCAAGGTGAAGGAGTCATTTTCATGCCGTGGTGTCATTATTGTGCATGAAATGTGTAAGAGAGCAGGAATTATTTAAGATATCCCATCAAAGCTGGGAGTGGAGCCTCTTAGCTCTCATAAAGCAAAAATTAAGGCGATTTGTTACTTTCGTATGCCCTCTGAACATTTATTTGCTAAACCCTTTATTAGGTGCTTCCAAAGTGTTACACCATTTAATTCTCACAATAATTTTACTCATTTGTTCAATGGGCAACAAAAAGATAATTATCATTCTCACATTATAGACTTAAAATGATAATAACAAATGCTGGATGACATCTCAGTTTTAAAAGCAACTGTATGCCAGATGTTTTTGGGTTCAAATTTTGTGATGCCAGTGCTCTCTCTGCTAGTTCTCTTTGTCTCTCTTTCTTTCTATTAATTTCAAGGACGTAGAGGACTGCTCAGGTCTCTTCCAGGCAAGAGCTTGCTGTCATTACGGAATGCAGACCTCCAGGTGAAGCACTAACATGATGTGTTGCAACATCTGAGCCAAGGCCATTCATTCTTCTAGCATGCTCTTGGTCAGTGGCTGAACAAGGATTAGATAAAAAGGTCTGCAAGTTCTTTCCTATTTTTGTCTCCTTTAAGGAACGATATCCTCCTTGAGATGCCACAGGCACTGAAGACACACAGTGCACTTACACACATAGTACAGGCAAACGCCCATTCACATTAAAAAAAAAACAAACCAAATGAAAATGATACCTGACTTGAGAAAGTAGAAGGGGATTAAATCGGTTTAACTATTGATTAATAGAAATTATCCAATCAGAAACAGAGAAAATATTAAAGAAAGAAAACTTCCACACACAGAGTGAGTCAAAAAAATATGTGGTAGGACAAAACACAAAGTAACTAAGAGAATAAGCGCTAAACCAGGTCAAGCCAGCCCGTGGCTGTGGGGCTGCATGCATCCCAGTTCGGTGAGGAACACGGCCCAGCTCTTTGGAGATGATGCCACGTTATGACGCCTGCGAGTTGAACAGCTCTGCCAATGAACTGAAGAAGCCGTAGCTCAAAGCTCCTAAATATGGGGAAAACAGTAATTTGCAGCTCCAAAAGTTTATCCCAAGTAAACAAACACAAGGAAAACCACACAGTGCTATAGTGCAGCTGTTAGGTGGTGAAGACTGGGGATATTAGTGGCAAGTAAAAATGACCTTACATATGAGAAGATACTAGTATGGTTAGTGACTGACTTCTTGTTCATAAATGGTGGGAGCTGACAGCCATTTCAATGGCTTATTTAAAACACTGAATGTAAAAAATAAAATAAAACAAAAAGCCCAGTCAATAATCTGATATCTGGAGAAGCTTTTAACAATAAGGCAAGGTATGACAGAATTCTTCAATTAAACACAGTACTCAGTCTCTTTCTCTCTCTCTCTCTCTCTCTCTCTCTCTCACACACACACACACACACACACACACACACACATACGAGAGAGAGAGAGAGAGAGAGAGAGAGAGAAGAGAGAGAGAGAGAGAGAGAGAGACAGGCACAAATACAGAGAGACATACATGTGAAGTCATTACCGTTAAGAGGTATACACTCTAACAAAGAACATTTTCAGAATAAAAAGTCATAACTTGGATATATAAGAAAAATACACAAAACTTTCCACCCCCAACCCACAACATTACTTTTTTAAAAAGGGAAAAGGAAGAAAGGAATACAAAATTGTGACTAGATTCAAAACCTAAAGTAGCTCCCATTTCAATAGCATAGAGATTCTTACTAGGAACAAAAGTTATAACATATATGTATGACATTGTATTAGAGTGAAAAGTTATTACTGAAAAGAAGTAATGGAGACAATTTAACAGAGCAATAGAAACATATCATGTTAATGGATTTAAAAACTCATTGTCAGGATTGTTAATTTTTATTTAATTGCACAACAGATTTAATGGAATTCCATCTATAATACCAAGATATCAAAAGAATATCCTAGAAATTTAAACCATTCTTACACATTTTATTCAAAAATACAAATAGTCTAAAGTAGCCGCAACAGGAGAAGGAAAATCGTTAGATTGAAACAAAACTATGTCATATCAGGATTTAGTGTAGCAAACACTGTTAAGACAGTATGCTATGGGGCTGAGAACAGACATGTGTGGGGGTGGGGAGAGAACATTGGGGAAGTGCTGCTATGAAACCACGACTTAGACTCCAAGCCCCCACTTAAAAATTGGGCATGGCTGTGTACTTCTCTAATCACAGCACTGAGGAGGCCACAGAGGATCCATAGGCTTCTTGATGACCACTCAAGTAGCCAAATCAGTGAACATAAGGCAAAGAGAGAGAGAGAGACAGAGAGAGACAGAGACAGAAAGAGAGAGACTTTGTCTCAGAAAATAAGATTAAATGTAATTGAGGGAGGAACTCAGTGTCAATTTCAGCCCTCCAAACACACCTGTGCCTACATACAGGCTCACACATGTACATACATGAACACACACTTGTACATACATGAACATCATGATACATGGACACTCAAATATATATGCATACACACAAAAGGCTAAACATGTAAACATTGATTCGTAATTTTAAAATTAGCTTTTATCATTTTTAATCATATGTTTATGGGTTATGTTCATGAGTGCAGGTGCCACAGTGGCCAGCGTCATTGGATCCCCCTGGAGACAGTTACAGGCACTTGCCAGACACCTAATGCAGGCGCTGGGAACCAAACTCTCTAATGAGTCTTCCTTTGTACCAACAGCCAGCTCCCAAATAATAACACAGAGACTTGCCTTTAACTGTAAAACTCGGCTTTACCTGAGGCCTCTTATCAACTCACTCTATAACGTAAATTAACCCACATTTTGCCATGTGACTCCTTTTGCTTCATCTGTATAGTACGTGTGTGACTTCCCCTGCGTCTCTCTGGAAAACCCCCTTTCTTCTTCCCGGAGTCCTCTCTTTGCCCAGAAGTTCTGCCTATTCTCTCCTGCCTTGCTATTGGCCGTTTGGCTCTTTGTTACACCAATCATAGAAACACATCTTCACACAGTGTACAACTATCCTGAAACAATACTCTGCTCCTCTGAAAAAAGCGGTATAAGTTCTTAACCGCTAAGCCATCTCTTTAGCTATACTCAAAAATGTAAAACAGAAATAAGTTTAGTAGAGATGAAGTTTATTTTGTCGAGAATTCAATCATTTATGTTTGAGAATTGAAAGTTCAGAAGTCTGTGTGTGAGTTTCTCACATAATTTTCAGTATTAACAGTAACTACATTACAGATCTAAACATAAATCTAAAATTACAAAATATCCAATAGAAAGTAGTAGTTGTCACTTTGAATCAGGGAAACATTTCTTACCAGGAAAACCAAAAACAACATTATCAGCATGAGAAATCTATAAGTATCCAAAGGACCCTGTGAAGAGAATGAAAATTTAAGTTTTAAATTTACATTTGGGAGAAAATTTGCAACTTATTTATAAAGACTCCCCAAGGAAGAAGGTGTGAGGATGGATAACGCATACACGGAAAGATGGTTGACGTCTCTGGGAATCAAACACAGATGAGATGGCATTGTAAACCATGACTAAAAATTAAAAAGTACTCATGTTTGCCTTAAAAAGTAAAGCTACTATGGTAAGTAGTTTTACAATTTTTTCCTATGGGCAAATTCATATAAGACTCAGTACTTTTCGTCATGTATTTCTATCCAAGAGAGATAAAAGCATATTTCACACAAAGACTGAAGGTTTGTGGCAGCAGCATTCAAGTAGCCTCACAATGGGACCATCTAAAGGCCCACCAACAGCTCAGAGGACTAACAAGTTGTAAATCTAACTTGGAAAAACGTAAGGTCGTAAGGTCGTTAGGTTGTATGTCATATGTCAGTGCCTGCAGCATCAAGGAGGAATCTTGAATACAACACTTTCAGCAGAAAAATCCAACGCTGACTCTACATACCTATGGAATCCTCAAAAGGTTGAAAGGGTTGTTTACAAAAAGCCTCTCAGTGTGTGGGGCCAGTGACTGAAGTTACCAGCCTCCAAAGGGCATAAGGGAACTTAGCACCGGGGTGTTATACCTTTATTGTGATGGTGAGACTGGGAATGTGGATGTATGTCTAAGATAAGATCTGCACAAGTGAAAGGAGTGGCTTTTGTGTTAGTATATTTTGTATTTCAGTGGCAGTGTTAAAACAAGCATCGTCTTTTATTGTTTGGCCAATGTGTGAAATTTTGTCTCCTGTATTTTTATATAGAATAAATTCTAGAGAACCTATTGTGAGAAATGTAGAGTTAATAAAACTTATGACATTTTTTTGGGTCATGTCATTAGCCATGGAGGAAGCCCTATTTGAAAGCTTTGTACACAAGTAACGTCGTGGGTTTAAGAAGCAAATGGAACTCAGTGCAAGGGTTTGTTCCTGGCTGCTTTTCTTTTTCTTATGTGTTTGCTTGCTTTGTTTTATGATTGTGTGGAAATTGGGGTCAACTCAGAGCCTCACACATTTTAGGTAAGTGTTATACCGCTGAGGTACACATACAGCAAAGCTTGTTTATTATGCTTCCCCAGGGAAGACATTTTGCTAAGGAAATAACCTTATGCAGGTGGCATTGGCCCATTTCCTAATAAATTCTGTGAGTGGAGAGGTCCATTCTATAAGTAATCTAATTTGATATTATACATGTAAGTATAAAGAATCAGATGTATACTTTTTTGCTTTCTTTTACATCTAATGATCTTTGTTCATTTTCTGCCAGAAGAACTTGTAAACGGCCATAGTTCACATTTTCATTCACTTCTGAAGTATCAAGATCTTTCCCTCCAGCTTGTGAATTTAATTCTAAAATCAAAAATAAATACTATCAATGATGACAATGAAAAGTATTAACCAGTACAAAATTAAACACTATTATGAACACTGGGGGAGAAGGTTGGGATGAAGGTGGGTTCTTAGTTCTTATTGATGAGTTCACACATATTCTGTGCCATTTTTTACTGAAATTTCTAGTATATGTTCTTTAAAGCTTTTATTTCCTATGAGTGCTGAATGGCTGGCTGTGTATTATACTCTTGGGTTAGTTTCATTCATTCTTGAATTCCATGTTATTTTTGTTTTGTGAACACCTTGCTCATTCTGTAGCAGTATCCCAAAGACATTTAGGGTCAGAGAAGATAAATTTACAGGCTTTTATATTTGTGCAATATTATCTGTAACTTACTTCCATAGTTATTTATCATTTCTTCTGAGTAGAAAATTTAGGATCAAGTTCATTCAATTTCCAAATTTTGAAGACTACAGCAAAGGTCTTCCTTTTACAATTGCTATCTCACTTCAGACTTCTTGACTTCAAATTTGAGACTCTAAGGCACTGTCTACACCAGTGTGGCAGTGAGGTTTTATTCTGTTGGCTGGTGGGTTCGGAGTATAATCATTGGGGTTATTCTGCTTGGAACACACCCTGCTGCTCTGTTTCCAAGGATGATGAGAAGTGAGTTGTCTTCTACTATGTGTGTCCCCATTATCATTTTCATGCAAGATCAACTTTAGCCACAGTCCTGTACCTCTATTCTCCCTTGTGTTCATCTCAGAGCAATGAGCCTGTCTCCATCACCTGTCTCTAGCGTGTATTCAGAGATGGAGTTTTCTCCATGCATATTAACAGGATACTGCCCAATCACCCAGCCTAGAAAGTCACATCAATGTATTTAACTCATAGAAACTTGTTATTTTTATTTTTAAAATTTATTTATTTTTTACATCCCAATCCCAGTTCCACCTCCTTCCTCTCCTCCCACTCTCCTCAGTACCCCCCACCCCCCATCTGCTCTTTGGAGAGGGCAAGGCCTCCTCTAGGAAGTCTACTAGGTTGGCTGCATCATCTTGTTGAGGTAGGAACAAGGCATCTTACAGTGCTATTCTTGCATGCATATTAAAACCTAGCTTCATTCTAATGGTATCTTGGGAGGTATAAGAAGGAACATGTGTTTTTTGTTTGTTCTTTGAAATTGGAAGTACTTTATTGTTGGTGTCTCTAAATCTTGAATAAAGACATCTGAATATCTTTTTGAACCAGGTTAATACAACTGATAGCTGTGATTATCAGCATGGCGGATTTAAAAAGGAAGTTCAGTTGATAATTATGGATGATAATATTTAACAGACAGCACTAGGAAACTGAACCACTCCTAAACCATAGTTTTACATAAAGCATCAATGCTCTTGGGGGTTCTATAGAAGGAAACTCTTTTTTCAGCCATCATTTCTTTGTTACCCTTTTTATCCTTGAAGTAGTTAAAGACTCTTACAGTTATAAGGAACAGAATCCAATCCTGACAGGATAGCCATAAGAATTACCAAAGATGAGGCATATTGGTAAATGTATAAGGGGCTTGTATTAGCTGCTTCTCTTGTGGCTATTACCAAAATGCCTGTCAAGAAGCAATTCAACAGAGCAAGGTTTGGCTCATGGTAGGGATGCATGAGAGAGTGCATGGCTGGGAGGTGGGCCTGGGCTACCTCATATCTCAGGGGACCAGGAAGCAGAGCGTCAGAGAGTGGGAGAAGAAAGGCTGCATGTGTGGTCCAAGCATGATGCCTGCGACCTGCCTCCCATTACCCAACTAATTCAGCTGGGCCTTACTTCTTACAGGGTCCATAGCTCCGCAAAAGAATACTGGCTTTTGGGGACCAAGTGCTGAAACATGAGATTTTGGGGGACACCTCTCACAGAAACCACAGCAAAACTTAAGTGGTAGATATGTAATGGCAGAAATCTGGTAAGCCCCAGAGACCCCTCTCAAAGAGTGCTTATCAGTAATTTTAGGTAACAAATGAGTTCATCTAATCCTATTATTGTATCCATTCCAAATTCTCAAGGAGAGCTACTATGGTTAATCTCAAAAATGTGTTAGAAACCTGTCCCCTCAAACAGTTAGGGGAATGGTTATGTAATATAAACATAGCTGAAATCTGCCTTGAAAATTACTTTTTAAAAACAGATTTATTTATTTATTTATTATGTATGCAGTGTTCTGCCTGCGTGTATAGATATACACCAGCAGAGGGCACCAGATCTCTTTATGGATGGTTGTGAGCCACCATGTGGTTGCTGGGATTGAACTCAGGACCTCTGGAAGAGCAGCCAGTGCTCTTAACCTCTGAGCCATCTCTTTAAAGAGCTTAACAAAGAGTGTGAAGTGACTGCAGCTCTAACTACACTCAGACAAACATTCCAGAACACAATGGCATAGAGAAACTCAATTAGCCAATTTCCTGTTTTTATTATTAAGCAGGAAAACTTAAGCTTAAGTTCATATATCTTCCAAACAAACAAGCCCCACACCTTTTGTGACCCAATGACAGGAAATTAAATAAATGAGTAAGGGAAAGTTTTATAAATAAGTTAATTGATTATCAAAATCAGTTTGCAAAGTAATACATGGTCTTCAGTGAGGGGTTATGACATCTCTGCTTAAATTGCCAGAAGCATGCAACCTAAAAAAGATAATGCCGGTGAATTGTCTCACTTTGTAGGAAAGAGAAATGGTTTACTAAAATGAAAGCATTTGCAACTGTAAAAGAAAGACATTGTTTCAGACATCTTGACCTCATATTTGAGACTCTAAGGCAGTTTCTAAACCAGAGTAGTAGTATTGCATGAGGCTTTTATTCTGTTGGTTGCTAGGACTTGGGTAGTAATAATTCGGGTTATTCTGATGGGAACACATCCTGCTGCTTTCCGTTGAAATGATTCCTCACCAAACTGACTATTTTATTTTTAGGATAACGTTTGCCTGGAAAGGTTAAAATTGTCAGTGTAACCATTTTGGTTATTTTTTCCACTTGCAATTGAGGGTATTTTAAAAGCTAAGGCATACTATGCATATTACTCCTGGATTTTAATTAATATTTAATATTCAATAAAGGAGACTAAAATGGCTGTTAGACACTTAGGAAAGTGCTCAACATTCTTAGCCATCAGGGAAATGCAAATCAAAATAATGCTGTGATGCCATCTTACTCCTGTCAGAATGGCTAAAATCAAAAACACCAAGGACAGTTTATGCTGGAGAGGATATGGAGAAAGAGGAGATTCCTTAGGAAAATGAGAATCAGTCTACCACAAGATCCAGCAATTCTATTCTTAGGCATATACCCAAAAGATGGGCATTCATACAAGGACATCTGTTCCACTATTTTCATAGCAGCATTATTTGTAATAGCCAGAACCTGGAAGCAACCTAGATGCCCCTCGACTGAAGAATGGATAGACAAACTGTGGTACATTTACAGAATGGAATACTACTTAGCAGAAAAAAAACCAATGGAATCTTGAAATTCACAGGCAAATGGATGGAATTAGAAGAAACCATCCTGAATGAGGTAACCCAGTGACAAAAAGACAAAAATAGCATGTACCTACTCATATATGGATTTTAGACATAGAGCAAAGAATTACAAGCCTACAATCCACACTGCCAGAGAAGTTAGGAAACAAGGTGGACCCTAAAAGAGACATACATGGTCCCCTGGAGAAGGGGAAAGGGGCCAGATCTTCTGAGAAAATTGGGAGCATGGAGGGAGGGGAGTGGGAGCTAGGAGAAAGAGAAGGGTAGAAGAGGAGGGGAGAGGAGGACATGAGGGAGCAGGAAGCTGAGGCCAGGGAAGAATAGAGGAGAGCAAGCAAAAAGATACCATAGTAGAGGGAGCCCTTATAGGTTTAAAGAGAAATGTCCAGAGTCTACAAGGATGACACCAACTAACAATCTAAGCAATAGTGAAGAAGCTACTTTAAATGCCCTTCCCTAATAATGAGATTGATGACTACCTTATATGTCATTCTAGAGACTTCATCCAGTGGATGTTGGAAGCAGAAGGAGAGACCAACCGCTAAACACTGAACTGAACTCCTGGAGTTCAGTAGCAGCAAAGGAAAAGTGATGAGAAAAAGGATTAAGACCAGGCTGGTGAAAACCACAGCAACAGCTGACCTGAACAAGGGGGAGCACATGGAACCCAGATTGATAGATGGGAAAAAAGCATGGGACTGATCCAGAACCCCTGAACGTGGGTGTCAGTGAGGAGGCCTGGGCAATCTATGGGTCCTCTGGTAATAGATCAGTATTTATCCCTAGTATATGAATGGACTTTGGGAGCCCACTCCACATAGAGGGATACTCTTTCAGTGTAGACACACGGGGGAGGGTCTAGACCCTGCTCCAAATGATGTGACAGATTTTGAAGATCCTCCATGGAAGGCCTCACACTCCCTGGGGAGCAGAAAGGGGATGGGATAGGGAGTTAGTGGGGGGCAGGGGAGGAAAGGAGGGAGAGGGAATTGGGAATGATGTGTAAAACAAGTTTGACTCTATTTTAAATTAAAAAATAGAGAAAGGAAAAAAAGATGTGAGAAACATACCAGTGCTAGCACAGTGGTGAGTGCTACAAGTTGATGAAATGTGAGTGGTATCTTTAACATAAAAAATAAAGACTCAGAAGTAGGGATTTGGGTTGAAGCTGATGGTCAGATAAGCAAAGCAGACAAGCTCGTAGCTCTTAACCTTTACCCAGGCTGAAGCAATCCTGTCATCAAGGAGGATGGAAACTAGTTGCCCGAATGTGGCTGGAGACAAAAATGCCACAGATTGAATATCTGCTCCTATTTTATATACCTGAAGTGCTAGGATTAAAAGTGTGTGATCCTAAGTGCTATGGCCACCTTTGTGTGAGCTGCTTTCCCTTTTGACTAGATGAATTTTATGTATGTCAGGGTAGCCTTGAACTAACAGCAATCCATTGCTTGTCTCTTGAGACCTGGGATTAAAGGTGTGTGCCACCACTGCCTGGCTCTATGGCTAGCTAGTATGGCTGCTGGGATTAAAGGTGTGTATCCCCACTGCCTGACCTCTATGGCTTGTGGCTAGCTTTGCTTTCTGTACCCTCAGTTAAGCTTTAATAAATCAAAACAAATATATCACTACAATTTCCATTTTTGTCTAATACAAAAAGAAGGCTTTAACTAACTTAATAAAAACTATATATAAAAGTATATATAATATATATAGGCAATAAGTATATCAATAATATCTAGTCAATAACCATTTGACAAATTCAGTGAAAACTACTCCATCATCAATTTTATCTTGGTGAGTTCAAAATCTTGTACCTATTCTAATTTGCATTACTAACCTCTTAAGTCTCTCAACCTTATATACTTTATATTTCATTAGTGAGTTTCCTTTCTGAGTCTGGTAAAAAAGGAAAACTATAATTATACTATCTAGTCTTCAATTCCCTCAAATATCTGAGAAGAAAATAATACTAACTGAATAAACAGGAAGTGCAAGCAAGCCACTTCCAAAATATTTGAGAAATGATAAAAACAACTGGTTGCCTCAACAGTCACCCAAGCTTCCTCTGCAATGATGAGGCATCTACCTTCAACCTTCATGCCTAGCATATCTAATAGACATTTCTGTGAGGCAGGATATTCTGAAGGACTATCTCACCTTGTTTTAGAAAGATTTGCATTTTCTTTGGTGTCCTTTTTGTCCAATTTGGACAGCATACTATCAGCAATTGAGGCAAGGGCACTTTCTTGCCCAGTGGCTACTTTTGCCATGAAGAAAGTAAAATCCATGTAGAGTTTCTTCAGCACCCATCATCTTCTCTGTAGTTGATTGGTGCTACCAGGAGCAGATATGTCTCATTGCCATAAAAAAAAAGAATCTATGTTATTAAAACATCTTAAAATTCCATATTCTGTGAATCTCTGAAGTGTTTGAAGATGACCTGTCTTTCTAAAATATGTCTATTTGACCTTGAAAGCATACCCAATGTGACTACAAGTCTGATTGTAATAGTTGATTATTAACCTGTATTTCCTTATTATCCTATATAGTTGGTAATAATAACTTGCAAGAACCAGAAATTTGCATTACATTGTTACATGACCTATATAGCTACAATACCTCGAACAAGATTAGAAATATATGTACAGTATGTTTAACAAAATTAATATAAAATTTGTATCAATATACAAAATGTGTATACAATATACAAAAGTCCAATCCCATTTAAAATATTTAAAATGATTAATTGCTTTTTAGGAGTAGATTTAGAAATGTACCTTTTTATCTCATCATATCTATATCCTTCCTTTTTTCCTTTCAGAGAATATTCAATAAAACCCTTTTAATCCTATCACATCTGTATTCCTCTTTTTTTCTTTTCAAAACAAAAACTTTGAATCTAATCCCCTTTGTTCAACTTTCTCCCTGACTGTAACCAACAACATTTTGTAACCAGTCTCCCTAACAGTGACAAATATCCATAACCCATCAAGTGACCAAAAACCACCCACCCACCTCTTGGGAACGTGGGCATCATGTTCTTAAAGTTACTTCCTGCTCGCTGGGGGTGACAGAGTCTTTAGGGACTCCTGAAAAGAAGAAAAACTGAGGTTAATTTGAAAGTCTTGGAAGAGCCAATTGTATCATTTGTTGTTCAGTCTCTGAGTAATGGAAAGTGCAGAGCTTGTCTCAACTCCTGGCTAGAGCAATCTGGATCACCTCAGCTAGCCACCTCAAAATTGTTCTGAGCAGTGTCTGTAAGGCTGGATCATCTCAGTTAGTCACCCCTGAACTTGTTCTGAGCAGTTCTCTAGTTGGCGTTGTACAACTTAATGGTATTATCATAGTCCAGGTGGAATTGTTATTGTGGGATTTGATCTTCCTTTTTTTGTTTGTTTGTTTTGTTTTGATTTTTGAGACAGGATTGCTCTGTGTTAACAGTCTTGGCTGTTTTTAAACTCACTTTGTAGACCAGGCTGAGCTCAAACTAACTGAGATCTGCCTGCCTCTGCCTCCAAGTGGTGGGATTAAAAGAGTGTGCTGCTACCACCTGACTGGGATACTGTCTCCATTTTGGAGATTTTAGAGATTGTATTAGGTCAGATTATTCCTTTTCTAGATAATTTTGTTCAGGTAGTTCTCCCTTCTTCTTTGGATGTTTATTTCTCCAAAGTCTTACATTCCTCAAGATGTTTCCTTTTACTTTCCTGAAAATGCAAAAATAAAACCCTTCCCCAGCACTAACTAATCTATTTTGATTTGTGGTTTCTCCTGATATTTTTGTTTTAATCTTCTAAAACTCTTCCATCATCCAGAGCAGTGTGGTTTCTTACAATAAGCATTAATCTCTTTAATTGTTCTGGGGAGGAGTTTCCACAGTTACAGGAAATGACTGAACAGAATTTGACATGGGGACCTTTGAGAGGCCCCTCAAGATGTTTTCCAATGGCTAAGTATTACCTTGCATGTCTTTTGTTGACCTACATCCTGTAGTCCAATACCTGCCTTTGCCACTCCTTCTGCATAATCCAGAAGGGAGGGGTGTTCTTTGTGGATTATATTTATAAAAAACATTGTTTCTTTTTTTTAAAGATCTATTTATTTATCATGTATACAGTGTTATGTCTGCATGTAACCCTGTAGGCCATAAGAGAACACCAGATCTCATTACAGGTGGTTGTGAGCTACCACATGGTTTCTGGGAATTGAACTCAGGACCTGTGGAAGAGCAACTAGTGTTTTTAACCACTGAGACATCTCTCCAGCCCATCTTCAAAGGTTTTTACTTCAGTAAATGCAAATATTTCCTTTATAGTGGTTGGATAATAGTGGCATAGATAGGCCTTCTGTTAAATTACCCGCTGCCCTCTGATGGGTACTCAGATGTTTCTGAGTTTCAGGGCTATGAATGGTTCTATGGTGGACAATTTTTATGTATCATTTTTTTGCATGTTATGACTGCGTCTCCTAAGCACCCTAGAAAAGGCAATGAGTGGACAGATCTTCATGCATTCCCTTTCAGTTTTGCTATGGGCTGTTAGTTTCCTACAACCAAAATATCCCACACTCACTCAAAGACTTGAGGGAAAAACAAAATAAAACCTAGTCAGGCAGGCAGGGACTCATATGGGAGTCCTACCTGTAGCTCAGGCCTGGGCCTGGGTTGGTGGCCTCAAAGTAGCTTTTTCATGAATTTGTACTGTAACACTGTGTGGAAAAAGGTAACAGGAAAAATAAAAACCCAGAGATAGATATGGGGGGGGGGGCGTCAAACTGATGGTCAGATAAGCAAAGCAGCCAAGCCAATAGCTCTTAACCTCTACCCAGGCTGAAGAAATCCCACTCTTAATGTGGCTGGAGACTAATTGCCCCAGACTGAATATTTGCTCCTATCTTACATACCTCAAATGCTGGGATCAAAGGCATGTGATCCCAAGTGCTGAGTTCACCTTTGTGTGACCTGTTTCTGTTTCAGACTGGATCAATTTCATGTATCTCAGTGTGGTCTTGAATTAGCTGTTTGTCTCTTGAGTCCTGGGATTAAAGGTGTGTGCCACCACCACCTGACTTTATGCCTTGTGGCTGACTTTGCTTTCTGTATCCTCAGGTGACTTTAATAAATCATAAATAATAGATCACCTCAGGTGTCAACATGCTTAGTCCTCATTTTACTTGGTACTTATTATGACAGACCACTCAATTCTGTCTGGATGGAGTATCAGATACATTAACAAAAATATATAAATACCATATTTTCTATTTCTCTGTTTTCTCATCTGTGAAATAGAAACATATTAACATTTATATCCCATTGTAATAACAATAAAGTATATTAAGATTATGTATAGAACAAGTAATAAATACTGTTTTTTGTTTTTATTTAAGAGAAAGAGAAGTGTTATGTAACTGGGTTTAGAAAGAAACTAGGAGCCAAACTGATAGATCGTTAAAAAGCAAAGTACTAATCTACCAGTTTACCTAGTAAGCAGAGAGTCATTAAAAATATTTAATGCAAAAGGCTCAAGAAATTAGAATTGAATTTTAAGAAGATTAATCCACTATAGTCCAGCTTGGAAGTGAGAAATGCTGAAGGGGAAATAGACCAACCAAAACATGGCTTCAACAAAAGTTGAGGAACAATAGATTTCTAAGGAAGGTATGCAAAATAAAAATTATTTTCACATTTAATATGCATTTCATATGATTTTACATATAAGTAGATATTCATATACATTCTTATACCTTGATAAATATTTTGTGCAGCATTTTTATGTATTATCTCCCAAATGCTTTGTATTTTACAAAGACAAATAGAAAAAATGTGAATGGATCAATATGGTTGACTTATTTTATTTTACAGGTGAGTATGTGACGGAAGCAAGACATGTGAAGGCAAATTTTCAAAGATAAAGATGTATGTAAAGTGGGAAGTTGTCCTAGAAAGAACACTATTGGGACTGGGATTGGTCCAAATTAAAAAAACAATGCCAAAGAGTGGAGTCATAAAGTTAAATTGAAAGACAAAATTACATGACCATTTGCCTTAAACTTTGTGAATATCAATGTTTCCATTTTAAAAATGAGTGCAATAGTATCCTTGAGTAGCTGATTATGATCAGGTGAGAAAATGAATGGTTTGGATAATAGTTTTAATATTATGTACTCAATAAAAATATTTTGAAGGATTGAGAAGCAGATGATGGTGAAAAGAATTTAAATGGTGAAAGACACATGATTCCAGTGGATAGCAGAAAGTAAAATTAATGAAATGGAAAGTAATATGTACCATTAACACAGTCAGATTCCTAGTACATGTGAACATTTATAAAATACTTTCCTAAAAGTATGAGCTCCCTATATGACTGTACTTATAAGCTCTGGGATACAGTTTTGGAGACTTAAATGACCTCAGTTAAATTCAAAAGAAAAAATAATCCCTCTATGAGTCTTCAAATTAATGATTGAATCAATCTGTATTTATGTCTGTATTAGGAAGCCATAACTCAGTCTCATTGGATGCTCCGGTTAATGAGACGCGTTCTCCTAGTGAGTTTTCCTATAAACTACATTTTTAAATTTAAGTTAAATGAGAAAGCCAATTTCCCATGACACTCTGGGATTGTGCCTACAGGCAAATTTCTCTCAAACCCCAAATTCATTTGCTGCATGCTTTAATGATGTTCGTTTATTAAAAAGTCCATGAAAATTAACATAAGGACAATGCATATTTATATGCATAAAATTGATTTTTTTAAATTGAAAGTTAAAGTTCAATAGACAGTGCAGTGTGGCTTGTATTTCTATCCCCACCACAGATTGGAGGATGTTTCTCATCCACACTGGACCCTGCAGAGATGTAACACCATCCTGCTGTTTCTGCAAGTGCAAACTCTGCTTGGATTTCCAATACAATTACAAGATAATTAAGCTTAACTCTTCATGGAGGAGTTCAAAACAGGAACTGACCTCTTCCTGGCTTAGTAGCACTCTCAGGACAGAACATTTCACTAACGATTATTGCATACACGCCACACATACACACACACACACACACATACACACACACAAACACACACCACACATACACACACACACCACATATACATACACAAAAACACACCACATACACACATATCACATACACCACACACACACACACACACAAACACACACACACACAAACACACACACACAGTATTCTATTTTTTTTAATTAACACAGCTCAAAAAAGAATATGGCTTTGGCTACTGCTTCTGATTCCTTCTGAAACAAGACCTTGATCACTAGACTAGTTTAATTAGGGTTTCCCAAATAATTGCTCTTAAGGCTTCATTAAGGTAATGATAGGGTTTTATTCTCAATAACATTATTTCCCAGGGAAAGAAAGGCAAGTGTCTAACCTATTCTGTATAACAACAGTTCAGCTCTGGAAAAAGATGGATGTGGCTTTTCTGTTTTTTTATCAGTAGTGGCTGTGACTGGCAAGGAAACACATGGCTTCATCTGATGGCGTCATCATGATGGGAACTCATTTTGCACAATGTTCTAGGGACCATCACTTGGCAACTACATCTTTCTGAACCATGACCCTTAGGTTTTCAGAGCTGTGTTTGAATTCCCAACCCTGTACACCTGTGGGTTCAGGGTTCAGGGATAAAGGGGCATCACTGAGGATATTATTAATTTCTAGTTGGTTCCTCTAACTAGAAGGACGTGGATTTGGAGAATTGTGTTGGGGGGGATGAATCCAAGGATTGTCACCTTTCCAGTGTGTCATCCTTGGGTCATCCTGAGGCCTGTGGAGGATTTGAATGCTTGGAGAGATTAGGGAGAGGTTGGCAACCCAGAGAAACAGAGTCAGTATATGAAGTAGGCTTTCATCTCACTACATTACCCATGCCTAATCAGATTTTATTAGGGAGTCATGTACTGATAGCAGTGATACAGAAACACACACACACACACACACACACACACACACACACACACACACACAGCCTCATCACTGGTTCCCTGCCATTGTGTTGTCCTTGTGTCTTCCCTAATGAGTTAGTCATATATTGGTTCAGCTGAGCTTTCAACAGTTATCAACCCCAGTCACATTATCATTCCTTCCCATGTGAAACTCTTTAGTAGCCTCAAACCAGTTTTGGAATCAAATTCAAGATTCATTATTAAAGTATACAGTATACAAGGACATGGACATGTATTAAACATACTGAATCTGCCATTCAAAATACCTTCACAAGGAAATTCTCAGACAAAGATGACTTCTACAGTAAAGTTAGAAAAATGTGTGTAAAAGGAATAACTTCAGCTTGAGACACGCTTAAAGGAAGCAATTTTTCTCTACTTGTTTTATGAGTCCAGTATCAACAGAGGGCTAAAGTTCAGTTTCCAACACCCATAGTCGACAACTAACACTAACAACAGCCCCAGTGAATCTGACACTCCCTTCTGCCCCACAGGAATGCCATACATACATCTACAAACCCACCCACAGACACATATAGACATAATTAAGAACAAAAATAAAATCTTTAAATTATAGAGCAATATTTATCTCATGTTTATTTGAGGAAGCCTATCTAATAAAAAAAAACTAAAGTAATAAATCATGGGAATAGAGAACTATTGGTAAGTATTTGAACATGTCTCAACATAAAAACTAATTAGTTTAAAATACAAATAACAAGAAGCAACAGTTTGTAATATATTGCTGAAAGGGGATTGCTAGTCCTTCCTTTTAAAGACTGAGATAGATAAAGCCAAGCAGCAGGTAATAGGATTAAGGAGGTAACAGAAAGCCTGTGTGGCAAGCTCTAACTAAATGCTAGGAGTTGACCTATCAGAAAATAGAGTGAAAATTGAAGATTATCATAGTGACTAAAGCTGGGAAGGCAGGCAGACACAGAAACGGAGAACAGTTGTGAGAATATGGAGGATACGGCTTTTTTCCAAGTTCAGGAAATTTGAGATGCGATGTCTTGGTGAGATTGGAGGACCATACATCATAATTGACTTCTGAGAAAGTTGCCCATTTTACGAGGTTTCATTGGGACTCCGTACATCTAGGGGGCAGTTCTGTTTTCCTTGTCCACAAAAAGCTTCTCCTTACACCATGGAACCCTTGGGGTTTGCATGTCCCTTGTTCTCTCTGGGCCCCTATTCCTTCTCCACCTGGCTAAATACCTTTCAAACTAAACATACTTTAGTTTTTATGCTCCATTTTATGAGTGTGAAGTGGAAACTGTTGACTTTTATGGACATTGTAGATATATTTCGTTCTGGGTGTTAAAAAACCGGGGCCAAATAGTTGACCCTGGAAGCCCATTTTGTAGGACTTTGTCGTATTTTATGTAGATGAAGAAGAAATTTTAGGGACAAAATAATTGTAAATGATTGAGTAACAGAATATGCTTCATATCACAATAAAATGATATGTAGCTATTAAAATGACTAAAAGACTAGCCAAAAGAACATTCTTATGAATCATTTAAGTGAAGTATAAATGTGTGTCTAGACTATGGTTAGAACACTATAAAAATGACATATATTTGGGCCGGGTCTGGGAGGAAACAGTGAAAGTTGAAGTAGTTTTAGTCACAGAGTAGATGAAACAGTGCTCAAACCACAGTGTATGAGGGAATCAAACAAAATAGGTACAAAAAAATTCACATCCCACAAACACCCCAAAAAGTTTGCATCTAGTCATTCTGAGGGTGACTAGACATTACATTTTAAAGGAATATTCCTGAGCTATTCAGGGGTGGGTTGTAATTGTTGGGGTGCAGTGACAGCATGGTGTGAGACTTACAGAAATATCACTACATCTCACCAATGTGATATTGTGAACTGTCCCATAAATATTACATGAGAAAGACACTTTTTTCATTGCCTGCCTTGAATCTAGTTGAAAATGTGATAGATTTAATTTATTTATATGTATCTCTTTTATTGCCAGTGGCTGTGGAACTCTGTTTGCCTAACTTCTCATTAGGGCGAGAGACGGATTTCTTTTGGTAATTTATTAACAACGAGCATAGTTCTCAACCTTGAGCAGGGCAAACAAAATTATGTATGGCAGTACCAATCACTTCTTAACTGCAGAAGACTTCACAAAAGGAGTTTTCTGACTGGAGAGGTTTGGAGTCAAGACTCCCATAGATAAATTTACATTTGTTGATTCCTTATTCCGAACACCTAGGTTTTCTTTCACCTGTTGGAATAAGATTGCATCCATGACACAACTCCTGCCAGACTTTGCTCTATCTTGCTTGCATTCTTCTAAAGGAATTGCCCCTCTTGAGTCACTCACCAGTTAGCCTCCATTTTGGAAGGAACTTAGTATGGGGAAATAACAACTGTGACATGCTGGAATTTGATCAATGATCAATACCTACTTAGTTACTGTCCTTAAAAAACTTGATCAACATACAGAAAATGCCAAGTACAGGTCAACCATTGCCAGTCCATCTGCTGAGACAACTAATCTCATTGAGCAGAGTTCCAACACAGATCATCTCTGCAACTTTACTGGGTACTTGTACTAGATTTAAAATAAATTAGTCACAATGGCCTCATAAATTCCCATATCTTTTTCTGGTTCCCACATTCTCTTTAACTATTCACTGGGATGATGTTCCAACAAGCCACGTATCTAATATCATCATGCTTCCAGCAATTAGAAGTTATATGTCACTTATAATTAGATGTGGATAAGACAAGGAAGCTAATAGTCACCTTTCCAAACAAAACACCTTGCAAAACTCAGCACTGAGAAGAAAAGCAGCTCTGTGATAGGCACTAGACCAGGCACTAGTTCTGTACATGACAGCCAGAAGCCGAAACGTGGAGGTAAGAGATATAAGTGAAGTGACGGACAAAGTTAGAACTCCTTTGTCTGATTCCAATGCCTCTTTCTCTTTCTTTTTGCTCACTGTGCTATAAAAGCACTCAACTTGTAGAATTTGTAGGATTTAGTATGAAAGGTAGAAATGAATTAGGAGGTAAACTTTATTGGTGCTGTGATATCAGGCAAGATATCACTAAATGATGTTTTCTGTTTGTTTCTTTCTCCCTCCCCCCATAATTGCTGTCTCGATAATTTGTGTATGGTGTGGCTTTGGAGTTTCACCAAGGCCAAAAGTCATGAAAGAAAGAAGAGAGAGGAGATTATCACAGGGAATACTATAGACAGATTCTTGACACAAAATTAATGTGCGGGGCAAATGGGGAGTTGAGCAAAGATGATTAATTGCTCATTAAAATTTACCTTGGCATTAAAGTGTGTCAAGGGCACATATCCTGAAAGGCTACAGGAGAAGACTAAGAGACATGAGGGAGAATTTTGTTGTGAGGTCATTCATTTGTTCTGTCCTGTGTACTTAAATGCACGAGAACCAGAGCTTAGTGACTGACGTGATGATAAAGATAAAAAATGGACAGCACGGCAAGGACAATTAAGAGGCTGGTGTTGACGGGGCTTGCGAAAGGAACAATGAGCACACATGTTCACACTGCAAGAGAATTCTTCTACTACTACGACTTCAATAGGAATGTCAAGGAGAAATTAAATTGATGCTGAATCTAACGTTTCAGTGCTTTTTCCATAAACTACTCACGAACCCCTTTGACAATGAAACCTAAAAATCTTTGTGAGAACCGAGGATGTCCATCAGCCATTGAGGGGAACTGCAGGGGACTTCAGTGAGACACCAGAAACAGACAAAGCTTGACAGAGTGTCATTGCTGTGACTATATGTCTGATCTTTGTGGGAGAGAAAGATTTGGCAGAAGCAAAACCTCACACTTCTCAGTTCACCTTGGAGACTGTGGAGAAGAGCCTTCCAAATGGCGACGTTTCCTTCCCAGTAGAGGCAAGACAAACTCATCCCTTCCCTCCTCAGTTCTCTCTCCTTCCATCCTTTCAATGGACAAATTCAACAGAAGCAAAATCAACCAGGTAGCAGGAGTGGAATGATAGGATGTGTTGCACGTTTACATGCTTTTTCACCAAATAGGCAGAAATACATGTGCAAAAAGATGCATGCATGATACTGAGATTAAATAATGCTGAATATGATGACATTTTATATACTTATTTAATAGAGAATGAGCCACAGATAGACTTTCTTTTTATTACAAATTAACCTCTTGATATATGATATCCAGCTAACTTCTGTACAGTTGATTGTTAGTCTAATAAATCTTACATTAAATTTGTCACATGGCCTGGTTTCAGTAGATTGCATCACCCATCTTCCCGTTTACATGTTAGAGTACTAGCCCTATTGTAATCATTTTAGAGATGGCTGAGAGGGGTCTTGTCAAGGTTAAATGGGGTCCTAAGGATGGGTCACAAGTCTGATAGGGCTGGTGCTCTTAATGAAGACTAAGAGACACAAGAGTTCTCTGTATAACTGAAGGCCAACTGCAGGCCAGGAGAGAGCTCCCTAGGCACCATCAGCATCCTAGCCTTGGTCTTCCCAGGAACAAGAATCACAAAAATGTAATTTTCTCTTGTATAAAGCACCCAGTCTACGGTGTTATGCTAAGGAACCCTAGCTGACTCCTACACATGCACTTATAGTCATTATGGTCATTTACATGACTTTATTTACATTCTTTTTATTTTCATTGGATGCAATTTCTCCTTCCCAAGTCATCTCTCCTGTTTCCCTGGATTTTGGTTCTTCTGTTAGAAGCTTAGTGTGGGGATTATTTACTTATAATATTATAGAATATCTGGAGGCACAGAGCTCATTAGCCTTGAACAATGTTCACTAACCCTTTCCGAGTATGTTTTCTTTTTCTCCCTGAATCATTTTAGCGATTGTCAAATGTGTCTATTCATAAGTTCAGATATTGAGATTATGATGGAACTCAACATTATTTAAGGAAGAAATAAGTGCCTTATGAAATTAATTCCTTATATGACCTCCCTAAAACTCTCCTTGACTTAGATGGGATGCCAGCCATCACATAACTATGTAGTGTTCCTATGTTTTGCCTGCGTTTTAAATCTTAATTGCAAATAAAGCATTTTATTCCTTTGTATTGGCATGGTGGTCATTGTTACAGAGGAATGTTCTAGTACTCAGTTTGTAAGACTACTATAATAATTCAGAACAAAAGAGTGTATTGATAAGCTAGATGAGTCAATTAAACAATGCCTTCCCCGAAGAGGGGTTAAAACATTAATGCCTGGGAAATTGCATAATGACTTGGCTCATCTAGAGAGCCCTCTGCGACTTCTCTTCATGTAGGTGACCAAATTCTTTGACAGATTTGCACTTGGGCTGACCATCCCCTTCTATTGTTTCAGGCAGGAATATGGTTGTGTTACATCCAATACTCATGCTCATTAAGAAGCCTCAGCAAAACCTGGAATGTAAGCTGCAAAATTTATCTTAACATTTGAGTTGCATGAGTGTCCAAGCAAGTACAGCCAAGAAATTGGGAGGGGGGTGTTGTGTTAAATTCAACATTTAAATGTATCAAACAACAAAGTTACAACACAGGTCAAGAAACTGAAAGAACCAAGAAGAGAAACACATAAATATAGAATTAAAATTGGAAATGTAAATGTCCATTGTCTGTTCAGAAGACTTGTGGACAGAAAACCAAGGAGGTATACCAGAGTGTAGGCTTCAACGGACACTGTAACGATATGTGACACACAATTACTGACAGTAAAGCTAAGTATTTAATGTAGAAAATTACTCACAAGATACCAAACCCAGAGGAGCCAAGCAGTTCTCAGCTAGCTGCCGGACCGGAAGCCGAACTCCAGGAAAAGATACCGAGACTTCCTGTGTGCTGTCTTTTATGCCTTCCCCCGTAACGCCCCTAGCCATGCCCAAAAGTGGGCCTGGCTAGTGACATAGTTCCACCTACGTATGTATACGTCTTTACGTCCAGCCGTATACGTCTTTAGTCCTGCCTAAAGTGGGTGTGGTTAGTGGTGTGGTAAACCGCCCTTTTATTACCTCATCTGTATGCGCCTCTAATAAGTCACATGTTTAATGGTGGCATCAGACTTCCTCCTACACCAGAGAACTGGGCAACACTACCAGCCAGCAGCGAGTGGCTGACATTTAAAGAATATACTGTACTTGGCAAAGTCTAAGCAAAATATTTCGAGTGCCCATGAATCTTATATCATGATAAGCCATAACTTAGTCACTGAAGCATTCACGAACTTAAAAGAATTAAAAAGTGTCCACGGTGTATTCACTGACATTATAGATGAAGGCACATGCAGAATAATAACAGAGAAATCCCCCATGTTTGAAAGTGGAACGATATATTTCTAAATTAAAATGTGTAAGGCACGTTTAATAACGAAAACTCTTAGATGAATGCAGGACCTACGGAGACGCATCTGCAGAGAGGACACAGGGGGTGACAGCTGCTCCAGAGCATGCTGAGCTTCACTGGTCACCAGAGAAATGACAAAATCACAATAATGGACCACTTCCTACCTGCCAGGATGGTGACTGGCCAACAAGGAGAGAGTAAGTGTGGACGAGATGAGGGAATCAGACCCCATAAGGGGTGCCGAGGAGTCCATAAGAGGATGTTCCTTATACACAAATGAAAAGCTGTCCTTAAGTCATTAAAATCAAAATTTCCATATGATCCAGCGATTCCTTTCCCGGAGACATATCTTAAAGACCTAGCATCAGGGGTGCAGAGAGATTTTTTCTTTCACCCATGTTCTTAGTGGTAGGGTTTACGATCAACCAGAAGATGGAAGCCAACTTAAGAATAAAGAAAACGTGGTACACATCATGGAACGTTACCATGCTGTGAAAAGAAGGAGACTGGAGTCCTTTTCACACCGTGAATGGGCCAGGAAGCCGCCGGTGATGAAAGGACACTCACTGGATAATTTCATTTCTATGCGGGACTTAACGGTGGTCAGTATCACAGAACAGGACGGTGACAACCGGGGTCTGAATGCAGAAACAAGAAATTGTGGTGAGACAGACACACTGGTTCAGCTGGATGAAACGCTCAGCTTGACAGCCTGAGCTTAAAATGGTGAAAGCCCCACATTTTATCTCACATACAACTTGTGACAATAAAAGAGCATGGGGACACAGTAAAAAACGGCCCCCTGGGGTTCCATTGTATTAAATACCCCCCACTGGAAAAGAGGAACCCTGAGGCTTGGTGGCTAAAGAAGGCCCTGTGCCTGCAGGCAGGAAACCCTGGTTCAGTCCTCAGAGCCAGCAGGGAAGGGGGGGGAAAGAGAAAGAGGAGGAAATGAGCAAAATATTTTGATTTCATATCTCAGGATTTCAGAACAGGAATCCAAAAATAGAAGAGTAAAACAAAAGCGGATCAAACGGAGGGGAGAAATAGTAAAAGAAAAATCTGAAATCAATGACACCTTAAAGTATGACATGAGGTGTGTCAGTGAAAACAATGTTTTTGCTCCCTGGAAAAGTTAATGCGATGAGCTTACTTGTGACCAAGAATGGCACAAAAGAAAAGAGAAATCACCGTTTGTGACAGCCAGTCCACTGCTCCAGGTGCTCTAGAACATGGGGCGCGTGTTCTGCTGGAGTCATTACGGTTTTTGGTTTTTGTTTTTTGTTTTTCGAGACAGGGTTTCTCTGTATTGTCCTGGAACTCGCTCTGTAGACCAGGCTGGTCTCGAACTCACAGAGATCCACCTGCCTCTGCCTCCTGAGTGCTGGGAGTCACTATGTTTGATGCCAGGTTAATATGATGAGACTCCTTAGCTACCTCGTGGGCTCTGAGGGCTTTAGTGTTTTGGAGCACAGGGCTGAGGCTGAAACCGGCTTGTGGAGGTCCAGGCTTCCTGGTCATCCGCTGTGTGACAATGCATCCTTCTCCTGAGAACAAACAAACTTAATTAACCTGCCGTGCAGCCTGCGCTACCTATCAATCCCTTGCTTCATCCCATTGAGGTAATTCATTTGTCGTAACAAGAAGCAGAGTGAGAGCACTTAAGCTCCTTCATATATTTTTCATTATGCCAGGAACATTTTACAAGATTGCTACTTCATAATAGCTCCATTAGAGAAAGAACCAGGCACGTCTGCTTCCCAGTGTTGTCATTGTGCTCCTGGCTCTCCATGAAGGAAGGTCACTTCTGTGGCGAAAGGAATGACAGGGGCTTGCCTGTGGAGCTTGACTGCAGACGAACTTTATGCACCTCCTCATGAGATAGCCGTGGCTGACTGACTGACAAGGTAGCATTTCTAGGCCCCAGACTTTTGAAGTAGAAAATGTTCACTTTCTGAATGATGAAGATTCAGACTGCTCCCTGATTGCTACTTAGGCGCTAGACAATGGGTGTCCTAGTGCCGGTCATCATCCTCTGGTCCTAAGCACCTCACGGGCTGATTCCTGAAGAGCATCTCTTCCCTAATAGGCCCTATGGAGGGAAACAGCCTCTACTGATTTGCACCACAAGTTCCACTAAAACCCCAGGGGGGACATGGTCATGCATGGTGTTTGATTAAGGACATAGAGAACTTGAGTGTTTACAACTATGTGGGACAGTGTTTTTCAAACTTTGGGCCATTTAAAATGATCAAAGAGAAGTGTCTCCTAAATCTTCACCCACATTTGAAATGATGTAAATGAAACAATGCTTTTTTTTTTTGATCGGTAAGAATCACTATTATTCAAGGTGGGACATTGAAATCTTCCAGCAACATGATCTAGGTTGGTGAACTGAGGGTTGGAGCTGGCAGTCAGGGCTCTATCCGGTGAAGCATCATTTATGGATGCATTTACTATTGCACATGTGCACGCCGTGTGTGGGGTGTGCGTGTGCCACAAAGCATGTGTGGTCACGGGGCAACTGAGAGGAGTCGGTCTCTCTACTCCCACCTTTACGTGGTTTCTGGGGCCAGAACACAGCTTGCAGATTTGCATAGGCAAGCACTGTCCCCTGCTGAGGCAGCTTGCTGGCCTGTGCCCCTTTTTATTTTTATTTTTTTCATATTTTTTTATTTAACGTTTTACGCATGTCACTCTCAGTTCCCTCTCCCTCCCCTCCTCCCCCACCCCCAATCCTCCCAACCCCTCACCCCCACTCCATCCCCAGGGAGGGCAAGGGCTTCCATGAGAGATTTTCATAGTCTGTCACATCATCCCAGGAAGGGCCCAGGTTCTTCCTCATGTGTCCAGGCTGAGAGAACATCCCTCCACGTGGTATGGGTTCCCAGAGTCCACCTTTATGACAGGGATAAATACTGCTCTACTCTCCAAGGTCCCACAGATTGCCAAGGCCTCCTCTCTGTCACCCAGTTCTCCCTGCCTCCCTGAATCCAACTTTGAAAGTTACCACAAGTGAGATCACACTGTGTTCTTCATATTTGGCCTAGCATAATAACTGACAGCTAAGTCACAGTATGGTGTGTGTGTGTGTGTGTGTGTGTGTCTGTCTGTCTGTCTGTCTGTCTGTCTCTGTACACAATACATAATATATATCCCATTATCAATTTATCCACCAGTTGACACCAGGTTCCCCAAGCCCAAAGCAACAAAAGCAAATTTAGACACACGGGATCTTATTTAAAATTTCTATATAAAGGAGCAACCAACATGATGGAAAGGAAAAAAATAACATTGAGCAAGTGAAAATATTTTCACACCATGCATCCTGATACAAGGTTAAGATCTGCAATATTTAAGGGACTCAATAGTAACAAAAAAAGTAACAGAACACCAGAAGGAGTCCTTTGGATTTAAGTCAATTAGGACCTACTAACCAATCTCTTTGCACTCTTCCCTCAACCTATGATTATTTTGTCATTAAATTCAATGAGCTAAATCATTAAGGCTCTACATACGGGTCAGTATGCTGTGTTTGTCTGTGGTCTGTCTATACCTTGGTTGCTATGCTTCATGTATTGTCTGTTGTGTCTTTTAAAATAGCTAGAGAAGATTGTATGCTCACCATAAAGAAACGATAAACATTAAGAGAACAGATATGCTAATTAGCCTAATTTTGTCGCCATTCAATATGTACATGGAATAAAATTTTAGTTCATAAATTTTCAGAGTTATGTGTCCATTAAGAAAGAAGTGAGGGGTAGCTGGGCTGAGGAGTCACTGGGTAAGAGCACTAACTTTTTTGAGGACCTGAGTTAAAATCCCCAGTGCCCACATAAAAGGCGGGTGTGACCGCATGTGTGTCTCCAGTGTCAGCACTCTGTGGTACAGAAACGAGGAAACTGGGGTGTCGCTGTAACGATAAATGGCACACTTGTTGAGGGTGTAGGTAACTGTTTATTGTAGAGATTACTTACAAGAGAAAACGGGCAACAAAGATGAGTCAAGCAGCTTCTGCCATAGAACCTGAAGCCGAAAAGAGAAAGTGGGCCTGGCTAGCGATGTAGTTCACCGCCCTTTCATTACCACATCCATATGCGCCTCTAAAGCACCGCATGGCTAGGGCGCTGTCCTAAAGTCTCCTCCTACACTGGGGTCCACTGGCTGATACCCTAGCTCCAGAATAAGGTAGAGAGTGACAGAACAGGATCCCACATCCTCCTCTGATCTCTACACATGTGTAGCGTATGTACATATGTACATGCACATGTTTACCTATCTCACACACACACATCACACACGAACACACACACACACACGCACACACGCACGCACATTCATACGTATACATGAACAGAAATAAACTTCAAAAACAATACAGAAGAGATGGCCGTAGTACATGGACAGATATCTCTCAAGACAAGACATATGGAGGACTGAAAGAAATATGAAGAAAGCTCACCATCAATACTCATCGGATAAATGCAAACTTCAACCACAAGGAGTGATCCCTCTTACCAATAAGGCCAAAGACAGCCAGTGAAGGTAAGGAGATGTAGAAAACAGATCCTTGTATACTGTTGGTGGTAATATAAACTATCACAATCGAGGCAGACTAAAATGGTGGTTCCAAGAGGCTGAGGCAGTGGGCATGGGGATCAGGACCGATAAAAGGATGTAAAATTTCTATTGGATGGGGGAACATGATGACTACACTGCATTCTTGCAAAAAAAAAAACTAGGAGAGATGTTTAATGTATTCACTAAAACAGTAACTGAAGGAGTTTACCCTCACTAGACAGATGACTCCTCCCATATTGTAAATAAACTGTAAGAAATCATCTTGTAGACCAGAAAGGAATGCAATTTTTTGATAGTTTAAGAAAATAACATCAACAAAAGCAAACAGTTGATTGTTTTAAAAGTCTCTGTAGCTCATTGCGCCTTCTGACCCTATCTTTAGGAGTCTTTTTCGGCATTCCTGGATGAAATCCCAGACACATCTTCCTTTGGTGTAGTAACAAATAGTTTTATTGCCTAGGGTCAAAACAGCAAGGCTGAGATTAAAGCTTCAATGTTTCATTTGCTTGGAAGCCTCTTCTATCCCCAGCCTTGCTCTTCTTTGGCAGTGGGGCAATTCCACAGCCTCATAATGATTTTGCTCACTACTTTGCTCATTTATCTTTGTTCTCCTAATGTTGGAATGGGGGGACTAGGGACAGATAAGAGAAAGGAAAGGTTTCCTACATGATACAGCCATAACCTGGCAGCGATGCCCCTCTGAGTGTGGCAGGTGTCCAAACGCCCTTACATCACAGGCAAAGCACTTTGATAGCTTCTTGGAGACTTACCAGAAACCTCTTATTTCCAGCTCCATGGTGGGAATGAGGTGTCCTTGTGGTTTAGTACTTATCTCCCCTGCCTGGGTTCTGAAAGGTGTCCTGGGATCCTGCTGAATACACTCACAGCTTCTGGTGCTTTTGATTGGGAATCAATACTCACGGCTCAGTTTAAAACACTTAGGGTTAGTAGTGGTCTACAGAATCCATATAGGTTCTCACCTTTTGCCCTCAGATTGGAAGTCCAGGCCACCCCTCAAGCAGCAAAGCGTGTTGACAGTGGGAACGAGTTGTCTGTAGACAACACAAGTGGTTTGCTGCCCTCATCCAAATACTTACCTACCGCCTGAAGTCAAGTAGACAAGTATCTCCAATTCTAAGAGCTTTGTTATTTTTACATGCATTTACCTGTTCTTCCAAGAACCTTTCCCTACCTAGATTCATCAATAAGATAGGACATGGCTTGACTTTTGATTTTATTATTAATTTCTCACATTCTTCAACATACTCAAGTAAGGAAAAGTTTCTCCTTAGTGGATCGGTAGAAGAAGCTTGGGGATCTAAAGGTCGCTATTCTTAGAAACATGTATCTCAGAAACATGTATCTGTGATGGGAAATACAAAATGCTCTTCTTTTTATCTAAATAAAGGTCTAGGCAGGGGAATCATGCACAGTTTAGTGTTTTAGTAACAATAACTCGTGTTTTGGTTGATAACTATCTACATGTCAGACTTTACACATACAATTTCATCCTTATACACAATTCTGGTTTGGTAACTTTTTTTTGGTTGTTTTTTGAGACAGGGTTTCTCTGTATTGTTTTGGAGGCTCTTCTGGAACTGGCTCTGTAGACCAGGCTGGCCTTGAACTCACAGAGATCCACCTGCCTCTGCCTCCCAAGTGCTGGGATTAAAGGCGTGCACCACCAATGCCTGGCGGTTGGTAACTATTAACGGTTTCTATTTCAGACTAGAGCTCAGAGCTCAAGTAACGGTCCCAAGTTAAGAGTCAGACATGGGCTGCAACACAGGCCTGTGTTTTGGTCTCACTTTGACCTTTAGACCCCGACATGCTCATTTTCCATTTCAGAGAAACGTAATGAGAAAGGTTTTGATGTCTTGGATATTGCAAATTATGTTCTTTCTTCATAAACCACAGTCATTTCTGGGCAATGACAGAATTTCCTTGGGAGAGAAGATGAAGACTCATCTCTAGGACTCACCACTTGTGTGTGCTGACCGCCTGTGTGTGCTGGAATGAGACCGTGAAAACTCATCTCAGTTGAGATTTCAAAGGTTTTATTTTACTCTAATCTGTAATATATTCAAGTATGCATAACGAGGCATAGTTTGACCAATCCTGGAGTTCTGTTTCCGTTCAAAAGGAAATTTCGGCATGCACTTTTTGCTTTGATGATTGCAGTGGTGTCATAGCATGCATTATCAACCTCGGTACCATAATCTTTAGGTCGTAGGAAACCTAAGGCTCAGCGTTATCAAATGACTTGCCAAGTCACACAGGTAGCAGCTGCCTGGATTTGCCTCTGATTGTAAATCCTGTACTCCTTTCTGTTCTCCCTCCGTGCCCCCAGACACTGCCAGCAATCACTCTGGCTTTTCCTTGGCGAGTTCCTCCAGAGTGATAAATACCTTCAAAAAGTTGCCAACGTGACTGCAAAGCTGGTTATTGGCTGGCTGGAAGCGAAACATATATCAGATGCCGGGGTGAAGCAAAGGGTGTTTATTGAAACATTGTTCTTAATCGTGTAAAGCTGGTATGACAGGTAGTTTTTTGAAATATTAAATTGTGTTTTGCTTTTCTAGCTATAAAAAAATTTAAAAATAGAATGAGTTGTGTTTTATTCCTTGTGGTTTTCTTCTCCTCAATTCAAAAAGGAAAAAAAAATGGTGACAGAACCGTGAATTCTCTTCCCTGGAGTGTAACCGCTGACTCGAGGGGAAATTACTAGAAGAAAATCACATTTTGTAATCTTTGCGGAGGCTTGAATTCACGGACGATATGGTGAGAAGGAAGGGAGAGAAATTAATATCTCCTAGATTAAGGAGAAATAAATAAATAAGAACAAATAAAAGCAGTGAAAAAGTTGGGTGTGTCATAAGATTTAAAGTGGCTGCTAGGACCCAGTATTTAAAACAGGCACACTGACTCTATTGGGCCACCCATGGGAGCAGAAGGATCCCCCCAGAGATGATGCCAGCTTGAGGCTCCAGTCACCCTGGTTGCCCATCAGCTAAAGGCTATGTTTTATTTTTTCCTATTAAATGAGGGTAGAAGCCGTGGAAAGGCAGTGTGGCCTGCATACTACCTCAGCTCTCGGCACCAGTGCCGGTCTCAGTGTGTCCCCAGGTCCCCCCTCTCGGTCTCAGTGTGTCCCCAGCCCCCCCCCTCTCTTCCAGCAGTGAGCAGCAGGCGCTGACAGCCCCTCCTGCAGCTCTCCTAGCTGCTGGAACCAGAGCTCCCCAGGAAAGCCTGGCTCTCAGCCCTTCTTAGGGCACTTGATGCAAGCAGCTCTTGGTGCAACTGGTTCAGTCAGCTGTAGAAATCACAAAGAGGCGAAATCAAGCCCTCCAAAGGGTTTGATCGTGCATAGGATGGAAACTTAGCTCGGCCGATGCGATACGGTAAGAGGGGTACCGTTTGCATGGACCAAGAAGGCAGGCCTGTGCACACATGGAGTCTTGAGGCTAGCAGTAGACTTCTGTAGTCATTTCCATCAGCTCCGGCTTCCAGGGCTAGTCTTCTCTGCCTGCCGTGCTTGGGGTGGAGAGGATGCTACCAAAGAACGGAGTGAAGCTGTCTCCAGAAGGGTGAGAAAGAGAGGGGCCTTATGAAGAGACTGAAAGGTAGCGTCCCGGTGACAGTGAGTGTCCTGAGATGTCTAACTTCAAGGCATCTGATACAGCTGTGGCGAAGCAGTTTTCTGGAGCTGAAGTGAAGGCGGCATGGCGGTGGCCTGGCCAAATCAGAAGGGTGTGGCAACTTTGTCTGTCAAAGATGGAAAAGCGGTAAGGTAGCTAAGCAGGTCCAGTGCTCCCCTAACACACAGGCCTGGCAACCTGAGTTTGATCCCGGGATCCCACCTAAAGGCTGAAGGAGAAGACCGACTCCACTAAGTAGTCCCCTGACCTCTGCACGTGCTCCGTGGCGAGCACCCCACTGCGCACACCGCATGGACACGCTCAGCAGCGATATGTAAATGAGTACGCTAAATAAAGATGGAAAGGGCAAGGGAGGTGGGGAAGGGTAGATAGTATTTTGGGGCAGGTGTGCAGCCCTCCTACACTGTCTCACTTTGTATGACAGAGAGCCTATCTGTGAGAGACGAAGGCATCACCCAGGGAAGCCGGAGTGCATCTTCTAACCACAGGCAGCTGGAGGGAAGAAGAGAGCTGTGTCCCCTAAACCAGCACTAAACAAAAGCTTCCAACGGTTCATGAAGACTTCAGCTGGACTCTATTCACAAATACACCCACAAACTGCTCTCAAGCACATCTGGGTAGACCCTGGCTAGACCTAAGACTGGCCTGAGAGCAGCTATGTCCCCAGCAGCAGCACTTCTGCCCTGGGAATCGCCCGTCAGTGTCAAGGACTTGACTGTCCCTTACTCCCTAGGGCAGAAGAAACAGTATTAAAACCAGAAAAGGTTTCCACGACCACTCAAAGGTCTCCCAAATGATGTATAGGGAGAAAATGTTAAGCTTGCTATTTATATTCATTTTTGTCTAAGACACTAAAAATTACCATTTAATAATGCATATGACTGGCAGTGATTTCCTCAGTGGGCCCATGTGTCACCTAAGGTGCAAGTGTGTCCTGAAGGTAGATTATAAATTTCAGAACTCAACGGGGTTGGCAGCTGCACATTCGCACATCGTTTAAACTCACTGAGCTGGAGCTCAGTTCACACAAGCTTGCTTTTGTGGGCTTATGAATTTTGGATAAAGAATAAAGGAGTGCTGGGCATGGTGGCCCATACCTTTAATTCTAGCGTTCTGGAGGGAGAGACAGATGATCTTTGAATCTGAGGCCAGCCTGGTCTACAGAGCAAGTACCGGGACACCCCAGGGGCTTCAGAAAGAAATCCTGTTTTAAAAATAAAGAATGAAGTAGTTATAATTTAGCCTTGCATTTTGTAAGGACATGGGTATGACCATGCAAATCAATTTTTGGGTTTTGTTCTTAGTCCTGTTTGTGAAACACAATTTCCCTTGTTGTCCCTTGACAGAAGAATCGAAGAAGACATTTTTCTTAAACTAAAGGAGGATGGAGTTGCAAATGTGCTGACATTTCTCTGATGACAAGTGGATGTCAATAGCATGCCACCTCGCAGACCCTCAAGAGAGCTAAAGGCAGACATCCCTGCCAAGGTAAAGGTGACAGCCTAGCAGTGGGCAAGGAAGTACATGATTCCCCTAGGGGGAAGGGTTGAGAGCAGAGTGTCGTATCACTGTCTTCACAAGCAGTATTGTCGTCCCTTATACTTCAGCGTCACACATGTTTCATTTTAAAAAGGTTGAAACAGAGTCATCTAAGCTGTCTTAAAATCTTGCATTTAGTGAAAAGTTTGAGAAAAAATATCTCATTATCTTCAACTCAGTCCCAATATATACATACATTAAAGCATCATTCTAACTCCAACACGAGTACAATTATTGTTAGTCAGTTAAAAAATGAAAAAGAGTTACATAAGCATTGAAATCTGATTGACATCAGAGATGAGGAGACTTACTAAATTTGAACAAATAAACGAGATATGTGGTCAGGCGACGAGTACAGTTAATATGCAACTCTCCACTGGACCCATAGAACTCTGAGAACTATTTGTAAGTGTGACAGCCACTGATTAAGTAGAACTATGAAGCTTCTGTCACATAAAATCCAGTGTCATCACTGGAGAGCAAACCCAGGCCTTCCCACATGCTAAGGAAGGAAGTGGTCTACCACCCAGATACATCTTTTCCTACGCTTGGTTTGAGACAGACTCTTCCTAAGTCACATAGGCTGCCTCACACTTGCTATATGTCCCAGCATGGCCTTGAATTTGTGCCTGTTCTGCCTCTGTCTCCGGAGTAGCTGGGATTATAACCTTTCACTACAACATCTGACCAAAGTTTTGCTTAAATAATGAAGCATATCCTATAGCACCACAATTTTAAAATATTACTAGTCATTTTAATGAGACATTTAATACATTTTCTTTGGTTAAGAAACATACTTTAAAGGCTGGTGTGATGGAACAGGCTTGCAGTCCCAGCGCTCATACGTAGGCATGAAGATCACAGGTTGTTAAGGTGAGTCTGGGCTGCATAGTGAGTTCCAGGGCAACCTGGACTAGACACAAGACCTTGTATCAGGGAATAAAATGATAATAAAAATTCAAGAAACACAATTTATGTGCTTAAATGCTCATAGTTTAGTTCATTACAGTCTTTGTGTAAAACGTCTATATTGTTAAATGGTTGCATGGCTATTTAACATACATACGCAAATGTTCATGCAGACACCTGCCTAGCTCTGTTATCCATTTTTCCACATATGAACGAATTACAAAGACAATTAAGAGATACACATGTGCCCTACCATGACTGTTGACGGCTTTTGAACTAGAGCTTGAAGCAGAAATTTTGATGACCGCTTATTTTTGTAGCCATAAGACCGGCTGTGCTAAACAAATGTTTGACGCATAAATAAAAAATTCAGTATAGATAGATGTTTAAATTTCCATAAAGTAATCATCCAGAGTGCTTTCAAAATAGTTTGCTCCAATCATATATACACAAAGGAGTGAAGCGAAATCCCAAAATAGTTACGTTTTTGCAGAAAGCGTTCGCTAGGCTGTGGCAAGGCACCTGGCAGTTCCGCCACTGGCCCCTAGATGGCAGTAGCTCTACATCTTGCTGGTGTGCTAACACAGCATCCTTCCCTAGTGGTCTTTGAGGTGGCTCCTAGAATAATTGTTATCTCTGCAGATATTTGCCAAGAAAAGATGTATTGGCTTTAGGAATTCTGAGATTGATATTGCTAATGAAAACTCATTTCTATGCCTGGTTCTTGCTGCATGCATCCATGACTATCACAAGCGTTACTACCCAATTTGATTAGCTTGGAGCTGTGAATCATTATAGCAAAATCAATAGAAAATTCATTTTAAGTTGTGAGTTCATAAAGGTTTGAGTATGGAAAGTTTAAGATAATTGCATTGTCTTAATGCAACATCCTGACACTCTCTTTCCTGCCTATGCTCTTTCAGATCACAGCTTTGGACCACAGCAAACATGTTGGAGTCGGAAGCCACGGCTGTATCCCTGCTCCTTTGCCTGGCTGTGGCTGTGTGTTCACCAACCGTCCACCCGACTGTGACTGCCTGCCACCCACATCCTTTCCCATGAAACAGACATGCCAACCGAACTTGAAAAATTCATTTGATTTTGGATTTTTTTTAAAAAAAGGACAATCGAAGATATAGCAGCAAGTGTGTAGCATGAAAATCTCTTCAGCTCAATATCTTGGGAGAAATGATGCCATGTAATTTTCTTCTGATATGGGAGGAAAATAGGAATGGATGCTCTTGTGGGCTGTTTTATTTGAATTCATCCCTGCAACCGCAGGAGGGAAGCAGAAGTAGACCATGTGCACAGTCTGAGAGCCGATGTGGACAACGACCAGCTGTGTCTGGAGTCCTCGCAAATGAGGCCTGGAGTTCTTTGTTTTCATTTATGTTGTCAGCTATCAGATCTCAATGACTCAAAAATTGGAGAAAGAAATAGGTTAGATCAAATTCTAAGAAAACCGCTTGGTCTTTGAAATGGTATCTTTTTTTCTTTGAGGAATATTATTTAAAACTACACAAGGCTATTTTCACAAAGTACATAATATACTTTGAATATGTTTCCCCACACCCCGCTATCCTCTTTGACAAATACACATCTCCAGGATGCAAAACATTTTAGCATCTTTCTTTGCAATGATTTTAGCTGCCCCTAGTCACAGTCCTCCTGTCATTTAGAAAGTATTTGAGATGAAATGTTCACACACACACACACACACACACACACCACCACACCACACATTGGGGGTTTGGAAAAGAGAGGCAAAGACAGAGAGACAGAGAAAGAAACAGGAAGAGAAAAGAGACAAAGCCAGGATACAGAAACCTTGAGCATGTACTTATAAAAGTTAAGTAAATATTATTTACGATTGTCAACAGTATTTTCTACACTTAGGGTTCAGTGTACTGTGTGGAGCAGTAGGGATATCGTGGTGAGTGGGTCCTATGTTATGGAGACCTAACATCCAGGTTGGGCAAAGTCACTCACCTAGCAAAGAGACCATTCCTAGGGAGGTGGGCTCACTTTAAGTCATACTGAAGAGATGGGCAGAATAAGATACTATACTTTCCCTTCCCAGAATGCCATCCCCCAGACACACACACATACACACACACAGATGTGCTGATATATATTTTTTATGATTTATTAAAGTTTGCCTGAGGATTAAGAAAGCAAAATCAGCTACTAGCCATAGAAACCAGGTGCACGTCTTTATTTCTAGAACTCAGGATTAAGAGGTAGAAGGATCTCTCTGAGTTCAAGGCCACCCAGTGATACAGGAGATTGGGTCAGTCTAAAAGAGTAACAGACCACACGCCTTTAATCCCAGCACTAGAGGGCTATAAAAGATAGAAGCAGGGTCTTACTGGAGTATCAGGCATTCATTCTCCAGCCACACTTAGGAGAGGTAGCAGTTTGAGGCTTGGTTAAGATCTGGTGATTCAGCCCTTTCATCCTGAGCTAGAGGTAAAAGAGCTGGTGACTGACTGCTTTTGCTTTTCTGAACTTCAGCTTGAAGTTTGAACACCAATATAATCTCTAGGTCTGTTATTTATCATCACACACACACACGAGAGAGAGAGAGAGAGAGAGAGAGAGAGAGAGAGAGAGAGAGAGAGAGAGAGAGAGAGAGAGAGAGACGCTTGTCCCTACAAGCTGAGAAGCCATGATGTTTGTGTGAGTCTGCCCACCTTCTGAATCCTGATTCAAAAGGTGTAACAATTCCTCTGCTTGTTTTCTGACTCTCCCTTTTGGATAACGGCCAGAGCCTAAATCTGTTTTCTCTGATACTTTGGGCTTCCTTAGTCTTTCTCTAAAGCCCTGCTCCCTGCCACGTGACTACTTGTCTACAATGTATCTAGCCATCATACCAGCTTAAATGGCGTCTCCCCCTTCATGTCCCCCATTCTCCTCCTTCAGGCAGCTGACAAGATTCACACTTTGCTGGCCCTGAGGACTTCTTCCTTTAAATGTGAACAGCACAAGAGAAAGGGCCTTGAGATGCCAAATGAGTTCACTGTTTTTTTTCTTTGTTTGCTTTTTATTAATGAAACCAAGAACTCTAGAAGGGGGGCCCAAAACAGTTGGGACAAAGTAGCTGTATCTGCAGTTAAGCAAAAAGCTACTATTGCCAGGGAAGGTAAAAACAAAAAACATAACTGTGTATCCATAAAACAAAAAATGAACAAATGGTCAAGTATGCTGGTTTGTAAGGTGAAGATTCAAATGTGCACACAGTGAACTGTGCTCTGATTGTTGGGTTTCTATAACTGCTGAATTCTGCTTTAATAAGTATACAGCACCCTTACCCTGTTCAGGTATCTCTATTGTTAGAAGACAATCAATAAATTCATCTTTTTATAAAATCCTTCCTCACTTGTTCATATTTTTAAAGTGCCAGTTAAAGAGCCCCCACGCTACACACACACACACACACACACACACACACACACGTGTGTGATTTGGAAGGTGGATGAGGACATGCTATTGTGCTTTGGAGACTGTTGCAGACAGACTTCTTGATAGACATGGTGGGTCAATGCCTTCCCCAGGGGATAATAGAGCTGTTCAGCTTAACCATTAGGACTGGAAATGTTGACAGTGTCTTCTTCTCTGACCTTAGTGTCCCAGCTCTTCTAGTGGATGGAAATGCTTAGTTTCTATTTTAAACTCCTATCATGTGGATGGCATGGTGGATTTTATTCTCCTAACTGAATATGGACTGATACTGATGCTTTATCTCTGCAAAATCGCACACATCTGACTGAAAGTAACAGAGGACAAGAGATGCGAGTAAGTCTGGCTAGCATCGCTTGCACAAACGCCTGGCCAGATGTCAGGAGCTAAAATCTAAAGCAGAATTACCGAGTTCTGTGGTGACATGGAGGAGTTTTCAGACCCTTTTTGGCAGATGTTACTTTTAACTGTTAGTTATGACCCATTGAGACTCCTGTGTCCACTTATGGCTATGGTCTAGAATAATGAGATATTTTTCACTGTGTGTAAGTGCGCTATCCATTGTGAAGCAAGTTGAGAATACGAGGACGCAAATGGAGCCATGCAGCCATCGATAAGCCTGGGTAGGGTACAGGTAATGGGTCACGAAACAAGAGTAAGTAGCCAGAACTGGAGGTAGTGGGCTGTCTCAATCGTGATGAGGCATGCATAAAGTAAAATGCCCACCCTGACCCCTTTAGTGTACATTTTAGCAACACACACTTCTAAACTCACATTGCTGTGCAACCAACCTCCAGGACACCGAATTTGGTAAAAACGAAATTACAAAGCTGTCAAACAACCTTCGGTCCACACCTTCTGCTCTTTGGCTGCTGGAAACCACCGTCCTTTCTGTCATTAGGGCCACTCCAAGTGACTCACACAACACTCTCGGTTACTCTAAGTGGCTCACACAGCACCGAAGTCGATTCCACGAGATCCACACAGCACGGGTTCTCGTACATAGTTTATTTATCTCACGGCCTGGTTCTCATGGTTCCAGGGTTGGGAGGTTCTGAAGATCACATAAAACAGTAACTAGGACTTAAAGACATGGGAAATTCAGAATCTCAGGGTTTATAATGGAACTCTACCTAGGTAGAACATTGACTTTGTCTTCAATGCCAGCCACATGCAATGTTAAAGACATTATCTTGTCGTAGTAACAAAAGAATGAAAATAGCATGTAATACAAAAAATTGAAGAAAATTGCTAATGGACTGAAAACGTCAAGAGCCCTTTTTCAGCTATGGATCTCAAAAAGGCATAAGTGAAATAAACATATAAATAACTTAAATAATATAACTAATATTTATCTATGCATCTCCTGATATCAGCCTCACCATAGAACTTCTTAGGTCATTTTTAGTTACTTAGCAAATAGTGGTCTTCAAGGAAAATGTTTATGTGAAAAACCACTGGACTCTCACATCAGGGCAAGACCAGTGTGTCTTTTCATCTTCAAGCTATCAAAGGAGAACACACCGTGGAAAGAAGACAAAGCCCAGGGAGAAGTCCCATCGCTGGTGAGGCCGGCGCCCTTTCTGTCAGGCCCCTGGCTTCATCTGCTCCCCTGTGAGCTAGGAGGACAGATGCCCAAGGCCTCCTTCAGACATCCTGTGTCACCAATGGGATACCCATTCGGGAAGAAGACGAAAGTCTAATATTCAGTTGCCGAGTGGCATTTTCCACGCAGGCCCTGCACCGCTCAGTGGGAAGGGATGCACAAAGATTGGACTGGCTAACTGCACTTGCAGTGTTCAGGCAAAGCTTTGTGAAAGAAAACATTTGCCAAATGGGTTTTGAGAGAACATATAATGCATTCAGAGAACAGAAAAACATATCCATCATTTTCTTTCCAGCGAGTACTGTAGTCGTCAGAACACACTGATCCATTCCCTTTCATGCTGCTTGTTTCTCCGATGGTGGTTGAGCTGGAGAAACAAAACAAGTTATTGCATCTGAGGAATCACCCCACTGCGCCAAAACATACAAAATAAAGTATGTGATGCTATGAAGGCAGATAGGAGAATCAAGGAAACAGGGAATCACAGGGAAATGGAAAAGTTTGAAAAATCTATTGGAGTTAAAAGCTCCGTCGACAATGAAGTACAGCAGCAGTTGTTCTGAGGGAAACTATTGATAGCTCAGTTCGTGGTGCTGTTTCTGCAGGGTCCTTGCAGACTCGGCTAGAGAAGAGAAGGTGACAAAGACTACCTGACCTCTAATAAACATCGGTTTTGTATTGCTGCGAAAGCAACATAATTGGTATTTTAGCCAGAACTAACAAGGACATCATTGGATAAATATGTAGGATGTTTTCTTTTACTAACCAGAGAGGTTAACCTATATGACAGCTTAAGTCAATATTGGAAAATGTCTGTGCTTGTTTGGTACGGATTTTATTCTAGACAAATGTAAACTTAATCCTCAACTCTGTGATGTAAAAGCTGAGGGACCTTGGAAGTCAGTTATTTTTCTGTGTCCCGCAGACACACCGCTAATAATATTACCCTGCAGCAGTGAGATTTTGCTTTATCAAATGAGGTAATGAGGATGAAATGCCCGACACAAGACGAGCAGGGGCTCTGTGAATATCTCCCTGTTTAACTCTGTGCTTAGCCTACATCAGCCTGGCTGTGTTAGGGTATAGTCAAGAGATGGGAACTGCTTAGTGGTTTGCGGAAAGGAAGTTCAATAAAAAGAGAATTAAGAGGGTGGTGGTGGTGAAAGTAGCGGAGTAGTCGACATTAGAAAGAGAACTTTATAAACTGTGCAAGTAGAAGATGCTGCAGAGCATCCAGAGAAGCCCCTTCCCAACTCATGCCCATGACTGAACCAGCTCTCATTGCAGAAAGAGTGGCTCCAGACTTCCTGGATGGCACTTTGTCCCACACCCTGGGAAGCTGACTGAAGTCTGAACTTCATAGTGAACTGTTCTTGCCTGAGGCACTCCTCTGCAAGCCACAAAGAGATGAAAAGGGCAGCTGCTGCTTGTCAGTGAAGTCAGCCACTGTGCACCGGATCTGGGTGTCTAAATCGCGGCAGGAAATGATGCTGGAGACGCCATCTTGCTTGAGCAGCCATGCTCTGAGGAAGCTGCCCATGTTGCAAACTCCGGGACTGGAGAAGCAATGTGTATGACAGGAATGGAGCACCAAAGAAACCACGTACTTGGCGAGAAACCATGTACTTGGCGGGAAACCACAGAATGGGGTACACTGGGAGCCAAAAGGCCATCCCTTTCCTTCTCTCTCAGCAAAGGTCAAGGGTGGCCTGAAATACTAAGGTCTCCGTTCCATTTCACAAATCAAGCAGTGAAGAACGTATCGGGATCTGAGGGGCAATATCTTGATTCCTAGTCCACAGGCTTAGTTTCCCCGTGGACTGCATCAGGGTGGAGCCAGGCATGGTGGTTTACACAGAGACCCAGAGTTGCAAATGGCCAGCTAGGGGCAGGCAGTCTAGCTCCTAGGAAGAGCCACGTAGGACTGCTGAGTGTCAAGATAGGGAAAGGATTTCCATTTGGTCCTCTCCATGTGCATCCAAACTCCCTCATCTTTCTATGAGGAAGAAATCGCTAATCATATTAAATGATTTCAGAACCCCCGATCTGCCGCACTTGCCATCCAAAACAGGAACTGTTAGTCCTGAGATACCCTGGAGGAAAACCAGTTCCACAATTGTGAGATAAAATTGAAACAAGCTGTAATTAGTTACTGACCAGGATGGACTCTGGTCAGGTCCACGTTCTGGAATCCCATCCAGTGCGAAGGAGTCACGTGCTGTAGGGCTTTTTAAGGGCAAAATCATACAGCTGCCATATTTCTCATGTGGCTTTGTTATTTGTATTCCGAGAACTACAACTCCCAGCTATCCAGGAAGTCACCTTGTCCTTGAGTAGGCGAGGCTTACAAGCCGACCTGAGCACTTACTAAATCAATGCTGTACCTTTTACATTTCAGTCCTCCAGCACTGTGTTGCTCTTGAGGGGAATTCTACTGAAAGACCTGAGGTCATCAGGCTTCAGGCTGAATACCCCCGGTGACATCCTGAGCACAATAACCAGACAGTTGGATGCAAACCACAAGAAGTTTATTGTTTATGCAGGCATCTGTGGGCGATTCAGCAGCCTTAGCTAACTGAACACGCTGGGCTTTAGGACAGTTTTTTTTATATATACATACTTTTGGCAAGCAAAGCAATAGGGGTATTGTAAGAAGTGGAGCTACTGCAGGTGCAGATCTGGGCAAGCAATAGGGGTATTGTTAGAATTTGGGCATAACTCATCCCTCCTGGAGAAACCACTAGGTCAGTATTACACTTATCTCTACAGCCTGCCGGTTTCCTTAGTCAGCACTCTGGATCACATGTTTTTTTAATTCGACCTTGTTCCCTGTCTAGGGGAAGGGACCTTGGGGAATTTTCCACTGAGGTGACCTTCTGAGTCTCAAAAAAGGGGGTGTATTAAGGTTTTTCACTTTTCACTTTTAGACACCCCCCAAACAAAAACAAAAAGACCTAAGCAACTTGGTTATTACAGCAGGTCATATGTCACGTGGTTGTTCAATAGGTAATAAGACTCCGAGATATGAAATTGTTGTGGGGAAAACCCTGCAGATCTCACTCTGCTTCAGCGGCCTTGTGCATTATAAATAGGGACTTCTTCAAACCCTGATAGTTGGGATTAGCTATCCACTGATGTGTCTTCCATATCTCTTTTCCTATAGAATATACAGGGCTGCATTTTTGATTTGCAGAATAGCTATCTCTATTTTGAGCCACAGTACCAGCAAACTCCTTCAAAATGACTTACTAACAGCATCATGTTCTGTAACCAAAGGCCTTAAGTGGACTTCCCCATTCCTAACTAAGTCTATATACATACATGCATGCATGCATACATGCATATATACATGGATACATTAAATTGTTTATTTATTATAATATATTTACTGTTACACATAGTAGTTATTCTATAAGTGCAGATCTTTCTCAGTGCTCTGTCTCAGATAACTGCTGTCATTGCCCCAGAGCTGGTCTGCTTATTTTTAGCTCTCCTTGCTTAGTAATGCTAATTATTTAACATCTTGTTCGGGAGGCCAAGATCCCAGCTGAGATCACCCACGGGGTTCCTGCTATAATGAGCAGGCTTCTGGTGGTGTGAAGATACATTTTGATCCCGGTCTACAGTATTACAAAGTTGTTTTGCCATTTGCAATTTTCGTTTATTGGGAAACAAGATAAACCTATCCAAGTCTGCTCATGCTGTTGAGACCTCTACATTTTCTTAAGTGTTTCTCAGGAAATGTAACTCTGAGAACAGCCTTTAGAACAGCAGGGTCAATTGTTACAGATAGACTCTAAGAGGAGAGGGGGGGCATAGCTCAGGGGTAGAGCATTTGACTGTAGATTCTTCGAGGAAACATAATGTCGGATGCTATTAAGGGGAGCCTTTCCGACCATATGTACTGTTGAGAGCAAACAGTGTTGGAGGAATTCATGCTTGCACACTACTGTTGCTGCATGATCTTTATCACAACCGGATCTCTCAGTGAGGTTGAAGTTCATTGCCTTGGCTGAGCTGTCTCGACTGCCAGTGTGCTCTTCAGGTCGACCAGTCTCTGCCTCATTCCGCAAGGCTGGGGTAACAGGCACATATGGTCATGCCTCACTTATATGTGTTCATTGGGGATTTGAACTCAGGTCCTCTTGCTTGTACAGTAAGCATTTTTGCCCGCTGAGCCACCTCTCCAGAACACCTTTCCTCCTGAGCGTCTCTAGATTATCTCAATGAGTAGATCCTGGATTTACTCCTGGGTTAAGTAAGTGTCTGGGAAGAAATGTCCTCCAGCACCCTGAATACATCCTAGTTTCCCAATTCTAGGTGATACCTCTTTGTCTATTTCATTCCTTTTAAATCTTTTTTTTATGACTACATTTTAGTAGGACAATTGTTTCTGTTTAAAATATTTATATTTATTACTCACCTTTTTGAGATACATTTTCATATGTAGCTTAGGTTGGATTCAAACTTGGGACTTTCGTCTCAGCCTCCTGAGCGATGCAATTACAGGTATTCAACACCGTGCCTGGCCTACTTGGAACACAGTTGGTAGAAGAAACAAATGTACACATGGATTTAAAAGTGAGTCAAGTACTTGGAACGAGATGTAGTAAATGCACACCTTTTAAAACCAAGTACTACAATCCAAAGTATTGTCTGAAATTTGGGGAAATCCCCCCATCCCTCCTGGGTAGGATACTAGGAAATCAGGGAATTCTTAACCCCATTTGTAAAGAATTTAAGAATGTACTCAAACAGAATATTGAGGACAGTTTTACTAATATTTAAGAGAAAAACCTTAGGGCAGGACAGCTATATATTGGTCATTTCCTGGAGGAGAATGGTGAAGAAAAGGAATGTTATATCAGCCACATGACATAGAAGTAACCACATTACAGGGAGGGAACTTGTAAAGAAAGCATAAAGAAACCCATAGTGCTGGGAAAAGTAAAATTAGATGCCAGAGAGCATCCAAAAGAAATGTACAGAAAAATAGAAAAAGAGTTCCACCCTTGTGAATCGGGACTTGAGAATGGTGGAGACCCAACAGAACCTTATCTCAGTTTGGAGGGACTGCTCGAGTGGGAATGCTGGGAGGGAAGGGCACATTATCTCATTAAGGAATAATTATTCCTCTTATGTTTTAGCCTGTGTTAAGATGGTGGTGGACTTCCTGGGGGGGTGGTCCTGTAGCCAAATCATGGATCTGCCTAACTGGGATGTTAAGTTTCTACCCAGGCCAGAGCTTTTATTCTCTTGACCAGAGAAGTAGTTTTGTTTGTTTGTTTGTTTTGTAAGACAGAGTTTCTCTGTATAACCACCCTGCCTGTTCTGGAAAAAAATAGCTTTTTTCTTAATGAGCCTTCCCTGTTACTGTGACAGACATATAAGAGACAGTCAATGGCAGTAAAACCCCAGGAGGGAGTGTATTCAGGCAGAGAAAGCAGTTTGGGGACTCAGATTAGAAGTAGCTTGGGTCATAGCAGTGGTTCTCAACATGTGGGTTGAGACCCATTGGGAAAACCCTTATCTCCAAAAATGTTTACATTATGATTCATAACCATAGCAAAATTACAATTATGAAGTAGCAATGAAAATAATTTTATGGTTGGGGGGGGTCACCATTGTTGTTAAAATGTCTAAGTTTACCCAGTAACGAAACATGAACCGTGAGTCAATGGTCCCACATGGAGTTTTATTGGTAGACTGGAAAGGAAAGTGTGTTGGGGGGTGAGAGATAACTAACCCATGCAGAGCTGAGAGAGCGAGAGAGAGAGAGAGAGAGAGAGAGAGAGAGAGAGAGAGAGAGAGAGAAGACGAGAATGACGAGAGTAAGAGAGATAGAGAAAAGCTTGAACATAGGGTAACTCCTTCCATCGACCAGATCACTGGCAGTGACTAGAGAGGTCCCGTAAAATATCGGGATAAAGAGAGCTATTTGTTATTGCTGAGATAAATGAGTCTGGATGTCTTAGCAAGAGGCATTAGGTGAAACAGGGTTTTCAACCATAACATGAGGAACTGTATTAATGGGATGCAGCATTAGGTAGGCTGAGAACCACCGGATTAGAGGGATGTCACTGGAGAGAGAAGATGGGTCCAACATGAAGTCAAAGTATAAACAGAAGAAGAAAGGCTCTATGCAGAAAGACAAAGCTGGGGTGATGTGGCTCTTTGAATGTAAATGGTCCCCATAAGCTCATAGGGAACTACACTACTGGAAGGTGTGGCATTACTAAAGTAGGTGTGGCCTCGTTAGAGGAAGTGTGTCACTTTAGAGGTGGGCTTGAGGTCCCATATATGCTTAAGGCATGCCCAGTATCTCAGTTTACTTCCTGTTTCCTGCATATCAAGATGTAATTCCCTTAGCTCCTTCTCCAGCTCCACATCTGCCTGTATGCCAATAGATCCTACCATAATGATAATGGACTGAACCCCTGAACTGTAAGCCACCCAGTTAAGTGTTTTTCCTTTATAAAAACTGGCTGTGGTCATGGTGTCTCTTCACAGCAATTGAAATGCTAACTAAGACAGGTGGGAAAGGAACAATGGAGTGGCAATCCGAACAATTGCCTCAAACATATCCAAGCCCTTATCTTGGCAAAAAGGCTTTGCAGTGCTATTAAAGGCCATCAGACAGAGAGTATTGTCTGGGATAATTCCGGTGGGCAGTAAGTGCAATCACCAGTATTCTAGAGGAAGCAGAGGCCATTTGGCATTATAAAGAAGGCTATGTGGTAACAGGAGAGAGAGGGAGGGACATGGGATGGAGAGAGGGGGAGAGAAAGAAAGAATGCCAGGATGCTGGTTTTGCACATAGGGACTGAAGCCACCAGCCAAAGAACACAGGAGATGGCAGAGAAGACAAGGAAACGGATTCTTCCTCCAGTCTCCAGTCTGTTCTATTGACACCTTGACTGTGACACAGAGCTAACTCTTGAACTCTGGCTCTTAGGACTGTAAGGAAACACATCTGTTTGTAGGGATTTGCTGCGATAGGTGTAGAGAATTGACACAGGTGACTTTCAAATATTTGTTGTGCACTCCACAATGAGGGTGGAAAACTCCAGCAAAGCTGTGGGGGTGAGTGAGCAGGAGCAAAGATATGCAATATCAAGAAATACAAGAGATTGATTCTTGGCTAGGGCTAAACTTTTTATCTGATTAGCTATTGAGTGGAATCTTTCTTGGAACCTGCTAAGTTTATTGGATCTTTTTAAAAAAATTATTGTTATTAATTGTGTTTGGGAATGCCCAACTGTTATAATAAAGAATGGGGTCTCTCCCTGGGTGAGATATGACATTGGTTCCTATTTTAAGATTTAATCCAGTTGGGCTGGTTAACCACTTGGATAAGGGACCCCTCTCAAGGAATGTGCGACAATCATTAGGTTTATCCTAAGACGCCGTACTTTTCCTTCCTAGAACAGCGTCACTTAAACATTTTGTTTGTTTGTTTTCTTTCTTTATTCTCCATTTCCTCAGCAGCTGCTGAAATTTAGAGCTTACCAGCCCTGGGATTTTGTTCTCTTATAAGCTCTACTAAAATTGCCTCCCATTTTTTTGAGTCCATTCTCAAATGCTTTCTCTTTTTGCAAAATATTCTGTTTATTTTTACTTTATATGTACAGATGTTTTGTCAACATGTATGTATGCAGTGTGTGCAGAGTTTAGAGAATGACATTAGATTCCCTGAAGATAGTTATGAACAGCCCAATTTGAGTGCTAAGAACCAAATTTGGGTCCTCCGCAAGAGCAGCAAGGACTGTTAAATGTTGAGCCATCTTTCTAATCCCTAAATGCTCTTACTTAGATAAAAAAACAAAACCTCAAGAGGGGTCTTGATTTCTCAATATGGTCTGAAATACGTACTCTTCTCTATTTATCTCCTGCGTCCATCCAGAATGCCTGCGATCTGTTTGTTATACTTTTTGATACTATCCTATAAATCATTGGCTATCTATTCTTTTCTCTTCCTAATTAGGTAGTTTGAAAGAAAATGGCCCCCAAAGGAAGTGGCACTGTTAGGAAGTGTGGTCGTGTTGGAGGAAGTGTGTCACTGTGAGGGCGGGCTTTAAGGTCTCTTTTTTCAAGGTTCACTCATAGTGACACTTTGTTGACTTCTTGCTGCCTTCTGTTGAAGACAGCACTCTCAGCTCCAGCACCACGTCTTCCTGATGCCTCCATGCTCCCCACCATGATGATAATGGACAGAGCCTCTGAAACTGCTTTTGAAAAATCTTTCAAATTTCATTTCAGGTTCTTCATTTTTTTCAAGGCTACAATATCTGTTTTAGTCTATATTATTTTCCAAAATTTCCTGTAGCTGTATCCTTTTTATGACAATGGTCTGATATATTTATAACAGCTGTTTTTAACTTATTAAAGGCAATACCTAGTTGGTCCGTATGTCCTTCCTGTTTGTTTGATTGTTTTTGGTTGTGGTGGTGGGGGAGCAATGTTTCATCCTGTAGCCTGGGCTGCCTTAGAACCCACATCTCTCCCATTTTAGTCTCCTAGTTTTGGGATTATAGACTTGCATCACCATCTGGCCTTATTGCGTTAGCTAACTTTTCTTGTGACTATTGATCATACTTTTCTACTTACTCATAATGAAATAATTTTATTATATATGGACATTTTTGCAAGGAGTATGTAACTATTCAAAAGTTGTTATCTTTGTCATGCTTGCTAAATTGCTATTGGTTCAAAATGATTAACGTAGAACTTGATCCTCTTGTTGAGAAGGCTGTAAGTCAAATTTTCCCTTTGTTGCAGGTTATAGACTATAGTCCAGAAATGATCCTTAGTGCATAAAGTGCTGCTTTCCTGGAGCATCAGTGATGAATACCAGATTGAAATCTTCTAGTTACCCATTATTTGAACGTTACCTACAACTCTCCAGAGCCAGGTAACTACTAAAGTTTCTGCTCAGCTTTTTAGGCTTTTAAGTTGTCTTCTGTTGTATTAACTCAAATCTTATTAATGTGTGCAGACAAATTTTAAGGGATTTCATGCACAGATTTGGAGGTTGAACCTTCTGCAGCTTTTCTTTTTTGTGCATTTAATTCTTTCTCTGGGTGAGTTTGGTGCACAGGAATGAGAAAAGCCAGCTAAGTGAGGACTAACCGTTCATCCTTTTAAATAGCTCATCAGGTCCAATTTCTCCCGATTTTGGATGATGTAAATATAGAATAGGCCATAAATATAATCTATGTGTGTTCAGGTTTATAGTGCTGTCAGCAGGAGACAGTGTAGCAAATACAACTCTGGGATACTGCTACAAGATAAAATAGTCCTGAACTAAGGAAGATAAAAATATTGGCCTTTGCCGAGCAGTGGTGGCGCACGCCTTTAATCCCAGCACTCAGGAGGCAGAGGCAGGCGGATCTCTGTGAGTTTGAGGCCGGGCTGGACCAATAGCCTCCAAAACAATACAGAGAAACCCTGTCTCGTAAAAAACAAAAAAAAATATTGACCTTTATTAATAGGGGGAAATAATCCAATAAATTACTTGATTTATTAGATTTACATTAAAATTGCCTGATGACAATTTAATCTATGTGGCCTTTATTTCCAAAGTCAGCTTTTGGGATTAGCATCTTACATGAGTGGGTAGAGTGTGTGTGTGTGGAGGTGAGAACCACTGACTTTTGAAAGAGGACAAGGGTAGGAAGAGAAGTAGATTCAGATTTGTGCCCAGAAAATTTTATATCTGAAACAGCTCTTGCAAACTCATAAATCTTCTATTCTTCCATGGGTATGGAAGAGAAAATCAAACTGTCAATGACAGCTGTCTCTTCTAGGCTAGTTTCTTCCAATTTGTCAACATAGTTTTGATATATAATCTGTACCATAAATGATTCAATTCTGACTTTTCTTTTTGTATGTATGTATGTATGTATGTACATGCATGTATGTACGTATGTATGCATGTATGTATGTATGTATGAGGTAGAGGGTAGAGAGACCTAAGTGCCTGGGTCCCATGTATAGCACCTGAGATTCCAAAGTTGCAGAATGATTGACAGTTTAGGATTCCTAACTGGATTTCTTATGCGTGTACTTCACCCTTACAATCACTGGGGGAAGATATTATGTTGTTCAGGTCCTTGCCAGTGTACCTGCTGTCAAAGCCTAAGGTCACAACTAAATCTTTGACCTTGGGAGCCCCCATCTGTATTCCCTTCAACCAAGACACAGGCCGAGTTACCATTTCCTCATTATCACTTTCCAGCTGCATGCATGAAGCCAAGCTAGAGTTTAAACAAGGCCTTATTGAAGGTGAGACTTCAGCAATAGTAAACGAGAATGCGGCAAATGGTGTATAAGTAGCTAAAACAGAAATATTAGAATGTAGGAATATGATATAGAGCCAATAGATCCAGTTCTATACCAGTAGCCAATAGGAGCCTTATGCACAAATTACTGCATAATAATTCATGACTTCCTGTTACCTTTATGGGTGTCTTAGGAACTGCCTACTCAAGAGAAAACAGACTGATCTCTTAGCTTTTAATAGTGATCTTTGCTTCATAAATGCTACCAGAATGTCATAACCTATCCCAAACCTATTTATCAAAAGACTACACACATAATCAAGTGCTATTTTCTCAAGCTTTCAATAATAAAGTATAAATACATAGGTGTAAGAAGGTTAAAATTTGAAAGTATAGTGATAAATACATTAAACTATTCTAATATATATACATTTGAAAACAAAATACTGCTTTCTGAATTACAACAGCGACACACAGGTAATTTAAATAATATACTTAACAAATTTTAAAACATTCCGTTTTTTCAAGAATTCAGTCAATGTTTACAAAAGTTGTTTACATTTCTTGCACACACACACACACACACACACACACACACACACACACGCCCTCACAAAGAGTCTACCACTCAGTCTAATTGAGTTTCTCAAGCACACACTGTTATTGAATATTTATCTCCACTTATTTTTTTGTTTTGGTTTTTTCGAGACAAAGTTTCACTGTTTAGCCTTGGCTGTCTTGGAACTCACAGACATCTGCCTGACTCTGCCTCCTGAGTGCTGTAATTAAAAGCATGCACCACCACCACTGTCTGCCCTTCCACATTTTAGAGTTCTACTTGAAGGTAAACCTTTTAAGAATGAGATGCGGGAGCCCCAGATACTAAGTGACTAACTAAACTAAGTTGGGGTAAATGGAATTCCAGCTGACTAAATGATACAGAGTCTCTGCCTAAGAAACATTATAGTGATCCTGTAAGTGCTAATTGACCAAGTATCTACAGAGGATGAAGACTCAAGAAATTTAGAAATGTTCAATGACTAAAACAATGTATAACCTTATTACCATAACTGGGGCCTCCAGATCCTTGTTACTATTTCCCAGGAACATGCTGTCAACATAACACCCCACCACGGACTGAGTTGGGATAGACCTTTTAATAAGATCTCCAGAAAGTCTGAAGCCACATTAAAGTTTAATATCTGACCTGGGATGGGTATCAAACCAAATTAAAGATATCTGAAATTCTATCATCATAATTCTTCATTAATTAATAAGAAATAAATACAAACTAGGTATATTTGCATTCAAGTTCTTTATTGGCACAAAATTAACACAACGGGAGTGTATTTGAATGTGGGTATAATGCAGGGAAGGGGAAACCTACTTATTTTGGTTATAAAAGATGGATACCGTAATTTGATCATTGAAGGCAGATGGATCAGAGTCTGTGGATAGTGAAGAGTTAAGAAAAGTCACGCGGCTATGAATTCCTCCAGTGTTAATTCTTGTTATGGATTCTTCAGCCTGAAACAGCTCTCCTCTAGCGAGAGTCACTGCTTCTCCCTTGGCTAAGGTGGAAGGAAGTGCAAAGCATTTCTAATCGAGTTGCAAAGACCCAGGAATAAAAGTGATAACTCAAAATAAACATTAAGTGCTAATTCAAATATTTGTAAGTAACAGGGATTGGAATTGAAAGCACACTTAGTTAATTAGCTGGGGTCTTAAATCCCAAGTTTTATCACACCTAATAAATGAGACTTGAATGCATTGTAAGCCCGACATGACAGCTCTGAAATCTTGCCTTCAAAACAAGCCTGTGTTGGACATCGGTGATATGAAACAGAGTGTGAAGACACTAATCTTCACATGACTTTGCATAACCTGACAGCTTTCTCCCAGTGAAATGGCCTTGGTCAGAATTCATTTGCTCATAATTATGGTTTCCTGAATTTCCTGAATTCCATTTGTTCTTTCATCAAACGTTTTCTAAATACTCTGTGTGTGTGACAGAGAGAGATAGAGATAGATGGATAGAGAGAGACAGAGACAGAGACAGAGAGAGAGAATGAGAAGATGAGAAAATGAATGAGATAGAGAGGCAGAGAGAGACAGAGAGAGATAGAGAGAATTAGAGAATGAGAGAATGAGAGAATGAGCTGGGTTCTGGGCATACAGAAGAGAAGAAGGCGGTTTCTGACCTTTGGGGAAGTAAGAGAGGCATTGATGGGGAAAGTCCTGGGATGAGATTTAAACAGCTCGCTATGGAGAAGGGGGGGGCTGCTGGGAGATAAGCCAGAAGGTCAGAGAGAGGACACAAAGTAAGGGGAGAAAGGTCCAGTGTGCATAGCCTTCACTGCTACACAGAATGTGTTATAGCACACACATAATTTGATTACATCTGACCGTGAAGGGAGGGAGATTAGAGACTCATAAAGGATCTTACAGGCAAATGATAGGACATGAGGAAAAGTCAGGTTTCCTGCCCCCACCTTTCTCCACGCCAAGCCCACACCTCTACAGTTGTTATAGTAAGAGCCTACAGGAATGGCATTTAAAAAAGTGTTGGACTCTTCATCTGTGTACCTGTGAATGTGTCATGGAGAAGGGGTGTCACCAGACCGTGTGTGTGTGGAAAGAGTGTGGTTATAGATATTATAGACATAACATCCCCAGACCGTGTCTGCTGCAGTAATTGTTTAGACATATTCCCTTCTCACAGTGTGGTTCTTTGTCTATCCCCTTGATGTGTGCATGACCCAATTCTAAACAAAAAATAAAATCTGGCGGTGTCATATTCACTAATCCCACATCTGACAGAGGGTTGATCTCCAAATTTTACAAAGAACTCCAGAAGCAAGTCTCCAAAACACCAAAGGACCCAATTAAAAAGTGGGCTGCAGAACTAAACAGAGAGTTTTCAATAGAGGAGTCTAAAATGGCTGAGAGGCCACTTGAGAAAGTGCTCAACATCCTTAGCCATCCGGGAAATGCAAATCAAAACAACTCTGAGATACCATCTCACTCCTGTCAGAATGGCTAAAATCAAAAACACCAATGACAATTTATGCTGGAGAGGATGTGGTGAAAGGGGGACACTCCTCCATTGCTGGTGGGAGTGCCAACTGGTTCAGCCACTTTGGAAATCAGTATGGAGATTCCTCAGAAAAATGGGAATAAACCTACCACAAGACCCAGCAACTCCACTCTTAGGCATATATCCAAAAGATGCCCATTCATACAACAAAGATGTCTGTTCCACTATGTTCATAGCAGCTTTATTTGTAATAGCCAGAACTTGGAAGCAACCTAGATGTCCCTCATCTGAAGAGTGGATAGAGAAAATGTGGTACATCTACACAATGGAGTACTATTCAGCAGAAAAAAAAATAATGGAATCATGAGATTTGCAGGCAAATGGATGACACTAGAAGAAACCATCCTGAGTGAGGTAACCCAGTCACAAAAAGAGAAACATGGCATGTACTCTCTCATATATGGATTTTAGACATAGATCTGGGGAGTGCCAGCCTACAATCCTATGGCCAGAGAGTCTGGGAAACAGAAACTTTATTTAGTGGCTGATCGAAGAAGAGGCAGACTCCCTTGGTTAAGTACTGAGCTGAACTCAAGAAAGCCAGTAACAGAGAGGGAGGACTGATGATCAAAGGGGTTAAGACTGGGCTGGTTTAACCCCCAGAAACAGCTGACCAGACAAAGGTTAACTCTTGAATCCCAGGCATCAGCCTGGGAATCCAGCATGGGACTGATCAAGACCCCCTGAATCTGGGTGTCAGTGAGGAGGCCTAGGGAATCTATTGAGCCTTGGGCAGCAGATCAGTACCCATCCCAAGTATACACACGGACTTTGGACTCCCATAGAACAATGTGAGGTGCACTCTCACCCTGAACTCTTGGGGAAGGGTCTAGGCCCTGCCCTATATGAAATGACAGACTATGCACACCCCCATGGAGGGCCTCACCCTCCCTGGGGAAATGAGGGGATAACAGGGGGGGTGTTGGGGGGAGGGCACGGGAGGAGGGGAGGGAATGGGAGAGGGACCTGGAACTGACTTGTGAAGCAACCTCGTTTCTTATCTAAATTTAAACTGGAAAATAAAATTAAAAAAAAAAATAAAATAAATGAGCACCTTCCAGTCTTTAGCTAACGATTGCCAAGTGTTTGAGCTTTATTGCTAGAGTTTCAAACAGACTTATTTTATTTAATAATTGATGGGGCATGCATCTGCTATGTGCGAAGTTAATGCTGGACTACATGGAAGAAGGAAAATGATGATAAAGTTACTGATTACTGGGGTGTTAAAGTCAATGGTTTAACTCACTTGTGTAAAGTGTGCCATGAATTGCACCCCAAGCAATACAAAAAATAATTGTAAATTAAAATGTAGTTGCCCAGAACTGCTAATCAACTAAATTACAATCCATAGTAGTTAGAACCAAGTGTCAGCAACTGTTCAGTCTTCCCAGGTGATTTAATGCATGGCTAGAATCGACGGCTCTGGTGTAGAATTAAAAGGCCACAGAATTCCCAAGACTGTACTGCCTCCTTTCCAAAGAACTGGAGGCACAGTGTATAATCTCCATGTGGTTTAATTTTTTGTTATTTATATTGTTACTTTGTTAAATGAGACATGCAGCAAGGTTAGCAAGAATGAATCTCTGATACCATCATTTTACAACATTCTTTGAAAAAATCAGAGAGCAGAAGGAAAGTGTGTGGTTATAGATATTATAGACATAACATCAGTTTACAATATTCAGAGAACATAAGGAAGCTGTGTGGTTACAGATATTATAAACATAACACAGTGGGTTTCAGTGGTTAGGGTTGCAGCTGCTGCAATTATAGTGTCTCCCATGACAACTGAAAAGATTGCTTCATATCCTAGAGCTTCGTTTTTGTCATTTGAATAACAAATAATACCAACATTAAAATTTTGAGATCTGGCAACATTTGTCATGCTCTTAGAATGGCATTTTGTGCACGGTTAAAATGTTTTTGGACAAAATATAACAAATTTGAGACATGAGTATGTACGCTTCAAGGGAAGACCTCCTGATTACTAATGAGCTATTGAGGGGACCTTTTCCCTACAGAGGAAAAGGAGGCCTGCATACTCTTATCTATTGCCCATGTAATCCAGAGGACAGTCATGGTGAGACTGTCTGGATGGCTCTCATTGTATTTACTAGGCCTCAAAAATTCATGGAAATACAAGAGGCCTTGTCTTTGTGATAAAAACATGTCCAGTTTCACACATAATGGGGACAATTGAAAGACAACTCAAAATCATTTGCTGCAATTACTGACAGAGAATGTCCACCTTTCCCTGTCAACCAATACCCATGTGCCCACTCAAAGCCCTCCTAGGATAAAGACAAGGGAACTTGCTTGCTCCTTCAGCTGTGCGGAACAGAGACAGGAAACAAAGGCACAAAGCTAAAGGCCATCACACTGAATCCAGGGTAGACCTGTGACCTTAACTGAATCTCAGCAAATCAGTGACACTGCTCTACAAACAGGAGCCAAATCCCCTTTTGGTGTCACCTCTCCCCTGTTTTTTTTTTTTTTTTTTTTTTGGTTTTACGAGACAAGGTTTCTCTGTATTGTTTTGGAGGCTGTCGGTCCAGCCCGGCCTCGAACTCACAGAGATCCGCCTGCCTCTGCCTCCCGAGTGCTGGGATTAAAGGCGTGCACCACCACCGCCCGGCTCTCCCCTGTTTTTGATTGCTTCCTTTAGTAGTCGGTGGAGTTTACTGGAGACGGGTGAGCAGCTACCTGTGAGCCACCCGGAAGACAACAGCTGGCTGCAGAGATCTCTTTACACACCTGTGTGTCCCCGTGTGATTTGAAAACCTGAGCACGCATTTGTGTTCAGCATTAGGAACACAGACCTGGGTTTAGCTCCCAGGTAGCAACCAAACAAATCAGGCTTCAATTTGTGCTCAAGTGGAATCAGTCATGGGGAGACTTCCACAAAAACGACAAACCCAGACTTCCGTATTCAAGTGTAACGTGCACTCTATTGCTAAATTGCCCTGGGTTGTCTAAGGTCACAGAGATGTTGGCTCAGGAGGCAGGGTTAGTCCCCTCCGTTCAAACACAGCGTGTTTATGTCAAGTGTCCCTCGAAACTCACCCTTCCTGGGCTAAACCTGGCCCCCTGGCTCTGTAACGGAGAGAGACAAACAGAAAACGACTAGGATTGTTAGAAACTCTGCGTCCTTAAGATTACCTAGAAACTATGGGACTGCCAACATAGGTTACAGTTCTTTATTCCGTGGCATAAAAATGCTTCCGGTGGGAACAGGTGCCAGCACTTCAGACATAGCAAGTCACGCACGGAGAGAAGGCTCAGTGAAGAACTCCAGCCAGCTAACTGCTGGGCGTGTAAACACTGATCTCACGATGTGACCTATGCTCTCTCAAGCAAGCAACTTCAGTCATCTCTGCTAGATGCTGTAAGGCCTTGCTTTGATGTATCACTGTCTGCTGCTTGTATCTGTCTACTACCTGCTGTTTATTATTTATTTTTTTCCTGCTCCGTGTGTAATAAACTTACTCACTGGATAACATGGCCCACTGCAGATAGTTCTCTGGTCCATTAAGAACACAGAGCAAAGTTATTTTGAACTAAAAAGAGATTTTTATACTATAGAGTTAAAAATAAGATATTCATTGAGATAAAGCTAGTAAGGTTATTTACAAAGTAAGGCTGAAATTCAAATATTAATACGGTTATAATTTAAGCAAACGTCTAATTTTGTCACAAAATGCTTGCAAAATTAAGGCTTTAGTAATTTTATATGTGTAATTTAATATTCCAGATGTTCAAAACATCTTATTTTATTGATACATATAGAAAACATCTCTTAATCAATACTGACAAGAAATAAATCATGCATAATTGTACCTTTAAAAAACCACATTTTTTATGTCTGGATAGCATCTTCATTTATTTTTCCCCTGTGGCTCCAAGGTTTGTATGTTCTCATTCCTTCAACTTCTTGTCTTGTTGAGAAGAAAGTTTTCAGTTGGGAATTTGCATTTCCAAGTTCACATAGCCACAGATATGATTTCACCCTTATTTTTATAACTAAAGTATGTCAAGATAATATAAACCTCCTAATTTTGATTTCCATGGGGCTTCTACTGTAGTAGAGACCAATTAGAATGGCAGATAATCCCCTGGGGCCTTCCTTAAAAATCTCTCTTAACATGGTCCCTAAAGCCTCTAAAATGGGTCAGTGGCGGGATTAATAACGATCCATCCACAGGGACGGCATGTATTAGGATGAATTATCCTTGTTTCTATTTCTTCTTCTATATACTCACCAGGCAAATTAATAAAGACATGGCAGCTAACAGCAGAGCCCAAGTAACATGAGGCCAATAGACTAATTGCTCCCAATGTAGCCCAAAGCTTGTGATGTTCTAACAGCGTTAACCCTTTATGCTACTGTAGAAACCATTTATTTTTAATTAATTTTATTTAAATTAAAAACAACCTTATTTTACATACCAATCCCAGTTCTCTCTCCCTCCCACCTGCCCATTCCCCTCACCATCTACCCATCCACTCCTCAGGGAGGGTGAGGCCTCCCATGGGGGATCATCAAAGTCTGTCACAACATTTGGGGCAGGACCTAGGCCCTCCCCCATGTATGTAGGCTGAGAGAGTATCCCTCCATAGGGAATAGGCCCCCAAAGCCCATTCTTGCACTAGGGATAAATACTGGTTCCACTGCCAGAGACCCCATAGACTGCCCAGGCCCCCCAACTGACACCCACATTCAGAGGGCCTGGTTTGGTCTACACACTAGAAAATGTAGCAGAATCAAAACCTCATCATTCCTTTTAAAACCCCACATTCTGCCTGGCAGCAGCTTCCATCTTGCCATTATTACACCCTACTTTTTATATTCATATGGAATAATATAAGGGGAACAATAATTTCCAAAACACTGTGCCTACATAAAGTAAGTATGGTGTATTAAACTAGCCTCACTCTGTCAAGGGGCTGAAGGTCACATTCAAAAGTTCTCCTCTTTAATGATGGCAATTTTTCTTTTCTTTGCCGTCATACTCTGTTGCTCTTAATTCAAGTTTAAGACTAGTCTTATTAGATTCAGAGTCTTTTATCTTTCATTGTGTGTGTGTGTGTTTGTGTGTGTACGTGTGTGTGTTGACACACATCCCTGCTTGTTTGGAAATCAGAGAACAACACTGGTTGTCAGCTGGTCTTCACCTTCTACCTTATTGAACTCGGACCCGTTGTTCGCTGCTGCACCTGATGGGGACAGAACCTTGCTCGCTGAAGCACCTGTTGGGGATGGAACCTTGTTCGCTGTCTCCTCTTCCCATGTCACTGAAGAGATACTTGGATCACAGGGTCATGCTACTGCGTTCAGCTTTGCGTGGGTTCTGGGGACGGTCCCCATGCTCTCCCATCAACTGCTTTACCCGGTGAAGCATCTCTCTAGCCTCCTGTCCACGGTTCTTAGCTGGCCACGGTCTCAATTCTTCTCCCACTCAGAGTTGAGTAATTCATAGCCTCTCATTTCCTGCTTTTACAAACCCTTCCGTTGCCCCATTCATGCTTTGCATTCCCAGAAGAACCGCCACATCCCTTAGCCATTTGCTGGCGTCGATGGCGCCATGTAATGATGACCACGGTGCCAGCTCCTCGGTGTTGGCAGCCTTGTGGCTAGTTTTGCATCAGCATATGAACTCTTGTCCAGTGGGCATCCGCAAGGCAAAGCCCGTGGAGTCTCTCACTGGGCAAGAACCAGTGGACCCCATGGGAGCGCGGAGTACTCCGGAGGCTTGTGCAGCCTGCACGCTCTCTTCTCTCTCAGAATAATGGTGGTGCTCTTCTTGGTGGTTTTTAGTTTTGCTTTGTCAGTAGTCATGCATGGGACAGATGCAATTATTCCCAGAAACTCTGTTTTTTTTCCCATCCACTATTTTCCCCCTAAATTCTTTGGAAATTGATTCTGCTCAGGTCTCTTGCAGGGAGAGACACAGGTGGACAGGACCCTTTTGTAAGACAAGGGAACGTTAGAGAAATACAAGCTAAGCATATGCAAGCAGTTCATGGTAAATCACCCCCGTCTCTGTAAATATGTTTTGTTAAGTATTGAATGATATTGTTTGTGAGAATGTGTACCTTTACCTTTGTAAGGACAGGATTTATCCAGCTCAATATTTAGCCAACCTAGAAAAATGCTGCACTTTTTTTTGTCTTAAAAATTGTTTTGATGTAAAAGATGGGAAAAAAGTCATATTTTTTTCTGGAGGTTAATTTTGGAGGGTGGGAAATACATGCTTATTTTCGAAGTGTAAATAAAGATGCTCAAGCTATTTGGGGCCACACGTGTGAACCGAATCTGATGGCCAGACACCTCCTTCTTTCTTCGTGTCCATGCCCCTTTCCCATCTCAAGACCCGAACCGGGGCTATGGCCAGACCGTGGCACCTTGGCTCTGCAGTTTCACAGACTCTGGATTCTCTCCCTGGAAGGATTGCTTCCAGTTTGTACATTTCATGCAGACTCACCAACTGTTCTTCCTTTTGAGTCCTAGCCTGTGCCCTCCGGTTGAGGGTGAGAATCTGCACACATTCCTTCTTCACGCATCACTGTCCTGGAATTCCTTGACCTTCAAAAACTTTTCCTGCTCCAATTGCAAAAGAAGCATTCCTTGCATCTGTTGCTTGTTACCTGTAACAGAGAAATATGATTGCTCCAACCCTGATATTCTATCTCACTATTCACTTTGTATCTCCCACGGCCATTTTGAAAAGGCCAGGTGAGACTTGAACACTTGAACCAGCTCCTTAGTTTGATCTATCTCTCCTTAACTGTGCATAAAATTAATGGAAGCTGGGTTTGAGCATCTTCCTGCCTTTCTTTTATAATTTCCCGTGGCTCATATTTCACCTGCTGTATCAAATGTTTCATAAGAGAATTTCTGTATTCCTTGTGTTTATGACAGTTTTCTTATAAAGAATAAACAACAGCTTCCTACCTGCCAGCTGTGGTTAGCCTGTTTCTGAACATCTGAAAACTAGAGTCACCGTTTGCAGCAACCATTTGTTTTTATGAGTTCACACCATTCTTCTTCACTGTCCTGTAAAAAGATGGCACAATTTCTATGTGGAAGTGAGTTGCTTTCCTCTGTATTTTTGAACTTCAGAGAAGAGCTGTGCTGATGTGCACATCATAGGGTCTGAGTTCCCTCAAGACTACGCTGTTATCAAGACTTAGCAACAAATTGGTCCCTCTGAACTTGACTGAGAGTAGAGAGGAAGGAAGACAAAAAGTTTCTGTTAAAAATGCATTAATCTGAAAGTAAAAAATCTCTATACAAGTCTAAAGTGAATCTCCCATGATTTGGGGAATGAATATGAATACTTGAAGCACGCTGGGAAGGGTGGCAGATAATATATGTTCATAAAAGCCTATTTTCTCCCTTCCTGGTTTCACAATTAGGCTCACATCTCCTTTCCAGATACTGAGGTGTGCAGTTACAATACGAATGTATTAGTATGCTCCACATACTAGGCTGACTCAATGAAAACCCACAGGGTGACTATTTACATAGTCTTACCTCTTTCTCTTTACCAGACACTCAAAGGCAGAAGACACAGCTAAGGATTGTCAGGCTCTGTGGACCAGCAAGGCCATATGATAGGAAGATTCTAGGTTCCCAGGAGACTTGACAGATCAGAAGTCACAATTTCCCTCCATCTTACTGGACTACACATTAATAAAGAGTAGACTTATGTTTTGCTAAAGACACTGAGATACAGAAGCTATTTGTTTGAGCAAATAGCCTTCCCTGAATAATACAATAAAAAACATTAATGTAAGAACTATTTTCTCATTGTTGAAGATAAATGTATTTAGCATTGTGGGATATTTTTTGTCTTAAAACTCAAGTAGTGGTATTCAAAATCAAAGCCATTTCAAGATAAAGAAATTTCCAAACATATATTTAATAGATATGTGAATATATTTCCATATTGAATATCTATTTTAAAAACTACTCAGTGCCAACCCCACATTGTTTTTATTTGAGGTATTTTGTTTTCTATTTTCCCTAGTTACTGCAGTTACTGCATGTGATCTAAATACTTTTTGTTTTCTATACTAATATTGCACACATAGAAGAGACCCAAGCAAACTAAAGATATAAAATTGAACATCATGACATACTGAGAGATCACAAGTAAAAGCACAAAGAAAATTCTCCAAGAAAATGTCTCCAATTAGCTAGCAGCTGAATGAAAATTCGAGCTTTCTTATCTTTCACTTTCTGATTGTACTCAATGCTAACATCGCCAAAGTGTTGGGTAGGCTGTGATGATAACAAAATGCACTTAATTGGAAAGTTATTACGAAACACTACTGCAGAAGAAAGGGGGTTATTTGGGTTTTTTCCTCCTATGTGTAACTTATGTAAAAGATTCATGAAAGGTAATGATAGCCTAGCTTCCACGGATTAACATCAGACAAAAATCAAAGAAATTATTTCTTCACCTTTTGAGTCTTAATATGTTGTCCTTTGTTTAATATTCTCAGGTTTTTCATCTAAGTGTGTTGAATGTAGACTAAGCGTATGTTAGTGTGCCCAGAGAGAATTGATATCATCTGAAATTTAGGCCTTTATTGCTGAAGTTTGATGAAAGAAATACTTAGGCTCAGATAAGGCTATGTGGAGTCACTGTCATTTCTAGGGGTTTGTCTTAAACCCCACTGAGGAACGTTGGTGGCAGTGTGTGGACTAGACTGTGCAGAGCTCTAAGGACATCAAGAGCTCAAATCAAAACCTGCCGTTTCTGTAGGTGTTGCTTTCTTTCCAGTAAGCATTTCAGTGAGCATGTAAAGTGCCTGCCACAGACCTATGAAGAATTCAGTTCACATATTTAAAAAGCCAAGTGTGGTTTGTGTGTACCTGAAATCCCAGCTTAGCCTAACAGGAGAGCTCCAGGTCTGTGAGTGGCCCTGTCTCAAAAAATATGACATTAAAAAATTGATAAACGCATCTTATGTGGACCTCTATCATTCCCATGCACATCTGTGCATCAAACCCAAATACAAGGGATCATACACATGTAAACTTGTACACACACACTTCTGCAAATAAAAACCCATCTTAAAATGCTGGAGATATGGTTCAGCTGTTTAACAAAATCAAAACACCATATAGGAGATATGAAGAGGGAAACAGGAAAAAATGAGAAGGGAGGCTTTAATGGGGGTGGTGAATATAGAAGAAGAGGGAGGGAAGAAGGATAAGTAACACCAAGGATGCTTTTAAAAGCCTTAAAAATTATATCATTTTACACAAAAGTGTATATGTACACATCCATATATATATATACATACTTTTATATATATTATATATATTGGTTTTACGAGACAGGGTTTCTCTGTATTATTTTGGAGGCTGTCGGTCCAGTCCAGCCTCGAACTCACAGAGATCTTCCTGCCTCTGCCTCCCGAGCACTGGGATTAAAGGCGTGCGCCACCACCGCCCGGCTAACATCCATATATATTTATACGCATTCAGTTTAAATGAAGTTATGCCAATTGAGCTGACACTGTTCCCCCAAGATCCATAGACCATCCAACAAAAGCTTTCCTCCTAACTGTCTATTGGAGGAGTCCAAGAGACCCCTAAAATAACATAAGCTATTGCTGTTGCGGTCCAGAGACTGAAGGTAAGACCCTGTAGCTGGAGACACCATGTGTTTTAGACACAGCAACTAGAACATTAGAGTTGATTTTGACCTGGAAGACTCTTCTCCAGGGACTAACTCCCACAGTACCAGAAGCTGCCACAGGAGAAGAGCAAACAATAGTCCTACCCCAATATGATGTCTGTGAACCACAACTATGACCAGCATGGAGCAATGACCTTAAGGATGCAATAGTGACACTCTTCTCCTGGGGTAACCAATAGCTCTTTCGCTGGATTTCAGGCTTTATCAACAGGCAGGAAGTCAGGTCTGACACTGGTAACCTAGAAAACTACCTGGGGTTAGAGTTGTGATGGATCTTAGGATAGAACCTATTACCACCAAATTACTAGACTAGAATAATTCCTGACTGAATTCTAAATACTTGCCCCTTATACCTACAGATAAGAATAGCTCTCATCCTTTATCAAAGAAACTTCTTTCTGCAGCAGACAGATTTCACCACAGACAACCACAACTGATCAAAACACAGAGAGCAAGGGATCATGGGGTTCCCAGTCACAATCGATAGGTCCACAACACAAGTCCTGCAATTAATTTTAATTAAAATACAAGCTGATAAAATAAAGCAAAACACCATCTTAAGCAATCATAACAGAGAACTGGGGAGAGACACAAAATAAAACGCAGCATAACCAACCACAAGATCTGGTTGTTGAAATTTCTTTTCTTTCTAAAAAGAATTTCAGTTCTTCCTTATTTATGGCTTTTGGCTTCTTAAGTGGTGTCACCCTAGGTCTTCAGTTAGGTTTTTATGGGGTTGATTTCAACTGATAGATGCACCGCACATTGCTTTCCACAGTCACCAGTAATAACAACAGCCGTACCCCGTGGAATCTCACCAGCAAGCACAGAAAAGTCTTTCAAAGCTCTTTTGCTTTAAAATTTCTTTACCATTTTAAGATTTCTCTCTCTCTCTCTCTCTCTCTCTCTCTCTCTCTCTGTGTGTGTGTGTGTGTGTGTGTGTGTGTGTGTGTGTGTTGTGTCTGTGTGTATAATATGTGTGAAGGTGCTTGCTTTCAGAGACCGGAAGAGTGTGTAGGATCCCCCTGGAGCTGGAGATAACAGGCAGTTGTGAGCTGCCTGATGTGGGTGATGGAAACAGAACTTGGTTCGTCTAGAAGAACAGTAAGTGCTTTTAACCTCTGAAAAAATCTCTCTAGCCCCTACATTTCTTTTAAAAGGTGAACACATGAAGGTCACTGGCATTAGTTCCCTACTATGTGATCTTACCACATATATGTACTGCATGACTTTAGTAATTTATTTGTTTGTCTTGTTTCATTAACATATGACCTCACTGTGTAACCCAGGCTGGCCTGGAAGTCAGAATGTAGCTTAGGCTTTAATTTACAGTAATTCAACTTCAGCCTTGATCTTCCAAGTACTATGATTATAGGCATGTGTTGCAATGCCTACTGGGTATAGGATATTTAGATTAAGTTAAGCAGGATTAAAGGTGTAAAAGTATGTTATAGAAATGTGACATAAAAGCTTAGATGTCATGGGAATCTGTTAATTACATCGGTGGGTTAATTATACAATTTACTCATGGCTATATTGGCATAAGTTTATTTAATTTCTTATTTAGAGCAAATCAAACACTCATAGGACAGTAAAATAGAAAATAATTTTATTGAATCATTTTTAAAGCACAGAAATAGATACAGTGATAAAAATGAAGCCTGGCATGAAATAAAAATCAACAATAGCAGTTAAAGGGCTTTTAGATTGTAATCAACAGAAATTACATCCATCTGCATAATGAATACATTGATACAATAAAGGATATGTTTAATAATAAAAGTGGAATTGAAAATGAAGACTCAAGAAGAAGGAGATCCAGAGAAACTCAGGAAACTCCTAAACGTGGCATTAATAGCTGCTTTGGTGGGGCTGGAGAGATGTCTGCTCTTCCATAGGATGCAGGTTCAATTCTGAGCACCCACACTGTGACTCACAGCCATATTTAACTCCAGTTTCAGAGAGATCTGATGCCTTGTTCTAATCTTTGTGGGTACCTCATGCATATGACACACAGATATACATGCAGGCAAACACTTATACATGTGCAATAAAAATAAATAAATCTTAAGAAAAACAATGAGCTACTCTAGAAGCCAGGCTTGGTGGAACTCCCCTAGCTTCAGCACTCCAAAAGTGCAGGTGGGAAGGTCAGGAGGGTGAAGCCATCCTCTTTCACACAGTGGGTTCATTGCTAGCCAGAGCAATACAAGACTCTGTTACAAACAAACAGAACTCTAGTATTCTGTTCTCTGGGTTGCCTCTAACAGAAGCAAGCATACCAGCTATCTATTGCAACACAACACTCCAAAACTTAGAAGCTTAAATACGAGTTTTTATTTCCTAGGATTTCTGTGGTTGAGAAGCCCAGGTGAAGTTTAACTAATTTTTTGCATCAGGAATCTTGTTATATAAAGGCAGAGCTAGGAGGAAAACTGCATTTATGTTCTTGAGCATTGCTATCTGTAGCCTTTGCTTCCTTGTAAGTACTGAAATTAAGGTTTCAGATGTTATGGATGTGCATCAGTGACTATCCTCAGTCTTTTGACATGAGAACCTCTCCAACATGACTGCTAAAAACAAAGTGGATATTAGATGTAAAAGCAAAAGATAACCAGACTACAATCCACAGTTCCAGAGAAGCTAGGTAACAAGGAGGACCCAAAAAGGGACACATGGATCGTCCTGGGAAGGGAAATTAGCTGAGATCTCCTGGGTAAACTGGGGTGAGAGGGAGTGGTAAAGGGGAGGGGGTGAGGGGATGAGAACATGAGATGGTCTAGGGGGAGGGGACGGAGTAGAAGAGCAACGAAAGAGATATCTTAATAGAGAGAGAGCCACTATGGGGCTAGGGAGAAACCTCTAGGGAAATTCCTAAGAATCCACAGGATGACCCCAGCTAAGACTCCTAGCAATAGTAAAGAGGGTGTCTGAACTGGCCTTGCCCTGTAATCAGATTGGTGAATACCCTAACCATTATCATAGAGCCTTTATCCAGTAATTGATGGAACCAGATGCAGAGATCCACAACCAAGCACCAGGCTGAGCTTTGGGAATCCAGTCCAAGAGAAGGAGGAGGGAATATATGAGGAAGGGAAGTCAAGATCATGATGGAGAAATCTATAGATACAGATGAACCAAGCTTGTGGAAACTCATGAACTCTAGACTGACAGCTGTGGAGACTCCATGGGGCCAAACCAGACCCTCCATATGTGGGAGACAGTACTAAAGCTTGGACTATCTGAGGGGCCCCTGGCAGGAGGACCAGGATATACCATGGTAGATCTGATAGTTTGTTGGAGTCCATTCCCTATAAGGGGATACCATGCTCAGCCTTAATGCTTGGCCCTGCCCCAAATTAAGTGTGTCAGACTTTGTTTACTCCTCATGGGAGCCCTTACCCATGAGGAGGAATGGACTGGGGGGGGGGCTGTGGAGGGAGGAGAAGGGAGTGGGAGGAGGGGTGGGAAGAAGAAATGTGGTTGGAATTTAAAAACAAAAAACAATGAAAAAAGAGGCTACAAATTTGAAAGACAGGAAGGATTAGTGTATATGGGAGAATTTTGAGGGACATCTCTTTTTTTCATTAGTTGTCAAGATGTGTGCATACGAGTCCTTTGTTCACTCTTGTTTAATGTTTCCTGAGCCTTAGGTGTGGGAGCTCTGTTGTAAATGTATCAGTTGGGACTGGGCTCTGCAATTCTGCATTTTGACTACAATGGTCTTCATCTGTTGCAAAGAAACGTTTCGTTGATGAGGGGCAAGGACTATACATATGTAAGAATAACTATTTAGTTGTTTTAACAAATGTTACAATAAAATATGAACATAGGCCTTACATATAACATAAAAATACTGTTTTTATCATACCAGTTGTAATTTGAATGACCACAAATGATTTGAAATCGAGACTGCCAATAAATATCAGAAATGAGCAGATTTTTAAAGTACAATTTCATTTTATTTTTCCCAGATGTTTTTTTCTTTTGTCTTTGTGAGGCCAGCTCTTTAAATGGGCTTTGGTGGAGAATGTAGGGGAGAAGCAGGTCTAAATTATAGTAGGGAGTTTGATCCTTCCAGGATTCCTGAGATTGATTCCTGACTACCTTGCTATGAATGGCATCATGCAGTAAAGCGACTTGACATAGAGCTTGGGAAGTAGCCTCCACAATGTTCTACATGATGAACTTATTAATGGCCTTGTCATTGGACACACACAGGGCACAGTTCATGAAGAGAACTGGCTGCATGTGGTTGCGGCCCTGTTTTTGGTGTGACAGTTGTTTCTTCTTTTTTTTTTTTTTTTTTTTTTTTTTTTGGTCATCTTGGAGCCAAGACTGGCTTTACAATGGCAGTTTTAAAATTGGTTTGGCTTAAACACAAAGTGTTACAGAGAAAATAATCGGCTATCACTCAACTTCCAAAACACAGTCACAGCATTGAATTCCATTATACACCCATGGTAAAGTCCAAAAGTTCATCCTAGGTGGCCTTTGCCTGATTAAAGATCACCTTTTATCTTTTCATCTTACTATGACTCATAAGAAAGAGTTATAATGGATAGTTATGTACAGATTTGTTCCACTTAATTATTCTAGGTGTGGAATGACTAGAGGATAGAAAATGTTCTACCCTAATTTTAAAATCAAGTACCATGTATACTTTTACAATGTTAAGTCACAGAAAAATAAAACTTAAATATGTTAGATAAATTTTTCCTGTCTTCTTTTGCTCATTATAACTCTATAAGGTTAATTCTACCTTTATCTATCATTTATGTCTTAAATTGGCCTCTGTAGATATTCTTGCTTCTCCTTCAGTAAAATAAGTTGCTTGTCACCTTAAACTTACAGTCTCAGTTCAATAAATGACATAGCCAGTTGCTAATTCCATATAACCAAAACTTTGAATTTATGCATTAACTCCTATTAACTCACCATCATCCTCTCAATATTTTTTATAGTATTGAGGATTAGGCTAGGCAAGCTACAGTTCAGAAGTCTTACAACTTAAATTCAAATTCATGAGACGTAACTATTAAGAAAACAAATGTGGCTACACAGTTAGGTGAATAGGATAGATTCACACTCTTATTCGATAATCTGGAATTGCTATTTAGTTAAAATACCCAGCCAAAGACTGCATTTCCTAACCTTCTGTGCCTCTCGGCAGTGTCATGTGAATGCCTTCTGACCAACAGATGGTGCCCAGTATTTAGATACTTCATTGAGATACGACTGAGTGTCCTTTCTTTGGTCTTTCTTCATCCACTGGCCTTTCTTAGTTCAGCATCAGATCAATACTAGAAATCTGTTGTGGAATATCAGTTTAAGATGTCCTACATTTGTTTATGCTGTGGAATGTTTGTTTAATGATGCAAAAATGTATTGCATTCTTTTATGTTGCATTTGTTTAAGTCTGTAAAGCTGTGTTGCTTTGCCTGTCTAAAACACCTGATTAGTCTAATAAAGAGCAGAATGGCCAATAGTGAGTTAGAAGAGAGACAGGTGGGAGTGGCAGACATAGAGAATATATAGGAGGAGAAATCTAGGGAAGAGGGATGAACCAGAAAAGAGAAGGAGAGGAGGACTTCTTGGGTCAGCCACCCAGTCACATGGCCAACCATGTAGTAAGAAGGAAAGAAAGATATATAGAATAAAGAAAGACAAAAATCCCAGAGGCAAAATATAGTTAAAGAGAGGCAAGATAATTAAAGTTAGAAAAGCTGGCTAGAAACAAGTTAAGCTAAAGCCAGTCATTCATAGGTAAGACTAAGTCTCTGTGTATTTCTTTGGGAGCTGGGTGGTAGATCCATACAGAGTAAAAAAAAGAGAAAGAAAAACAAACCAACAACAGAAATCCCATATTGAACTCATGTGGTGACTACCTAGATGTCCACGACAGTACTGTAAAAAACCTTATTTCATCACCCCCAAAATAAGATAAAATTAATAGGGAATGATTCTGACCACCATTAAAAATGAAGGTATTATGTTGAACAGACTGTGATGACTTGGCCTCTGTACCCACCCCTTCCTGTATTTCTATAATTTATGTGTGAAAGCATGCCACATAAATAGCCATGGTTCTTGGAATGTCTAAGTTCATATACTGAGGAAGAGGGAAGATGGAGGGAGATGTAAGCATCACACACTTTTCTTGGGTAGCTATTGTCACTAGAGTTAGCAAATACTGTATGATGACAGCAGAATCAGAAACAATGTTTCTTTTTGGAAATGTTGTGTGCTCTTTAGCTAGCCCAGTAGTACCTAGGGTCCACTTAGGTAACTTTCTTTCTGAGTGAGTCATGTCTCTCCAGAAGATGGATGTTTGAAGCTGCTTCTAAAGCACATTTATGGTCTTGCTCTCACTAACAATCTGTATGTGCACCACTGAAGCCTGTTCCTAGACCTCAGTATCAGCATAAAAAAAAATGTGCTTCCTAACTGAATTCCCCCACTCTGATGTTATGGACCAATTTTAACAGCCTCTTGTTCCCCGATTTTCTCAAAAGGGAGTCATACACTTGTTCCCCTGCGTCATATCTAAATCTCCATGATTGCTTGAGCTGCTGTCGGTGGGGCTTCAGGTGTCGTGAATGTCTGCCCTCCTTCCTCTGTAGGAACACAAACTCACAACATGCAATGGCAGTTATCTCCACTGGAATGCTGTCAGTACAACTTCCTTTTGTTTCTTGAAGCCTTTCTCTACTTGAATGCTTTAGCATATATGCAAATTAAACACACCTAGACTATGTATATGGGCAAAATTTCCCTCTGTAGGACTATAAACAATGCTATAAACTTCAGTTATAAAATAACGATGTACTTCTAGAGTTTTGAGACTCCAAAAAAGTACTGTTCAAACGGTGTTGTAACTCAACTTCAGGTACTTTCTAAACCCAGAAAAGCTAAGACTGCAAGAGGGGAAAGAAATAACAGAACAGAAGTAAAGACGAGTCCATATCACAAATTAGAAAGCCAAGGTTAATACAAGCAAGGAATGGCAATAACAATCTAATTAGCATGCAGTAGAGTACTCCAAAATAAAATCTTAAATTAATAATCTGGGATCTTGGAACATAACTCAGTGGTAGAGCATTTAACTAATGTTTGAGGCCTTAGGATTAATCCCCAGCACTGCCAAAAGAATTAAAACTGAAATGATACTCTGACTTAGTCCTTAAGTTTACTGCATACTCGGGCGGTGGTGGCGCACGCCTTTAATCCCAGCACTCGGGAGGCAGAGGCAGGTGGATCTCTGTGAGTTCGAGGCCAGGCTAGACCAAGTTTACTGCATACTTAGATGACAATGTTCTTAAATATTTCTCCTATTTTTATTAATGTATATGTGTGCATGTATCTCTGTGTGTATGTGCACATGTGTGTGTGTGGCCACAGAGTGCAGAAGAGGTCTTTGGACTCCCTGGAGTGCAAGTTACAGGTGACTCAATGTGAGTGGTGGGAACCGAACGCTGAACCACCTCCCTATCCTCAGATGAGATGCTTCTAAGCATACTCACATGAGGGGTGATGTCATTTATGGAGCAAGCACATATTGGTTTGAGTGTTATAGTAGCTGAATGCCATTTCCAGCTCTGTTCTCTTCCGTTGTCACCCTCCTTATTCACTGGGGCATCTGTCAATTTTGTGTTTCACTTCAAAATGTTGGTAAGGCCTTAGACATTTCTGTGTTTGTGTACAATAACAATGTATGAAATCCTTTGCATCATTCAGCTCAAGTACTACTTTGAAACCCTAAAAAATGGCTCCCAATTCTCAGTGGCCTGCAATGATGAAAGTTATCACATGCTCATGATACCCATCTGCAGACTGACTGCAGCTCTACCGTGAAGTTTTATATATGTGTTAATTATTAGAAGTTTGGTGGAAATGAGAACTCCAACTTTGGTGCCCATTTCATGGGCTAAAGGAACTAACAGAAAAATAGGCAGTGGAGATGAAATGTGCGGGAACAGCAGACCTTGGCCAGAGGCCCCTGCTGGGAGGATGCGTAAGGAAGAAGGAATAATTTATTTTAAGCCACTATTTCTTGGGTTGGTTGTTGTCAGCTTCTCATCAGCTTCTCAGCTCTCTCTAATGAATAAGGTTAAAGGTGATAGAATTGGACACCCAAATCCTCGCATGACTTCTACATGCTCTCATGAGCAGGTGTACAGGCTCACACTCGCTATCATTTACACAATTTGCTGTTCGCTAACGAGTTGTTTTCCCAATGTTCTGAAGGTTTGAGAATCTTTCGGAATGCCATACCTGATTTTCCTCACCATGGTAGTACTGTGGGACAATATTTTTTTATACTGTGAGTATTTGTTGCTCTCACTGGTTTAATAAAGGGCTAAATATCCTAATGCTAGGCAGGTAGAGGTTAGGTGGTACTTTCTAACAAAAAAAGAGTGCAGGGATATAGAAAGGTGGAGTCACCAGCCAGGCACAGAGGAAACAGAAAATGAACACACCCATGCTGAAGAAAAGGTATCTCCACATGGTAGAGAGTAGATGACATATACTGGTTAATTTAAGTTATAAGAGCTAGTTAGTAACAAGCCTAAGCTGTCAGCCGAGCATTTATAACTAATAGTAAGTGGATTTTAGGGGAACTGGCAGTCCCAGCCAAAAACAAAACAAAACAAAAAAACTCTGCCTACATGGTAGCTTGAATGAGAAATGTCTCCCCATAGTCTGAGACACTGAATACGGCACTAAACAACTGGACATTGTTCAGACTTGGTAGCATTGTTTGGGAAGGTTTAAGAGGTTTGGATTTGCAGAGAAAGAGTGTCATTCGACGTTGGCTTTCAAATTTAAAACGCTTGTGTCATTTCCAGTTTACTCTCTCTGCTTTGTGCTGGTAGTTCAAGATGTGCATTCCCAGTGTCCTGATCAAGCCATCCTAACGGCTGCTCTGCCTCCTGGCCATGAAGGACTCTTATCCCTATTGAACCATAGACCAAATAAAGTCTTCTACATTGGGAAGATAGTTGAGAGCCAGCAGAACTGCCAGCTACTGGGAAAATCAGCTGTGTTCTTTAAATACAGGGAGGACATGTGTTGAGGGCCAGATCAATCCAAGGCTTTCTCAGGGGTCCCGATGAAAGGACAAAAAAGACCTAGCTCTGTGTCCCTGCTTAGGAGCCAATTGACCTGGACCAGCAGGTTGCTCTTTAGTGGCAGGTTACTGAGAGGACCAAGAGACCAGAAGATAAAAAGGATAGAAGAAAGAGGGGAGAAGTTTTGGGATTCAGAGTTTTTGCGCAAGCTACAGCACCTCATTACTACTTTCAAGGGAGAAATGGGACAGAGTCTGCAGCCTCTTCCATACAACGAGACGAAGTCAGCAGGAGGCTGATCAAGCAATGTTCCACAAAGGGAACGCAGGCTATGTCGTGAACGGTGCAAGCAGACCACACAGCGGCCTGGGGCATGATAACTCCAGTCTCTTCAAGGCCCAGGTCTCAGTCCTAGACTGGCCTTACCAGGTTGGCTCCTGAGCCAGGGCACAGAATTAGGTTCATTCATGCTTTCACCGGGATCTCCCGGGGAGCCTCGGCCAGACCCAGCACTCAGGAGTCTGCAACCAAGGCCGGAAAGGAATTCTAACCCAGCTTAGGCATCCCAATCACAGGTATACATTAGCATCGTCCTGGCAGATGTTTAAATTATAAATGCTGTGGTCAAAACTGTAGATGCTGATGTGTTGACATGGAGAGGAGCCCAGAAACCGTAGTCATTGAATCTAAGTCTCTTTATGCTTCGCCAGCTTCTCTTGTTAGCTCCCCAAAAGCACCCAGTTCAAGAAGCCATGGAGAACAGGTACATAAAAAGTGTGATCAAATGACATGTACTATAAATTTGCAACCTGTTTCTTTACTGACAGTATATCCCATGGCTGTCTTGTAAAAACAGAGAAAACTAGAAATTTCTTTCAGCATGTAATGTTTAGGTCAGCTTCTTTAGTTTTTAAGGGCATGTCTGAAACAAACCTTTTGGTTCCCGAATGAATACCATTCCAAACAAAGCAAAACAAAAATGAATGAATAAATAAAATCCTGGAGAATAATTTATATTTGGTCTACTTTCCCGAGAAAAGACCTTCTGGTGTGTTTCTCAACTTTCCTACCCCAAAAAAATCAAATTTCTAATTAAATGTAATACATAATTTCGAGCATTATTATTTATGAGATTTTCTACTAAGGTGATAGACTTTGTGACCTTAATTACACACATGAAAAGCACGGAAGAACACAGCAAAACTCTGAGTTAATTATGATGCTCTCAGGTGCCTTACCCTCACTCCCAGCTTAATTTTATATTATTAACATGACTAAGGTGCATGTTATTTCCAGGCCTGTTTCTGTGTCTCTTTGAAGGCTGAATGACAATGTCTCTATTCTTCCCTTGACCTATCTCTACCTCCACTGAGGTCCAAGGTGCGTTCTTCCTTCTCCCAGGCCTATGAATGAAATTTTAAATGCCTTATCTTGTTTCTGAATTTTTGCTTTTCCTAAGTAACTAGATTTAAGCTTTAAGTAGCTTATGTTTAGAAGAGAATATTACCACTTTTTCATTGCTTGAGAATTTCATAGATGCATAAAATGTGTTTTGGTTAAAACCACTCTCAATCTTTCCCCTCCCTTATCCAACCATCACATTTCTCTAAATCTCACATGCCTTGCTTTTAAACCTGCTGAGTACACTGAGTGCTCCCTGTGTGTGCATGGGTGTAAAGGCCATCTACTAGAGTGTGGGTAGGCTCTCGAGGAACACATCTCAGAAGAAAACTGGCTCTTGACACACCAGGAACTGGGGTTGGCTTCCAAGAGTCTTCCTCATCTATGCTGCCATTCTGGCTGATTTCATCTTACTTGTGTAGGTCCTGGGCATGTAGTTACAGCTGATCTAAGTTCATATGTTCAATGGCCCTGATATGCCGATCAAATATGTTACAGATGTCCATTATATCTGGCTCTCAGAGTCTTCCTAGTCTCTCTTCTGCAATAATCCTTAAGCCTTCGGGGGAAGGGGACATAATATAGATGTTCCATTTAGAGTCAAATGATCCATGGTCTCTTATTTTCAGCATGTTGACCATAAGAATTAAAAGACGTGATCAAAATATATTGTATGGAAAAAATTAAATATAAAAAGAGAAGCCTATGGGAAATCTGAAATAAAAATTAACACATGTACATTGAGACATACAAATGTGCAGAGGTAGTGTGAGGTTATTAGAAAAAATGAGTTTGTGTAATGCAGATAAACACAGTTCTAGTTAAGATGACACTGACTGTTTGAAAGCACCCTGGGTAATTCTGAGATGCCATACTGACTAGTTCTAGAGCAAAATTGTTTTAATTCCATATTCTTGCTATTGTTGCTATCTTGCCACCACTTTGAGTCCAAGAGGGATTGTGATATAATTGTCATCACTTGGTAAAGAGTGAGCTTGGTCACTATTATCTCACAGTGTCCTCATGCTGGTTGAATTATATGTTCACTTGCTACCACTCATTTTGAATTTACCCTTAGCAATGTTCTCAAAAGGAATGTTACAAATTACTAAAAAAAGTAATGTTACAAAATACTGTTAATAAAAACATATATTCACAATATCCTGGACACAGAGAAGCTTGATGTATAATACTCTTGAAGTACAAGGCTGGCTGTGGTAGGACTTAACTGGAATTCCAGCATGTGGGAGGTTGAGCTATGATGAACAGGAACTGACTGATTACAAGTCAGGGTCAGTTACATAATGAGTTCCGAGACATCATGTCATAACACAAAATAAAAAAGAAATGCTGAGAGTGTATGGAAATATAAAATAGAAATTAGAAAGGAAATCTAAAAGCATTCTTTCAATGCTTACTAAGTATGTATTTAAGTAGGAAAGATAATTGTGTCATCAACAGAAAATTTTTTCCTTTCTTCTCTTCTCTCACATATATATTCTGATAACAGAACCACTGTCTGTATTCCTCCTAGTTCCTCCCCACCTCTCCTCCCATCTGGATCCATCCCCTTTCTCTCTCTCATTGCAAAGCAAACAGGGAATAATAATTCCGAGGGACAGTAACAGAATACATTGTGATAAAACAAAAACTAAACGATCCAACAAACAAGGAAAGAAGCCCAAGAGGAGCCCCAAGAAACAGAGACCCACTTGTTTGCATATTCAGAAATCCCATAAAAACACTAAACTGGAAGCCATAGTATGTACACAAAGGACCTGTAGGGTAGAAAGAGAAAAAAATATAAATAATATAAAAAGAAAAGAAAAGGGAGAAAAAGAAATCCCTGATGGGACAAAGCGAGAGAAGGGACCTGCAAAGTTGCCATTGAGTTCTTTTTCTGTTGGCCATCTACTGGTGAGCATGCAGCATACCCTCAAGAGTAGTTTGTTTACCCCGTGAGACTCCTTTGGAGGAAACCAAATTTTAATTTGCAAGTGGGCATCAACTGGGGATTGATTATGGGTTTGGGGTGAGGGTATGTGTCCACCATCTGGTGTAGACCCCTAGGAACTCTGCATGCTGCCTTAGTCTCTGTGAGGTCTTACATACTTCAATTATGTTGACTTATAAGGCCTTGTTTCTTGGTGTCATCATCCCCTCTGGGGTCTTACTCTTTCTGCTCTACTTCTGCAGGGTTCTCTGAGCCGTGAGCGGGAAGGTTTTGATGAAGAAATCCTGTTTATATCTGAGTGTTTCAATGTCTCATACTCTCTGCATATTTCCTGGCAGTGTGTCTCTGTATTTGTTCCTATCTGTTGAGGAGGAAGTTTCTCTGGTGACGACTCAGTAACATACTGGGTTCTTCTGTTTTTGTCTCTTTCTAGAACAGTAGTATTTGGTCTTACCCTAGGTCCATGGCCTATCTGGTGTCATGTTCTAGATCATCAAAGCAGCGTCAGCTATGAATTCTATCCCATACAGCAGGCCTTAAGTCAAGTCATATATTTGTTCCTTACTCTCACAAGTTTGCGTCACCATTATACTAGCATACATTGCAGGCAGGACTCCATTGTACATCAATGGAGTTGATCTGACTGGGTTGGTGTGTACCTTTTTCCTCTGGTAGCCTGCAGAATATTTTCCTGTATCAAAGATGCTACCTGCTTCGTCTGAATGATGGTGTCCTTTGCCTTACAGAACCTTTTCTGTTCATGATGCCTATTAATTGTTGGTCTTAGTTTCTTTGCTAATGGTACTCTGTTCAGAAAGTCTTCTTCTGCGCCAATGAGTTCAAGGTTGTTCCACACTTTCTTTTCCACAAGGCTCAGTGTATCAGGTCTTATGTGGAAGTCTCTAATAAATTTGGAGTTCAGTTTTGTGCAGCATGATATGTATTGATCTACGTGGATTCTACAAGCAGGCATACAGTTTGACTGGCACTATTTGCTAAAGATGCTGTCTTTTTTCCGGTATGTATTTCTGTCTTCGTTATAAAGAATAGGTGTCTGCAAGTGTGTATATTTATGTCTGGGTCTTCAATTTGATTCTATTGATCAACGGGTCTATTTTTGTTCTAATACCATGCTGTTTTTTATTATGATAGCTTTGCAGTAAACTTGAAATTGGAGATGGTGATACCTCCCACAGTTTTTTTATGATTAGGGATTGTTTTAGCTATCCTGAATTTCATGTGTTTCCATATGAAGCTGAAGATTGTCCTTTTAAAACCTGTTAAGAATTGTGTTGAAATTTTGATGAGGATTACATTGAATCTGTAGATTGATTTTAGTAAGGTTTCCATGTTTATTGTATTAATCCTGCTGATCCATGAGCATAGGTGATCTTTTGGTTTTTGATAACTTCTTCAATGTCTTTCGTCAAAGACTTGAAGGTTTTATCATACAAGTTTTCTACTTACATGATTAGAGTTACTCCCAGATATTTTATATTATTTAAGGCTATTGTGAGGGATGTTGTTCCTCTGACTTCTTTCTCATTCTGTTTCCATTTACATATAGGGGGGCTACTGATTTTGTGAGTTAGTTTTGTATCCAGCTTCTTTGCTGGAAGTGTCTATCAGCTGTAGGGGTTACCTGAGGGAATTTTTAGGGTCTTTAGGGTCAGTTATGTACACTGTCATATTATCTGCAAATAAAGACACTTGGACTTCTTCCTTTCCAGTTTATATCCTCTGAATCACCTTCATTTGTCTTACTGCTTTAGCTAAGACTTCAAGAACTGTACTGAATAAGTGTGAAGTGAGTGGACAACCTTGTCTTCTTCCTGATTTTAGTGGAAATGCTTTGCGTTTCTCTTTATTTAAGTTGATGTTGGCTATTGGCTTGCTGTAAACTGCCTTTATTATGCTTATGTATGTTTTTATTCATTTCCTTCCACAGTTTGTTTGTGTCTTCACGAGTTTCTTTAAGGGAATGATTCCTTTCAAGGATGTCTATCATATTCATAAATGCTACTTTAAGCCCTTTCTCTTGTGCTTCACCTATGTTGCAATATTCAGGTAGAGTTGCTGGGTTTTAGTGGAGACATATCGTCCTGGCTGCTAACTGATTAATCTGGGTTTGGGAAGTTTGTAATTTTAGGTGCTGATATCTCGTCTTGTCTATGTTGGGTGGGTGTTTTGTTCCTGGGTTTCAGTTGCCCACTCTGATTCTTGGGAGAGTATTGGCTACTGAGAATTCCAGGTAAAATATGTTTCCAGGTATTGAGAGTTATCACTTATGAATGGAGATATAGTAGGAAGTAGGGGCTGAGGGGAGTCCACGGGCGGGGGATGTGGGAGCAGAGCAGGTGTTCAATCAGGATCTGCTTAGGCCTCTGGAAGTGGGGGCAGAGAATGTGGAGAGGCAAAAACAGGTGGTCTGCTACAGTTCTGGGTGTAAATTTTTGGGATCTGACTTGGAGGAATGGGAGATGAGCAGTTAGCCTACTTGTTTTCTTTAAACTTGGTTACCACCCAATGAGATGCTTTATAAACAGACAATAAGAATGCTTGTTCAGAATGAATATATTGGTTTTTAAAGTTGATGCAAGTAATGCTTATATATAAGTAAATTAAAAATAAATCCGTCTTTGAAATTTTTGTTAGTGATGACAAGTAATGGACACTTATCAATATAATCTATATAAGCATAAATACAAATTAGATTCAGACATTTTCAGAAACTAATCAAAACACACCTGGTAGACTTAAAGTTAACCATACAAGAGTCTTTGTTGTACTGTTTCTTCTTTTCTGTAGCTTTGATATGGTTCAAATTTGAAAGAATATATATATGCACATATAATTATACATGTGTATAAATCCTCCCTATGATTTTTTTGTAACATATAGTTGAAAAATACCAGACCAGAGACCCTTTGTCATGATCTTCAGCATTTTGTTATTTAGGTTTAGCTCTTGAGCGTACTAAAAACCAATGGTATATATCTCTATTATACTGAGCTTAGCCTCATCTGTTTGTCCGTGTATATGCATATTTACATTTTTTGTAGGTGTAGCTTTTCCTGCTCTCCTAAATATGTCCTCCCTCAAACAAATATCCATTGCTCAATTAAGAAACTTAAGTAGAAGCTCTGATGATTTAATTAGAGCCCTTGAATTTCAGTGAAAACAGAGAAGTCGTTGACTTGATGCAAAATAATCAGAAAATCCCTGTTCTCAAAATATTCAAATTTGGGAGATGAAATGGTTTCATCATGTTGTTTAGGAACTCCATAGTAAGACATTAATGAGATGGTCCCCATAAGTGATTGCAAGTCAGGTTTAGCAAGGGATGTAATTAAAGTCTCTGGTGTTTTGACTTTCACAAATAGAAGTTTATCCTCTTGTGGCCTCATTTATCTCTGCTCTGGGTTCTTTGCAATTATTAGCTCATTAGTCCAAGTGGATTTTTAAATTTAATTGTAAATTAGTAGACCCTATAGAATCGAATATAAAACAAACAGAATGTTAATGGCCCATTTCATGAATACATACACGGATGGCTCAACACTTATTACCTCAATGTATACACCAATGATACCTGAATGACTTCAGTCCTCCCCCAAAGCATAATTCGGAGGTTCTCACATGCTACTTCTACACAGAATTTAGTTCTATCTTAAATGATTTATTTTCCTAAAAAATGTAATATATATGTATGTATACATACATACACACACACACACACACACACACATACATATGTGTGTGTGAGGGAAGGCACATGTGTGGCCTTATTTGAAAGTGGGAACCAGTCACTCATGGGTCCTGGGAATCAAGTCACGCTTGGCGGCAAGTACCATTACCTGATGAGCCACCTCAATGGCCCCCAAAGTTCTCTTTTTCTTGTAATTACAAATGAACCACACACTGTTCTACTTATTTTTTTCCTTTTTCCACAATCAGGGACAATTAGTCATTGTAGTTTTATATTTCATTAGGAAATTTTATTTATTAATTATTCCATTAGCTCTTGTTGCAATCAAATGCCTGACAAAAAAACAATTAAAGAAGCAAAAGTTTATTTTGGCACAAAGTTTGAAATCGTAATCCATCACTGCAGGAAGTCGTGGTGTCAGGAGAATGACAATGGCAGTTGCTGACAATGAATCCATAATCAAGTAAGAGAGCAATGTGAATGATGTCACTTAGCTCACATTCTCTCCCCATTCAGCCTGGGACCCCAAACTATGAAATGGTATCCCCTTCCATCATTTAGGGTGGGTCTTCCCTCCTAATTAACCTAATATGGAACCATCCTCACAGGTATTCCCAGAGACTTATTTCCTAGATTCTAAATCCCTTCAAGTTGAAAATCAAAGTTAACCATCACAGCTTTAAATAAAGCTCATAAACAGAAATATCTAAGAATTATGTTCCTTGACTTCTATGGAACCCATAACTAAACTCCCATTCCCAGTAGTTAGAATAGACAGGAAACTGGGGTTCTTAAAAGATTAAAACATTGAGACAGGGAATCTGTACTGGCTAGTTGATGTCAACTTGACACAAGCTAGAATCATCAAAGAGGAGGAAGCATTTTCTTACTTAGTGATCATTGGAAGAGAGCCCAGCCCATTATGGGTCACTCTATCCCTGGTCTGGTGAACCTGGTTTCTATAGGAAAACAGACTGAGCAAGCCCCAGGGAAGTAAGCCAGTAAGCAGCACTCCTCCATGGCCTCTGTATCATGGTGTTTCATTGTAACAACAGAAACCCTAACTAAAACAGTATCTGAGAAAGCAAAAGTACTTATTTAGGTATATGCATGCCTAAAGACACACAAATATATCTACTGGGAGAATATATGAATGTCTTCAGCATTCACTTATAAAGTATTAGCCTTGAACTTTCAGGAAATTTCAATAATGGTATTTGATTAAGAATCTGTCTCAGCCAGGCGGTGGTGGTGCACACCTTTAATCCCAGCACTCGGGAAGGCAGAGGCAGGTGGATCTCTGTGAGTTCGAGGCTGGACTGGACCGACAGCCTCTAAAACAATACAGAGAAACCCTGCCTCGTAAAACCAAAAAAAATCTGTCTCATTGGACCCACGGTGTCATTTAGGACTGATCTGCTACCAAGAGCCATGTCTAGCTCCATGACCCTACCATGGGTCTGTGTTGATATCTGTGGCTCCTGACACCACTAAAAGCCATACGGATACCTAGGATCTGAACCACCTCCTGAGACCATGTTAGTGCTCAAGGCCATGCTGCCACCAGGGTCATGCCGACCTGAGTGACCTGTGCTGCCACCTGGGGAGTGTGGAGATGTCCAGGCTAAGCTGCTGCTGAGGGCCATGTATGGGTCTTTGGTTCTGCTATAGCTGTGGTCTGTGTCAATGTCTGTGGCCCTTGTTACCACCAGGGGCCATAGGAACCATTTGTGTTGAAGTCCAAGGGCCATGTTGAACTATCCCTGGAAGGGCCAGCCCCACCCCTCATGGAAGAACTATTTCTGCCCCTCGATGGCTTACGCACTGATGCTGCCGGAGAGCTAGAACCAGTGGCATGGACGCAGGCGGGCTGACTTTCCCTCTTGTCTGAGGTGGTCAGTCCCAGCAGATGCTTGGACTGACCAACTCAGCCACCACCCAGGCCCGCATCCAAGGCTCTGAGCTGGCCCACTCCAATAGCCACCTCAGGAGGGTGTGAAGGGACCAGTCCAGTCTATCCATAGCTATATATCCATGACTTTCCTCTTTTTGATATATATATTTTTTTACTCATTCTTCCAAAGCATTAGATTTTATAGAATTGCTAAAAATATTCAGATTACTGCTTGGTGTGATAATTGCATTTCTTACTCCTGCGACAGACTATTTGATGGAAACACCTATGGAGAGGAACAATTTATTGTGCTCACAGATTTTGAAGTTTCATTTCATCTTGGCCAGGAAGATAAATTAGAGTAGAATAGTCCATGCTATGTCAGCCAGAAAGCAGAGAAAATGGAATACAGGTCCAGGCCATGGCAAGGCCTACTATCCAGAACCTGTCCAGTTCCCTCCTATGAAACTCTACATTCCATAACTTCCCAAGAAAACCATTGCATTATGAATCAATTAAGAGGTTAATCCACTGAATTGACTTGGGAACAGTCTTCTGAATCCAATCACCTTCTTACATCCCATCAGTGAGCAACCATGTCCCCAGCACAGAAGCCTGTGGAGATCATTTCATGCTCAAACCATGGAGTTACATGTGATTTTTATGTTGATATAGCAATGTATTCTATTATGAATACTAAGTGCAATGTTTGATCAAGTATTGTCTTTGTAAGTCTACCGGAGAGCTTGTGTAACAGAATTCCCAATTAGCTTCTTGGAGGGAATGTTTGCGTTGTATTGTCTCATTTCCCATGTTAGATAAGAGTTGCATTTTGTCACACCAGAAGCAGTGCCCCCTAGACACAGCTGATAGAGTTTTCCGTTCTACACCCCACCCCATGTCTCAGTTCCTTGATGTAGCTGATCCTGACATCCGCCTTACGCCTGTTGAGAGTGGCCACTTCCCTAGGACAGCTAGATGACAACGATTTTGCTGTCCTAGTTGATCACCATGTTTTACATGAACTGTATATATGTGCTGTAGCAATTACGTCTCAATTGCTCTGTGACCTCGGGTGACTTGTACCTGTTTGCCTTAAAACCTACTGATTAAACTTCCTCATGGGAACTCTATTAGGACCCATGAAGACTTTGACTTACAGTCCCTTTCATTTTGACCCTGTTTGGCTCTCTGACCTCTGTGTGTAGTCTCTAGACACGGATTAAATACCAATGTCTACCTGTACTGAAACGCCTAACCATTCACAGTGTTGTACGATGAAGCCCTGTCTGAAGTCACACCTCTGATCTCAGGCTCCTGAAAGCCATCTGTGCAGGTGGATCTCCTACTAGTGCACTATTTGTGGGTCTTGGATGGCATCTCCAGACAATAGGTAACACCTGAGGACAAACAAACTGTTTCGTTCAAAGTATACCTTTAGCCTTAGAAGGAAGCCATGGCCATTTCCAGTGTTTGCAGGGTCCATGAGACACTAGACCTTGTCAGGGGGTGTTATTAGGTATGGCTGGAGGACTAACGAGACAAAGAATGATACAGATAAATGGAGGTGAGGGTTGGCCTCTCTAAAAACGAAATAAGGAACTCTGTGGTGAACAGCTGAAGTCTACTCTACTCAGCCTATGCTTGGCCTCCAACTCTCACTCACCCCTCTGAGTCATCCCTTCCGTCACTATTTCCTGGTGTACATATGCCATTTCTGGTGTAGCGACAGTTCATATGACCAAAGTCTGACCAGAGCAGCGCTTTTATCTTGTCATGGTGCTAGGTCAATTTATTTGTTTTCTGGTGTTGCAATTAAGATGTACCAAACCAGGTGACTCAGAACACTGAACTGTATTGTCTTACAGTCTTACAGTTCCGAGGTCATTACTGAGATCACCATGTTGGGAGGAAGTAGCTCAGGGGAGCAGAATCTGTTCCATGATTTTCTCAGTTTCTGATGACCTGGGGTGAGGTTTGGTGTTTCTGGGATCCTGCTGTAGCATTCTATCTATGGTCTTACCTCCATGTCACATTTTCCCTGTACACATACATTGAAATGTCCCTGTACAATACACTGAAATGTCCCTGTACACAAACATTAAAATGTCCATGTACAGAAACACTGAAATGTCCCTTTACACATATATTGAAATGATAACTAGATTATTGCCTACATGATCACCTCCTACTGTATCACCTCACCTAAATAAATTAGCTTCTTACTACTCATTTCCAAGTAAGGTAACATTCACAGATATCGAACTTTAGGAATTCAAAATACAAAGGTTTAAACGTTGGGAAAACAATTCAATCCGTAACTGTCCAACATACATGAATAAGCCAATCAGAGTCAATAAAGCTCAGTAAATATTTAACTGTGAATTCCCAGAAATTGTCTCATTTTCTTCCACCAGTAGATATGAGAATTCAGAGGCTAGAGTTGCTGTGGTCATCTTATAGCCACTGGGTGGGGGGATGGTCATCTTTTGAAAATTAATCCAACACTCTGGCTGTAGGCTAAGAAGAGGAGGCAGAAATATTTGGTTACTAGTTATTAAACATGAGGTAAAACTCTATTGTGAGCCAAATGTTTATTTGTTTATTTGAGCTAACACATCTTCTTTATCCTTAAGCCTAAGTAGAAAAACTCACAAAAAGAAATGGAGTTGTAGTTAATATGATTAAATGATGGGATTAAAGATGAGGTGTCTATGTGAACTGAAAACTTGGAGAAATAATGCAACAGATGCTTCCTTCTGTCTTTGTACTATTAAATAAAAGTCAATTTTATGAGTTCCTGATTGATAATTCAGCAATTAACAACTAAAAAGATTAGCAAATCTAACCTTTCTATGTAATATTGAAATATTTTATATAATACAGGTATAGTTTTCTGTAACAATACATTTCTGGAGAGGGACTGAGCTATGTGATTTCAGATGCTGAACCCAGGTTTTGCTGGAATAAAGGGACATCAAGACTTGAAGAGGATTAGTATGGAGGCTCACATAATCACAAGTGCAGATAGACAATGACCGCAGAAAAACTATCATCAGTCAGAGATGGCATTTGAATTGCAGAGTTGGATGCAAAAGTCAATTCATAAAAGAAAACTGGTCTTAGGAATAGAATGGAAACTTGATTTTCAAAGAACATTGTGATGACAATGGTTTGTCAAGAAAAGCAAGATTAAGCTGGGCATTGGTGGTGCACACCTTCAATCCAGGCACTTGGGAGGCAGAGGCAGGCAGATCTCTCTGAGTTTGAAGCCAGTCTGGTCTACAGAGTGAGTTCCAGGACAGCCTCCAAAGCAATACAAAGAGACCCTGTCTCAAAAAAGCAAAAAAAAAAAAAAAAAAAGAAAAAGAAAGAAAGAAAAAGAAAAAGAAAAGCAAGGTCATCTTGGAGAAACTTAACACCATGGAGCAAGGCTCATTCTCCTCAAACATGGCTGACAATCACAGGTGAAACAGATGCGTTATGACAGTTTCTTCTACTTTTGTCACTGGCTATGAAGCCTCAGAATAGTGTGAGTATTCAGATCTACACACTCTGCTCTGCCTGGTTGCTTCTAGAAACCCCACTCGAAGAGTAACTGACAGCTTATTGCTTTCTCTGGTAGTGAACACACCAAGGTGGCATTAGTCATCATGACTCCATCTCAACAGCATCAGAGATATTTAAGACCCCATGCTAATTTTCAAACACCAGTTGCTTGCTAAACAGGTTCCAGCTTTTTTAGGCACTGACTGTTTCTCACTGGTTACAGATAAGATGCCAAGTAGTGTTCACTAAGAGCAGAAAAGCAAAGACTTGGATGAAAATAAGAAATTGAGTAGATAAGAGGCCATGGACACTATTTACTCTGTCACTGTAAAAAATCTGAGAAGAAAGACTTCAGTTGCTTTGACAACTCAGAGAAATCTAGATACACCTTATTTAAAAAAAAACCACAAACCTTAATACATAATAACAACAGTACTCTACCTTGTAGTCTTATACCTCTACAGCTAAGATACCAGTCCCTTGATGCGCATATGACCGGATTGGAAACGTTCCGTGTTGTCTGTCTTCTGACTCATCTTTCAGTTTGGCCTTTATTGTATCGGCAAGCTTCCTATGAGCTCATGATTTAATAGCAATTTATTTACGCTTTTATGCACACCCTCCACATTGTGCTCCAGCTCTTTTTTAATATTGTAATGTGCAGTGTTTATAGAAACAATTAACACCCCACATGTACAAACTGGAATGGAAAGAGCAACGGTACAATCTTTACCTTCTCTCCTTTGTGGGGAACCCTCTACACTCATCTCCAGAAGACTGCAGCAGAGTCCAGCCTCAGTGTCCGGAAGATGTCAGGCATTGGACTGCCCTCCCTCCCTCCCTCCCTCTCCCTTTATTCATTCCTCCCTTCCTTTTCCTTCTCCCTTTCTTGATTCCTAACTTGTATCCCCAGGGATTACTTCCCAAATACCTGCACTTTAACGCTATGTCAGGCTAACTTAGGGAGAAACCCAGACTACTAAAATGATGCTCGGTGTTCTGGGATTCACTGGTAGACTCTCACTGTGGTTTGAGGCACTTACCACTGAGAAACTTCTAAGTCTTTTCACAATGAAGTCCCCTGAATGTGATTTCTAGTGTTGGAGAAAGCTCACAAATTGGAGACTGGCACTTGAAAGAAAACAAAGTGGGGGTCATGATTATTCTCGAAATTTAAAATCTTATCACCTGTTTGCTCTATAATGCATACCCCAACTAGAAGCAATATGGTTCTGATGATGATGGATAGCAAAAATATCGTGCTACTTAGAGAACTGTCCAGAGTGGATGTTTTATATAGTCTGTGAACTATATACTAAGATAGAGCAACCTAGGCTCTCTAGCTTTGTCTTCTTTTATTTTTGTGTATATTGAATTTCTTTTTGGACTGTGTGGAATAAAGAGAGTGAGAATAGTAAGTGATCTACCAAAATTATATGTATCTAGACCATTTTATTTTATACTTGCTTGTGTGTCAAAATAACCTAGAGAGGGGGGTGGGAAGTTGCCTCAGCAGGTAAAGTTCTTACCATTCAAATATGGAAACCCAAATTTGGATTTCCAGGAACTCATGTAAATCAGGGTGGACCTGGCCTCCCACCTGAAATCCCAGCACACAGAGATGGAGACTGGATTCTTGGGGCAATCTGGGTTCAACTGAGAGACCCTACCCCGGCGAATGAGGTGGGGAGTGAAAACTACAGATGCCAGCCTTGTTCTTTCACGCACACACATGCACGTGTGCATACATACGTGTACACACACACAGAGACACACACACCACACAAACCTGCAAACACACGTATGCCACAAACCTGCAAGCATACACAGAAATGCAAAAACTTAAATTAATCAAAATAACTTAAAGAAAAATTTAAATCATGACTTCTGGGTATCACTCGCAAAAGATATGTCTCTGTTAATCTAAGCACAAATCCTAAAAATTTTTCATGGTTAAAGATTCTTAGGTGAAGCTAAGAGTCAAATTATAGAAGTGCTGAATTGAATAATTCATGTAAGACAATTTAGGGAAATTCATTACTTAACACTATAGATTTTTTTCTGTTACTGAGTAGAAAACTTGGGTGCTTTCTGAAGTATGTTTTCCAGTGAGAAAACGTCTTGGTTTCTTTATTTAGAAAAAAATTTAGGACTAAATTATCAAGAAAAGGAAAAGCCTAAATTCTTTTCAGATTTCTGAAAACTAGCAAATAGCTGGGAAACCAGCATTGGACAAACCCAGACCTCCTAAACGTGGGTGTCAGTGAGGAGGCCTGGGCAGTCTATGGGACCTCTGTGGATCAGTATTTGTCCCTAGTATATGAAGGGACTTTGGGAGCCCATTCCACATAGAGGGATGCTCTCTCAGCGTAGACACACATGGGAGGGCCTAGGCCCTGTTCCAAATGATGTGACAGATTTTGAAGATCCCCCATGGAAGGCCTCACCCTCCCTGGAGAGCAGAAAGGGGTTGGGATAGGGAGTTGGTAGGGAGCAGGGGAGGAGGGGAGGGAGAGGGAACTGGGGTTGTCATGTAAGGCAAGATTGTTTCTAATTTAAATTTTAAAAAGAGAGGAGAAAAAAAATTTTTTAGAAAAGCTTGCATTTAAATGTACCTCCATATAGGATGAGATTAATAGAATTAACCTCTACATGTAATATAACAGAACCGATCATACCTAATTAACATTAATTAACTGTACAATTAAGTCTGACTGATGAGTAATTCAACTGACTCTCCATAAGCATGTTTGCGCCTGAAGTATTCATTAACTTGTTTTAATGACAAAATGTGTCCTAGTAGACTTCCTGAGCAGATAACTATTTTTTCCTGTATAGAGGAAGCCCTCTTATTAAATGGCTGCCCTGTTGTGTCTGGGTATATTTACAGCTGCTCACAAACTCTGGGAAAGTATGAAATGAGCTTGTCTTCAGTTGGCAAAAGAACGTTGGCCATGTGACATGTGGCTGACATTCTGAGAAGTGCAGTCTAATGCATGCTCAGTGAAATAGCACTGGTGCAGGTCGAAGGCTGCAGCAAGACTCCTTGTTGTTTGCAGTGGGAACATGCAGGAATTCCAAGCTGTCTATACCACCCAGGACAATTAATTGAATTTAATTTTTGTCAACATCTGGTATGTTTAATATAATTAATCTGTGATCTGTCCTTCGTCATTAAATGTCTCTGAGTGTACACCAGGGTTTCATTTTAGTCAAGTGTGGTGTTGCATATCAGTCAACACTTGGGAATCAGAGGCAGGGGGATCTGGGGTTCAAAGCCAACTTGGTTTACATAGAGAGTCCAAGGACACCTTGGGTTGCATGAAATCCTGTCTCAAAACAAAACCAAAACCTAGTTGTTCCACTGGGCCCTAGGTACAGTTGTAGATAAGTCACTTGGGTGGGCACCCAAAATCCATTGTTCTCTTCACTTGACAAGTTGTAGCTTTCTATTTTGGTCTCTTTTGTCTGCAAGAAGAATTTTCTTTGATGAGGGGTGAGAACTACCTGTGTCTGTGGGTATAAGGAAAAGTATTGAGAGTGTAGTTAGAAGTTGTACTCATTTAGGAGAGTGGCATAGGATCTCCTCACTAGCCTCTTGTAGTTGGTTAGATTACAGTACCAGGCATGATTTCTGTTCTGTTAAGTCGGCCTTGTGTCCAACTAAACAACTGTTGGTCACCACCCTAAGTGCCATCATTGTATCTTTAGGAATATCTTGTTGTCCTGGTCATTGATGTGGTAAACGGGCATCCCAGCTGGAAAGGACTGTTGACTTGTTTTCTGTATTTTTTAGAAAAATTTCTGTGGTATTACTAACAAAAATTACAAATTATTATTGCTGTTTGTCTGAAATTAATGTCAAAGCAAATTACATTGCACCTGAAATTTGATATAAACCACAAATTAATACTGGTATTTCACTTTCATTTTGGCTGAGTTTTGACTCCTGGGGACACCAGCAGTATTCCACCTGAATATAGACAGACAGACAGACTGACGAGGCCGTACCACACTTGGAGACTGCAGAATAGGTGCTGTACTACTGGTGTCCCTGACAAGATCGTTTCATCTGAACCGCCTGAGAGGAAGTTCCATAACTCACATGATAATGTTTCCAATATTCAGAAAGTCTTAATGTGACACTTGAAGGAAATCACCATTGGGTTATGGGTAAACTGAGACTTAAGCTGTATTTAAGCTCTTTGTGAAGTAAAAGCCAAGTTAAGCGGTTTAATAAGGAATTTACTGTGTTGAAAGGCAACTTCTTAATGGCTCTGATCTAAACTCTTCATTTTTTTCTGAAAGCAATTACTGCTCTTCAGTCTTTTGCCTTCACCTAATCTTGTCTGCAGCTAGCTCCTCTGTGTGGAGAAGCCCTCGCTGGTCCCTTGAGTCGTGGAATTGCTTTATTACGACTCATTAATTGCATTTAGAGCCCTCACAGGCACGGGCAGTCTTGGGGTTGGAGGCACAGACAGCGCATGGTCCAGAATACCCCTGTACTGCTACCAAGGAATGCTACAGAGAATCTAATACTGGCATAAAGAGAGTGGATGGGGAAATAAAATCTACAGTAAAAGTGCCTGTGAAACAAAGCATGAGTAGTGGCCAGGCATTTTGGTCACTGGAAAGAACAGTATTTTTGACAACCCTCCTTTCTCTTTCTTTTCATTTTCCCTGTTCTCTTATCTCCCACTCTCTCTCCCACTTCCTACATCTCCACATTCCCTTTCATCTTTGTCTTCATTCTGTTTGAATTAAAGGAGGAGGGAGGTAAACTTTGAGCTGTACTTTGGGTCACTGTGGATTTCCTATGTGAACAATTTGGCTCTCTTTTCTCCTTGGAAGCTGCTAGGCTGTACTGTCTAGACTCTGTGCCGTTCTATCCTTAGGTGCCAAATAAGGACACCCTTTTTACAGTCAGGGCCAACAGCTGTATGATTATCAGGCTATGCCCATTCTTCAGTCATGCATGTGGGTCTACAGACAGTGGTGGTCTGGCCAGCTGAGTCATCTGGGATCTGGGTGTCAGATCTTTGTAGTGCTCTTTACTTATGGTTTAAAGCCCTCTTGCTGTGGGATGATTCCAAGATACCCACATGGGATACAACTTGGCGTTAGGAAGGGAGTCACATAATGTTCTGATTTTGTCAGTATGTTTCACCTTTTCTAAGGCATAAAATGACCAATACCAAAATCAGGCACCGGTGTAGAATAAGGAGAAATTCTAGAACAAAAAGCTACCTGGGGGCGGTGTGCGTGTGTGTGTGAGGTGTGTGTGTGTGTGTGTGTGTGTGTGTGTGTGTGTGTGTGTGTGTGTGTGTGTGTGTGTGTGTTTGAACTGAAATTAGGGAATCACTTGCCTCCCTCCTGGAAGGGCAGATAAGCAGGACCTGCGTTTCCTAAACTATCACCTCTGGTCTTCAGGATTCTACACTATTCGAGTTTTATTGTACAGTTTTTCATGTGTGTTCCTAGTAGTTACCTTAGATGTCATTTATCTCAGAGCACTTGATTTGCTCTTTCTCCAAACTTAAGATTTATCTAATTCTGGGTGCTATGTGATTTACCGAGAATAAAAATGGGGAAGTCCCCCAGTGATGCATCAATACCCAGCTGTCTGAGATCCAGATCCATCTAGAAATATTTCAACATTCATGTCTGTCAAAGTTTCCAGTGTCTGCAAGGCTGGTAGGCATCCGTTTTCTCAACTTTATGAAAGACTTTTAAAGGATTACACTTTCTAAAAGGAGAAAGGGAGTTAAAAAAAACCTTAACAAATTTGTCCTTTAACTAAAATTCGGTCAAATTTGCCAATTACTGCAATTAGGTTTTCTACCTAAGTTAGTATTGATTCTTTAGTCATAAACTCAATGAATCACAGTCTACAGAGATAATGTCTTTCTGAGAAAAATAAATTTTCATCTGCACTCATGCTGCCTTTTATGTCTGCCTCCCCTAGCTGTGACTACTGTAAGACAAAGAGAGCAAAGGAAGAGAAACTGAGGGAAAACTCACAGAGCTCCTTTACTACATGTGAGTAGACCAGCTGATTTAATGTAAACAGACAGTGGACTGACAATTTCAACTACAGTTGTCTTTGTGTTAGCTGATACTTCTAGATTCTACATAGTAACTTAAAATTATGCATACTATAGTGCTACAACAGCATGAGAAATATGAACACTGTAACTCTATTTACAGCTTTATAAGGATTCCAAAGTATATATTATCTGACATCACACAACTTACATAGACTAAGAAAATGCACCCTATAGCTATATGTGTATAATGGATGGATGAATAATAGATAAGTAGGTAGATATATAGATAGATAGATAGTAGACAGATGGATAAAGGAATATATTAATAACTATGGTGGAACTGTGGATGATCAATATATCAGTTATAGTTTCTATTTTATATAATAATACGTTACACAAATTAGAATAAATTTAAAATAATCTATTGCTTCATAATTGAACCACTTGCTGAAAGAAAGTCAAACACCTTTTTAAATCCTGGATGTATCTTTGTTTGGAAAGATTATTTTTATCCTCAACTTTAAAATCCTGGGAAAAGACAAAGAGGAATAAAATCAGAAAAAAAATGTCACCCTGAAAAGAAACAAGAGCTAACTTTTGGATATATTTTCTTTGAATATATTTTTATGAATATTTTTGCTCAGTGATGAGATGAAAGTATGACAGGATTCAGTATTACCTTTTAAAAATTAACACAGTGTAAGAAATATTCTCCCATGTTATTTTTGGAAGCACTAAACAGTGTTAAAAGGTTAAACACATATAAATTGCATCAAAGATGGGAAAGCCACCGAGAGTTAAATGCTTTAATCCCACGGGGTCCTTGTCATAGGCTGCAACTATATACTAGCTTCTTTGGATGGCAAGGAACCTGTAATGGGAAGCTTAGAAAGAGTTTCATGGAACAGAGTCATCCAGAAAAGGTCTATAGTTACAGATATCTTAACTGTAGCCTTAGATGTCTGGATGAGCCACCAAAAGGTAAGACCCAAGATCCAGCATTTAAAAAAATGAGAACCATGGGTGGCTGTGTCTCAGGAGATTTTAAGCTCATCTATTTAAGGTGAATGGAATTTTCTTTTAAAAGTATTGAGAACATTTGGAAAGTACATCAGTTGTGGTAGATATATAGGAATGATATGAAAGCTATCAATACCATCTTTTTTGAACCCCCAAAAGTCCAAGATAAGTGGTAACCCACATGTATGTATCTGGTGAAGAAAGCAGCAGCCACCCTCCCAGAGGCCCCCAGTCTATTGTACTTAGCTGCATCAAGCATCCTTTTATTGCCTAGAATCTGCTCTTTTTGTCTTGTCTCTTGCTATATGAGCCTTCTTTCAAGTAACAAATTTAATTAAGGGCAGAGTTAATAATGCAAATTGGAGTCCTTGATGTCTTTTCAAGAATCTTCCTATAATACCACCCTCCAGATCCTGATTTGGTGAATATCCATCTCAAATGATGTCCCTTTAAGAAGGGTCCCAATTTTCTAGTCTGCACATTCTTGCAATAAATATGTTCACTCCCATGGCTCATCTTTGAAAATAATACTCATGATTCCCTACAAGTTATCTTTGGGCTTGTCACAGTCCTGGCACATAATGAGTGTGTAACAAAACATTTCAGATTAACAAATCAATACCTAGTCCTCTTCAAGCATGCATAGTTTGAAGCATGTGGTACCTATTTGTATTGTAGCACCCCCTACTCTGTTAAGCCCTGTGTTTTCACTGATGCCAGTATTTTGAAGTTCCTCCTCCTGTTTAGGCAGCATTCATAGAAATTACTTTTTCCCCTGAAACAGCAGAAGTATATCATTTTGATCTACTACATGTGCATCATGAAGTAGGATCTCCTTTTAAATTTATTTCAATTGGTTGGCCTGATTTCCATCAGAGATTTCATTTTAAGTTATTTTAACCCTCTGATCAGAATAGCTGTCCTGTAAAGGAAAGGAATGAAATGTTCAGGGAAGATAGCTGTGTCTATCAACACTGCATTAAAATGCAAATGCAGCACAAACTGGATATGTTGCCAAATAATCTGGATCAGTTTTTAGTCTTGGAGAAAAACTCAAATCACTCATTTTCTCTGTAGCAAGCCAGAGCAAGTCTGTATGCATACCATTTAAAAGGAAGCGATTGCAGAAATGAACCATAGCACATTCAATCTTCATGCTTGGAAACTCGGTGGGGACACACACAGTCATTTTCTAGCATATTTTCAAAAGGAGTAAATTGTCATTTAAAAATTATACATACATACATACATACATACATATATACATACATATTACTTTCAAACAATTTTGAGTTTGTAGGAAACCCTGACCCCGCCTTTTAACACCTGACAACAGAGCTTAGCCATTATTCCCTTTGCTTGACTTTGGAGTTTTAGATTAGTTGAGTTTTTCGGTTCTTTTTTTTCCCCCAAGACAAGATTTCTCTATGTAGCTTTGGATGCTGTCCTAGAACTCTCTGTGTAGGCCAGGATGACCTGAAACTCACAGAGATCCACCTGCCTCTGCTTCCCAAGTGCTGGGATTAAAGGCGTGGGCCATGACCGCCCAACTTAGTTGCAAGTTTTATAAGGAGTCTGTTCAGCTCTGGCTTTCTTGCAGGATTTGGAGATAAGGCTTCCTCTTTTGAGGATTCTCTTCCCTACCCTTGCTGTCACACAGTTCCATATTGTTTTATCTCTGAAATGCTTTCTTTACCTCATCACATTCAGCATCTTTGCTCTACTTCAATTTCTGACTCTGAGAAACGCACTCCTGACTCAGGATCCTTACCCTCTATTCTGCTCATAGAGTCCCCTTTCCTTTTTCTTTCAAATTTTCTATTCATTTTACAAAGCAATCACAATTCTCCCTCCCTCCCCTCCTCCATCTCCTGCCCACCTCATCCCACCTCACCCCCATCCACTCCTCAGAAAGGGCAAGGCCTACCATGGGGAGTCAACAAAGCCTGGCTCATCCGGTTGAGGCAGGACCAAAACCCTCCCCCCCTGCATCAAGGCTGAGTAAGGCATTCCAACATAGGGAATGGGCTCCAGAAAGCCAGTTCATGCACCAGGGATAAATCCTGGTCCCGCTGTCAGGGGGCCCACAAACAGACCAAGCCAACTGTCATCCACATGCAAAGTGTAGTTTGTTACAAAGACTGTCATTAATAGTAAATAGAATGATATCAGACACAGAAGCTAGAAAAATAATGATTGAAACTATGGATTTTGAACATGCTAATTCCCAATGCAAAAGGATAATCAGGCCTTTAAAGGCAAGGTCAGCATCTTTGGATAATTGACTTTGAGATGCCATTAATACTGAAGCTCATGACCATGATGATGATACATGGATAGGACAGCTGATTTCAAGAGGTTTAGAGAAAACTAGAAATGTCGAATGTTTTGATTGTAGCAAATAAAGCCACTTGAAAAGGGACTGTAAGCAGGGCATTTCTAGAAACAATTCTTTTTATAAATATAATCCAAACAGAATGCCCCTCCCTTCTGAATTATGCAGACGGCATGGCAAAGGCAGGAATTGGACAAAAGAATATAGGTCAATGAGAGATTGTCAAGGTAATACTTTGTCATCAGGAACACCTTGAGAGGCCTCTTACAGGCCCCTGTGCAAAACCCTATGCCAAATTCAGTTCAGTCCTTTCCTGTCATCATGAAAACCACTTCTCAGAGCAATTAAAGAGCCCAATACCTATTGTAGGGAGTCATACTGCTCTGGATGACAGAAGAGTTATAAAAGAGAGAACAAAAAAGGAAAACTCATAAAGTGAGTATATTGGCAAACTTCTATAAATGAGCAGAGACCAAAATTAAGGTACAAATAAATGATGTTATCAGTGAAGGTCTAGTAGACACAGATGTGGATGTAACAATTATATCATAAGAATCTTGTCATTTAAATTGGCCTTTTCAGGAGGTAAATGTTCAACTTTTACAGATTAGAACTTTAGCTCAGGTAAAACAAAGCATAAGATTGTTCGAATGTACAGGGCCAGAAGGACAGAGTGGGATATTAAAGCCATATGTTGTTAATATTGCAATAAATTTATGGGGATATGATGTATTGCAGTAATGGAATATTCAGATAAACATCATTCCCCCAATCTTAGAAACAAACCGTAAATTAACATATGGCACTGGGAATTTTATAAGAAGGTGTTATAAAGAACAATCTCTGACTAGTCAGGCTGTGCAAGAACAGGACACAACAGCTGCTAATCTTCCAAAGACATCAACAGCCCTACTTTTAAAATGGCCGACACACAAGCCTGTATGGGTGTGCAATGACCGTTAACAACAGAGAAATTGCAGGCTTTGGAAGAGCTGGTACAGGAACAGCTAAAAGCTCAGCATATAGAGGAATCAACCAGCCCTTGGAATTCTCCTATATTTATTATTAAAAATAAATTAGGAGAATGGAGAATGGTAACAGGTTTAAAAGTTGTTAAAAAGATGATATAACCAATGGGTTCTCTACAGTCTGGAGTTCCTTTGCCTTCTCTATTGCCTAAAGGATGACCTCTCATAGTTATTGATTTTAAAGATTTTTCTTTAGTATATCATTAAAAGAAAGAGAAAAATTTGCCTTCACAGTGCCTACTTATAATAATTCTCAGCCTGCTAAGAGATATCAATGGATGGTTCTCCCACAGGGAATGTTAAATAGCCTCACCCTGTGCCAATATTTTGTATGGCAGTTATTGGAAATAATGTACAAGCAATTTCCTCGATCTATAGTATGCTATTACATGGATGACATCTTATTATCTGATTCAAACATAGATAATTTAGAAAGAATGTTTGAAGAAGTAAAGACAATTTTCCCTTGTTGGCAATTGCAAATTGATTATTTAGGCTATAAAATAGGTTTACAAAAAATTAGACTCCAAAAGGTACAAATTAGGGGAGATCATTTACAGACTTAATGACTTTCAAAGATGGCTAGGAGACATTTTCCATCTATGGCACATTATTGGGATAAAAACTGATCAAATGATTAATTTAAAGAAAACCTTAGATGGTGACAAAGACTTAAGTAGTCCCAGGGAATTAACAGCTGAAGCTGAGAGAGAATTGGTTTTGGTGGAAGATGAATTACAGATGGCATGTGTGGGTCATTTGGATCCAAAGCTTAACTGTATTCTAATCATATTACAGTCTAAGCATTCCCTTACAAGAATTTTAATGCAGAGGGAAGACATTATCATAGAATGAATCTTTTTACCACATAAAGTAAAAAATTAAAACCTTAAATAGAATCAATGGAGTTGATTCTAAAAGGAAAGTTGCGATCATCAATTAGTAGAAATAGATCCAGCAGAAATTATAGTACTTTTTACTAATGATGAAATTGACAAATTATGGGTAGACAGTGAACCCTGGCAAAGACCTTATAGTAATTTAACTTATAAAGAGAACTGACTAGATCCTTCCTTGCATTGTGTGGGAAGCACCAATAACCGGGAACCCCTACATTCTATACAGATGCAAACAAATCAGGAAAGGCAGGCTACAAATCAGAAGATTTAAAGTGGATCTAAGTCCTTATAATTCTTTCCAAAAGTCAGAATTATATGCAATCATTGTGGTGTTAATGGATCATGAAGAACCACTCAACATAGTTACTGATTCACAATATGCAGAAAGAGTTGTTTTGCATATTGAAACCACTGAATTTATCCCAGATGATACAGAATTGACTTTATTATTTACTCAGTTACAAGGCATAATCAGGAATAGGAATCATCCCATATATATAAAACATATTTGATCCTATATGGGTCTTCCGGGGCCTCTAGTCCAAGGTGATGATGAAATTGAAATTGATCACCAGTTGATGGGAAATGCGCTGAAGGCCTCAGGATTTCATTTAAAAACCATGTCAGTAGCAGAGGTTTGAAAAAAATACTTTTCTATCACTTGGCAACAAGCTAAGGAAATGTCCTACTTGTTCTTTATACAACCAAACTCCACTATCTGCAGGAAGTAACCCAAAGGGTACTCAAAGGAATGAAAGCTGGCAGATAGAGGTGTTCTGTTTTGTAGAATTTGGAAAATTAAAATATGTACACCACATCATTGATACCTATTCAGGTTTTTCAATTTGCAGCTGCTTTGAGTTCAGAAAAGGCAGATTCAATAATTACACATTTGCTAAAAGTTAGGACCATCATGGGTATACCTGCACAAATAAAGACAGACCATGCTCCAGCATATGTCTCTAGGAAAATGAGGGTTTTTTTGCTTATTACAATATAAAGTATATTTATGATTTTTATTGTTTACCAGACTCAGAAAATGAACTCACTAAAGATGTGTAAAGCATAAAAGTCTGAGAGACATTAAAAGATAATAAGATAATGCAAATTAGAATAGAAAATAAATTAGGTACAAGACTTTGAACTCACCAAGCTAGGATAGATAATGTAGTATTTCCTCTGAATTTGTCAAATGCAAATGAACTAGACATTGTTGACATACTTAATGCCTTATGTTAGTTGTAGCCTTCTTTTTGTATTAGACAATAAAGGGCGATTGTGGGGATATGTTATTTATGATTTACTAAAGCCCACCTGAGAATTCAGAAAGCAAATCCAGTCACAAGCTATTGGTCAGGCAGTGGTGATACACACGTTTAATCCCAACAGCTATACCAGCTAGGCAGGCAGTGGTGGCACACATCTTTAGTCTCAGGACTCGGGAGACAGGCAGAAGAATCTATGTGAGTTCAAGGCCACCCTGGCCTACGCATGAGTGAAGAGCAACAGAGCTCATGCCTTTGGTCTTAGCATTTGGGATCACATGCCTTTAAGCCCAGCACCAGGGCAGTGCAGACAGGAATATTTTGGCTGGGCAGTAAAAGGAATATAAGGAGGAGACAGGAACTGAGAGCGTTTGCCTCTGAGGATCTGTGGAGACAGGATTGCTGTTTCAGATCTACTGGCTTGTCTGCTTTGCTTCTCTGATCTTCAGCTTGAAGCTTGAACCCTAATAAAAGTCTCTGGGTCTTTTATTTTTTGTGTTACATATTGGTGCCCAATATGGGGTCCATGCAAGTTTCCCAGCTGTCAGCTCAGAGTCCATGACCCTCTGAGCCATCTCTCCAGTCTCCCACCCCCCTTTCTTTTCAAATTAGTATTGCACACTACTTTGTTTCCTTAAGGTCTTATGGAATGTCCCCCATAGGCCCATATGGTTTGAATGTTCATTCCCAATTAATGAAGCAGTTGGGAGGGATTAAGAGGTGTGGCTTATTGGAGCGGATGTGGCCTAGTTGAAGGAGGTGTGTTAATGGGGTTGGGCTTTGAAGTTTTGAACACACGCACACACACACTCACACATACACACACACATTCTCTTTTTCAACACACACACATACACACACACACACACACACACACACACACTCTATCTCTGCCTTCGGCTTCTGGATCAGCTATAAGCCCCCAGCTCCATGCCTGCATGCCTGCCTGCTGCCTGTACCCTGCCATGATAGTCATGAACTCCACCTCTGAAACTGTAAGCAAGCCCCCAATTAAATGCCTTCTCTTGTAAGTTGCCTTGGTCTCAATGCCTCTTCGCACCAACAGAAAAGCGATTAAGACAGGTGTTGTTAATTTCTCTTCTGAGATTCTGAAGTTCACCCTTAGGACTTTGTCCATGTTGGTATGCACTGTACCACGGAGCTCTGTTCTTGCTCCCTCCTGACCCTTTATTCTAACAGCAGCCCAAAGCTGAAGTCTCTTCTTTGTCATTGTGCTTTATTCTTTATTTCCATGGCAGGTGCCAACCCCGTGACACATCACACACACACACACATACACACACACAATATATATATAGTCATATATATATGTTTTATATATATATATATATATATATACATAATTTTCATTCAACTTGCCTATCATAAATACTCCATGAAAGCAATGATCTTGTTTTCTTTGCTGTTCCTATTTTGGCACCAAATAATGGTACATAGCGAGTGAACAAAACAATCTTCGCTAGATAAAATGAGGGGAAATAACAAAAAATTCAGCCGTTTCTTTTATTTTTTTTTATTTTTATTTTTTTTTTGGTTTTTCGAGACAGGGTTTCTCTGTGTTGTTTTGGAGGCTATCGGTCCAGCCCAGCCTCGAACTCACAGAGATCCGCCTGCCTCTGCCTCCCGAGTGCTGGGATTAAAGGCGTGCGCCACTACCGCCCGGCTCTTTTATTGTTTTTAATTGTGGGAATGAATATGTTGAGGGGAAGTGTGTGTGTGTGTGTGTGTGTGTGTGTGCGCGCGCGTGCACGTGTGCACGCGCACACATGAGTGCAGCTGCCCTCAGAGGCCAGAGGCGTTGGATCTCCTGGACCTAGACTATAAGCCTCCAGGACTGGCGCTGGGAACTGCACTCAGGTCTTCTGTAAGAGCAGTGCCCTCTGCTAACCGCTAACCACTTCTTCCTCTCTGCAGCCTGAGCCAAACAACTTAGAAATGGGCACTTGAAAAACACTCTGAGATGTTAAAATAGTACCTAAAATACAGTGTCAACACAGTGTTTAAGCTCCATTCCCTAACTCTCTGTAAACAGCTATCGGTCAGTGGTGTTCATAGACTGGGTTCTCATGACTCAAGGGAATCACATCGCTATTCTTCAGTTTTTCAAGTTATCTCTAACCTTAAAGAAGGATTTCTATTGTGGTAGGAAAGCAGGGTGTGCAAGTGATGGAAATGTATCCACACAAGTGGCATCCTGAATATATTTAGTCTTAGAACCTCATGTTACACACATGAGTATCCATGCCTTCTCCTCCCTCAAAAGCATCCCTCAGAGTGTAGCTTTGAAGGATGAAGTAATTTCCAACAGTGAGATATTAAATTGTGTCCAACATCAGAATCTTCTATACTGAGCTGCCCACGTGAGTAAAGAAATCACTGAACATATCCACAGCTACTTCTGCTGTTGGACTGTCATCTCAAGCTGTAGTCTTCATTAAAGCTTTTTAAGGAACAATACCACATTCTCCTTCCAGAAAGATTAGAGCAATTTTGGTTTAGAAAAAGTATCCAAAAAAAAATCAAAAAGTATTCTTTCAAATGTCAGTTTGATAAGTGAAAGTGTGTCTTTTCCCAGTTATTTGAACACTACTACTAAATGGAATGATTTTATGTTTCTTGACAATTTATATTTTTGTGATTAAATATTAATTATTTTTATTAGATTATTTAAAATGATATAGTCATATGCATTTGTGTGTGCCCAGATGCTCTCAGGGTCCAGAAGAAGGCTTGGCTACCCTGAAGCTGGAGAAGCAGGCATTTGTAACCTACCTGACATGGATTCTGAAGCAACAGGCATTTATAGTCTACCTACTTTGGATTCTGGAGTAACAGGAATCTATGGTCTACCTAACATGGATTCTGGAAACCCAGCTTGGTGTCTGCCCAACAGCAGTACGTGATCTTGACCACTGAGCCGTCTCTACAGTCATGTGTACTTACTCTTCTTCAGTTCTTAAAGAATTTCAGGAAAACTTTAGGGTGATTATGATAATTAAATTGTACATATATGCACAAATATCTTATTCCCCCTTTGTTCTTCTTTCCAATACACAATTTTCTTTACATTTTTCTTCTTTCTCTGATCAGATTTGGGGACATGAAGAGAACTATTAAAAATTATTTTCCCTATTTCTTGTTCATAAAAATTTGTTCCTTGGTTTTCCTTTTCGCATCAGATCTATCGTGCGTTTTTATTATCCGGGAACTGAGTGACACGCTTATGTAAGAAAGTCTAACAACATCGTCTGAGATTTTTTAATAAACATTAAAATCTTCTGGCAAAGTAATCTAGAAATTAAGGATCAGCCAGCTCTGCCGTTACCATTCATTGTGATTCATCTTTCTCTATAGATCTTATCACATGTAATAAATTTAAATTTCATTAAATATCTAGTAATTCTGTATGGAAATCAACTTCTGGGTTATGTAAATTATTTTGTTCCCTCATAGGGTGAATTTCTTTTTCAAACATTTTCTTAGTTCATTTCAAACAACGCTTTCTGTTAGAGTTTATGTTCATTCTGACACAGTCTGCAACATTCTCATGAGAATTGCCTTGGTCTATCATCTTTTTTCTATTAATCTATTTATTTATTTTACATCCCAGCTGCAATTTCCCCTCCCTCTTCTCCTCCCAATCCTCCCCCCAATCCATTCCTCCTCCATTTCTGCTTAGGTAAGGACAGGTTTCTGACGAGTATCAACAAAATGGGCTCAGAGGGATTAACAGAGGTTGAAACAAACAACAACCAGGGAGCCTGCATGGGACTGACCTAGGAATGCTGTGTCTATGTGACAGTTGTGTGGCTTGGTCCCCTTGAGGGACTCCTGATGGTGGGATCAGGGCCTGACTGACTCTTGTGGCAAGATAAATAAAAGACTCAGACACAGATATTGGGGTTCAAGCTTCAAGCTGAAGATCAGAAAAGCAAAGGAGCTGGGAACTAGCTCTCACTCTACCTCAGACTGAAAGGTGATCCTGGCTCTACCAGACATCAAACTAAAACCTCTCCTCAGTGTGGCTAGAGAATCCTGAGACTTCAATGTCTTCCTATCTTCAATGTGGCTGGAGAATGAATCCCTGATACTGACTACTGAAGACCCTGCTCCTATCTTTTAAACCCCTCTAGAGCTGGGATTAAAGGCATGTGGTCCCAGGTGCTGAGATCATCTTTGTGTGAGCTGTTTCTCTTTAGCACTGGATCAATCTTGTGTAGATCTGGGTGGCCTTGGACTCACAGAGATCTGTCTACCTCTTAATCCTGAGTCCTAAGATTAAAAGTGTGTGCCACTACTGCCTAGCTTCTGGCTTCTGGGATTAAAGGTATATATCATGACTGCCTTATCTCTCTACCTTCGGGCTGACTTTGCTTTCTGAATCCTCAGGAAAGCTTTAATAAATCATAAATAATATATCACCACAGACTCTTTTACTGGCTTTTGGGACCCTACTCCTTATACTGGGTCACCTTGCCCAGCCTTGAACTATCATCTTAATGTCAAAAGAATGTATGTCTGTACCATCCCATTTCCTAGCAAAGCAAGTGTCAAAAGACCAAAGGGATTAAGACTGCGCTGGTTAAACCCCCAGAAACAGCTGACCTGACAAAGGTTAACTCTTGAATCCCAGGCATCAGCCTGGGAATCCAGCATGGGACTGATCAAGACCCCCTGAATCTGGGTGTCAGTGAGGAGGCCTAGGGAATCTATTGAGCCTTGGGCAGCAGATCAGTACCCATCCCGAGTTTACACACGGACTTTGGTCTCCCATCCAACAATGTGAGGTGCACTCTCACCCTGAACTCTTGGGGAAGGGTCTAGGCCTTGCCCTATATGAAATGACAGACTATGGACACCCCCATGGAGGGCCTCACCCTCCCTGGGGAAATGAAGGGATAATGGGGGGGTTGGGGGGAGGGCATGGGAGGAGGGGAGGGAAAGGGAGAGGGACCTGGAACTGACTTGTGAAGCAACCTTGTTTCTTACCTAAATTTAAACTGAAAAATACATTAAAAAAAGAAAAAAATAAAGGAAAAAAATACCAATAGCGGTAATAAGTCTGACCTAGGTGACCCCTGAACCACAAATATGTGGGCTGATGCTCCATGGACTCTTTGGCTCAGACATTCTCTGCCTAGGCATCTGGTGAATCTATCTTATTTCTGTTTCTCTGAGCCTCTAGCTATGCTGAGGAGTTGGCAAGCCCACATCTATGATGTTACAAATCCCTTTCTAATTCCCACAGCAATAGACTGGCCCAGCTGGCTTTAACTCTGCCCAGGGTTGTTTTGCTCATGGAATGAAAACTAGGTTGAAAGTCTAGAACAATTTATTCATTAAAACGAAAACAAGAAAGTATTTGTGGATGTGGGAATTGAAACCACCCCCTCTGTGTGTGGTGGATGTACAATGTTTACATGAGTGTGGGAGCATGTGGGGTATGTGTACATGTGTGTGCACATATATGTGAAGACCAGATATTGATGCTGGGTGTCTTTTTCAGTTGCTCAGTTTTCCACTGAACCCAGAGATTACTGATTCTGTTACTCTAGCTACCCAGGATGCTGTGGCCAACCCCTCTCTGCCTTCTGTGTACTGGAATTATAAAGATGCTGCCCAGCCCTCCAGGCTCCCAGGGTTCTCAGCTCTGACCCTCGAGCTTACATGATCAGGGCTGTTATCTGCTGAATCATCTCCTCAGCCCCGGGAGCTGAAATATGATTTTATTCCAACTATTTAATTTTATTTGGTAGAAAATAATCCAAACTGTCTTCTCAATAAGATGATGTCATAGGATGGTTGAGTAGAAGTGTGTACACATAATTGTACATATATACAGTTATTGAAGAAGAGTTTTCTGATTGTGGTAGGAGAATTGCTGATATTTGGACCCCATGACTACAGAAATTATGGGTTCAAGTAGTTTCTACTGGCAACCTGTCTTTGAATTCTGCTATAACCCTGGGGAGTCTTTGTGTCTTGGGGCCTGATAGATAGAAATGACTCCCTTTAGATTTTTCTGGAAGGGCACAGGGGTTTCATGCAGAGTATGGAGTTGATCAGCGCTAGGATGACCCACCTATTCCCGCTGTGTGGGTGTTCTCAGCTACCTTGTCTTCTTAACAGGTAAATAGGGGCACAGCATCTTAAGATTTTACTTGTGCCTTTGAACCTCAGAACACGTTTCACTAGGTGCCTCAATGTGAGTAAGGCATCTCACCAGCCCTACCTTTACAGAGAGCTCTATTTGAATTTTTTGTATTTATGTTTAATAATCTTATTGTCAGAACGTTTTGCCTGTGTGCCAGGAGTGTGCCTGGTGTCTGGTGTGGTCAGAAGAAGTCAAGGAATTTTCTGGAACTGGGGTTCCAGTCTGTTGTGAGCTGCCACCTGAGTCCGGAGAATCCAAATCTTTCTAGTCCAGCACTCTCTTTTTAATGAAAAGTTTTCAAATTAATTTGCACTACTACACCTTGGCGACTTTAATGGGAAGCATTTTTCCTTAAAGACACTCTCCTCACACTCTGTTGTCAAACACATGGATCTCTTCAACAATTACAGCCGCTATGCTCACACCTGCCTTGTCTGAGACATTAAACGCATGAGGACTCCTTCTCTTGCCAAACTGCACACTTACTATCCTTACTATAAACCTGACAAGAAGGAGCAAGTGATAAGCACACCACAGTCTGAATGAATTTCCTCCACAAAATTAGTTAGCTCAATACTTTACAAAACCACCTCACTTAAGAATTTTAGGACATGAGCGTGTAGGATAGGCATTATTTGGCAGAATGCAGCACAATGGAGTGTACCCTTAGTCTAAGGTCCTTCTCTCCATCTGAACTCTCAGACACATGGCCTTTGTTGTTTGCCTTTCTGTTGGTGCTTTGGGTTTCTTGGCTCCCAGAAAAATGTCCCATTACCTTTTGTTTACAGCATTCAGGGGCTTCTCTAACTTGCATCACAAAACTCTCCTTTATTCCTCCAATAATCTAATTTCTCAAAGACCTAAGAATCTCACAGGCAGGTCTGTCACAGTACTGGCCTCATATTTCTGGCACCACTTTCCTTTGATAGTTACTGCCTTCACTGCTGTGACAAAATACTCGACAGAAGCCATTAACAGCTATCTGTGTTTTTTTTCAAGGCCTCAAGAGATGCTACCTTCTCCTGGTGGGGAAGACACGGTAACATGGGAATGGCTGTACAGGGTGGTGGGTGCTCACATCTTGGCACACACCTCTGTTAGTGAGACTCCCACCTTCAAAAGTTGACTAGCCTCCCCAACTGCACCATCTGCTGGTGACCACGCGTTCAAACACATGAGCCCGTGGACCGCATTTTACACTTAAACTAACAAATTAACACCAAGCATGTTTAAGATCCCTTATGAATGCTAACCAGCTTTCTGGTCAATGATTAATATGACTCGTCTCTGTTCTAATTTATGTTAGTGTTTACAGCAAGTAGAGAAGAAGAAGTTGTTGCTGTGATTTCATCTGCAAGAGAGGTCTTTATGAGAACAATTGCGACTTCATCAGTCCAATTAGCCCATGAGCTATGAAGATGTCTAGCAGCAAATATTTATCACATTTCCTTCCATGTTCCTGTCAAAGCACACATTTTTGACGTTGAAATTTTTTTTAATGAATAAATAGCATCAGCTAGTTTCCTTCCAAACTGCTTCAGTTCCAAATGGAATTTTCCCAGATTTCAGCTTCCCTCGGGCTCTCCCTGTATTGTGCGCTTAGAAGAGGGCCAAAGGCTGTCACTGTGATTTGTGTAGATGGCAGCTACTACCACTTTCTATCCAAAGGAGGAAAGCTTCCAAGTTGTCTGTGTGCTGTTTCTATAAACAGCCCATCGTGGCTTTTCGAAAGTTCCTCTTCTAGTACCTGTACCTATGACTACCTGTCCTAGAGGAGCTGAGAACACCATTGTGGGTCACAGGCTTCAGGGACCTCCCCAGGTGACCCTTTATCTTGAAGTCGTAAGTGATTGTTAGCTTTTCTATAAAAGGCTTCTTGTTCTTTTATTATTAAAAGAAAAGAGCCGCTCCCAAGGTCCAGGCAGATAGTAAGTGGCTTTGAACAGTTGTGTGCCTTGCCGTTACTTTGCTAATTTTCAGCTCAGCTGGGAAGTCTGGCTTCAGTGGTTCCAGTGTGCTCTTTCTGCTTAAAAATTCGAGAACTCCATAAAATGCAATGATCTGGATTGAGACAAAAAGATGACTAAGTTTGAATTTGTTTTTGGCCACAGATTCCATTATTTTTGTTGTATCTACAATCAAGAAATGGTTCCTATAGCCAGATTCAGATAGAGTATAAACATCAGAAGCTTGCCTTAGAAACAAAGACAATTGTGTGGAGCTGGTGTGGCCATTTCATCTTGTACAAGGCCAGAAGTGAGGTATTGAATACAGCCTTCACGTACGGCTTTCCCCTTTTCTGTGGTGGAGTTATTAGATTTGATGTGAGCACTGGATTCCCCAAAGAGCAGGGGTATTAGTGGAATCATGAGGAGAGCGGCTAGAGCCACAGGGGATAAGTAGATTTCTTGAGTGAAGAAAACCTGCTTTTATTCAGAGTGAAAATTAAGTTTTTCTCTTACATGTAGGGAACACAGTGATGCTTAAACTTTAAAAACAGTCATGAATTTTTTATTTAGCATACATCAAAGGTAACATTCAAAATCTCCTTCAGTAAAATGGTTATTGGTGTGTGTGGCGGGGGGGTCCTCTGGAAAACTCTGTTGGAGTTAAACAGGGTGCCTTAGTGGTGGTTCATTTCCATTCAGCCTTTCCCAGAATATTTCTATCCCTTCATGAGATTGGCCACATGTGACAAATGCAATTTAAAGAAGGGGAGGTTTCTTTTGGCTCACCATTTGAGCTTTGTCTATCATGGTGAAGAAATCCTAACAGCATGGGTGTACCATTGCAATATGTGTGCAGTGAGGAAACATCAGGAGATGGATGCTGGTGCTCTGCTCCCACTCATCGAGTTCAGGACCCAAGGGTACTGCTACCCACATCCGGGGTGAATCTTCCTGCTCAGTTAAATGTTTCCAGGACCCAAGGATACTGCTACCCACATCCGGGGTGAATCTTCCTGCTCAGTTAAATGTTTCCAGGACCCAAGGGTACTGCTACCCACATCCGGGGTGAATCTTCCTGCTCAGTTAAATGTTTCCAGGACCCATATTGCTACCCACATTCGGGTTGAATCTTCCTGCTCAGTTAAATGTTTCCAGGGCCCAAGGGTACTGCTACCCACATTCGGGATGAATCTTCCTACTCAGTTAAATATTTCCAGAAACACCTTCATGACATACCCAGAAGCATGTTTCTATTTTTGGCATCATACTGCATATTAATAATTTGGCAATATAAAGTATTTAACATATCTTGAACCACTTGGCAGGGATGGTAGTTTGTGTGCGCTGTGTTGTGAGGCACTATTTGAGGTATATTTTTAATTTTACACAATCAGAAGACCCGAGAGGTTTGAGTTCTCCTAGTTCTTTGTCCTCTAAACAACTAACTTTTATGTGGATTTGGTGTGAAGTAAGGTTGTTAATTTTCTGTGTATTGACTCATGCAATAAATCGTTGTATAATTATTTGTAAAGTTTATTTTAAATAACATTAACTTCTTTTGTTGTTTAAAAGAAAATATATGACCATTACCAAAGTCTTTAATTTTAATCTCTGAACATTTAATTATACAGGTCTAGAACGGAAAACTCCACAATGTGGAGATGTTATTATTTTGGTAAATTAATTTTAAAATATTGAAATAATAAAAAACTCTCAAGAGTCACATTGAACTAGCAATATTTTATTTATTAATTTATTATAGTACTGTGACAGCCTCAAGGACTTGTTCATGCTTGCTGAATGCTCTTCAGATATGCTAAAGCCCTAGTCCTTTTTTGTATTTTGAGACAAGATCTTAGTAAGTCACTCCAGTTATCTTTCAAATCATTGTACAGCCCAGACAGGATTTTCACTCATGATCCTCTTGCCTCTGTTTCCTAGGTATCTTGAATCATAGAATCTGCCTCAGCAGCCCTTTGGATTTTAAGATTATTTTTAAGTTGTAAATTTGAGTTAAATTGAAAAGTAAATAATGAAATGAAAAAGGGTTTGTCTTTGCCAAGTATTTCAGGGATTGGCATAAAAAGGAATGGTTCATCAATGGAATTAATGACAGTTACCCAGAAAAGGAACATTTTGGTGTGGGTAGAAGGTATACAGATAAGTTTTTACTTTAAAAAATGCTTTCTATTCCCAAATTGGTTTTTCAGAGAGAAGCTAGTGAGATTAGGGGCAATTTATTTTGAATTTAAGGTAGGATGTCTTGTAATGAAATCAGAATCATGGCTTAAGCAAATTAAGTCTAATTAACCTAAGATGCCTTTGACAAAGTAATAGAGTTCCATTTTATACTGCTTCCTTTTTTATGGCTGTGATAAAATTCTGTGACTAAGGCAATTTAAAAAGAAAGTCTTTGTATGGGCATACAGTTCTGGAGGGTTAGATTCCGTGACAGCAGGGCAAAAGGCGTGGCCAGAGGAGTAGGAAGCCAAGAGAGCAAACTCAAAATAACGTGGCTTTTTAAACATCAAAACTGACTTCCTGTGTCATCTATCCTTCAGCAAGGCCACATCTTGTAAACCTACCCAACAGTGCCACCAACTGGGGACCACGTAGTCAAACATCTGAGCCTATAGGGGACATTCTCATTCAGAGCACCACAACTTTCTAAGACAAGAAATATGACTTCCAAAATATGTGGCCTGTATTTTGAAAGGGCTGTCACACTGACATTAGTCTCTGGGGTGCCAACATTACATGACTTTTGGTTTCCCATGCCCTGGGGAGAACCAGCTTGAGTAATGAGTGACTGACTCATAACCATCATCACATCTCTACCTCCATCACCATACAATGATTCTAGTTTGATTTATGAAAATTTACAACAAAAAGAAAAACCCCTTAGATGAAGGCATAAGTACATCCAGAGGAAATCCATGTAGGAGAGGTTTAAGCAATGTGAAGAAAAGTTCAAGATGATTTCACATTGTAAATGTTACTGGCATATAAGAAATTTCACAAAACAAAAACTAAAGAATTAGACAACTTATGGAAAACACAGTGATTATTTCATTTAAGTTAAGATCAGAGAATCATACTAATGTCAGATATAGAGCCAAGTGTTTCATTAGTTTTAGAAAGCTTCAGGTAACAATAGTAGGAAAATAGCCAAGATATAATTTAAATGTATAGAAGTTTTGATAAATATAACATATATATGCATATGAACATAAAGGCATATGGAGGACTTCTGAAGTACTTGTAATCTAGGTCTAGTTATTGTGTTTTTAAAATATTTTTCCTCATTATTTAGTATCTATGTTTTATTATGAACACATAATGTACTCATAGCAAAAATGTAGGTATTAAATTTTATTTCTTTGGGGAAAACACCTGAACAATACTACTCACACAGTTTTACTTCCAAAACACATAACATGTCTTTTAGTTTTAATCCAAATTTTGTACTCTAAATTTATCATTGTGGGTGAAAACTCTCAGTTTTAGTAAGTGACATTTTAGTACTTTTTATTTTGCTGGGCAATGTTACCTAGTTGAGATTGATGGGCCCATGTGTTGAGTAATGCACACTGATTTCTCCCAAGAACAGAAACATTTGTGGAGATTGATAGAGCAATTCCGTTTAGAAAATATATACTTTTCCTTAGTAGACATTCACACTAAACCCCAAAAACAACAAAACAGTATTTGTAGCTTGATCTTTTCACTTGTCTGTTTGATCTAGGCTAAAGAAGAAAGCATATTTTTTGAACTTCCTTGTCTATAAAATAGGCAAGTATATATGCAGTACACATTCAATATAAATAACTAGGAAATGCCTGAATAATCTGATCCTATGACAGGAACAGTTTGACCCTGCACACTCATAGACTAAACTGTCTTGGCGAACCCTTGCCTATCTGTCCAAAGGTGATACTTTCCTTCCTTCCTTTTCACTGTCATAGTACTCTGAAGTTGACCTCCATATACAAGTGTGCTGCCGTCTCCGCGTAGTGTTTGCTTATGCCTCTGCCTTCATGGCCCTGTATCTCCAGGAAGGTGGAGATGGTGTAAACTTATCATTGTTAGTTGTATTCAGGTCCATTACCTGGAACCAAACAAGGAGGAATCTAGCCTTGACTTGGGTTTGTCAAGATGGCCGTAGATAAACTTCTGCTTATAAATTCCTGGAATTTCCTTGGCCAGTATTACGTCCTCACTGGTAGAGGGGAAGGGAGAGGTCAGAATGGGGGCCCAGCATGAGTGAACTTTCCAATAATGTACACTTTTGCTGTTAACAAACATATTCCTGCCCCTTAGAACTTCCTGAGGTCTCATTACCTTGACCCATGAATAACAACACTTCTCATTATAAAGCATTTAAGGAAAATACTCAGCAAATAACCAATGTTATTAAGCTTTGCTATATGTCAACCTTTCCCTGTGTATTTTATTTATATTAATTCATTTAATCAACTCAATAGCACCTGTGAGATAGATATCATTACTAACCCTATTGTATGATGGAGAAAGTATAGGCATGGTTAGTAAAAGTTGATTCAGTCTGTGTTACAAGCAAGGTGAAAAATATTGCCAGCCATAGGATCCAAACCCAGCTCATATAAGCCAAATCTCACAGCTTTCTATCAGCCCACAGTCAAGAGCATATATTCTATTGCTGCCTTCTCAAAGTATTAGCATCTAAACCTTTATTCAGGAGGCTCAAGATCAGCACTAACTGAACACGGCTGATTGTTGATGTGTTCCCTTTCAAAGCTCAAAGAGTAATCATAGGGGGTTCACGTGGCCTTGGCACCTTGGTGGCTGCTTTTCACATTCCTCATTTCCCTGGCTGCCTGGCTTTTCTGTCCTTTACTTCAGTGTTCACACAGAAGCCACTGGTCATAAAGAACACTCGTGTGTGTTCATTGACCTCCCAGAAAAGTCCTTCACTGCTAACCCCACTGCTTTTGAGATGGCACCCAAACACCTGGACACACATTGGAAGGCTTGCACACATCAGGACCATTGTTCTAACATCAGGTTTGGGCTCAGAAAAAAGCAGAAGCCAAGTGCATATTAACTCATAAATTGGTCCAGAGTGAGGCTCCAAGAAGTAAGGCCCACCATACTATATTTACTCCAAATGACCCCCAAGTTGTCCGGATGGATTGGATCCTCTCTGCATTTTTTATTTTATTATTTTTTAAATTTAAATTTAAATTAGAAACAAGGTTGCTTCACATGTCAATCCCAGGTCCCTCTCCCTTTCCCTCCCCTCCTCCCACACCTTCCCACCAACCCCCCAACATCCCCTCCTTTCCCCAGGAGGGTGAGGAGTCTGTCATTTCATCCAGGGCAGGGCCTAGACCCTCCCCCGAGAGTCCAGGGTGAGAGTGCACCTCTCATTGTGGGATAGGCACCAAAATCTATTTGTATGCCAGGAGTAAATACTGATCTACTGCCCAAGTCTCTCTGCATTTTAACATGGGGTTTCCTGCCTTTCCTTTACCCTCTGCATTGACTTTTACAGAGAAATAATAGGACACGAAGAAATACAGAAGAGATTTATTATGAATGATTGGCTCACAGGATTATGAAGGCTGAGAAGTACCGAACTGAGGTATTCCATCTGTGACCCGGAGAACAGGGAAACCCAACCCTGTTGAAGAGGTCTAAGCCCATAGGCCTATTGCCAGGAGTGCTCACGTGAAGGCAGGAGGTTATGACACCCTAGCTGAAGCAGAAGGAGGGAGTCTGGCTCTCACCCAGTTTTTGTTTGCTTCAGGCCATCCCTGGATTAGATGATGCCCCAGGAACCGAGGAGAGCAGCGTTCTTTCACAGCACAAGGATTCAATTGCTAGTCTCTTGAAGAAAGACCCTTACAGAAATATCCAGAAACAAATATCAGCTCTCTGAGCATCTGTTAACCTAGTCAAGTTGATATATGACCTCAACTATTACACCCAATTCCTGTGAAATTTTTATTGATCCTGCTTTGCTGAAGCAGGCCACAAAAGACAGGACCTTAGAGAATAATTACTGGAATTAAATTTGCTTCCCAGGATTGGCAGAGGAAGGAGCAAGACCAACATACAGTTGACTTCCTGGGGCTACTGTAACACATTACAACAAACTCCAAGCAAAGCACTCCATTCTTCTAAATCTTGAGAGTTCCAGTGGTCAGGACTCTAAACTCAGGAGCACTCAACCATAATCAAGATTTATGAAGAGCCATGCTCTGTATGGAGGCTCTAGGGAAACGCTGTAAGACATTCCTTGGCTTGTGGCTGCAATGCTCTAATCTCTGTAGGCCCTCCCATTATCTTCAGTGGTTGCTTCCCCAAACTTTGGGATCATCCCCCAATCTCAAAACCCTTAATTTAATTGCATCTGTGAACATTTGTCTTCCATACAAAACATTCTGTTCCAAAAACTCACAAGTTCAAGGGATTAAGATCTCATCTTTGGGGCAACATTCTTCAGCCTACCACACAGGAGAACTTGTGGAACTCTGTCATTGTCTCTCCTGCTCTGAGGCAAGGCAGGTCCGTCTTTTGTACCCCTTAGCTGGTAAATCATGAGTCAGGTGTGCCTAAGCATAAGGGCATGCTCTTTCTGAGAGGCCCGTAGCCTTTAAGGGAAGGCAACTTCTGTGGAAATATCTACTTTAAGCCTACAGCATAAAATACCACTAGCAGTGAGGTTAGTGTTCTGATGCTTAAAGAGGTGATCTGCATGGCATCTACTCAATCCACTACTTTTTAGGATCTATAACTGCACTGCAGTTATGTATTTCTGGGTTTTATATGTTACTGTGTCTTGAATTCTTCTGTAGTCTTAAACCAATGCCTATCCCAAAAGTATAGATAGCACACTTCATGAGACCCTTGTTGACTGATTGGTCTGCAGGGATACATGCAGACAGAATACTGTATACTAAACAAATAAATCTTTTTTTAAAAAAAGGAGGTGTTCAGACTTGGGCATCCTTTTCAGATAAGTTTAGAATTTAAATGAGATAGATGTGTTTATCTTAGGATATACGTAGATTATAACTTACTTATCACCCTCTATGTATATATGTTGTATATGTTTGAGTTTGTATCAAATTTAAATCTCCTATTTAGACTAAAAGGGGAGTTGGAGGGGTGAGCCCCACAAAGCTATCTACCCTAAGGGCAGGGATAGGGAAATTTAGGATAAAAGGAAGCTAAAGAGAAACGAGTCCCTCTTCTTCTCCTCTCTTCCTGTCTGCTTCTGACTCCCCAGCGTTTTGTGTATAAGTTCTTATTCTGGTAAATAAATATATTATATTCCATATTGCATTGACCTCAACCAACAGACCCTCCTGCACCTTGCCTCTCTCCACATTTTCTCAGGTATAGAACTGTGTTTTTAATTGATCCCACATTATTTTACTCATAGGTTAGTACTTCTTATTACATCATGATAGCATGCCCATCTCCGTCATCTCTTACTAAACTGCTAGGTTCTTATAAGGGTAAGTTACCTTCTCTGCTCCTATTTGCAGCTGTCTTGGTATCTGGCAGACTGTAGGTCCTCATAAATTGTTAATGAACAAACTAATAAACGTGGCTTAGAGCAGCCACTGCCTGCCTCTTCATCAATTGGTGGAGCAGACGGAACAGCCAACCGTGTGAACAGAAGCCATCAAGCATGTCCAACGAAAGTGACTGAGTGAGTATCAGGAGGCTGTAAAGTAAACAATATCTCAAGGGTCACAGCTGTTTCACTCTGCCTTACAGCCAAGAAATGCTGTGATTTACTTTCTGTTCTTGCCAAGGATGAAGAAACAAAGTCATAAACACAAAGTAAAAAGTGAAGTATTACTCGGTGTGGATGGACAGGTCAATCTGCTTGCCCACCTGTGGACAAGCAAGTGTGATCAAAGAATAATGCTTTCCTCTCTATTCACATCTCACTCTATTCTTTAAGGAGCATGACGAGATCCTGGCATTGCTGCAAAGTTAGTAAATGAACAGATAATATTCTAGGATGTGTGACAAAATCTGGTTCAAATATATCCTTCCTTACATCAGAATGCTAAATCTTAAGAGGGCTCCTGTGTAATAGTTACTTAACAGGGACATTAGCAAGATTTAACAGGAACCAATTAATGTAGGAACTCCTATGAGATTAACATTGCACACACATAGCAAATGTTTACATTTATTTTATTTTTTTATAAATTTAAAAACATTCGTAACTTATTTATTCATAGTAAATATGGTAGTTCATGTGTGCTTTTATTTTTAGAATCTTATATATGTTAAAGTAGCATATGCATATGGTAAAAGTTAATTAATATTAAATAAACAGATTTTAATAGAGTTACTAAGAATATGTTGAAATCTATCTTCTGGACTAACCTGTTTTAGATAACTAAAAATTGTGCTTATAAAAAGTATGTTTGCAATATATTCTCAACAGATTCCTACTTTTGTTATTTATAGTGACTTAATTGTTAGACTGGTTTATTTATAACTCCAAGTAATACATATACATGTCCATTTCTACTATTGGAATAATGTGACCTACTTGTAGGGCCTCCCGTCTGAACTGTAACAAGGCCAGGCTTCAGAACCTGAGCCTCATGCTTACAGCTTGATGGTCTACTGAAAGTGCTGCAGGCTGTGTTTACTTCTACAGCTGGCTTTGAGTGGCCAACGTGACTTTGAATTCTTGTCTACAGCTGTAATAATTGTCAGTGTCTTTTCTACGGCTTCAGCTGGTAAGGAAATCAATAAACTATATTGATGAACTTTTGATTACGCAAATGTTACTTAACACAGAACTGAGTAGTGTGATTGCTATCGAGGAGGCCATGCAATCTTGGCGGGAAATGAAGCAGATACTGAAGCTCTAGTCGCGTTTTAGAAGTGAGTAAATCTATCATTCTGAAGCAAAACAGAATTCCAAAGGGAGCTATGAGCTCACGGGGAACAACACATGAGAGAAAATGAAGACTGCCTTTCACACGGTTTCAGTCAGATAGCATGGTTTTGCAAAACAGGCAGAACGGCACACAGGTTTCTGTTAGTGAGATTCTTCACCAAAAGGAAAGAGACAGAAACGTACTTCACAGACTTGTTGTAATAACACCAAAGACATCAGGAATAAGCCCGTGTAGGTATCTGGATAGTGTCAAATAAAAAGGAGTTTTGTATAAACATGCCTTACAACATAAGAAATCATGTGTAACTGCAGAGTGGTGTTTTTTTTTTTTTTTGTCTTTGTATGTATAAATACTTTTAGACTTGCTTTACTTTCTGGTTTCTTTTTTTTTTTTTTGGTTTTTTTTTCAAGACAGGGTTTCTCTGTATTGTACTTTCTGGTTTCTTATCATGTTTTTTTAGAACAATAACAGTTTGTGATACAATGAAAAGTCCTGCTTCTTTCTTATTCAATCATATGTATGCTTACATCTGTCTTTGTATCCTTAATCACATACAATCTTTCCATCTACTCATCCATCCTGTGGGGCTTAACTGTCCTTAGCCTCTAAACACTTAAAATGTGGTGGTTTGTGAGACTACACCCGGAATTTGAACTTCCTCACACGGCTGGTGAATACACACTGGAGTGTAGTGCCTTAAGAAGCAGCGAACTGAGATGGAGACGCCTCCACTAATAGCTCTGTGATCTGATCTGGAATGAAGTCAGCTTCTCAGCCACTGCTTAGGTCCTCTCCCCATGCTTCTGTTTTGTCCTCCTGCCCTGTGCTAGTATATTAGGAATCATAGTCTCTAATATCTGTTTGTGTCCAATGTACAAGTTAAATGTTATGATACATGTTTATGTGTTGGGGGAAAAATCTGTAAGGGTTAGTAGTTCCTGCAGCTCAGGGTGTGGGATTTCTTGAAGTAGTCAGAATGATAAAAATAGACTATTACAGTGTGGTTTATAGTCAAGTTTAAATTATATATATATGTGTATATAAAATATGTATATATATACACGTGTGTCAGAGAGTGTCTTTGAGTGTATCACAAGTATGTTTTACTATAAAAATATAAGTGATTTTGCCTTTTTCTGGTGAGCACAGAGACTGTGTTTGAAATAAAAGAATTTTAGTTGCCTTTTCAGTGTTCTGTGTTTGGTGGTGACTATTTCCTGAAGGTTCTGTTCTCATGGCCTTGTGAATTTCTCCACTGTTAGATCTCTTGTGGCAAAAAGCTCACATCAGAGATGTCTCATCATATGCCAGAGCCAATCCACTCATACTCAGTAATATGTGCCAATACTTCCATAAGCAGTTTCAAAAACAAACCCAGTGCCTGAACTATGAGTTCAGATTTCTTTACGAAACGACACCACATGAAAATAAATGAACAAACTAAAAATAAACTAACAAACACAAATAAAAAGTCAGGGCCTGGGGAGGTGATTCAGTCAGTAAGGGGCCATGGTATATGTGAAATCATTGAGATGATATCCTTAGAATATACATAAATGTCCAGGGTTGGTGGTGTACTCCTGAAACCCCAGCTTGGGATGAGATCCAGAGACAGATAGATCTCTGAAAACTACTGAATAGTCAGTCTGGATGAATATATGAATTTCAAATTTAGTGAAAGACATCTAAGAGAAAAGACAACTGACATTGACCTTGAATTGTATTACAGGCATATTCATGGCATCCCCCATGTACACACTTCCAGAACAAATGAAAACCACATACGTGAACACAAGATAACAAGCCAGATGATAAAAAATAAAGCAAAATAAAGGGAATAGAAGTTTCTATGAGTTGAAAATTATGTCTGTTTTATGTATGTTGACATGGAAAACTTTACTAACGAGAGGGTAGCTTAAGACAGAGACCCAGAAGAAGAAAGACTAATGCTATGTGAAAACTGGATAAAACATACACCAAGCAGAGGGAAAATAAGTTGAGAAAATTCCCAGGTAAAACTCACTGGGGTGTGAAGGTGAGGATTTTATCTGTGGCAAGGGTTTGACATTCTCTGGGAACATGGACAAGCTGCTGTACAGACTCCCTTTGCTCTGGGGTATGAATACCCACTACAAGCCCTGGCGTTGTCTTGGCTGAATGTTACTGCTTTAGAAGGGAGATGTTGACTACAACTTCTCTCTATATACCATCTCTCCTCTCCCCCCCTCTCCGGTTATTCTTGATTTAGCAGCATTTTCTAGGGGTGTGGAAGGCGGGTGAATCCCCATGTTACCTTGAACATGAGGGATACCAGCATGACTGGAGTGAGACACAGTACTGTACACAGAACAGTCCTAAGTGAGCCATCAGGGGGAAATGATTCAGACTCTCCTGCTCTGAGATACCTTGTGTCCTGTACGGATGTTTCTGAGATAGGAATATTATGACTTGGTTGTATGTGCTGTGCTTGGGGCTGGTATAACAATAGCAAGCCAGATCCTGCTGGAGTGAGTGACATCGGTTTTTAAAGGATAATGAAATGACAACCAGTGTTCAGGATGTAGACACTAATAATTAATGATTCAGTGATCTCAGGATGATCATGAATCGGCTACTTCCTATTTCAACTGGCAGATATTCCCAAGGTGTCTTTAGAGCATAGTTTAAAAGATTATGTTTTAAAGTCTGTTCTCATTTTTCCTAAAAGGGGGAGGTTTGAAGAAGAGCTAGCCTACAGTTAAGAGAGAAGACACTGGAATCAGATTCCCGGGTTTGAAATCCATCTGCTAAACTTAACAGCTTGTTAAATAAGCGGTTGCCTGCAGCCCTGGAAGCCAGGGAGCAGGAAGTGGTCCTATGGGATTGCTGCTCAATTAAATGAATGCAAGCTGATTATCATTAGGTTGCAGTCCCAGAGCCGGCCCCCAAGGCCAGAGAACAGGGAATGTATTTTCCTGAGTATAGGAGGCTAACAGCTGCATGGGGAGATGTTCACTTAAGGAAATGATTATCTGTAGCACTAGAGTCAGCCGCAGGATAAGGCACAGCCGTGCAGAAGGGAGGGAGGGTGGAACAGAGGCTCTGTGCCCTGCTCAAGTGCGCCCTGCTCAAGGTACTCAAGGGCGAGCCGGCTCATCCAGGTGGGACTTCACGAGCAAGGGAACCTAAAAATCTGTTCACCTTTGCCCACCCGCCCGCCTGCCCGCCTGCCCTCCTGCCCAGTCTCCTGCCTGCCTGCCTGCGTTAATTACAAACATCCATGGGCACTTGGAGGCCAGGGGAAGATTTCGCATGTCCTGCCCCATCGCAATCCACCTCGTTCTCTTGAGCCAGGGTCTGTCACACCTGAGCGAGGCTGGCCCCTCTGTCTCTGTCTCCCACATTGTTGGGGTTGCACACAGATAATGGCCACACACAACTTTTAACAGGAGCACTGGGGGTTAGAACTCAGATTCTCGTGCTTGGTCAACAACTGGTTTTACCCACTGAGCCATCATCTCACTTAGCTGAGATTTTTGGTTTTGACTTCAGGAAATGAAACCCATTCTTGGCGATGAACTCTGCTGTTTTCACTGGTTGAGACAACCCCCCCCCCCATAGCATGTCTCAGGACAGAGAGTGGAAGGATTTTCTTAACTACACACATTATTACTGGTTTTTTAAATTTTATTTTATATTTTTCCTATTTAACCAGTAATGGAAATAAAACTAATTAAACCCTGCTACAATGTGCTGCGAAGTGTCCATGTGATTTCTCTATTAGTGCTTAAACACCTCCATACGTGTGTTTCCAGAGAGAAACAGGAATGGAAGGCATGGCCTCAGTTGTAAACACACTTGAAAAATGGAAATTTTTCCTATTGCAATATACTTAGGTCTACTCGAACTGGAGATCGGTTACTCACTTCTAAAGGCAGGAGCATTTCATCACAAAATAAGACTTTTTTCTCTTCAGATCAAAACATACATTGTAGACAAGACAGAAAATTGTATAGGAGAAGGGAAAGTGTCATAGTTATCACAGCTCCCCAATTTGCGTATAACATTGTAGAATATTTCTGTAAGCCACTTTCTGTCATATAAGGCATTATATTTTGAAGGTATTATTCCAGTATTTTTGTAGAAGATAGTTTTAGCATTCTAAATTTTTTTCATACTATCTATTACACACAAACAATTTATCTACCTTTTCTTTTGGGGGGATTTCCATAACAGTACACAAAGCTACTCTTTATTTCCATTTTCAAATCTTTCTCATTTTCTTTTTTGGGACAAGATTTTTATATAGCCCAGGCTAGCCTTGACTCACTATGTAGCCAAGGACAAACTTAAGCTTTAGCTCCTCCTGCATTCATTTCCCAAGTTCTTGGGTAGCAGATGCATTCCATCATTCTTGGTTGTACTTGATTCTGGGTGCTGAACCCAGGGCCTCTCCATTGCTAGGCAAGCAGTCTGCCGACTGAACTGCAGCCCCATCTCCAATTCCGACACACCTTCTCACTACTTCCCAGACACACTTTGTTCTTTCTTTCCCTTCTGAGCCTGAGGCTTTCTTTATCAGTCAAGCTTCTGTCTTTGGATTCCACGTTACTTAGGTTAAAATGAAATTCTGTCTTGGTGGATGTTTTTTATTTCTCCTTAAACAATATTAGGAAAAGCTAAATATTTGATATTTAGACTTGACCCTATTGCGATCTTTTGACATATTTCAGTTACAGACAGGAAAAACATAGTGTGTCCTTTAGAAACTCATACCATCCATCATTTGCTGCTGGAGTATCCTTCTACTTTCATTTCAAAGGATAGATGCATGATCTGATTTATCTCAGCATAATATTTATTGCTGTATGAAGAAATCACAGAGGAAAAGGAAACATTTCAAGGATGCAGATATTGAAATATTCACAAAATAGGAGAAATCTACAAAAAAACTTTAAATAAAAATATTCACTAAATTTCTGATTAAAGTTTGGTTCGCACTTCTGTGATTAGAAGAATTTTATGTGTAACTTTCTTCTGGGAACACATCTTTAAAGACTACCCATGATGGGGTTTCAACTAGAAACCATCCCATTCTTATTATCTGAGGCTGTTTTGCAGGAACCACACACTTGCTTGCCACAGGGCAATAGTTCTCAACCTGGACGGTACTGAAGAGTTAAACTAGGGGGTTCTCATTAGAACCACTTAGGTTCTTCCCAGCTATTTTGATTCATTAAGTTAACCTCACATACAGCCCCAGTTTGGAGATTTTGAAGGGTTCTGGAAGCAGTGAGCATAAGTTAGAATGCACAAGTCTGATGTACGTTAAGTAGTCAGATAAAGCCATGCCCATCAGAACTATAAAGTGGGAATATAAGGCACACTCTGCAAATTCCCAGTATGTGAATAAAGGCTTATCAAGAAACATTATGGGATTTTTCAGTGTTTGCATTGTGATTTTCAAGACCTAGGCATTGAAACAAAGCACGTAAAGCAAGTCACAGCCTATGTTTTCACTACTTTCCTATGGTAAAGATGGCTCTGGAGATCTGCCCTGGGAAATGGGAAACAGAAAAGCTAACATTTCAGTTTGGTCGGTTTCTCCTTCCATTAGTTTATCATAACATCAATTTACTAGATGACCAGAGTTTCTTTATGTAAAGTAAAAGAATAGGAAAAATGGAGGCCATAGGAGCACAGAGTGATTAACAAGAATATGTATGCTTTCATTCATTGTTTTCCAGTTATATGTGTATGTGTATATAGACATATATGTACAAGCATGTGATAACTGATCACAAAATAAAGTGTATTTTTCCATATGCATCCTGGTAAAGAGTTTGTGTGTTAGTGTTTTAGAGAAGAGAGAACATCTGAAAACAAGGCACGAAGAGCATCTGGGTCTAAAGGGCTGAGAATTACACGTGCTACAGCCTTTAGTTGTTAATGGTGATAGTGAATGCTATAGGGAATACAATATATTTATTTACCAGAGAGAGAATCACACAAGCTGGGAGTCAGAAGCGTGGCCAGCTTCCAAAAGAGGAGGTCCTTTTTCCTTTCACTTCCTTTTATCTATACCTGTGCTAACTTACTTGTCCCCACCCTCATGGGCGGATAACTTTGTGGGGTTCACTCCTACAATTCCCCTTTTAGTCTAAATAGAAGATTTAAATTTGATACAAAATCAAACATAGACAACATATATACATAGAGAGTGATAATTAAGTTATAATATACTTATATCTAAGCTAAACATATCCATTCCACCTAAATTCTAAACTTATCTGAAAAGGATGCCCAAGTCTGAACACCTCCTTCCAATCCCAACCCTAAAACAGTTGAAAACTAACACTAACAAGTTGTACCATCTAGTAACATATCACTATTCTTGATTACCTCACGGAATTGTCGAGATGATAGTAAATTATTAGATAAGAACTCAAATGCTCACCAAATGTTCATGTCTGTGTTTACTCTGACACTGGCCAATGTCCAAGCTGTTCAGGGCATTGAGAATACAAGTTGGCTTACAAACATGAAAGGACTTTTCTCCCTTTAGTTGCTCCAAAAATACTGTGGACCTGTTGTTTCTGCTGAGTTTATGGTTGGCCTCTGTTACCTCATCCCTTTACTCTGTTTAGCTAAGAGAAGGAGTATTATAATTCTAGGCAGGGGGGAAAAAGGAAAGTAATTTAGAATGATTGGTTAAATTTTTGGAATTTTTTTATCTGTGGTAAAGCTCTGCTCATTGTACGGTTAATGCTAATTAGGCTTGATAGGTTCTGTTATAATACATGTAGGGGTCAATTCTATTAGTCTACTGTTTTCTGTCTTTTAAAATGAGACCGCACTCTTTCTTGAATTGATTTTTAAAGGATGGCTTTGATGAAGAAGAACAGAAGAAAAATTGCCTGGCTTGGTACAGTTGATAATGAAGACTTGAGTTTCTGGCCTGGGGATAGAGTTTAAACGAGAAGAGGGATTTGAAGAACTTGTGGCTGGAAACAATAAGAGTAGCTGCTGAGGTAGTTCCTGGGGTGTGAAATCCCACATCTTCTACCATGCCCAAATCTTCCTGGGAAAGCTGGTGAGGTAAATGGGGGTGGGTATGACCATAATAAATTATATATATGAAATTCTCAAAGAACAAAATTCTTAAAAGAACGAACAGGAATTAGCGATGCCAGAAAAGAATTCTGCGTGTAGCATGTTGTCTTTCATACAGTGGCCAAGGCTAAGCCTTGTGGGGTGTCAGAAGACGGTGAGACAGCAGCTGAAATGGCCATTTGAGTGCATGGGACTGAGGGCAGGTTCAGAGAATTCTGCGTGTGGGGATAGAAACAGAGCAAACATCCAAGCGTTTTCTGTTCTTCACAGGAATCATCTGAACTCTGTCTCTGACGTGTGAAAGCGTATCTTTCTTGAGTTGGAAATAGCTGTGAGAAGCAGAACTTCCACAGATATCTCAGACCTAGGATGAGGTTACTCTGACCTGGCAATAGATGCAAAGAAATTCCATACTGATTTAGCAGACACCAGTGAATGTGAGACTGGTGTCGGGGTGGGGGTACGGGTGGGGGGGGGGAAACACATGGTTGTGGAGGGAACTGTAGTTTAGATAGTAAGGGACAAGGAATGACCACTAACTATCCACTTTCGTTTTGCCACTGCACATTACGTCTTCTGTACTATAGACGCTACTTGGGAAGAAGAAGGTTCTAAAAAAGAGTATAGAACCGAGTTCAATTCCTAAATTGAATGAATGAAACTACTTGGAAGAGCTAAGAGAATCTGAAAAGGGGGGTTGGATGAACCTGAGAGTGACTGGAGTCTCCTCTGCTGTTAGGCACACGCAGGGCCTGAAGTAAAGGCTAAGCGATGAAACATACTGGCAAACAAGTACACTTGCCTTGTTCGTGAAAACTGGTGAACTGGGCATATTCCCATTGGCCTTGGGAAACTCACGGTGTGTTAAGAGAAACACATACAAGTTTATCTCACAAAAAAGTAAAGTGTTGCACACACTTCAGGTTAGCATTTCAAGTCATTTCATGAAGACAGAGAATGAAGTAAAGTCAATTACTGGTGTTACTTTAAATACTTTTGCACCATGGAGGTCCTGAAAGAGATGGAGAGGAGCTTGTGGAAAAAGTGGAAATCACTGCTCTGACTACCTGTGCCTACACTAACTGTCAAATAAGACCCATAAATCAGAGACTTTCTAGAAAACCAAACATTACAACAATGTTACAGATATGGGCATTTCAGAGGCTCAGGTAAAGCTGGGAGAGGTCTAAGGTGCTGAGGTTGTGCCCTGGGTCTTACTTTCTGCACAGGACAGGTGCTTGCTGCCCCAGCGTTCAGGAGTTCTGAAGGATCAGTGGTTTACAAACCATAGACTGAAGGCTGTTGATTCAGTTTCTTCGAGTGGAAGATAGATAAGTAGATGCTCAGTGGAGATGTTTTTCCTAGGAAAATCATTTAACTACTTGATAAAAGGTCCAGCTGTTAGCAAGGCTAGGCAGGATGACTGATCTCACCTACTTGGTGAGGGGAGTAGATGGGTGTTAGAGTGTTTGCTTCAATTCCTTTCTCCCTAGATTCACATCTAAATATGTGCAGTCTTATACTTTATGTCTTATATGCAGACAGAAGTAGAAGTTGTATTTCTGCATGTTCAGTTTATTCTATTTTACATAGTGTTTTCAGTTAATGTAGTTTAACTTTTGAAACTCAAACAAAAGAATTCAAACCATAAAATTAATATCTGAGCCTTTGAAACAATTATGACAATAAGAAAACATTCAGAGAGGAGATAAGCAATACATGTCATCCTACATTTCTGGAATAAAGTGTTATAATTTTGAATTTATCTTTCCAAAATTAATGTAATTTTTTTAAACTATGTGATCTTTCCAGAATAAGTTATCCTGTGTATGCTATTATGTAATCATATTCTTGACTAATTATATAATGAATCTGTTTTATGATATGTATGCAAACATGCTAAGATTAGAATTATTCTCATTTTTTAAACCTTTCTCTGACTAGGTGGAAAAAGGTTTGGGGGAACCAGCATTGAACCAACCCAAGACCTCTGAAAATGGGTCTGCCAAGGCAGTCTATGGGATCTCTAACAGTGGAGCCAGTGTTTATCCCTAGAGCACAAATGGACTGTAGGAGCCCATTCCCTATGGAGGGATACTATTGCAGCCCAGATACAGGAAGGAGGGCCTGGGCCCTCCCCACATGATGTGTAGGACTTTGATGGTTCTCCCATGGAGAGCCTCACTATCCCTGGGGAGTATGTGGGGGGGGTGGGTTGGGGGTCGGTACGGAGCATGGGAGGATGGGACGGAAAGGGAATGGGGGGATGAATATGTAAATAAGAATGTTTCTAAAGATAATAAAAAATGGTTTTCAAAAACTTAAACCATTCTCCAGGGGAATGTAGGGGCAAATAAAGGTTAACAGTAGGCGCTGCAGGGTTTTGTCAGAGGTAGAAGATGGAGATCATCAAGTTTTGGGTTTATATTTCTAGACTAAAGTAATGCAGTTATGTAATGAACATGTATAGTAACTACTTGAATAGTTCAAATTTAAGGATTTTTGGTAAACACAACTTGTCAGATATATTAGATACTTGCCAAGTGTGATTATCTATGCATAAGTCAAGTGAAACAGAATAAGCAATTCAGTTCTGTAGCCCCACTTCAAGTCTCTGCATGTGGTTAAAGGCCTGCAGTATTTGATGGTAAATGTCTAAGACATTTCCATCACCACAAACTTACCACCTGTGGAGTGTCAGTGTTATGATATAAAAAGAAAACTTATCATACTTAGTGGTGAAAACTAAGTATGATACATGTTATCCTAGACATTTTTCATGTTTCCCATATTTAACTCAGTTGGGTATTAGCAAAATTCTTTGAAGAGTAAATACAGCTAACCTCACACTGCAGGTTTTAAAGGTGGGGTGTGAAGTGGACTTGGAATAGGCAGCAGCAAGGAAACTCTGTGTGTTACATGTGGGTTTGGTGATCTGGGGCTCAGCCTTTCTCAGTTCTTCCTGGACTCCTTGGGTGGACTCTTAGAATTGAGCCCTTGGCTACTCCTCTGAAGCGTTACTCTGAAGGCCAGCACCTCAGTGTTGCTCACAAAGCCCATTGCAGTCTTCTCTAAGACAAACTCTTTCATTAACATCCCCATTCTCTACTTGTGGCTATGCCAGCCATATCAGGGTGCAATCCCCAATGACCGCATCGCTCCTCGTGTTATCGTTAGCTTGGCCTGAAAGCCTCCTTAGCTCTTTCAATGTATCCAAGTATTGATTCTTTTTCCTCGTAACTTAGCTCACCTCCTGCCTCTCACCGAATGCTTTTCCTTAACTGTAAGTCTGACGAGAAGCCCCTAGGGTGGTCTTAAGTACCTTTCTCTTTGTGGTTTCTTCCCTAAAAGATGTTTGACAAGGGGTGGTCATTGATCAACCTGTATGCTTATTTATCAAGTTACTCTCCTTGAGGACAAGGCCCATGTCATACTCTGTCAGAGGGCTAGATGTAGACATGATTATTAATCTCAACTAATGGAACAACTATTTCCCAGACATGAGTGTCATAACATCTGAGGACAGGGAAGAAGAAAGCAAGATAGTCCTCTCCAGACAAAATCACCCTCTGCAGATTAGCAAATGCCATCTTTCCCCTCCCACTCACCCGTTTTTCCCCCTTCTAACAGATATGGCTGAAACTTTTTTTGATTGTCCTAATACCAAGATTGTCTCTAGGAATACATTGGCTGCTTGTTTCAGAGTGAGGGGAAGGGGGACACACCCCACCCCACCACAGAAACATGTGACGAGGGGGGAGGCCGGCTTCTGTGGCACCTTCCTTCTACTGCAAGGCAAGTGAATGCTGTGTCTGAGGCCTGAAAGGCTCACGTTCCTTCCACCCGGCTCCCAGCCATGCTGTCTGCATTGTCTCGATGCTCCTCACTCCTTCATCAATGCTCCTCTGTGCCAAAGCGAGCTGCTTGCTGTGACACCTGCCATAATGTGTCACAACTTGACAGTCAATTGTATTGTGAGGCATACTGCTTAGCCACAAGACACGCATCAGACTGACATACTGCCTCTTCTTCACGGAAAAGACCAACTCTTATACATCCTTCTGTTAGAAAAAGAACTGTCACAAAATGTGATGTGAATAGAGATACTATATAAATACAGGGATTTGCAATCACTCTTTACCTTCCTGGTTTTGAGACACGTAGCACAGGGTTATGACAATTATTTGGCCTCATCAAGAGCTTAATAATTCGTTTATTAATGCACTTATTTGTCTAGGCATTCTTCAAAATATTAGAATCTTTTTTAAGATCCAGATACTTGCAGGAAGTGTCAAGGGAACAAGGGCACAAACAATCCGGTCCATGCCGCTAGGGACATCGCATTGAAGAAAGCACAGGCAAGGAATTGTGATTAAAACACAAAGAATCGGGGCTGGAAAGATTCAATACGGAGGCTGGGGGAAAACTTCAGTGGCAGAATGGTAACTAACACTTGCAAGGCCCTGGATTCCAATGCTGCCAAAGAAGGGAGAGGGAGGAGAGAGGGAGCTGAAGAGAAAACAAAGTACTGGCAGGTGAGCACAGAGAAGGAACCATTTGCAATGATGGAAAGAAGCCTACAGTGCTCCTTAGGGGATGTCAAGTAGGAGCTAGGCTGGGGACAGTTGCAGTCATCCGAGGTGAGTTCATTCATCGCAGCAATGGCAAGTGCATAGGAGGTGTGAGTGTAAGGGAGCACTCACCGGCATATTCCCCAGCTAGAATGCAAGCCAACAAAGAAAAATCACAAAGGCTAGTATCACACAGGCCCACGAGACCAACATGTACAGAGCTAAAAAAAAATTTAAAAACTTAATTAGAAGGTTGGAGAGTCTTACACTGATGGCGGGGAATCATGAATTCATTTGGAGAACCGAGGTAAATGTTCCTCCTCTTTATGGACTTCAGAGCAATGACAATAGCAGGCTTTGCAAACCTGTTTCTTTTATCTTTATATGAACTGGATTCTCGTGATGGTTAAAATCTTCAAAACATGCACATGCAAGGTCTCATGGTTTATACTTGCAGGTGGTATACAAAGAAGTAATATTGGGAGACCAAACATTAATCTGTAGGGCATAGCAGGTCATAGAAGCATAATAGAAAAAAAAGGGGGCCTGAGAATCTTGGGCTTGTAGAGTAAGAAGGAACGAGAACTACAAGTCTGTGCAGAGAAGTGCTGTGTTGTCTGGAGCTTGACCCATTTTCTGAGTGAGGGGTGACAATGACAGAGAACCACTGTGCAGCCAGTGTCTAGAGTAAACACACACACACACACACACACACACACACAGCCAGAGTGAGCCAAGAGAGACATGAAACTACCACAAATGCAGACATCAGTGCAAGACAGGTACAAATTTACTGAAGGTGCATTTGCTTAGTCTGTCCATTGAAACCTGTGTGCTCAAGGGTAGAAGCAGACAACAGACACTCATGATAAGATGACTGTGAGTCTTCCTCCTGTCTCCTAAGAGAGACGTTTAACCACAGATGTCACAGTTAAGACTATCCTGAGTAGTAAATAGCGCAGATTTTGGCATCAGACAGAGATTGGTTACAATCCCAGCTCTACCATTTATTCAATTTCTGTGATTCTTGGTAAATTTCAAGCAATCACTCATGTATTTGTTGGGAGTGATCATTGTTATTTAGAAACTCTTGTAATTACCGTCAGTCTTTTTTAAGAATAGTCCGTCCCCTCCAGCTTCGTAATGAATAGAACTTGGGCTCACAGGAAAAAGCCGATGACAGGAAGGAAACATTCCACAATTAGATCATGTAACCCCTCTCTCTGCGACCCTTCAGCCTTGCCCACACCTGTTACCTGCTCACCTTCAGTGGCCTGGTTACTAGGCAATGACCCCTCCCTCACTGTCTTGGATTCCTCTGCCCCATCCCTCTACCTCGTTTCCCCTATTGAAGCCTGTATAGAATTCTCATTAAACGCAGCTCGATCAGCCATGTTGTCCTGCTGTCCATCTCTCTCGTGTTTCTTGTCTCATTCAATCTAGGTTCCTGGTTCCTGTGGGATTGACAACCTCATCTTGTCCTGCTGGCCAGGGCACATATTAATCAAGTTTCTCTAGAGGAAAAAAACTAATACAATCAATATACATCCCAAAGGGTATTTGTTAGATTATGTTACAGGCTATGGGTGTCTGTGTGCTAGAGAGGTGACAGTAACTGTCCAGTCCATGATCCTGGAGACTTGGAGGACTCTTGAAGAGCCACTGGTCTTTAGTCCACATTGGAAGACCAGTGAAGCTGAGTTGCAATGCCAGTGTAGGATGGCAGCAGCAGCATCAACTAAGTAGATGCACACACCAGCAGGTAGCAAAGACGGATAAGCAAAAGAAGCTGTGCTTTCCCCTAGGCCCTCTCTATATCTGGGCCTCCACTAGCAGGCGCTGCTCACTTTGGAAGATGATCTTCCCCTCTAGGTTAATCCTTCATGGCAATAACTCCACAGACCAGCCCAGAGTCCGGTCCCTGTTGATTCCAGATCCTAACACCCAAGAACAACCATCAAAACTAAGTTTCTGTCTCCAGCATGAAAGTCTATCCTTGGCACAGTGGAGGATTAACTGACCTCAAGTGTGTTAAGATGCCTGGCTTATTTCTAAATATGCAGCTGTTGTCTTAAATAGTTGGCAATTTTGTACATAGCACAGCACTGGATACTCCAGAAGTAGACATTCTTTAGAGCGACTTCTGGCTTGCAATTGTGCTTTGAGTTCAAATTAATCCTTGGAAAGTGAAAGTCATTAGGAATTATCACTGGTTGGTCTTGAAGGAGAGAGTCATTTGTCATTAATATTGACCCAATGAAACCAGTAAGGTGTAAAAGGCATCCTTTTGAAATGACAAATGAAGCTCTGTCATCTAAATGAGGAGACAGGCATAGTGTCACTGGGTCTTGTGGGTGTGTTCTGGCATGTAGCTAAACAGTCACTGCAACCTCAGTATGCAGGACTCCTTAGTCATAAAGATGAGTGAGACAAGGCTTGGGGTTATTGCTTCATCCTAGAAGCAGACATAACCCTGGCCTGATTCAAGCCTCGAGATCAGAGGCAGAATGGCTCCTTGAAAAATAAGCAAGAAAGCAGCAAGTAAAAGTGTCAGCATCCCAGCAGGAACATGGCCACTCACTTCCCACTCGTGGATCTTTCATTCATCAGAGTTACTCAGGGATAACCCTCATGTGTCGATCTTGGCAGGCCCAACATTTGTATTTAAGTTTAATCATGAGCATGCAGTTATGACTCATTTTTAAATCACTGTTTTATTCTTTCATAATTGCTGTGAAGTAAGTTTGTTCATACTGTGAAAAACTTAACAAAATGTGATACAAAGGCAGAACACAAAAGGTACCTGGCGATACTGCTCACTGCCTAAAAAACATCATTTGCCCCCTGGAACTTAAAGTTCTGTGTTGAAAAGGAACACGGCTTGTTAGTGTAGGCCAACAAAACACAAATGGTTTAGTTTCTAGGCCTCATCCAAATTGAGGACTTGCACTTGCTGTAATTATTCTAGAGGTCGTGGGGATAGCACACCCTTCAGTGTGGGTTCCCCTCCTCCTATCTCTGTCTTCTGATTCACTAGTCTACGTTAACATGAGATGGGTAAATTCCATCTTAGTTCTGTGACAGCACTTTCCCTCCCCCATTCTTTTTCCCTTTCTCCTTCCTGTTACCACTCTGCCTTCTTCCCTATCTCTGCCCACACCTTCTCTCCTCCTCCTCCTCCACCCACCTGCTCCCTAGCTTCCATCAGAGGTAGCAGCAGATCTCAGGCAACACTGCCTGCTAGAATTCCAGGGGTCTCAGGGGAAGCAACAGCAACGAGAGCAGTAACAGCCTCACAGTCACCATCATAAGTGACTGTGTTCTGGGTCTGTTAGTACTATTCTGTCTCTTACATTTCCCGATTTTGAAATTCCATGCTATTTCTATATTTCTAATCTTTTCATTACCTAATTTTCCTCTTTCTTTGTAGTTCTTCAAGTGTTTTTGAGACAAATATCTTCCAAGTTTCATTTCTCTTTTTCTGACTGATTGTCCCAATTGTCTCAAGGTCCTACCAAGCCTGTCCGAGTGAGAGAGGTCAGAACAACAGCAACTCTAGATTTGGTTGCTTTTTCCTCATCTTTATCTCTATCCCTCCATGCCATCTATCTTTATATGCCTAGTATATTCATATCATTTACACCTATCTCTCTATATATCATCTTTATATCTATCAATGTCTGTCTATATCTGTATCTATGTTTAGTTTTTGCATGTGTCTCTGTGTATAGGTATGTGTAGGTGTGTGTGTGTGTGTGTGTGTGTGTGTGTGTGTGTGTGTGTGTGTGTGTACCTACAGAAGCCAGAAGATGGTGCTGAATGCCCTGGATCTGGATTTACAGGTGGTTGTGAGCCACCTGGGTGCTAGGAATAAAATCTGGGTCCTAAGCAAGAGCAGTAAGTTCTCTTGCATGCTGAACCATTTCTCTAGCCCCTGCTTTCAACCTGTAATGTCACTCTCCCTTGAGAGTAGTAGGAAGTACATGATGAATGCCCCCTGTGTGCTAACCCAGTAGGACACAGTCACTACTCAGCCCAGTTTCTTGGACATCTGCCATGTCCTACCATCCATTAACCTCCATTGCTTCTTTGAAACATCTTTCTTAGTCACCAGGAGTGATGCAAAGCGCTGCATGCGCTTGTCTCTGACCTTCATTATCTATATATGTGAGGCCCTAAGGAACATTATTTGTGATATTAGGACTCAGAATCTATCATAATAATATTTTCCTTCAACTTTAACCCCAAAGTTCCCATATTAGTTAGAAGACAAACTAGACCAAAATAGTAGCAACAAGAACAAACCTCAACACACTTCAGCTTGATAGAAGTTAATCTCCATTGCTATGGTTCCTAACAGTAGGGAGCCTGTGACTGTGTTGGTGGTTTTGTTCCACTCGGGTTGATGGACTGTATTTGTTATCCTCAAAACATAGCTTCTATCTCCTTGTCCAAGAGTGTCATCCATTATTACCATTTCCCAGACACACAAAAGGATAAAGAAAATTGAGGACAATGGAACCTTACTTGGGATGATGTCTGGAAGCTACTATAAGCATAAACCCTGCATGATTCTACTAGTGATTAACTAATTCACATGATGTCACCGACTGCAACAGAGGGTTGGAACTTTGTGCCTAGATAGACTACCAAATGTTCATTAAGACTGATGGGTTCAGGGCACCACATGTATCTCTGTACTATGGTTCGAACAAGTGCTCTCTGCTACGAGCCTAGTAGAAATGGTGTTCAACCTGTGTTCTTCTCAGCAAGCTGCCCATGTATTTTATACAAACTCTGTTTTTGAAGCTGTGTTTCCATAGCGTTGTCTCTGCCCCAATCTGCACACTTGCTTACAATGTACAGAGTGACTATTTAGGCTAGTGACACTCCTAATAATTCTTAGGGAAGCGCATTAGCAGTCTATGCCACAGGCTGTCTTATAGTTAGTCCATCAGGCCAGGATGGTAGGGGTGGATTGGGAAGAAGTATTTCCCAATGTGGTTTCATATTTTTTTCTTTTAAGTGAGTAGAGTAGAAAAGTCTCCCTGTTTCAACTGAAAATAGATTAGTAAAAAATTACCTCTTATGAATTAACTACCTCTGATACCTTCAAATTCAAGTCCTTCTCCTCCTTTATCACCAACAGACTGAATACCCTCATTATTGTTCACAAATTACATATAAAGAAATTGAGGCTCAGAGATATGAGATAGCTTACCCAAGGTCACATAGCCAATAAACCAGTAAGTAATTAGATACAAATTTGAATACAAGTCTTCCTGCCTCCAAAGCTGTTCCTCTTATTATTATTATATCCCACATTCATTACAAGCACTGGTACCTTAAGATAAAAAATGAACTCTGTGTAATACAAACCATTTTAATAGAGAAGTTCCAAAAACCAGAACATTACCAGGTTCACACTGTCAGCATAGTTTATACTTACCATGAACTCTTCCCAATAAACATTTCATTTAAATTTAATAAAGCAGTTAATAAAGCCATAAAGGTTAATTACTAGTTAAGGGAAAAAATATGACTTCACTTTGGTGAACATGTGAAAAATGAATCAACTTTGTTTTCAGTTAACCCAGGATTACACAGGCAATAAAGCATGATTATAGATTTAACATGTTAATTCCCAGGGGATTTAATAGCAGTGCTTTGAAATACATGACCAAGGGCTAACCCATCTGACAAGCCTACAGACAGCACTAACTAAGATTAAATCACTGAGCTCACATGTGGGTGTAATATATCTCTCAAGATGAGATGGCCATAAGTTTTCATCACAGAGACGATCCAATTGCCTGGTTATGGGATGAGGCATGATGAAGGGAACAATGAAGGACACAATCTGTGATGTCGATCTGACACATCACATCAGAAGACGTCTTCAGAGAAATAACCTTTAACTTATTTTCATGAATTGAAGGTCTCCTCCCGTGTGTTATTGCTGTCTGTGGTAATTCACATTTTAGTTGTGCTTTGTAGCATAAAACAAAGAACCCACAACACTTCAGATAGTTTGTTCTTGCCAAACAAATCCTTGGCACAGTCAGCTCTTCATGGCCCTTCTATAGCTTCTATAGCTTAGTAACAGTTTCCTTTATCATGTATTGCCTCATCACCAGAAAACTAAAGCAATTTTGATCATGTATCATTGTATTGCCTCATCACCAGAAAACTAAAATGATTTTGATCATGTAAAGATTATAGGCGGGGTGTGGAAACCATGTACTAGGGAGAACTTGGCTAGGTAATTTCATTTGCAAACAAAGGTTTGTGGCATACACCCTATAATTGCAAAGGTGACTAGTTATAACAGAAAGTACATTCCCAAATTCCCAAACTATCATCTGCCCCTTGACAAAAAAAAAGTTGGCCAATGTCTGATCAAGAACATTTTGTAAATTCCAACTTAATTGCAACATGTTCATTTCAAGGATCCTTTTATTTTCCCCTGCTCATGGAATCTATTTTCTATTCCAATTTTCTAAAGTCTTACAGTCAATGGTCTTCCTGCCTCAAAGTATGGTGATAATTAAATATGGGACCATGTGTTCTAAAGCAGAATAGGCCCTCAAAAGCCTGACTTTATTGCTGATGTTCCAAAGTTTTGTTATTGCTTTCCATGGAAAACAGAAAAGTGTATTGGTAAAGACCATTGGCAATCATCTAGTTATTTGGAATCATGCCTCAGCTCTGCTGTTATTATCCGTATGAGCTCAAGCAAATCCCTGAAGTTCTCTATGTCTCAGTTCCTTTGTCTGTAAATCATGATACCAATAACACACCACATAGGATTTCTGGCAAAACTAAAAGAGATAGTACAAGAACGTTTGGAGGAGCATTTGGCAACACAATAAATAAGCTCAGTGTCATCGTCAGCTTCCTCTTAAAAGGAGACTAGATGTGGTGGGGGTAAGGGTTCTGAAAGCTCAGTAGGCAAATGCTCTGTGAAGCCTGAGGCCCTGAGTTTGATCCCTGACCCATGTGTCAGAAGGAGACAACCAACCCTTCCAAATTATCATCTGATCACCACATGCACTCTGTGACACATATGTGCTCTCTCTCTCTCTCATACACACACACACACACACACACACCAAATAAATAAATATTGTAAAACCACCAAATTTTTAGATTATGTTGGAAAGAATTAAATCATTTCCCTGATTGAAAGCACATTTCTTTTGGGTGGATGTGAGAGGTACAGAACTGTATGGTCTCATTTTAATTGCAGTGTCCCAACTAAGATCTGTCCCCTCTTTAATGTTTGAGATCTCAGTACACACAGTGTTTTGACACCCTGATTTGTACATCCACTCTATGCAGCTAGCGTTATAGCTTCATCAGGGATTAATTTATTCCAAAGCTGCGGACACACAGTCGTTGCTCAGCAATTAATAGATCTTTCCTTTCCTTTGTCTCAGCTTCCTGTGAGGAGGTCTGCAACCCCCGAGTGTCTTCTGTTTTAGCTGCTCATGCTCTAAGACCCAAACCGTAACACACACATCACAGACGCCCATCTTCTTTCTGTTCTTCATTCCCTTTTGTGATGGAAAGTTTGTGTATCGACGTGACAGAGCTAAGAGTTGTCTAGACAGCTGGGTAAAATGCTTCTGAGCGTATCTGTGAGGGTGCTTCAGAAAGAGGCTGTTGGTGTTACATCAGTAGAAAGGTGGGTCAGTATCATTTAATCTGTGAGGGTGAATTCTGCACTCTCTTTCAGTGGAAGAAATTAAGCATCTATTGCCCTTAGGTATGGGAAGGCTTAATTCTCTCCCCTTTGAACTCTAGGACGTGTACCAGGTGCTACTGATCTCAGGCTGTTGTCTCTCATTCTCAGGTCTCTGACGTGTGCTGAACCACACCCATGGCTTTTTAAGTCTCTAACCAGCAGGTGTACTAGCACGGGAGTTATCAGCCTCTGCCATCTAGTTCATCAATTTGCACGATAATTCTCCTCTGTGTCTTTATATAGTCTATTATTTCTGCTTCTCTGGAAAACATTACAGTCTTGTGGTGACCTAGCTTTAGTTTCTAGACTAATGTTTGCCTACTCATATTGCCATTTTCTTCCTTTCTTCCCTCTTCCTCTCCCTCCCTCTTTCCCTCCACTTCAATATTTTAGTGGCCAAGTTTTTGTTTCTAGACAAATGTTTGACGACTCATATCATCATTTCCTTCCTTTCTTACCTCTTCCCTTCCTCCCCTGTCTCCCTCTCTGTCCCTCCCTCCTGCCCTTCCCTGCTGTCTCCCTCTGGCACCTGTCTCGATCTGCCTATGGTGACTTCTCAAACATTTTGCACATATTGATGCCTCATGAATAGCCTTTATAGTAGTATTATTAACACTGCTGATAATCGAAATTAAGAAATGGACATTTTAAATAACTCGGCTAAGGTTACACTGTTAAGCATCAAGTTAGCCATTAAATCTTGTCTGTCTGGCTTTAGCAATACTCTTTTAACCTTTATGCTTCTCTGATTGCCTGTCTTAGTCACTGCTCTATGCTCTGAAGAAACAGCATGACTATGGCAACTCTTACAAAAGAAAGCATCTAATTGGTGGATTGTGTTCAGTTTCAGAGGGTCAGTCCACTACCATCACCACAGAGAGGGTGACACTGGAGCAATAGCTGAGAACTACATCCTGATCCAGAGAGAGAGAGAGAGAGAGAGAGAGAGAGAGAGAGAGAGAGAGAGAGAGAGAGAGAGAGAGAGACATGCCAGGCCCAGTCTCTCTCTCTCTGTGTTTTTAACACCTCAAAGGCCACCCCCAGTAACACATTTCCTGCAACAAGTTGGCACCTACTCCAACATGGTCACCCCTAATCCTTCTCAAATAGTAGCATTCCCTGGTACTAAGCATTCAAATATATGACCCTAAGGGAGCTATTCTTATTCAAACCACTTCATTGCTTAGGTGCCTTTTAAAATTCCAATGAATTTCTCAGCCATACAATTTATGTATTAATATAAGCATTCACATATACCTCACATAGAGTATGGCCCATCTACTTTTTTTCTTGCAGAAAATGTAAAAACTATATTTTTTTCCTAAAAAAGAAACTCAGTAAAATTACTATAAGGGATAACGAAGTTCTCAAATTATTACTGTTAAATGCAAATTTTAACCTTTAATTTTAATCAGTTGGCTGCCACACTATAAAAGACTTGAATTTCAACATGTTTAGGACTGGGCATGTCCATGTCCTTCAATGCTAAAGAATACATGAAGAGCTAGATTCAGTTTCCAGCACCACAAAAAATCCTTTTGTGGGAAAGGGGGCTGCAGTTCTGACCCCTAAATCTTTCAGGGCAGGACTTTTTCAAGTGCTTGGGAGACAGATCAGTTAGTGAAGTGTCTGCCGTGCAACATGAGAACCAGAGTCATAAAAAGGTGGGCATGATGGTACTGAAAGTGTGAAGACAGGAAGATATCTGGGGTTTGGTGAGCTCCAGGTGCAACGAGACACCTTGTCTCAAAAACAGGATGGGTAGTAATTGAGGAAGACACCCAATGTCAAAATGCAGTCTCCACCAGCATGGGCAAACATTTATGTGCATGTACATACACGCATACACACATTCACATATCACACACACACACACATGCATGTATACACAGACACATGCTACCAGAAGTACTTTAAAAATAACATGCATGTAAATTTAGACGCTAAAATGAAGGTTCTGATTTGTGTGAGACCTGTGATGCTGTTAAGTAGCCGATCTTACGTGAAACACAAAGGCTTTCATGGCAATACATAGGGATTGATTGTCTAGGGATTTTATTTAGACTTCCCTTGAGTTTACACTTACCTGGGCATAGGTGATTGAGTTTTAGGTTATAATACAGAGGAACAGTTGGAGTAGAAGACCTTGACCTTCATAACACAGGCCCAATTTAAGAAGCAGTTTCTTCATAGTGGTTCTCAGAGCTACTGATCCTACTCAGTTCATATCTGAGATTTTGTCCTGTGTTCATTTACTCACTCAGCAGTCACTTAGAAATCACGTGTCTAGCTGGCCCTTATCTTAAAGGTGTTCATTCTTGAGGTAAAGAAAAGAGAAGGCAAGCAAACTTGGATATGTAGACATGTTTGGGTATTACAGAAGAAGTTTGTCCACAGAGGAGTAATTTTTCACTCTAACAGCTTGACAATTAGAAAAGCACCAAGTAATCACTCAAGGAATAGATGCATTCTAGAAAGCATACACTTTCTAAATAAGATTGGAGCAAGGGACTTCTGAAGATACAAACTCAGCATAAGAATAATAATGACTTTCCGTAAGGGGTTGTTGTATGTGACTATCACCCAGCAGAGCAGCCTCCATCTTTGGGTGTAAGGCTGTGCCCACTCACAAAAGCCCATCCAGCTGGCCTTGTTGACTCCTGACATCCTTTTATAGAAATATGGGTTTATAGAGTTACAGGACAGTCACTAGAGTATACAGACACTTCATGCCACCTACATATACAATTATGCCCTAATTGCAAGTGGCCTCAGTGAGAAGCTATAAGCTTTATAAGTCAGGGAATACTAGGGGAGAGAGACTCCATCTACATGGTTATGGAGAAACCATCATCCTTGCTGGGTGAAGACTACCTAGTGTGTCCCTTCTTGAGAGGGAAGACACCTGTACTCTTGTAAGTAATCCCTCACTTATGCTTTGTAAGTAAGCCCAATTTAATCATTGGCTCCCCAGTGAAGTTTGGTAAAATTGTTGTTGGAATCATAGGACAGGGGACAGAAACTGTTTCCATATTCTGTTCCATGACTGTTCTAACATGCAGACTCTGTATTTAGGTACCTCATTTTTCTGAGTTCCTGAAAAATAGCCATATATATATCACAGTATATTATATATACATTATAAATGTGCATTAATTATGTATAACATATATATAGAAACCTTCACAGTTCGAAGTATGGCTTGTGTAGTATTTAATATATATATATATGCATCCTGTTATGAAGCTTAATGGAAAAAGCTTTTCATCCCACTTAGTAACTCTAATATTACCAAAATTAGTGAAACTATCTGTGATTCCAGTACTTTATACCCACATTCTTTAAAGTGTATATGAATGAGACAAAACTGTATGTGACTTTCAAAACGCTGTCCTCTGATGTCACTCTGTATTTCTTAGTAATGCCACAAAGTATATGCTCAGTTCTTAAAACACACAGCATTTCTAGAAGCTCAATTTGTGTGTATTACTGTAACTTAAGAATTAAAGGAGGAAAATTTAGATTCTCTACGAACTGTGACTGAATCAGTTTCATTTAGCTGAGGTGAAAACTAGATTGCAGACAACTTACTTGTCAGGGATCACTCAGTTCAAAAATACTACAATAACTCGATAAACATGTTTGCCAAACAATTCCCACAAGAAAGATCCTAAATTAAGTGCTGTGGGAGAGGGGTATTTGCCTAGAGCAGAACAGTTGGAGTGTATTCTTTGGTTAAAAAGTAGTATACATAGATGCCATTTGTGTCTGTCTGCAGGTATTCTTCTGAACTGCAATATATACAGAAAATATATATGTATATATGTATACATTTCATACACACATATTCATATATATATGAAATAGGGTACTGGTGGAAAACTTTAGACAGAAAAGTTGCATACATAAAACAACATATCAGAATGTCAGAAGCTATGACATTGATCTGGAGAAAGGGATCCCAGGTTTAGTGAAACCAGTTGAAGGTGTATTCTACTTGTTCTGGCAAGGTCAAGTAGTAGCCTTTCCTATACATCAGCTAAAGTGTGTGCACCGAAAGACAAACACACTTAATGCCTCTTGTTTTCTACATTACCACCTGCCAGTGGCTGCAGGATCTTCAACACCTCATTTCTCCTCAGCTGCTTTCCATTAGAGACGTGGTCTATGCTTCAAGGAGCAACCGCACCAAGGACACCAGAGAGTCAAGGGCAGAGAGAAAAGACTCACTTTGAACCTAAGAGGTCGCAGCTGACCCACAGGTCATAGAAGATGCTGTGTGAACTGAAGCATATGTATTGCAAATCAGTCACCTCCCTCCTCCCAGCTGGCACAGACGAATCGATTATCATCAAAAGGACGATAGTGAGTGAATTTTGGAGTGAGGAATTGGTCTTTATCCTTACAAATAAACAGAAGTGACCCCGCAGACCCTTCACTTTCATGGTTATAATAGCATTCTGGATTATGAATGAGAATGTGTTCTCGGGAGTGGAGAAGACCAGATGTTAAAGGTCCTAACTGTGTCTGGGTTAGCTTTGAAAAACCCAGTCAACCATAATAAGCTATAAAAACACAAAGTGTGAGCTGTTAGACCTACAGTTAGGTCTCAGTTCTGATATTACTTTTATGATATGATCTCTCTGAAACTCCTTTCCCTCACTGAAAACAAGCATAATTAGAGTAACCTCATCATGTGCGCTCAAGTAAAATGATGGTTTGTGAATGTATTTGACACAAGGTGAGAAAAATAGGCAAGCGGGAAAAAAACGCTACCATAAAATTTTCCTCCTTTGATTCTTAACTACTGTCAACTGTAACTTAAGACCCCTGACCCTGGAGTTGGGGCCATCAAGACAAGTTACACCGCAAGGCCGACACTTGATCGTTTTTCATCATCAGTAAGATACGGATTAAAGCAAGCCTCACAGACACTGAAGTTTGTGAAGGATTTGAACTTCAGGTAAAAGAGAGAAAGGTGAGCAGAGAAAACCAAGGCAAATGAGGAGGAGGTCTCAGGGGCAGGGCCTGGCCTTCTTTTCACTTGATCCCTCTGCTCGTCTTTCAAGTTTTGCTTTTTGTTTAACTTTGCTGGGTTTTACTGAGTCAGTGTATTGCATCTCTGCATCCCTTGTGGTGTGTGTGTGTGTGTGTGTGTGTGTGTGTGTGTGTGCGTGTGCATGTGTGCATACCTACACACACTCATGAAGATACTCTATACACATCATCAGGAAGCCTTGCTCCCTAGAACACATTCACTCATCTATCTGAAGGCCATTAGATATTGGCTTGTCCAAGCTAGAAAAGAACAGACACTCCAGCAAACTACAGTTAAACAGCTTTGGACCATGTCATCAATTTCCCATTCTCAATTTCAGGACCTTGCATATGCTACTGGGTCTTTATGAATGACTGGTCAGCTCATGGTTAGTAAAAGGCTGCTCACCTAGCTTGGTGGAAGTGAAGTGTACGTTTCAGTAAAAAAAAAAAATCCATGGAATTGTGACATTGATAATAAATGAATATGCATTACAATAAAACGTCTCTTATGCACATTTTTCTAAGATTTCTGTAGAAAGTGTTCCAAAGCCAATAAACTTACCTTTGGAATCCTGTGCTGTCTCTAGGAGCTTAGTGGCTACGGAGGAACCAGCTCGGGAGTCAGAAATCTGATTTCATTCCTTTTATATTTGACACCAGCCTTTCTTCTCAGCTCGTCTCTGGGGATCTCCAAAGACACTGCATTGTCTTTGTTCTAGACATTGCCATTTGCTTCCTTAAAGTCACTTTTTTCTTTTGGAAGCCACTGCCAATAAATTGACCAAGACTGCACAAGAGACCTTCAGAACCTTCCCTTTGAGGCACCTGTCCCCTGTGTTCTCTCATGCCATGTGCCTGAGCATGCCTCAATCCAAGTCCCAGTTTGATAAAGGATGCCCAGATTCAATGCACCAACTAAACAAAACTCAGGGAAGATTTTAAACTGCGAAGCAGTTGAAATCCAGGAAGATGAATCAAATTAAAAAGAACCAGGTCCTCCCCTTCACCTTAGACTTACAGTCTTCACAAGCTCTGAAACACAGCTCCTGATAGTGCCCAAGCTTTAGCTCTGTTACCACTGCCACCAGGGAGGAAGGAATACTTCTTTCAAGCACTAGTTTGAATACTCTTGGGACATACAAAAGCTTAATTATCACTGGACTCATCAGTCCCACGGCCAACAGCAAAATACTTTGAGTGGCTTGTCTGAGGTGTGCTTATCATCACTGGACCTAGCTGGTGTGAGTGAGGAATCAGAATTACTGAAACACGTGGCTTAAAATACTTACATATCAGGATGTGTGGAGAAGGATTAACAATCCTAGGGATGTTTATTTTAGCTGGTTTGTTTAAATGGATTTGAAATACCAGCGGCTACACAGTGAAGCTAAATATATAGACGGATATATATCTTAAGACAGTGGTCCTGTCATATTTTCTAGGCACTCAAAATCCAATTAGTTCTGAAACATAACACAGAGTGGAAGACATACAGGCACACATGCACACATGTTTAGCAGCCTCCTTAATATGCATAACTTTCCTGTCACTTTTTTCTATTGCTAATATAGTATTTGTAGTGTGGGGAAATCTGGACAACGAATCTTCATTGTTAAATCCACTAAACTAAAATAGAAGGAAGATATTTTTTTACAAATTGAAACTGCAACTGTGTGTGTGTGTGTGTGTGTGTGTGTGTGTGTGTGTGTGTGTCTTTTGGGGGAGTGTATATTCATGCTATGACATACTTGTGGAGGTCCAAAGAAAACTTGTATGAGTTGTTTTTCATGGAGATTGATCCCAGGCATCCCACTGAGCCATTTTGCAGGGTCCAAGAAAAATATATCTAGGAATTCTACACATTTACAAAATGTAGACAGAAATATTATTTACATACATGAATAATTTAACAATATATATTTGTCTCCAATAAGAGCTTTGAATTTAACCATCAGATATTTTATTGTAGTTACAAAGTGCTATGAGAAATATTTTCATATATTTCAGATTATATCCATACTTTCAATGAGCCTTGGTGGCTATCTAAGTAGACTAATTTATCCTTCAAAACCATTTCTATCTCTGTGCTTCTGACGCCACCTATTTCTGATTCCTTCTTGGCTTGATGTCTTGAATTCTTTTTTTTTTTTTGTAAACAAACTTTCTGCAGCAAGTCTCACATTCAGAATGATGGTCCATTGGTCTTTTATCATTGAGATCCCCCAACTCAACACAGAACTCTGCTGTGGTTTAAATACACTCACACTGGCATTTGGGTTTTAGGGGCCCAAGTGTCCCGATTCTCTTAGCCCTACTGACTAAGTTCTTTCCCTTCTTCTGTTGCTCCCTTGGGGACTGATATTTCTCCATTTGTAGGCATGTGAGACTGTCACACTCTCTTCCAGTCTGAGAGTCACAGTTACCTTTGGAAGCACAGCTGTGTCTCCTCCCAGCCGTTAAACAAACTTTGCCATGGTGGGCTAGGGTAAAGGATGCCATCCTGCAGGCTGACACACAGCTGCACACACTTCCTTTTGATGGCCTACTGCATATCTTTTGGGTGAAGCGTTTGCTTCTGTGACTTCCCTTCAGAGCCACATTGCCCTGATCGTTGCATATGGACTGCGTTTTGAATCCGACACACCATGGTTTGGATCTGGGTGTCCTGGAACTGGATCGTGTTTGGATTCTTATACTGTGGTGTGAACCAACTTCTACACATTGGGAAGACAGGCTGCATGCCTTCTTTTTTCTAAAAGAAGCCAGCATTTTATCATTTCTAGTAGAAACGGGGACATTTCCGGAGACACAATTGCTAGAATGATCAGTTCCTCTGGATTTGCAGTTTATCAAAGCCCCTTCTCCAGGCAATATCTGAAAAGCCTTTGGTGGAGATTCTTCAAGCTTCTTTTTTTCTATTCCTTTGTTCTGATAATGTACCTGTTGCCCAGGACCAGGACTGAAAACATTTGTTTCCCTTAAATCGAACTTTCTTGGTGGTACCTGATTAGAATCCGCGGATGCTCTACGGATGTGGGAACGTGATCGGCTCTTCTGCAGACCCTGGACGCCGCTGCAGAGAGGGTTCGTGCCTTCTATCCTTTTCTTTTGACCAGCGTTTTCATAATGCTCTGTGTCTGGACTGCTTTCCTTGAGATTATCCCAATCCAGTAACAAGTTGGTAGTACACACCACGTCCTTAAAATCATCTAATCCCCCTTTGTCCTCGGCACAACCGTGGAATTTGTTTGCTGTTTTCTGATGGGTTGTTTGGGGGTTTTGGGAGGCATAATTACCAGGTGGGAATTGTTTCAAGCCGGAGTGAGGCCTCGGCCCAGTCTTCTTCCCCTGAGCCTGGGCGTTCTTGCACTCCTTGGTCCCTTGCTGGGGTGTCACGAGGGAGAGATCCCCAGGCAAAGCCAACACTGGAACCGAAACAGTGCTCTTGTTTTTCATCCACGTTGAAAGCGGACACTGATAGATGGCCCTGCGGTCGTAGGTCTCCATGTTGCAGGATGAGTGAACGAAACTGATGAACTCATGCAGAAAGTGGTGAGTGTGCTGGAGGAGATAAGGCTCCAGCAGGTGAGTGAAGGACTCGCTGTCCAAGTTAAATTTTGTCATGTGCTGGAGAATGGCAGCTAGAATGTTCTTTACCGTGTAGCCGTAGTCTCCGTACACGGCCATGAGTTCCCGTTTCAGCCAGGGAATCAGCCGGTGGAGGCTGCTGGGATTCCTCTTGAAGTAATCAGCTGAAAACTGCTTTTCCAATCCAGAGCCTTGGACGTGCTTTACCCAGATTCCAGAATAATACAGAGCTCTCCTGAACTTCACAACCACGTGGTCTCCCAAGGGGCCCAAGGACCTGGAGTACGGTGGCAGCTTCCCACCCTCCCCAAACTTCCTCAGCAGCTCTCGGATGGTCAGCTCTCTCCAGGGTTTGCCCCTCCGTTTGGTGTTCCTGGACTTCTCGCGGCGATTTTGTCTTTGAGAGAAGCCCGCAGAACTTTCCTCCTCCGAAGGAAGAAACCCGGATTCTTCCTTGTTGTCGCTCTGCAGCCTGCTGGAGCAACACTGAGAAAGAAAACGTTTCATGACCGGGGAGAGTGTGGATTTCTTCCTTGGTCTGGAGTGTGATGCATCGCGAGATGCCTCGTCTCCCCTCTTTCCGGAAGAGTAATTCCAGTCGGACTCACCCTGAGTGCCTTCCAAACAGTTAGGACACTCACAGTTGGAGGAAAGCTCCACTGCCATTGGTCCAGCAGATTCTATTTCATGACCCGAATATGAGAAGAAAAAAAAAATGCTTCAAGTCAGTTTCTCAACCGGGCATGGGAAATACGTGTTAAAAGTACTCTTTGTGTGTGTATTTTTATACCATCCTCTCTCTGTGGAATCAATGCAGGAACACAGTGAGGAGGCACATTATTTCTCAGATTATTGGTAACATGCACAGGAAATGCAGTGTGTACTTAAGGCAATGAAGACACGGACGCATTAAGGTTTTTTTTTCTTTTTCCGAGTAGTTTTCCAAGCTCTGAAAAGCAAATTCAAGTAAAATAAAATCAGCATTAGCCCTGAAAACATGTGCTTACAAGTGACACTATACAAACTAATTATACAATTAGAGGAAAAGAGGTCATGAATTTGGAAGAGATCAAGGGGAAGCCGTACATGGAAAGAAAGAAAAGTGAAAACGATGTGATTATATTATAATCCCAAAAAGTAAAACACTTTAAAAATGTAAGTATCATGCTCGTTGACCTGGCGATTCTGTATGGTTTTAATCTCTATATGCAAGAAACTAACACATATTGACAGTTTCAATGGCAGTGAACAAACTGAAAATTACTTAAACATACATCAGTAAGGGATGTGTTGAATGAATGATGCTTTATTTATTGTGAGGAGACTTACATCTACCAAGGCGAGAAGGTGGCTGAATATGTTGTTAAATACAGACTTTGTAAACTCCAGGACAGTCAGGCTTTAGTGGTTCACTCTTGATATTGGTCCTAAGGAGGTTGAGACAGAAGAATCTTGAGTTCTATGGAAGCCAGCTTGGGTTCTTATAGATTATTATTTGATCCTAGTGGTATTATTAACTAGATGTAATAAGAAGAATTAATTTTTCACTGGGATTAACAAATTACAGCTTTACTAGATAGATAGATAGATAGATAATATAAAAATTCTCAGAAAAGTGATTAAAAGCATATTGGGATCCAGAGAAGGATGTGAACACTGGTCATTGCCCACATCTGCTGTTTCTGAGCTTCCATTCTGATAGTCAGAAATGACAGCTACAAATGACAGGGGTCAAAGGATAGATGGTGCTTGAGGTTGAGCATCCAATGCAAAACACCTTCCTGAGTCTGTGTATCCAAATGTTTGTGTTAAAAGAAATTAGTTTTAAAAATATCACCCCAAAAGGAGTCAGCAAGAAAACTTATAACTAGAAATAAGTCAACATATTTGCAGATTAAATTCAAGCAATGCATGTCTGAAAGGTCACAGTAGGACTGTTTATTTTTAATTTTACAGGGACTCTAATTGGCAAAGGCAAATACATTCTCTCAGGAGCACACACAGAAACTCAAGTTTCATGACAAATTCCCATAAAATAAATTCACAATGAAAATCAGTAACAAGCTTGGTGGTACAATACTGCAACTCTTGTTACATGAGGGCTGAGGCAGGGGGATCATAAGTTCAAGGAGTTCAATGCTATCCAGGGCAATTTAGCTAAGATCATGTCCCAAAGTTAGAAACACAAAAAGGACTGGGAATATAGCTCATTAGTAGAACATATATTAGCATGTGTGAGGCCATAGCTTCAACACCTAGTACCACCCCAAACAGACAACAGCAGCAACAAGCAAGAAATGCGCTGTTTTAAGAATAGACCTTCAGGAAAAATATAGACAACAAACTTGGCTGCTAAGAAAATCAGGAAATGTATAAACAAGGTGGAGCTAAAAAGATCAAAATGTTTTGAGAATGGTGTTTGTGTGTGTGTGTGTGTGTGTGTGTGTGTGTGTGTGTGTGTCCAGATAGATTTGAAACATAATCAAATAAGATGAAGAGAAATAAAAATTATGCTATTAAAATGGATCATTAATGGTTAATAAAATGGGTATTAAGTAGATCAAACAAACAGTATGAGAACAGTTGGAGTTCTTGCCATGGTACACTAGAGATCTGAATATTCTTTTACACTGTATGAAGATATGCCACTGCGACTGGATTAATAAAATAGCTAACTGCCCAATACCTAGGAAGGATTTTCACTGGGAAGAAGGGGAGAGTCAATAAGAGTCACCAGCAGATGGGAAGAAGCAGGCGTGCAGGAAGAGAGGTAAAGCCATGAGTCATATAGTAACATGTAGAAAAATAGAAACGGGCTCATTTAAGTTATAAGACCTAGTTAGTAACAAGCCTAAGCTATGGGCCAAGTTTTTGTAATTATTAATAAATCCTCCATGTCATTTTTTGTGAGCTGGCAGACCAAAAATAGAAGTCTGTCTGTGTCACTACACAGACTGTGTTAGAGAGGATGAAGAGACAAACTGAAAGGTGGAGATAATGAAAACAAAACGAGAAGGTGTAAGATTCTTACAAACAATGGGATGAAGGAAAGGCAGTCATGAAAGAGATAGGGCTAACATCTTTCAAGTATGTGGAGAATTTGTAAATCATCAGACTCAGAATTATAATTACGTCCAACTGTAACCAATAAAAAGAAATCCATATCAACCAATATGAAGCTGCAGTCCCTGAAACGTAAAGTACCTTTACGATGGTTACCCAAGCCACTAGACTAGCACATTTCCTATCAGTAGTTGATCAATGTAATCGTTACCTTGTGCTGTAGGGTCTGGAAGACCCATATAGGATCAGATGTGTGTTATATACATGGAATGATTCCTGTCCCTGATTAAGTCTTGTAACTGAATACATAATGAAGTCAATTATGTATCATGAATATATATTCAAAGAGACATTTAAAGTAAATACCATTCTGGAAATCACATATTCACTGGGAGTAGCCTCCAAGGATCAATCAAAATTTTATAGAATTTAAGAGAAAGTTATTTGGGGAAACTAAAATTCAAACACAAATCAAAAACAATGTGTGTGAAATATAGTCTGTAAGAAAAATAACTCGAGAAAACAATTAGGAGATGGAAGAGAGAATAGTAATGAAAAACTGATAGGCAAAGAGCCATATAAGGAAGCCGTGTATAGAGTGTCCAAAAAGGTCACATGGAGTTAAGATGCCAACAAAACTCCTTCCAACCATGGCCATCAATCTACTCCATGTGGGTGTGTGTTTCCATATCTAACTGCCACAGGAATCCCTTATGTAATCCCATGAAAGACCTAATTAAAGCCAACTTGTCATAGCATAATGAGGTCAGCGAAATGGACTTCAGAAATTAGGTCAATATCTTATGGATACTGGACAATTTCTTAAGGGATTTTGTATTCTAGACAGAGCTCAATGTGTTATACTGCTTACTCACCAAGTCTTCATCTTGAAAAGCAAAATGGCAGATACTGCATTCCTCAGCAACCAAAGGAGTCTCCATCCAACTGAGCCTTGGCTGCCAGATTCATTTGTTTATATAGTGAATAACCTCTGTTTTGTTTGCCATAGAGATAGAATTCAGAACTCAGGGCAAGTTCTATTGCAGACTAGGGCTAAAGGAAAAGCGCCTTGAAGCTTGGCATCTTGCGTTTTGAATCAAGTGATGTTAAGATTTGATGGTGAATTAGACAGGATTCAGACCCACGAGTTAGAAGAGACCCAAGCTCTCTCTCTCTCATTTAGTAGACCAAAGGCAATGCTCTAGCAAGAAGACTGACTCAGAGAGAGTAAATACCAAGTGGAATGCAGTTTCTTTTTTTAACGAATGAATCCCCCCAAATTACATGTGATTATTTAGATTTAAATTATTTCACTTTCCTTTTAAACAATAGATATGAATAGTTTAATATGTATACACAGTGGGCTACTCACAACTTGACTGTGAATCAATATTTTGGAACTAAAATGATTTTTTTTCAAAACAGGATTTTTCTGTTTAGTCCTAGCTGTCCTGGAACTCAATCTGTATACCAGGTTGTCCTCTGCCTGCCAAGAGCTAGGATTAAAGATGTGTGCCACCACTGCCCGTCCAAAATTGTTTTCAAAAATGCTATTTTTTCATGTCTTTTACTCATTCACATCTAAATAATAGCTAGCAGACCACATAACCAGAAGGTTATTATTTTGTTGTTGTTGCTTCTTTGTTGAGTTTAGTAATTTAGTTTAGTTATAGTTATTCAGGTCACTCAGTTATTCAGATCTAGGATGAAACTGACTAAAATAAAAGGACATTTTGGGGGATCAGATAAACTACTCTGAGAAGGTGTTTGGTACCTAATGGCCATTTAACAGAACAGTGATTTTTAAGTGTTACTTAGAGAGGGTTTCATGTAACACACTGTATCACCTTTTAAGTGTGTGTGTGTGTGTGTGTGTGTGTGTGTGTGTGTGTGTGCGTGTGTGTGGTGCCCTGTGTATGGAGGTCAGAGAAGAACTTTCTGGAGAAGTTGCAAAGGCGTAGCCTCTTTTGTTATTTCTGCCATAGCACATACTCCAGACTAGCTGGCCCATGAGCTTTGCGATGGTTCTCCAGTTTTCTCCTGCTGGAGCGCCATACAGTGCTGACGTCACACGTCTGCACACCGTATCTGGAGTGCCATACAGTGCTGACGTCACACGTCTGCACACCGTATCTGGAGTGCCATACAGTGCTGACATCACACGTCTGCACACCGTATCTGGAGTGCCATACAGTGCTGACATCACACGTCTGCACACCGTATCTGGAGTGCCAGACAGTGCTGACATCACACGTCTGCACACCGTATCTGGAGTGCCAGACAGTGCTGACATCACACGTCTGCACACCGTAGCTGGAGTGCCAGACAGTGCTGACATCACACGTCTGCACACCGTATCTGGAGTGCCAGACAGTGCTGACATCACACGTCTGCACACCGTATCTGGAGTGCCATACAGTGCTGACATCACACGTCTGCACACCGTATCTGGAGTGCCAGACAGTGCTGACATCACACGTCTGCACACCGTATCTGGAGTGCCAGACAGTGCTGACGTCACACGTCTGCACACCGTATCTGGAGTGCCAGACAGTGCTGACATCACACGTCTGCACACCGTATCTGGAGTGCCATACAGTGCTGACGTCACATGTCTGCACACCGTATCTGGAGTGCCAGACAGTGCTGACATCACACGTCTGCACACCGTATCTGGAGTGCCATACAGTGCTGACGTCACACGTCTGCACACCGTATCTGGAGTGCCAGACAGTGCTGACGTCACACGTCTGCACACCGTATCTGGAGTGCCAGACAGTGCTGACGTCACACGTCTGCACACCGTAGCTGGAGTGCCAGACAGTGCTGACGTCACACGTCTGCACACCGTAGCTGGAGTGCCATACAGTGCTGACGTCACACGTCTGCACACCGTAGCTGGAGTGCCATACAGTGCTGACGTCACACGTCTGCACACCGTAGCTGGAGTGCCATACAGTGCTGACGTCACACGTCTGCACACCGTATCTGGAGTGCCATACAGTGCTGACGTCACACGTCTGCACACCGTATCTGGAGTGCCAGACAGTGCTGACGTCACACGTCTGCACACCGTATCTGGAGTGCCATACAGTGCTGACGTCACACGTCTGCACACCGTATCTGGAGTGCCATACAGTGCTGACATCACACGTCTGCACACCGTATCTGGAGTGCCATACAGTGCTGACATCACACGTCTGCACACCGTATCTGGAGTGCCAGACAGTGCTGACATCACACGTCTGCACACCGTATCTGGAGTGCCAGACAGTGCTGACATCACACGTCTGCACACCGTATCTGGAGTGCCAGACAGTGCTGACATCACACGTCTGCACACCGTATCTGGAGTGCCAGACAGTGCTGACATCACACGTCTGCACACCGTATCTGGAGTGCCAGACAGTGCTGACATCACACGTCTGCACACCGTATCTGGAGTGCCAGACAGTGCTGACATCACACGTCTGCACACCGTATCTGGAGTGCCAGACAGTGCTGACATCACACGTCTGCACACCGTATCTGGAGTGCCAGACAGTGCTGACATCACACGTCTGCACACCGTATCTGGAGTGCCAGACAGTGCTGACATCACACGTCTGCACACCGTATCTGGAGTGCCATACAGTGCTGACATCACACGTCTGCACACCGTATCTGGAGTGCCATACAGTGCTGACATCACACGTCTGCACACCGTATCTGGAGTGCCATACAGTGCTGACATCACACGTCTGCACACCGTATCTGGAGTGCCAGACAGTGCTGACATCACACGTCTGCACACCGTATCTGGAGTGCCAGACAGTGCTGACATCACACGTCTGCACACCGTATCTGGAGTGCCAGACAGTGCTGACATCACACGTCTGCACACCGTATCTGGAGTGCCAGACAGTGCTGACATCACACGTCTGCACACCGTATCTGGAGTGCCAGACAGTGCTGACATCACACGTCTGCACACCGTATCTGGAGTGCCAGACAGTGCTGACATCACACGTCTGCACACCGTATCTGGAGTGCCAGACAGTGCTGACATCACACGTCTGCACACCGTATCTGGAGTGCCATACAGTGCTGACGTCACACGTCTGCACACCGTATCTGGAGTGCCAGACAGTGCTGACATCACACGTCTGCACACCGTATCTGGAGTGCCAGACAGTGCTGACATCACACGTCTGCACACCGTATCTGGAGTGCCATACAGTACTGACATCACACGTCTGCACACCGTATCTGGAGTGCCATACAGTACTGACATCACACGTCTGCACCACCGTATCTAGCTCTCTTGCATGGCTTTTACAAACTGAACACAATCAATCAGGCCCATGTAGGAAGCACTTCTACTCACTTCCCCATCTCACTAGCCCTCACCTCTTTAAAAAATGCGTCTTCTCTGATTCTGTCGATTCAGATAAACAGCAGGTTTGAAATTTTGCAACTGTGGGACCATGCATGCTACCTTAACCTTCTTACATACGCCAGTGATACTTAGAGGGCGGTATGAGGCAGACGTGAGCACTTCTAATGCTAGCCTCTTACTCCCTGAGCTTTGTCTGTGAAATGCAAATCACAGAATGGCTCAGATGAGATAATAGGCGGTAAAAGTTACCTTACTTTAGAAGTCATCTAAATGCACATCGATTAACAGAGAAAAAAAATTAAAAAATATGTCCACTTCTTCTTCCCCTCCTATCATTTTCTTCCATTCTTTTTTTTTCTTTCCCTCACTCAGTTCTTAAGATCTCAAAATTCTAACGCAGCATGGAGGGAAGAAGGAAGCTGGGAAGGGGGTGATGTCTTGCCATCCAAAGTGATAATGTACCAGGTTAAGGAAGAGTATGAGGTAGTGATGACAAAAACACACCAAACAGATCACCCTTTGTTTTCTGACTTCAGTTCTGAGTCACAACTTAGAAGTCCCATTCTGGCTTCATTCATGGCCTTAGAACAGAGTTTCTATATAAGACAGGACACATGATCCTACACTATAGGATGCTAAGAACTGTCTTCAGTTTTTGCCTAGAAGATGCACATGGTACCCTACTCCAAGCAAAAATGCCTCCAGGTATGGTTATTGCCAACCCTGGACAGTTTATAACCCTTTCCACAGTGGTATATTACTGTGTTTTAAGATACATTCCTGTATCTGGAGAAGTTCTCCTACAACACATGCATTCATGAGAAGAACCAGGTATAAAGTAGGAATTTAAAGCCAGAAAATACGAGCTTGCATTTTGGTATTTTTCATTTGATATTCTTTTTAGATAAGTAACTTAAATGATGTCACTGTGTCTTAGTCACTTAACCTGCATGTTCGACCATGAGCAGTTTCTTCGTAGCACTCATCAACTCCATGTGTTCATACACATGTCTACGTCTTCTTTGTCCCTACTAGACTAGAAGCTCCATGAGGACGGGAGGACTGCATCTTTGGTTTATGCACCACTGGGTCTCCATTGCTTCAAATAACTCAAGCACGGAAGGATTCATTGTGTGTAATTGTTCAGCAAATTTTAAAAAATGGAGACCAGGAAGATGGATCAGAAGGTAAAAGCACTAGCCACGTGAGCCCAATGACTTCAATTCAATCCCCAGGAATCACATTAAAATGGGGAAGGGGTGTAGTGATGTGCAACTGTAATCTCAGTACTCCTGCAGAGATACGGGGACAGAGACCAGAGAACCACTTCATCGCTTTCAGGCCACCTAGCCTGGAGCACTCAGTGCAGCATTCGCACTGGAAAATTCCCTGCCTCCCCCAGATGGGAGCTGACAACCAACTCCACAGAATTTGTCTTTGGACTTCTAACTCATGCCTTGGCACTTGTGTTCCCACACATAGCTAGAAACATGTGTGTGTGTGTGTGTGTGTGTGTGTGTGAGAGAGAGAGAGAGAGAGAGAGAGAGAGAGAGAAGGAGAGAGAGAATAAATAAAATTTTAAAATGAAATTATTTTACAGTGTCTGATATGTCTGATATACAAATTTAGGAATTTAGGACTAGGTATCTTTTTTATCAAGCCTCTAACAACATTTTCATCAATGGAACATCAGATAGCCTTATTTTACCTGTGTTTGCTTAAAGATATCATGCTTAACAAATTATTTGTTAACACTGGGAATCACAGCTAACTGCTATGTAGCTCACAAGTGGAACCTCCCAAGTGAATGTCTTGTTACCCTTCTCTGTTTCTCGTCCTCCATATGTTTGGGGATTTTCAAGGCATCTTTCTGTCATTTATTTCTAGCTTGACTGCACCTTGCACACTCTCTTGGATATCTGGCCCCTTTAAGTTTGCTAAGGTCTAATTCATGGCTCGGGATGTTGTCTATCTTCACGAGTCTTCGGTGTGAGCTTGAGGAGAATGTGTGATCTGCTGTTGTTAGGCAAACTGTCAAAAAGATCAGGTTGATTGACAGTAGGATTCAAATCACCCCTATCCTGACTGACTCAATGCCTCTTGATCTATCAGTTTCCGGTAGAAGGGTGGTATGGGCGTCTCCAGCTGTAATGCTTCATTTGCCCTTTTCTCCTTGCCGTTCTAGTACGTTATTCTACATACATCTTGATGTCCCCACTGCTAGGTGGGTATTTCCAGAGGACAGCGCTCTTTACCTTATACAATGCATCTCTTTCTCTCTGATAATTCTTCTTCACTTGATGTTTGCTTTTTTTTCTTTCTTACATATTTATGTAGCAATTTTAGAATTCTTTTGGTCAGTGCTGGCATCACTGTTCTTTTACTCTGAATATAATTTTCATCGTTAGGCTAGATTTCATGTAGATAGCACATAGATGGGTCTTATTTTCCTATCAATCCTGACAGTCTGTTTTTATCAGAACCCTCACATTTAAAACAATTATTGAATCAATACTTGCTGTGTATCCTATTTTGCTTTCTGCTGTTGTGATAAACACCATGACCCAAAGCCACAGGGGAAAGACTTATTTGGTCTACAATACCAAAGCCACAGGGGGAAGACTTACTTGGTCTACAATAGCCGGTACAACTCCCTTCCTTTACCTGGCAATAACCATCCATTACACTGAGGGAAGGCAGGACAGGGGCTCAGGCAGGGGCAGAGGCAGGAACCATCGAAGAAAAGCCTCATGCTGTTGTGTTCGCTCTGGCTTCTGTTCCCTTTCTTATATAGGGAATGCCTAGGGATGGCTGCCACAGAAAGCTGGTCTCTCCTACATCAATCAGCAAACAAGAAACTGTTGCATAGATATGGCCACAGGGCAGTCTGGTCTGAGCATTTGTTTAGCCTTGTTTCCCTCTTCCCCGGAGACTCTGGTTTGCATCAAAGTGACCATGCTTTTAGCTATTTTCTATTGGTCACACTTTAATTTATTTTTTTCCTTTTTGGTGCTGTGTTTGAGGCTCACAAACCTTCTAAGATGGGCATTCCTTGTATTAATCCCCATTTACAGATTCAGAAACCAGCCGTGTTTAACTGATTTAATTAACCAAAGCTACTTAGGAGAAAACTGACTGCCAGAACTTGAAAGTCATCTGTGTTCTATTTTTGCTTTTATTGAAAATAGATTCTCTTCTCATATACTATATCCTGATTATAGTTTCCCTCACTCTACTCCTCCCAGACCCTCCCCACTTCCTCTCCTCTCTGGATCCAATCCCTTTGTGTCTCTCATTAAAAAAAGAACAGGCTTCTAAGAGGTAACAACCAAACATGACACAATGCAGTAAGATGGAGCAAAAGCATTTCTATTGAAGCTGGACAGGGCAACCCAACAGAAGGAAGGCAAAGGAGCCAGAGATCCCTCCTTCTCACAGTCAGGACCCCCATAAAGACACTACGCTAGCGCTGTGCGATGTCCACAGAGGACGCGGTATAGGACCTTGCTTGCTGCTTTCTTCTGTCTTTGTGAGCTCATGTGTACTTAGCTAGTTGATTCAGTATTCTCCTTCTGCTGTCCTCCATTCCCTCTGACTCTTACAACCTTGAAGCCTCCTCTTCCATGGGATAGAGACCTCCCATATAGACTGTTTCTCCATCTACTGTCTGGCTGTGGGTCTCTGAGTCTGCTCCCATCTGGTGTCAGAGGAAGCCATTCTGGTCATGTATGTTCCTTACATGAGTAGTTATCTCCTGTTTCCTGAGGAATTTCAGAAATAAGACATTGAGAAAGCCACTAAGGTTACTAAAACTCTGCCCTCCAAAATCTCTAAAATCTATACAAATCCCTGTGCCTTATTCTTTTTTTAAGAAACTGATGTTAGGAATCCAGGATATCTGGAAGGTAAAATTAAATTTAAAAAATAGATTTGATAAAAAAAAATCCAGAATATCTGCTCTAGGAAATACAAAGTATAATGGCTCAAATAACAACCAACTAATAAGAAGTTCTAACAGGGTCAGTGTAACAACAAGGTTATAAAAGGAAAAGGCAGGTTTTCCTTCTTGCAGAAACTAGAATTATGCAAGGAACCCCATCATGCAGTCTTAGGGTGCCAGACTTCTTAAAGAACGCTAAAAAAATTCAACCTTGTTCTCAGCCAGACTATTTCATTTTATTTTCTCATTGACTGAGGTCGTTTAAAATGAATTGTTACAACCTGGCTCTTGAAATCACCATCTATTTTCCCATAAAAGTGTCTTTCCTTGCTTCCATGGGGAAGAGCAGAAAGACAGAGCTGGCCTTAGGCCCAAACCATAATTTTAGTAATTACTAACACAAGTGACTACAGCCATAATTGAGCCATTCAAAGCCAAATGGTAGTAGTAATTATTTTGTCATATTTGAATAAAGAGCATTCTTGGGGGGAACTAGTGTAGTTGAGCTAAGAAGGCTTGGAAAGTCAGCCATGGAGTTGGAGACCTTCCATGAGCAGTAGGGGTCTTCCTGGCACTGTGGTTCTCTTATGTGACAGTGATATATGCCCCTCGTTATGGATGATGGCCTTGTCACACTTAAACTGATCTCTCCTCGTGTTTTCAGGCCCAGCTCATTCCCCTGGGCAGCAGTCATCAATTTACATGGAGAGGCACCAGGAGAAACACAAAACCTATTTATCACATTTGCTCAGAGTGTACTAACAGTCACTTCAAGCCAAGCATGCATCCACATTTCAATCGGGCCATACCTCGGCAGCATCATAAATAGTGTCAGGAGATGCATTGTTAAGAAAATGGATGGAAGAGAAGAGAGCAGCTCCTGTGAAATATGAAGGCCAGTGAACTCCACTCTCCTGTGACCACCTCAGTGTTTATGGGGTTCAGCATGGCTTGGACACTATCCAGGCTTCCTGGAATCACCTGGCTGCTTATGAATGGCCTCCTCAACATGCAAGAAGATACGTTGGAAGCCACGTTAACCTAGAAATGCAGAAGCCTGAGAAGCAGAGTCCATACACGCACGTGTTCTTTCACACAGATAATCGAGGCTGGTCTGCTCTCTCGCAGACATATTCCCTGGGCTAATGCTTTCTCTGATCAAGGAGGAGTTTGCCCACCCCCCTTTCCCAAATAACTCATTTTTCCCAAGTCATGAATTTCTCAAGCATTGCTGAAAATGGAAATGGATCTACCAATATTCTTCATGGTCAGAGAGGCAAGTGGAAAGCAAATATTTCAATGTCATTGAAATCATGGTTCCACACTCCCATCAGTTCCATGGTTAGAACTCCCTTTCCGAATACAACTTGAGTATAATCAGTACACATTGTGTCAATGATTCTGTGTATTATCCTCAGAGTTCCTTTTCTTTCTAAATATTCCCATCACACAGAGTAATACAACACAAAGTCAGCAAGCTAATTTTGGGAAACATAGCCTGACTAGGGTGCAGCCACATACAGTCCCCCCCACCCTGAGGTCTTGCTGCGAGCCTAGAGCCCAGTAGCTGATACACAAATATATGACTTGCAAGTTTGAAATATTTTATATTCACCCCTTTGCAGAAAATGTTACTAAAATCCGGTCTAGAATGTGACCAGCACCTATTGTGGCCTTCCAATAGATTATTCTCCTCCAATGATAGCCTTATCAATTTCATACAGCAATATAGACCATGACACAATCTATTTTGGACCATTTTGAATGTTTTTTTCCTCAAAAAAGACTGATTTCCTCATGTTTTTTATCTTCTCACTATCATATGGTTACTCGAGTTGATTTATTTAACTCTTATCACTGCCAAACCCACTAGTACTGTGAAAAAGTATATAAATGGACTGAATTTTAATAATCAGAAGTGGTGTGAAATATGCACAGGATACTGATAAAAAGTAAGGGAAGGTTTTGACTAAAATGAAGAATTCAACCCTTTCCTGGGTAAGTCTCACTGAGCTGGTACTATTCATTCAGCAAATTACAACTAACTGTAAAGTAAAGCTTAAAGTGACCAAAGCTGTGCTTACACACAAGATGATGGATTCACAAGTCCTTCTTTGCAGCACAAGAAGAAATGTCAAGCAAGATTTCGCATAAAGGAATTGAAAAAGTAGCACCTAAGAGTACAAATGCACAGGCAAAATGAAGATAAACGTGAACATCTCTGAAATGAGAGAGGTAGGTGAGTCAACAAATAAACTAAAGATGACGTTGCAAAAAGCTGAAAAGACGATATTATCCTAAAATAGATCAGTGACCCAAATCATTTGGAGAAAACCCAAATGTCAACATTTAGCAGAGTCATTCCTTTAGTGATATTTTGGATGAGGCCATGTGCCTGCAAGAAAAGCCACCTGCATACAGCCATCCCCACCGAATTAGAATGGACTTGGCATCTGTGTGTAGTGAGAGATCTATCAGACACGCCTGAGCCTGCTACCTTCCAGTCCTCCCCATCCCCTCCAGCCTCTGTCTGAGATGCAAACTAAGACAATGAGTTGCACTGTAGATTCCCAAATGGCTGGCCATGAGATTCCTCTTAATGCACAGGCAGGAAGTGTTGTATTTTGGTTTTCTGTACCAGATAACTCATAGAGCAAAATTACACAGCGGAAAGAAAGCACCAACATTAAGCATAATGAATAATAATGAATTCTTCCCTATTGCTTCATTAGCATATAACATTTTCTAGCTTTCATTGTTTAGAAAATTATTTGTCAATTTTCAGCATATATTTCACAGCTCCTTTGAGAGCCCTTTCCGGAAAAGTTGGTGTTGTACAAGGTCCTAGTGCCTTGTGTTTTCACGATTCTCACCAGCGAGAAGTCTGATGTTTTTCAGCCAAAGGAGGGCAACCCTCAACTGGTCAGAATGCAGAGAACAACTGACCATGGGGTACCCAGCTTCAGCTAATACATCAATAGCAAAGCCACTGCACCTAAAACTCAGAGAAACTCTCAGAAGAGATGGCAAGGCCCCACACCTAGAAAAAGAGCTACAGTTAATTCATGATGTTGGAAAAGGGGAGAATCAGTCTTTCCTAGGAATGAGCCCCTAATTGTGGATGTAATACCAACTTGTCAGCCCTAAACACATAGACATATGAGAAAAAATAGACTCCTCAGAATGTTCTCATATGTTCATATGTATGTATACACGCAATATTAATACTATTTTATTTTATGACAAAACTAAATAGGGACAAACAGAGATGAAATGGGAGTTCAGTGCACGAAAGCTCTGGGTTTGAATTTCAGCTTCACCATTTAATGAATGTGTGATTTGCAGAGATCTGCACACTCGCTCATTCCTGTGCAGAGAGGAGGGTGCTCACTGTGTGTGCAGAGAGGAGGATGTTCACTCTGTGTGCAGAGAGGAGGGTGTTCACTCTGTGTGCAGAGAGGAGGGTGCTCACTGTGTGTGCAGAGAGGAGGGTGTCCACTGTGTGCAGAGAGAAGGGTGCTCACTGTGTGTGCAGAGAGGAGGATGCTCACTCTGTGCGCAGAGAGGAGGGTGTTCACTGTGTGCAGAGAGGAGGGTGCTCACTGTGTGCAGAGAGGAGGGTGCTCACTGTGTGTGCAGAGAGGAGGGTGCTCACTGTGTGCAGAGAGGAGGGTGCTCACTGTGTGCAGAGAGGAGGGTGCTCACTGTGTGCAGAGAGGAGGGTGTTCACTGTGTGCAGAGAGGAGGGTGCTCACTGTGTGCAGAGAGGAGGGTGCTCACTGTGTGCAGAGAGGAGGGTGTCCACTGTGTGCAGAGAGAAGGGTGCTCACTGTGTGTGCAGAGAGGAGGATGCTCACTGTGTGCAGAGAGGAGGGTGCTCACTGTGTGCAGAGAGGAGGATGTTCACTGTGTGTGCAGAGAGGAGGGTGTTCACTGTGTGCAGAGAGGAGGGTGTTCACTGTGTGTGCAGAGAGGAGGGTGCTCACTGTGTGCAGAGAGGAGGGTGTTCACTCTGTGTGCAGAGAGGAGGGTGCTCACTGTGTGTGCAGAGAGGAGGGTGTCCACTGTGTGCAGAGAGGAGGGTGTCCACTGTGTGCAGAGAGAAGGGTGCTCACTGTGTGTGCAGAGAGGAGGGTGTTCACTGTGTGCAGAGAGGAGGGTGCTCACTGTGTGCAGAGAGGAGGATGTTCACTGTGTGTGCAGAGAGGAGGGTGTTCACTGTGTGCAGAGAGGAGGGTGCTCACTCTGTGCAGAGAGGAGGGTGCTCACTGTGTGTGCAGAGGAGGATGTTCACTGTGTGTGCAGAGAGGAGGGTGCTCACTGTGTGTGCAGAGAGGAGGGTGCTCACTCTGTGTGCAGAGAGGAGGGTGTTCACTGTGTGCAGAGAGGAGGGTGCTCACTCTGTGCAGAGAGGAGGGTGCTCACTGTGTGTGCAGAGAGGAGGGTGCTCACTGTGTGCAGAGAGGAGGGTGCTCACTGTGTGCAGAGAGGAGGGTGCTCACTGTGTGCAGAGAGGAGGGTGTTCACTGTGTGCAGAGAGGAGGGTGCTCACTGTGTGCAGAGAGGAGGGTGCTCACTGTGTGCAGAGAGGAGGGTGTCCACTGTGTGCAGAGAGAAGGGTGCTCACTGTGTGTGCAGAGAGGAGGATGCTCACTGTGTGCAGAGAGGAGGGTGCTCACTGTGTGCAGAGAGGAGGATGTTCACTGTGTGTGCAGAGAGGAGGGTGTTCACTGTGTGCAGAGAGGAGGGTGTTCACTGTGTGTGCAGAGAGGAGGGTGCTCACTGTGTGCAGAGAGGAGGGTGTTCACTCTGTGTGCAGAGAGGAGGGTGCTCACTGTGTGTGCAGAGAGGAGGGTGTCCACTGTGTGCAGAGAGGAGGGTGTCCACTGTGTGCAGAGAGAAGGGTGCTCACTGTGTGTGCAGAGAGGAGGGTGTTCACTGTGTGCAGAGAGGAGGGTGCTCACTGTGTGCAGAGAGGAGGATGTTCACTGTGTGTGCAGAGAGGAGGGTGTTCACTGTGTGCAGAGAGGAGGGTGCTCACTCTGTGCAGAGAGGAGGGTGCTCACTGTGTGTGCAGAGGAGGATGTTCACTGTGTGTGCAGAGAGGAGGGTGCTCACTGTGTGTGCAGAGAGGAGGGTGCTCACTCTGTGTGCAGAGAGGAGGGTGTTCACTGTGTGCAGAGAGGAGGGTGCTCACTCTGTGCAGAGAGGAGGGTGCTCACTGTGTGTGCAGAGGAGGATGTTCACTGTGTGTGCAGAGAGGAGGGTGCTCACTGTGTGTGCAGAGAGGAGGGTGCTCACTCTGTGTGCAGAGAGGAGGGTGTTCACTGTGTGCAGAGAGGAGGGTGTTCACTCTGTGCAGAGAGGAGGGTGCTCACTGTGTGTGCAGAGAGGAGGGTGCTCACTCTGTGTGCAGAGAGGAGGGTGCTCATCCTATGCAGAGAGGAGGGTGTTCACTCTGTGTGCAGAGAGGAGGGTGTTCAGTATGAAGAAACAGAAGAATAGCATTATATACTGCTTGGAACAGTGCATGGCGTGAAGAGACAATACACTGGCAAGTTACATTGTGATGAAAGGGTGACTGCAAACTTAATTTGTTTATCTCCAACTTCAGATTATGAATTCTTTGAAAACAGAATTTGATATGCATTTACTGTAGGAACTTAAAAGGCCTTCACGTTTTTAGAAAAGTTATTAAAATATAGTTTATATCTCTGCTGTGATGATCTTCAATAAATGCAAGTCTAACAGTGATGACCACAGTTCATTTCCAGAGCATCCCTCTCATCATGTAAGCCTTCGTGTGTATATGTGTAGTTGGCTCCTCTTTCCATCCATCCATTCTGATTGAGGAAGCTGGAAGTCAGGGAAATTATTTCATTCTAGTAAGACTATAAAAATGAGTGTGCTGGGCAGGTCTAGAACACATGACACCTGACAACCTGTTCGTCCAAACTCATTAATTCTACAAATCTTTGCTGTGATAATTCAATAATAATTAAATTTGAGAATCAGGCATTTCACTGCCTTTTTGTCACACAACTATCATATTATCATTGTCATTTCATTGTCATTTTCATTATTGCTGTTGGTGAAGATTGCAACACTTGCTGTTTGCCTTGTCGGGGAATTACCCTGCATATATTATCTCTTCTGGAATACCAGATATCACATATGTAACTCCGGCTACTCCTGGGTTTCAAGAGAGCTCAGACACACCTCAGCAAACTCAACATGCAATCTGAAAAAAATCTGTCAGTAAAATGACTGATAAAAGCAGGAAAATGCATTAGGAATCCCAATCCCATGGGTTAGGGGTCATTATAATCAAACTTTGGCTTAACACCATAAACCTTTAGAACAGACCTACGGAAATGGGAGAATCAATAGACCTGTGGAGGAAATAGAGAGACCTCTCTTTCTTTTCTCCTGAGTTCTGATGGGAGTACCTTTTCTTTGCTAACCACAAAGCCATTAGCCACTAAAGTCCTGTGAATGGTGAAATCATGCCAGTCCCAGAGCACGCACTGAATTGCAGTGCTGCTGTCCGAGCACGGCAAAGAGGGTTTCCTGTAAATTCTCTGTGCGCCAGTAATGCTGTGCTTCGTGCTTTGACTAATGAACTAAGGCAGCTCTCATAATAGGCAGCTGTTCATAACTCACTCATCCAGGGTGATTATTTTGTGAAAACAAGCACTTCTCAAAAACACTTAAACAGATATCAACTTTAAAAGAAGATAATGCTGGCAGATTGGGATGAAGATAAAATGTGGCTGCTCCATCCTTCCATCAAGCTAATTAACAGCCTGGCACGTCTAACATTGAAAGCAACCAATTATCACAGGCCAAAATACTGGCCGTCAACATCTCTGTAATGTAGTTGGCACCCAAAGTGTCATCCAAATAACTTCCAGCAAAGGCTAATGGAGACAGACACTAATGCCCCGGGCCAGCTTGAAAATGGAAGCAGGAACCCAACACAATTAGACCTTTCATTATGGAAAAAGTGTCTGTGGCCATTCAACAGTGACGCGATTAAGACAGCCAATTGCTTCTCAAAAAAAAAACCGCAACCATCTTTCATTCTGCTCTGGGTGACGCTGAACCTTCACCCTGTCAAAATGTCCAAGGAATTGTGCAATGTCTCTGCCAGGAGAAGAGCCAGAGGTGGGAGGGTCTGGATGCCATATTCCATCTGTTGAAAAGGATGGTTTTTCCTTTTTACATACCTAACATCTGGCATAGACACATATCAGAGATTCTGTAGACCCCTTCTCCACAAAGATTCCAGATGCAGTGGGTATGATATACGTAACGAACACTGTGAAAACATTGTGTCAGTCAAGTGCTTTTGGAGGAAAAATTGTTAGAGCAAATGAACAGGAGCTAATCAATATGTGTATTGAATATCTAATTTGAACCAAGTTCTGCTCTGGGTGAGAGGCATACAGAAAAAGAAATGTTTGCCTTTGTTCTTGATGGTCTCCCATGTTAGTGGAGAAGGTGCATTTCCGAAGAGACAGGTCAAACACAGAATATTAAATGTTTCAGTATCAAAATATCCAGGTTATCACCAAGAGCATTGAAGGCAGAGCTGGAGGGAGGAGTGGGTGGGTGTTTCAAAGAAGGTCTCACAGCGGCTACTCTGATTTTTATTTGCTGATACTCTTATGTGCATATTTCCAGGCTTAGAATATCTCTGTTTCCCCACACTGGGTCCTGTGAACTACCTGCTCCCCGGAATGAGAGGTGGCTACTCTTGCTGCTCCAAGGAAGGTGGTATAAGAGGCTCTGTTAAAGCTCTCCCTTGGGACCCAAAGAACATTTTGAGTAGTCCTTCCTACTAAGGACTCCGAGCTCCGCCGAGCTAGTCAAGCTCAAAGATGCCTACTTCCTGTGCCTGGAACCGGTGGCTGTTACCTACCTATGGTGGGCAAGAAGTTGCTCGTAGAAGGCAGCATTTTAAGGAGTTTGAGATTCAGAGATTGTTTTCAATCGACTGGCATAATCACAAAAACTCTCCTAAGTGAATCTAGAGGTGGGAGATTCCAGTCAGAGAGAGATTTGAAGACGCTAAGAGAGAAGAGGTGGGAACAAATCTCCCCAGGGACCTGAGATAGTTTAAGGTCATCCGTCCCAGATGACCCTGCTCCGGTGTCCTCCGGGGAGACTCCAGTCTTCTCCAGCCACTTCACGTGTCCTCACTCTGGGTTGTAAGGAGCCCCTCTTTTACCCGTGGAGACTGTAGGAACCGTTCCCTCCACAGAGGTGCACACACCTCCATCACCCGCACCAGGTCGCTCCATGCACGGCTGCTGGTTAGGCTGCAGCCTGACGCCTCCTAAAGCCTGTTCCGGATCATTTTGTCGAGCCTGCAGGTTCATCTCCAGGGGAGCAGGCTGAGCTGGCTGCGCTGAAAGCTGATAATACTAAGGGTCTCTGGCACCACGTGTGGTGCTGATAGATGCTTGATGAAGAGCAGCAGAGGGCCCGTTCGCAGCTTGTTGACTCTGGTTGCTAGGAAAGTCATGAACAGCAGTCAACACCAGCAAGCTGAGACCTATAGCGACCAAAGCTCAGCGGCTGATAGTGTGGGAGCGGCATGTTCCTGTTCCTAATTTATACCCAAAGGGAACAAAAGAATGTTCAGCTGGCAATAATGTGACTGAGTCTGAAGAAACAGAAAGATGCCATCAGCCAAGGAATGCTAGCAGGCTCTAGAATAGTGGTTCTCAACCTTCCTGATGCTACGGCCCTTTAGTACAACGGAAAATTATTTTGTTGCTACTTCACAACTGTAATTTTGCTACAGAATCACAAATATCTGATATGCAGGATATCTGAAATGTGACCAGGGTCACTACTCACAGCTTGAGAGCTTCTGCTCTAGATTCTAGAAGAGGCAAATGGGCATGTTTTTTTTTTCTGGAATAGCTTACAGAAATTACCTTGTTGACAACTTGAGTTTAGCCACCAAGACTTATTTTGGACTCCTGAGCTACGGAACTAAGAGAATAAACTTGGTTTTAGCCATAAATTTTATATAATTTGTTTAAAAATAGCCCTAAGAAACTATTATGGATGTCGTGTTTAATTTTCATCAACCGTCTTGATTGACTTAGGATCACTAAAACATTCCCCTGGGTGAGTCTTTTATGGTGCTTCCAAAAAGAATGAGGTCATGAAGGCTTTGGCCTAATGAGGGGATTAATCCCTGGATCATAACACGAATTACTGGATGGAAGTGAAGGCAGAAGGTGGGGTCTCTTGGAGAAAATGAGTTTCTGAGGGTGTGTTCTTGGAAGACATTTCTTTCTATATCTTCTGTGTTCTCTCTGTTTCTGATACGCCAAGAGTTGAACACCTTATCACCACTACATGTCTCTCCTGCTGTGAAGGCACTACGTAACCGTGGACAGAATCCTTAAACCTGTAGGCCAAAAGCAAATCTTTCCTGTAGTTTTTCTGTTGGCACGGCAGCTACACCTGAATCTACCGCTGTTTCAGCCAGTAACTGTGGCTCACTACTCAGGCAGGAGCTGGGTGGGACTTTCATGTCCTGCCTGATCTGCCTCCTGCCACTGCCACCAAATCCCTCCATGTGGAATGGTCTTCCAAAGTCCATTCGAATGCCAAATGTAGTTTTAAACTAAATCTCTATTGGTGTATTTATCAATAAGACTTGGGAATCAGAGGCTGGGGTGAAAACCTGCTAGCTCAGAGAGGTTGAGGAGCAACTAGCTGACCTTCCCTCTTCCCTGGTGTCTCAGTAAGAGATCACCCTTCTGTTCCACCAAACCAAAACAGACTGTCATACTCAAAGTCCCTCCCTACTGTTACCTGTGCATCTCTATCCATCTTCCAGACTCCATCTGACTCTCTATGACTACTTTCTGTCAACTACTTACTGGCTTCATTTCCTGACCCTCGGGGTTCACCATGTAATCAAATATCCCACAACACTTACTCTCTTTTAAGTTGTTTCTATCAGGTATTTGGGTACAATGATAGGAAAAGTTGCCACATCCTGTGTGGTTTGGGTCCTGGAACACTGACTAGGGCAGAAAGGAAATGAAGAAAGGCAGGCAGGCAGGCAGACAGACCAAAGAAAGCTGGTATGAGGTGGGAGTAGGCGTGCTATTAATGGAGTACACCTACTATGCCAGCAACAGTGAACCTCGGCCCATTTATCATGTACCATACACGGGGAGGAGTTAGGCAGTCTCAGAAGGAGGTCTCTGTAGGTGAGCGGTCTAAGGCTGTAAACATTCAGAAGGAGGAAGCTACACCTGCAATTTTTTTCACACACTGATCAGTAGTCCATAAGCACTCATATTTGGGTCCCCAAGGAAAGCTTTGCCGTCCCCTTGAGCCTTGTCCATAAAGTGAATGGCTTTGCCAGTTTTCCTTGGGTCCAATGTCTTGGTCTTCGTCATGGCTGTGCCCATGTTAATGATACATGTTCATTTAGAACATGACTCACTCAGGGATTCCTCTGTTTCCTGAACAAAAGTAATGAATGTAACAACTAACATCCATGATCCCATTAGACACTGTAACCAGGGGCTGCTTCCCCACAAACTCATAACTAGTTTTAGTGGAGCTCTTACGAGTTCAGAATGTACCACATCTTAGGCTACTGTGGGTAGGAGGAGTGAGGTTAGTCTGCCCCTGTGCAACATTGTTTTTTGCTTTCTACTCCAACTCTACTCCTATATGGATGCTTATGTGCCTCTTTCAGGAAGTTAGGTTCAGTGGAGATTTTTCACAGGTCAGGTTCTCAGCCATTTCACGCACTATGACAAACATCAGTAGATGTGATGGCTACATCTTTAAAACTTTTAAAGTGGTTAAGTTAATATATATTTATTTTCTACCATTTTCTTATCGATAACCTATTGTTTTTCATATATATTAATGTTTTGAAAAGCTTTCCTGGAAGAATTCTAAAGTAGAACAATTCATTTTTTCCTTGAATTTCACTATTGAAATAAAAGTAAACCTGACAACTAGATTCAGGTGGCATGAGATAGTGAAACCGTGTATAATAACTGTAATTTCAGAAAAAAAAATCAAAGGAAGGAAATTCATTTCCATGCATACATAGGAGTTGAAGTCATCTTTTGATAATGTTAGGAATGAGTATAGGCCTTTTCTCATCTGCAACTTTAAGATCCCCAGGTACCAGGACACAGTATAGGACCAGAGCATTTCAAATCTATTAAGGTTCTTAGTCAGCCCCAGGAGTATTTTGCCTAATCCTCCTCTGCAATAACTTTAAATGGCCCTCAGCCTTCAATCACATCACCATGGAGGGCTTTGTGGCTTTCAAGGTTGTTGGGGGAAAAGGCAAGAATATTTAAATTTATGCTTATTGCATCACACTATAATTGTGTTTGCTTTTTCTCCTGACCTTTCATGCCCAGTGCCACACAGCCAGTGAGTGTGAACACTAACTTTGAATGACTGTTTAGAGACCTGAGCAATCAGCACCATTAGAGCTCACTGAGGAAGTACTCTACCTTGAACCTGTCACTTTAAAATATGTTTATGAGGGATTATCACTGAGAATCAAATCAAGGGCTCTATGCCACTAGATAAATGCTCTGTCGCTGACAGACCCTCTAACCCACCGCCAACCATCTACCGTTATTTGTAGATGTTTTAAGTGGATGTATGTCTGTTATTTCCAACAGCCCACCAAGCAACACTACACAGGCTTGAATTATGAGATGTATCAAAGAAGTGCCTGCCTAACAGCTGTATTGTTCTAAGTATGAATTTCTTATTGTTATTTTAAGTCATACCAACTTACATGGCAAAAAAATGAAATACTTTATGGGCATACGGCAGCTAGAATACAGCCTATTTTTGTAAATGTATGGTACCATAGAAATGCTTAGACTGGTTTGAGGAGATGGCTTCTTGAGAAAAGGCTTGCCATGCAAGCATGAGGACTTGGGCGTAGATTCCCCAGAACCTGCACAAAAGCCAGGCAGGATGGTGCATCTGTTAAAGAGAAGCTTTCTCCTTGAGAGAAGCCGTTCCGCCCGCCTGGTTCTAGAGCCGCATCAGTCCCAAATAAACACACAGAAGGCTATAATAATTATGAAGCTGTTGGCCTTGCTTGTTTCTTACTGGCTAGCTCTGACTTAAGTATTTACCCCATAATTGTTAATCTAAGTATGTCTCTTACCGGAGAGGTTTCCGGGCTTCCTACCCCAATGGCGGTTACATCTCGAACTCTCTTGTGTTTCTCCTTCCCAGAATCCTCCTGGACTCCTAGCCCCACCTATCTAGATTCCTATTGGCCAGACAGTCTTTATTGACAAATGCACAGGACTTTCCCCAACATCTCCTCTTTTCTGTTTAAACAAAAAGGAAAGTCTTAACTTTAACATAGTCAAATTGTATATAACACAACAGTTATCAAGTAAGAACATAGTTACAATATTTTAGCAAGATTTAAAGAAAATATCATCCATCCCATCCTTGTGAGTCCAAAGTTCTATATGTAGCTTATCTTTTATCATAACTAAGGAAAACTATAGTTATAAATATCTATCTTCAACTCCATCAAAGACCACAGAAGGATAATATATAAACACTAGGATTGACAGAGGCATCTTACTGTCTGGACAGTCACCCGAAGTTCCTCTGTATTGTCGGAGCATCCATCTTCAGCCCATAGGCCACAATGTGTCTGGAACACTTCTCAGCAAAGCAGGAAATTTCAAACTGTCCATCTGCATTGGCAGTCTGTAAGTCATTTTTCTTTGTCCTGCAGAAAGTCTCGTAGACTCTTCATGAAGCAGGAACCCTGTAAGACTGAGTTCAGTAGTCACTTTCCTGTGGGTCCTGCATGTCCAGATTATACAACAACAGTCAAACAATCTAGGCAAGAGCAGTTTCTTGCCTAAATGGCTAATCTTGCCATGTTGAAAGCAAACTTTATAACGAGTCTCCTCGATGCCCATCTTCCTCTCAGATATAATTGGTGCTGCCAGGAGCAGACATTTCTCATTGTCAAGAAAAACCCTAAACCATTTTAAATGACATTTTCTGAAGGTCTTTGAGAGGTTTGAAGACTGTTTATCTATCTCAAATATATTTCCGTATATCTAGAAAACCTAACTTACCTAACTATAAATTCTGACTATTATAAGTAACTATCTATAGTCTGTATTCAATTATGCATTACGTTTTAAAAGATCAGTATAAGCACAATACTTAATCAAGAGGAGAAATATACATATCACAAAATTGACCTTGAATTTGTATCAATAAATGACAAACAATACCCATAACATAATTCCCTTTTTTACCATTAAAAAAGATTGGCTGTGATCATTAGCCAATTATAAACAACCCATTTAAATGAAAACAAAGATTTATAAACAAGATGGGAATTAGGACGTCGCTCATTCCAAACTGCTTCATGCTGGAAGGGGGCGCTGTTCATACCATGGGGATCATGACAAAACTCAGAAACCTGTATAAGTCTGTATTTTCGGGGTCTGTAAAGCTGATCATCTTAGCTGTCTCAATAGTTGGAACACCTGGTCCACTGCTTCCGGGGGTCTTGGTTCGTCAAATCACAGAAGCCTGGAAGGAATCCTCAGCTTTTCATTTTCTGTAGAAACATAAGCAAAATCTCCTTTTCCAAGTGACATATCCTTATACTTAAATTTTGAAGTCAAGGCATTTTCAAAAGATATAAGTTGAATTAATTCAGCAGCATTTATAAGCAAGTGTACTTTATCAGTCGTTCCTTCCTTAGTAATGAAAAAACTGAAAACACAATAGCGTACAGTATCCAGACTTTCTCAGTATTTTCCATCTTTACGTGGCTTATTTATTTATCTATTATTACTTTATTTATTTTACTTTTATTTATTTTTCTCTGAGACAGGGTTTCTCTTTGGAATTCTGCCTACCTCTGCCTCTGGAGTAAATCCTACCAGCATGCGCCACCACAATGCCGGCTTTTCTATTTATTTACTACTTTGTCGTTTTATTTTCTCTCTCAGTCTCACGTATATTTTTAAACACACTGTAAACCTTTAGAGATTTTCTTCATCCAAGTCTGACTTTACTGTAAATCTTTACGTTTTTCTGGCCACGTGTCTTATCTGTTAAAACCGCGGCTGTTTTAAACTGCTGCCTTCCAAGATGGCGGGCGAAAGCGTGATTCCAGGTTACCGCCTCAGTCCATGCTGACATCCAGCAAAAGCTGCCACTTCCAGCTGTACGTACACACCTTTTAATCATTAGCAGAGTCTCTTAAAACAACCTTGTTTTTTTTTTTTTTTCTTTTTATGCCGAGTCAGGAAGACTCCGGTAAGCGAGCCACGTGAATCTCGGCTTGTCACTAGCAAAACAGAGCACACCTGAGAAAAATGCTGCTACCAAAATTCTGTGCTTCTCTCCGTTCTTCTGTTTCTAAAATTCCTTTAAATCTTTTGTTATTTTGCGTGGAAATTCAATCCCACTCCTGACAACCATTCTGTAAAGAGAAGCTTTTTCTTTGCTAGCCGCTTCGGTTTATCCCCCCGCCAGCCGCCTGGGCTCTGCTGCTTTGTAGTCCCCAAATAAACACACAGGAGGCTGTATTAATTATGAAGCTGTTGGCCTTGCTTGTTTCTTACTGGCTAGCTCTGACTTAAGTATTTAACCCCATAATTGTTAATCTAAGTATGTCTCTTACCGGAGAGGTTTCCGGGCTTCCTACCCCAATGGCGGTTACATCTCGAACTCTCTTGTGTTTCTCCTTCCCAGAATCCTCCTGGACTCCTAGCCCCACCTATCTAGATTCCTATTGGCCAGACAGTCTTTATTGACAAATGCACAGGACTTCCCCCAACAGGTGCACATCTATAATACCCAGGGATTTCTGTCCTTCCAATCCAGTAGAAATGATGAGCTCTAGGAGAGTCTTTATCTGCAAAGATAGGTAGAGGAAAATAGAGGAAGATACCCAAAGCCAACCTCTGCCCTCCACATGAGCATGCACAAATAAGTGCACCCCACACACGTGCATACGCATACACCACGTCTATGTGTGTGTGTGTACATGTGCATGTGTGCACACTTGCATACACAAGAAATACCTAGACAATATTCAATTTTTCATGAAGGACAGATTTCATCAGCTGCCTATCAAAGCAACAGGAACACAAGTAAATAAACAACAGGGGTAGCCTTACAAAAGGCATTATCCCACCAAGCTTTCTTGACTAGAGGAAGAATAATGTTGTATAATTAGAAAGTCAGATTTGCATCATATTACCTTAGAGGCAATTGCCATCCTGGCAGTTGTCGTCCTGATGTCCTCATGCCTTCTTGATCTTTTCTTATATGGAAATCATTGTTTCTTCTCAAATAAGAAGATGTTTCTTTAAAATTGGTCATTTCAGGTTCAGAAAGTATATTTGAACTTTTTTGGAAATAAGCAATATAGTTCTTACTTGAAAAGATTTATTTGTTTTTTTGTTATTAAGATAAAACATTTTTTGACCTTCAGATCCTTCAGTTCTCTGGAGAATGTATTTAATGTTGTGTTTTAATTCTAGGAAGTTCTGAATTTAGGATTAAGTTAAAAAATATTGTTAGGAATTAAAGAAGCAGAGAGATAGTTTTAATTGTACAGCTGTGGGGTTGGTGAGCACTGGTCATTGTCTGTTAAAAATTACCAAACCAAGGACTAGGCAGATTAGCTCTGCAGTGAAGAGCGCACACTGCTCTTAAAGGGTACCCAAGTTCAGTTTCTAGCATCAAGAGTTGCCTGTAACGCCTGTTCCAGGGGGTGCAGCACATCTGGCCTCTCTAGACACCTGCAGTCACGTGCTGTGGTAGTCAGAAAGAAAAGGGCCCTCAGAGGCTCACCTAGTCATTGGGTATAGTGCAGGAACAAGTCAGAGCACCAGAAACCACTGTTGTTTTCCTTATTTCTGTGCTCAACCATGAGCGTTCTCAAAAATTACTAAGATTTAAAAAAAAAACAGTATGTAAGTGTAGGAATTCTATTTCTGCTAAAACTGCCGTGTTTCGTCATGTTAAATTGCAACCTTTGATTTTTAGCTTTTAAAATTAGAACTCATTTAAATTCTCTACCCCATTGTTTGAGAATTTATTCATCTAGGCAGGTCCGCTCACCCCCAGCCTTTTTTTATTCTTTTAAAATATAGCAAACCAAATTATTCTTGAAATGATAAAGTTAACAGAAGAACTTATTTTTTAAAAAATCTCTTGTGTCCTCCCTTTTCTGCCTTCTGTCCCGTTACCCAGAATGCAAGTGCTTTGGATGATTTCTGCTTTTTGGCTTGCCTGATGCTTATCTTAAAGCTGTGGTGGATGCATGCGCTCTCACTGTGCTTTCGGATTCATCAACCCCGAATAACAATGCACAGCTCTGTTCAGCTTTCTGCTCACACAGCCCCTCGGATACTCTTCCCGTGCCTGACGAATATTTTAAGCTTATGAATCTTTTCCTCCTTTAAATGAGGAAAAGAACTCCCAGGCTCCTTTTCAGGCAGAGGACATGTTAGCAGACAAATTGGTGTCTTGTCCACCTGGCGATAAGCAAACAGAGTGAATGTGTGCTTAGGAAGTGAGCTGAGGAGGTTAGCGTCAGTTGGTACCCAGCAGGGCACTAATCAGGTGGCTTTCAACGGAGTCCATCACCGACGCTGGTGTTCCCTCAGCATCCCTTTGCACTGGACACTCTCATCTCCTTACTGTGTTAGATGCTGTTTCTGGAAGATCAGTCCTGCACCTGGTCATTATCCTGAAAATCACGTGGTCTTCCAACACCCCTCAGTGATTTTCAGTACTCGGTTACAGGTTGACTCCAGTTTCTAGCGGTATAAACAAGTTGGAGACCCCTTCCATCGAAACGGTAAGATTTGACTTTATGCGGATACCTTACATATTCTCCCCAGCTCCCATCTTTTGGTTATATAGCCATAATGATGTGTTAAATTATTTTATTTTCTGCATAAGTTTTTCCAGCAATTTTCACGTCTCCCTTTCTCACTTTCCAGTTGGAAGATATTAACACTTTTGTCCCCCCTACACTTTTTCTGCCTGTTCCCTTCTCAACTGACATCAGCTCCATTCTTACATTGTCATTAATTGTCCCATCGTGTTCTGCAATCAGATGCGGTGCAGATGGTTTCAAAAGCTAAAGGTTTCATGAACACCATAGATTTTTTTTCTTCTCTTTAAAGCAAGTATTGTAACTTCTATTGTTGTGCCCAAATTCTGAACCCCAAAATCACCAAGAGAGCCATTTTGATGCAAAAGCAAAGGGACTTTTATTGTTTAACAAGCTAACCCCACTAGCTCAGGCCCTTCATCCATTCACTACAGCAGATAGCTGGAGAAAGATCTCTAGAAACCACGAGGCAGGAATCTTATAGGTCCACATAAGGGTAGTGTCTAGGGATCTGCAACAGTCTGAGGATTGGTGAGCTTCTGGGCTTGGACAACCTGTCCTGTGCTGATTGGTTCAACGGGTTGTTATGGCCTAGAATCCATCCCAGGGTGGTTGCTATGCTTTGCATGTCACTGTCATGCATTTGTACCGTAAAGCACACCCAGAGCCGTAAAGCACAGCCCCGCAGGCTAACTTCTGATTGGCTCCATGCCACAAGGGGGGGCATTTGACCTCCTAGTGACCAGGGCCCGCCCAGCAAGGTCAGACATGTGCTTTAGAGGCCTAGATGCCTTTTCTGCAGCCTGCTAAAGCAGGGGGCTGGTCCCTTCACTATACCATGGGAGTTTGAATACCGTCAAACCGAATGAGTTAATACTGCTTAATGACCGCTTGCAAGCTATTACATTTCTTTTCTACTCTTACATTATTTGACTTACATTGCTCTCAGTTACGTTTATTTTTTTCATGCCTTCAATTGCAGTGCTTTCATTTTCCCTTTAATCCTTCCCTTCATCCCTCCCCCCCTCCTTCATCCCTTCCTTCCCCCTTTCTTTCCTCCTCTCCCTCCCTTCTTCCTGTCCTCTTTTGTATTCTCACTGAGCAGCCCATCCTAGAGCCACAATCTGCATCGTTTTCTAAACTGGCTTTAAAAATGTTGCAAATAGGGGACTTTGTGTTCTTTGCATTCCTAAATGAAGTTGAAGCTCTCTGCATTATTTTTATCCTATAATGTATTATTTATTTGGCTTCAGTATTTCCTCAAATGACTTCACACAAAATATTAGAGGCATAAAGCAGGTAATCTCTGAATGCTTCCTGTCCACGACTGAATCCAAATTTCTGTATGGAAAATAACTTTGATTTAAAATGTTGGGGCCTCACTACATCTTTCTCTACGGCACATCCAGTTTTGCAGATGGTAAAGTCACCATTGCTGCCCTGAAAATAAATGGCATGTTTTTTATCTGGTTCCTTTTGGGGGATTGCCTGTCACTGACATTCCGAATTTTAAAACGATCTAGACTTTGAGAAGCCCTTTGTTGTACTGGAACCTTGACGTCTCTTACACCTTTGGGACTCTTGCCTTCTGAAAGTCTTGACTGCTGGGAATTTTTATTCTACAATTTCTTTGGAGGTTCTCTGTCTCCGTTGTTTCTGTTTTCTCCTCGGCGGTCTTCTATTAGTCGGACATTGAATCATTAGATCTCCTCAGACATTTTTAGATTGACTTTCTGAACATGTGAGAAGTGGGTTTCCTTTAGCATTTTTGTACTTCCTTCCTCACTAACCCTCCCCAGTTCCCTTCCCCAGTGCCGCTGCTACCATACCCCTTTCTCCCTCCTGCCCATAGCCTCCTTCTGCTTTCACAGCTCAAGTATTCCACAGGAGCTTCATGTACAGTTAAAATCAAGGATCCATATGTGGGAGAAAACATGAGTGTTTGTCTTTCTGAGAATGGCTTAGTTTGCTTAACAGTGATTTCCAGTTCCACCCATGTTCCTGCCAGTGCCACAATTCCATGGTTTCTGCAGAACTAAAGGATTGCATTGTACGTATTTCCTATGCTTGTTCACTCATTCACTTGCTAATGGACAGAAAGGACATTCCATTTCTTAGATATGATGACTGGTGTAACATTAAAAACAACATTACGCACTGTTTCTGTGATAGGACTTAGTGTGTGTGTGCATTTACCCAGGAGCTGTATAAGTGGATCAAAAGCAGTTCCATTTTTAGTTTATTGAGAAATCACTATCCTTTTTATCCTAATGCTACACCAGCTTCAACCAGTGATGAGCAAGGTTTCTTCTTTTCTTATACCCACTGTAGGATGACAGCAAATACATTTGATTTCTTGATGGCTGGGATTTTTATTGAAGGGAGATAGAATCTCAAAGCAGTTTTATTTGTATTTACCTAAAGCCTAAAAATATTAAATACTTCCTCAAATATTTACTGATCATTTGTGTGTGTCTCCCCTCTACCAGCTACTCCTTTTCTTTCTGAGACAAAGTCTCTTGTAACCCAGGCTAACCTCAAACTCACTGTGTAGTTGATGCTGCCCTTGAACATCCCTTTTATTCTGCCTTTACCTCCAAAATGCTGAGATAGAAGTCATGTGTCATTGTAGCGATATATTATTTACAATTTATTAAAGCTTGCCTGAGGATTCAGAAAGCAAAGTCAGCCACAAGCTATGGAGGTCAGATAGCGGTGGCACATACCTTTAATCTCAGGACTCAGGAGACAAAGGCAAATGGATCGCTCTGAGTTCAAGACCACCCAGGCTTACATAAGATTTAATCAGTCTAAAAGAGTAACAGGGCTGGTGCCTTTAATCCCAGGACTCACCAGAGGTATATAAGACAGGAACAGATTCAATATCAGGCCACACCGAAGATAGGAACGTTCATTCTCCAGCCACATTGAGGAGAGGCAGCAGTTTGAGACTTGGTGAAGAGTTCTTATGTCTGTCAGCCCATTCAGCCTGGGCTAGAGGTGAGAGATGCTTTGCATCCCTTATCTTCAGTTTGAAGACCAATATCTATCACTGGATCATTTTCTTGCTACATGTCATCATACCCAGCTTTGTATTTCTTCTTTGGATAGTTGCTTGTTCAATGCATTAGTCCATTTATTGATTGGAGGTTATGGGGAGGTTTTCAGTGTTTAATTTTTGTATGTTTTCAAATACCCTAAATGACAAGCCTGTACTTGATGTATAGTTGGGAAATTATTTCACATTTTGTGGGCTCTCTCTTCATCATTGAATTACTTCCTTTTTCTGAAACAGATTTTTTAATCTCATGCAATACCATTGGGCAATTCTTGGGGTAATTTCCTCAGCTATTAGAGCCTCTTTTCTTTTTCAGAAAGTCTCTTTCTGCACCCAAATCGTGGAGTATTTTCCTGAGGGTTTCCTCGAGCAGTTTCAGATGTTTGATTTATTGCAGATTAATTTTGTGTGTGATCAAAGATATAGAGCTAGTTTTATTCTGCATCCTTAGAAGGAAGCATTTGTTGAAGATGCCATCTTTTATCCAATGTATGTCAATTTTTATTTGTCAAAAACTATGTGACTGTCATTACATGAGTTTTCTGTTACATTCTTTGTTCTATTCCTCTGGCCTATGTGTCTGTTTTTGTGACAGCAGCATACTAATTTTCTCACTATAGACGTATACTACAGTCTTGAGTTTAGGCATGATGGTTCTTGCAGTATTACTACTTCTGCTTAAGATTGCTTTGGCAATTTAAGGTCTTTTGTGTTTTTTTTGGTTAAGGATTTTCTATTAAGAATTATTTGTTGAATGTAATCAAAATAGTTTTGAGGTACTTCAATGAATCTGTCCAAGATCTTCATGAAATTAATTCAACAAGCATAGAAGGTTTTTCATCTTCTAGTGTCTTCTTCAATTTCTTCTTCATTATCATATGATTTTCATTGGAGCACTCTTTTACCTCTTTTGTTGGGTTTACGCACCTCCCCCCCCCTCATTCTTTCTCTCTTACGATATTGTGAATGAAGCATTTTTTCCTAATTTGTTTCTCGGGGAGTTTGGATTTTTTGTATGGTGATTTTGTAGCCTGTTATTTTGTTGAAATGTTTATCAGATCTAGTAGTTTTTCTGATGAACTTTCTGGGGACTTTGAAATATAAGGTCATGGTATCTGCAGCTATGGATAGTTTGATTTCTTTCTTTGCCATTTGCTTCCCTGTTACGTCTTTCTCTGTTTTATCACTCTAGCTGAGGCTTCAAGCAATATGTTGCATAAGATTGCAGAGAATGGGCACTCTTTTCTTACTTTCATGCTTAGAGGAAATGCGTTCAGTTTTCCCACGCAAAATAAAACTGACTTTAAGTTTGTCATACATAACAGTTATTATGCTGGGTTATAGCCTTTCCCTTCATAAATCCTCCAGAAAGCTATCAGTAAGGGATGCTGATGTCTTTCAAAGTCTTTTCTTTGATATTGAAATGACTATGTGGATTCTGTCCTTAAATCTATTTATATGTTGTATTAATTAATGTGCATATGTTGTACCTACCTTGGAAACCTGAATTAGATTCAACTTGCTCATGGTGTACTATGTTCTTGAATTCAGTTTGTAATTTATTTTTTGTTATCAGAGAAATTATTGCATACTTTTCTTTGTTGTTATTAGTTTAACTGCTTTTGTAACAGGGTAGTAACACATTATAGAGTAAGTTTGGTATTGTCCTTTCTAAAAGTTTGGTAGAATTCAGTAGTTTATTTTTCTAATCTTGCATTTTTCTTTGTGGGACAAAATTTAAACTTTTTTTTCGTTTTTATGAGACAGGGTTTTTTTCTCTGTATTGTTTTGGAGGATGTCGGACCAGCCTGGCTTGAACTCACAGAGAACCACCTGCCTCTCCCTCCCGAATGCTGGGATTAAAGGCGTGCACCACCACTGCCTGGCAAAATTTAAACACTTTTAAGGCTTCATTTATTTTTATTTTTTAGGTATGTGGGCGTTTTGTCTGCATGTGCATCTGTGTACTTTGTGTGAGCAGTGCTTGCAAAGGCCAGAAGGGAGTGTCAAATCCTCTAGTACTGGCATTACAAACAGCTTTTGACCATTATGTGAGCTATGGGATTTGAACCTGTATCTTCTAGAAGAGCAGCCAGTGCTTTTATGCTTTCAGTCATCTCTTCATCCCTGTGGGGAGGTTTTTAATTATAACTTCAGTCTCATGGCTTGTTATAGCTCTGTTTATGTTGCTTGCATTTTCTTTTATTTGGTAGTTTATATGTGTTTAAGAATTTATCTATTTGTTCTCATTTTTCCCTGGCCTTTATAAAAGTTTTAAAAGTATTCCCTAATGAGCTTTTGGGTTTTATTGAAATCTGTTGTATATCTCCCTTTTCATTGCTAATTTTATTAATTTGGGTCTTCTGCCTCTTTTCATTAGCTTGTCTTGGACTTTGTAAATATTTTCTTTCCACAGAGCCAATTCTTTAATTATTGATTCAGTGTGTTGTTCGTGTAGTGTCTGTTCCTGATTTCCTGCCATAATCTTTATTATTCTTGTCATCTACTGCATTTCCAGTTGACACTTAAAACCTTGAGCTAGATCATTAGTTGTTTCTTTGAGGTATTTCTGATCTTTTAATTGCAAACTCCTATAACTATAAACTTTCTTTAAACTGTCTTAGCTTTATCCCAGAGGTTCTGGTAAATTATACTAATATTTTCAATTGATTTAGAAAAAATTTAATTCCTCTGAAATTTCTGCAGTGCTCTACTGATCGTTCAAAAATGTATTGTTCACTTTCCACAAAGTTGGGTGCCTTTGTGCTTTCTCATGGTGTTGGCTTAGTTTTATTTCACTGTGACATGGTAAAATACAAGGAATTACTTTTAACATTTCTTCATTTGTTAAGGCTTGCTTTGTAGCTTATTATGTGATGGATTTTTGTTTTGGGGGGACATTGAAAGGAATGTATATTGTATATATCTGTAGATTATTCTACAGATACCTGTTAAATTCAACCTTGTATGGTAGAGTTTAGCTTTAGCTTCACTTGAAGAGTTTTGGTTTGTAATACTTATCTGCAGGTAAGAGTGGATGTTGACGCTATCCTCCACTGCTATGGTATCAAAACCTAATATTTGGTAGATAAAAATGTGCAATCCTTACATCTTCTTGATGAATTGTTCCCTTTGTTAGTGTGTAGTGACCCCACTTCTGTTTTCTAACTTGTTTTGGTTTGAAGTCTACTTTAGCGGATGGGAGAGTAGCTCTACCCTCCTGCTTTAGGCTTTCATTTGCTGTCATGTTTGATGTTCATCCCTTGGCTCTCAGTTTGCAGGGATCTCTGCCATTGAGAAGTATTTCGTGGAGACAACAGACAGCCAAGACTTGTTTGAAAACAACTCAGTCAATTAATCTGCATCTTTTGTGAGTTGGGCTATTTGCATTAAAGGTTTTCATTGGTAGGGTTTGTTTATGGATTCATTGGTGGTTGGCTTTGTTGTGTACATTATTTCTGGGTTTTCTTCTGACCATAGGAGTGTTAGGGCTTTGCTGGTTCACTGCCTTAGATGTGATGGGTTCCTTCACAACTCTTGTTCGTTCATCCATTCCTGTAACAAATTGTTTCTTGTACCTTCATGAGTAAGACTTCTTCTTCCTTTATGGGTGGTTTTCCTTTTTTAAGTGTTTTCTTCAGTGCTGTCTTGCTTGTTTCCCATCATCGTCATTCGCATTTATCTTCAAATATTCCTATTTCTTCAGCAATTCTAAGTAATAACTTTTTCAAGTAGAGCAATCTTAGGGCTTGAAGTACATTACATTATTTCTTGGCTTTAAGGAGTTCTTAGAAGAGGTCTTCTGGACATAATAGGATCGCTATACTCAGGAACTCACACACCTGCACAAGACCAAACCAGTCAGCACTTCTAGCATGGAAGGGGGCAGGGCTCATGGTCCCTCACCCTAAAAGAGGAGCTATGGATTGTTAATGGCTTTCGGGAAAGGCAATTTCTCTACATTTTCTTTAAGGGGATATCTTTGGTATGTCAACTACTCTCCAGTGAATGGCCTCACTCAGGGAAAATGAACAACACAATTTGGACTTTTGGGGTTATTCAAAATGAAAGAAGACACAAAACTGATGGGTAAGGGGTATGGGAGATCTGGGAGGAGTTAGGCAATAAGTGGGGTGAATGGAATCAAAATATATTGCATGAAGTTCAGAAAGAATAACAGTATTATATTTAAAAGAATTCTGATGTGATTTTGACATGTTTGCCTTATGGGGTAGTTGACATTTTCTCCTTTTGAATTTTAATATTTGCTTTGCATCTCCATCATTTTGACTATCATTTGCCTAGTGATGTTCTTCTTTGGTCATATCTATTTAGGGCTCTAAATTTCTCTTGTGTTTGGTTGTCCATTTTTTCTCAAGGGTTGAGATGTTTTCTGATGCAATATCATTATGTAAGTTATCTATGCCTTTAAATTTTATTTCAGTAGCTTATTCTGCCTCTGTATTCTTAGACTTTGCTTCTGGAAAGTACCTTAGTATTTTTGAAATTTTTGGTCATGCTTATTAAATATTTTTAGATCTTCCTGAGTGCATTATTCTCTCCACCTTTTTATCCTGGGTATTCATTTTTCTGTTTGGTTTTGTTTGTTGGTCATACTTCTCCTTGTGTTTTGTTTTTTAATTGATGGACTGTCATTCACAGACTTTCTGCTTGATTCATTTTTAGTTTCAATTTCATTACTATATTTCCCTTCATGTTTCAAATTTCTCCTCCCACTTGCTAACCCTTCGATTTTCTTTGCTAGGCTTCTTTCTGGTACTGAAAATTGATTCCTCGGTTCACTCATCTATTTGTTGAATCTTGTATGCCATCATTGTTTCCGTCTTTTTAAAACCAGGACTCAGAAATTTTTCTCCTGGCATTTATTTCAGTTGTCTCATTAACTCTGGTTTCCAGGAGTCAGGAGTTGTGACTTTGTGGACATGTCAGAGCAAAATCAATCTCTCTGTGCCTGCGTGTCTCTGCCTTCTCTCTGTCTGTGTCTCTCTCCTTCAATCTCTTATCTCTTTGTTATATTGTGAGCGTCTGTTGGGATAATGTATTATCCAGTTTTATTTTCTCCTTTCACACTTCTTTGTTTATCTTACTGTTTTCCATGTGACTCATTTTCACTTGGGTTTATGCTCTCCACTACTAATTAGGAAAAGGAGAGTGGAGTAACTCATCCAACGCTTTGACATAAGTCCAAGTATCAATTTGCAATGGAAGACACACATGACCTGGATAAGGTTAAGAAAGGCGGCACCAGTGTGCTTGGTTTCTGGGAGGTTTGTCCTGGCTCAATCCATAAGGAGACTACAGAGACTACATTAAGTTTAGTGGCAAGCTCCCTCTGTCCTCTGTAGCTCACTCCGGTACCCGCAGAGAAACTCGTCTTTATGCTGCCACACCCCACTTCTGCCCCTGATTCCACAGCCTGCTCTGCTGCAGTGGTCTCTCTGCACTAAAAACACAGCCCTCAGTTGAGTCTCCACAATCTAGACAGCCTGTATCTCTATAGAATGTACTGGTCCAGCTGTCTTTTCACGTAAGCTGCATCTAGCCTCAAGCCCAGTCTCTCCAGTTCATTTTTATTGTCATGCATGTATCCAGGAGACAAGGGCAGCTAACACTAACCCTGCCTGGCACCATGATGTAACTGGGTACCAGTTGGCATTTGCTCTCAGCCTTTCCTTTTTGAAGAAAATTCCACCTAGACTAGCTGATTTTAATTTAGCTCTTTCTCTTGCAGAAGTTGTACCTATTCTTTTACATCCAACTTCATCTTTAACTAGGCTGTGTAAAGTGGCTTCTAATCTACCATCTTACCAGAAGTTCCCTCCCTCCCTCCCTCCCTCCTTCCCTCCCTCCCTCCCTCCCTCCCTCCCTCCCTCCCTCCCTCCCTCCCTCTCTCTCTCTCTCTCTCTCTCTCTCTCTCTCTCTCTCTCCCTCCCTTCTTTCCTTTCATTCAGAAACAGGTATTCTCCCCTTTCTATACTCTGTTATATGTTGATGGTCATTGAATGGTCCCCTGTAGTCAATTATAGAGATGATAAAACTTTTATTCGACAGCTAGAACAGTGTCAACAAAATGGAGTTCTACATTACAATACACTTCACTGATGTAGAGCTCAAGGAAGGCAAAACTAATCTCCGGTGCTGGAAGTCTACATTGTTATGACATTGAATGGTGTAGAGGTTGAGAGGGGCATGACAGAAATTTTAAGAAATCAGCCGGATGGTGGGGGCTCACTCTCTTAATCCCAGCACTCAGGAGGCAGAGGCAGGTGGATCTCTGTGAGTTTGAGGCCAGCCTGGTTGACAGAATGAGTTCCCAGGACAGGCTCCAAAGCTACACAGAGAAACCCTATCTTGATAAACAAACAAAAAATTTAAGGAATCATTTTTGTGATGGAGATGCTGATTATGGTATCACATTCCTTTTGTGAAAATGTGCCAACTGTACTACTATGATCTGTTTTATGTATACATTTGGTATTAAGTGAGAAAGTATGAAATTGCATGTAAATGGATATAGATGGAAATAATCATTGAATGTGGAAACAAGACCCAGAAAGATAAATGCCACATATTCTGTCTCAAATGTGGATTGTAGCTCTAAATATTTAGATATTTGTGTTTAAATCAGATTATCTATAGAAGTAAGGAAGGCAGTGATAGATTGTAGGGAAACTTTGAAGGGAATGGGGGACTAGAACATGAGTGGCATGAAGGGGGAAAGGGAGCATGGAGGTTTGAGGGGAGTAGGGAGTATGCAGTCACCTTTTGAGATTTGAGTGAAACATAAGTTAGAGCTTCTGTGGGGTGTGGAGTGCATGGAGGCATTAAGAAGCAGGTCCCACCTGACTGAAGATCCACCACTCAGCCAGTGTCCAGACCACCCTGGTCATCAATTTATCTTCTGTGTCTGAGTGTGTGTGTGCGTGCGTGTGTGTGTGTGCGTGTGTTCATGCATGCAGCTGAACGTACATGTCACAGTACAAGTGCATGTGTGTGCTTGTGCCTTTGGAGCTCAGATGTCAACCCCATGGGTAACTCTCTAGGTAACGCCTACCTTGGTATTTGAAACAGGTTCTCTGAGTGGTCTGGAATTCACCAGGCAGTTAGGACAGGTGACAAGTTAGCACAGAAATACACCTTTCTCTGCCCCCTCTAGAACTGGCCTTACACATTCAGGGTTTACTTGTTTTTGTGGAATCTGGGAATATAACTCAGGTCCCAATGCTTACGAAGCCAATGCACTGTCAACTGAGCTTCTCCCCAGCCCCAATACTGAGAAGTGACACCTTCCTTCTTAGACTTGGCTATCCAGTCTTTTAATTAATTCATTTATTTTCTGAGACAGGGTTTCACTTTCTAGTCCGGGCTGGCCTGACAATATTCACTATGTAGCTCAGGTTGGCCTCTAACTCGTAGCAACCCTCCTGCCTCAAACATCTAAGTGCTGATATTATGTGTGTGAACCACTACATCCAGTTCTTCATTTGTTTTCAATTAGCATTTTGTCTAGCATTTCTCTATGGTAGAAACAAGGTTTTTTTCGGTACAGTTGAGTCCAAGGTATTGCCTGAACCACTGTATTTTCTCAGTGTATCACTCTTTCTTATAATATCTACTTTTTTCGTAAGATTTAATTTTTTAAAAAAATTGTGTGCATGTAAGTGTTTTCCCGGATGTGTGTGTGCGCCACGTATGTGCCTGGCACACAACAAGGCCAGAAGAAGCGGTCAGCTCCCCTGCAGCTGGAGTTACAGATAGTTGTGAGCTGCCATGTGAGTGAGTGCTGGGGACAGAACCCTAGTCCTGGGCAAGAGCAAAAAGTGTTCTTTATCACTGAGCCATCTCTTCAGCCGCAGCATGTACTTCCCAACCACAGCCTCAAACACCTATTTCTCAAAGGCAGCTTTTTATAGTTCCCTTAAACAACATGTTCCACCGTGATAGTTGGCTCACAGCCCTTGCATGTTGTTGATGAAAGCTGCCTGTACATAGGTTGAATCTAAATGCTGGCTTTGTGGATGTATCAATCTCTTGACATCAGCCCACTTTGTGATCCACCCAAAGGATAACCTTGTGCCTCTCCCAAGATAATGTGTGCGTTCTGAAAAATAATCCTCAGGGTGACAAACTTGGAGCGTCCTGCTTAGTAATGGGAAAGCTCTCATTGAGGCTGTTTTGCAGGCTTTCTGGATCATGAGTCATGTGGTGAAATCCTCCCCTGTAGTGTAGACACAAGCAATGAGCATACCTTATGCTGCTGCTGCTGCTTGCTAGAATTGAGGTGCGGCCTTCCTCATTTGGCAAGGCAGGTTTACTAGTGATTAATAATGGATAAAAGATAGCAATTAAATGCAACGAAATGAATTACAACTTTGTGGAGAAATCGAGTTTCCTGTTAGTTTGGTGATCAATAACAGCCCCTGGAATTCTCTTTAGCTTTATAATTTAACCTTGCAGCGAGGCTCTATAACTAAACTAATTTATGAGAGACAATTGTTAGCACGTGAAATATGTCGCTGTTCTAGGCGTGAGCACACTGTTTGTCCTCACAGCTCCAGCCAGATCATGATTGTGTTCCATAAATAGTCACGTTCAATTTTTTTGTCTTTTATTCTTAGATTTATTCTGAATATCTCACACAGATGTAGCCTAATAAAAATCATAATATGGCCAACAGGGGAAATTTAACACATGCTGTTTGGTTGGATATTTACCCATGGAAGAGTACTGGTAAAAGTCCATCCATCTGAATATTAGGACAGAGTAACATCAAATTTCCTCCTGCTATAACACTGAAAACAAATCCACTCACCCTGATCTTTGAACGTTACTCCTTGATTCTTTTCCCTGTAGTGTTCATTTTATAAGCAGATATTAAAATATCTATCTTCTAAGCTGCAAATACTTGAAATATAATTTATCTGACATGAAAGAGTTCATTTAAAGCCTTTTATATGGGAAAACTAGTGTATATCCAAAGAGTAAAGTATGCAACTTACAAATAGAAATTATAAAAAATATGTAGGATCTACACTGATATGATAGACCATTTTAAATTTTGCATTATTATTAAAGGAAATGGCAAAAGCATTCAGTTATTCGTTCTCTCACTATCCAAGGATTTACATGGGAAGTGAGGAATTGTAGAGTGATTAGGAACAGTGCTGGGCTTCTCTGGGACAAAGCCTGGGGAGGGGGATGGCAGTTTCTTGGAAAATATTGCATCCTTTGTAACAATTCACCCAGTGTAGATGGGGCATAGTGACAGCAAGCAAAGAGGGGCATTATCTAAAGTGGTGGCTGGAAGTGGCACTTTCAGTTACTCATGGAATCTGCAAGGCATGCAAGGTATCCAAGCGGGCAATCCAGGGCAGATCAGGGGAGTGCAGAATGCTTGAGAAGCTGAAGGACCTAAAGAGTCCTTGACTGAAATGACCAGGAGCAGCAATACTGACTGTGCAAGTGCAGCCAAGGCAGGCTCACACTCTCAATGGTCCCCATGCTGGGAACCATCCATTTTCATTAACACCAAATCGCAAAAGAGGGCAGTGCTGGAGATGTAAATGATGAGCCAACTCAACGAGGAGCCCACGGAACAAACACCAGCACCTCTGTGACCAAAGGAGCAGTTAGACCTACTCCTGCTAAGACATGGTGAGATGGAGGAGGGGTGTCCCTTCCCGAAGCCCGTACTTGGAACTGATTGAGTAGTGACTCTCTCTAAAATGAAGCCATTTAAACCAGATGCGCAGACGTGCTGGTGGCACTGATGTACTTCAACAGTGAGATTCTTGCCTCCTATTCGGTTCCTCCTTCCCCCGAACACTCAGATTTGACAGTAGTTCTAACTAGACACTGGTGATTCAATAGAAAGCAGATACAAATCCAGTCTTTGGAGCATCTGTGAAAAGTGGGTGAATATATATCTTTTGTAGATGTATTTCTGTGTCTTCCTTCATCTGTTTCTGTAAGAGTTTCCTTTGGAGCACAGGCGGCATTGATTGCAAAGGATGTCCTTTGTCATTTGATTCAGCGACCTTCCTGTGCACAGGCGGGTGTGCATTCAGCACTGCCGAGTGGGCTTCACAAGGAAGAAGCTCATTCTGACAGTTGGGGGTCAAGGTGGTCAGGGACACATCGGTCACGCCAGCAGAGATTCTAGGAAGGAAGACTGTGCTTGATGTTGCCAAGATGTTCTGTAGGCACAGGCCTTCCATTTCACTACTGACCGTCTTTTAAGATCTATCTGGGTCATACTGTTTTTCAAGAGACGTTATCCGTTTAGCTGTGGATAACCCATCCCTACCAAACAAATTAATTTCCAGGTCTTCAAACTTAAAAGCAGTTTCCAAACATTTTCAAACCAAATGATAAGATGAGCTATAATTCCATAACATTTTATTGCTGGATTTCATAAATGCCTACCTGTAAAGAGAAGCTTTTTCTTTGCTAGCCGCTTTGGTTTATCCCCCACCAGTTGCCTGGGCTCTGCCGCTTTGTAGTCCCCAAATAAACACACAAGACGCTGTATTAATTATGAAGCTGTTGGCCTTGCTTGTCTCTTACTGGCTAGCTCTGCTTTAAGTGATTACCCCATAATTGTTAGTCTAAGTATGTCTCTTACTGGAGAGGTTTCCGGGCTTCCTACCCCAATGGCGTTACATGTTGACTCTCTTGTGTTTCTCCTTCCCAGAATCCTCCTGGACTCCTAGCCCCACCTATCTAGATTCCTATAGGCTCAACAGTACTTTATTGACAAATAACAGGCAAATAACAGGACTTCCCCAACATCTCCTCTTTTCTGTTTAAACAAAAGAAAGGTCTTAATTTTAACATAGTCAAATTGTATATGACAGAACAGTTATCAAGTAAGAACACAGTTACAACATTTTGTCTATTAACATTTAGCAAGATCTAAGGAAAATATCATCTATCTCATTCTTGTGAGTCCAAAGTCATATATGTAGCTTATTTTTTATCATAACTTAGGAAAACTATAACTATCTGTCTTCAACTCCATCAAAGACCACAGAAGGATAATATATAAATACTAGGATTGACAGAGATATCCTACTGCCTGGACAGTCACCCGAAGTTCCTCTGTAACGTTGGGGCATCCATCTTCAGCCCATAGGCCACAGTGTGTCTGGAACACTTCTCAGCAAAGCAGGAAATTTCAAACTGTCCATCTGCATCAGCAGTCTGTCAGTCATTTTTCTGTGTCCTGCAGAAAGTCCCGTAGACTCTTCCATGAAGCAGGAACCCTGTAAGACTGAGTTCAGCAGTCACTTTCCTGTGGGTCCTGCATGTCCAGATTATACAACAACAGTCAAACAGTCTAGGCAAGAGAAGTTTCTTGCCCAAATGGCTACTCTTGCCATGTTGAAAGCAAACTCCATAACAAGTTTCTTCAATGCCCATCTTCCTCTCAGACATAATTGGTGCTGCCAGGAGCAGACATTTCTCATTGTCAAGAAAAACCCTAAGCCATTTTAAATGCCATTTTCTGAAGGTCTTTGAGAGGTTTGAAGACTGTTTATATATCACAAATATATTTCTGTATATCTAGAAAATCTAACTTACCTAACTATAAATTCAATTATAAGTAACTATCTATAGTCTGTATTCAATTATGTATTATGTTTTAAAAGAACAGTATAAGCACAATACTTAATCAAGAGGAGAAATATACATATCACAAAATTGACCTTGAATTTGTATCAATAAATGAAAAACAATACCCATACCATAATCCCCTTTTTTACCATTAAAAAGGATTGGCTGTGATCACTAGCCAATTATAAACAATCCCATTTAAATGAAAACAAAGATTTATAAACAAGATGGGAATTAGGACGTTGCTCATTCCAAACTGCTTCCTGCTGAAAGGGGGCGCTGTTCATACCATGGGGATCATGACAAAACTCAGAAACCTGTATAAGTCCGTATTTTCGGGGTCTGTAAAGCTGCATCATCTTAGCTGTCTCTATAGTTGGAACACCTAGTCCACTGCTTCCGGGGGTCTTGGTTCGTCAAACCACAAAAGCCTGGAAGGAATCCTCAGCTTTTCATTTTCTGTAGAAACATAAGCAAAAACTCTTTTCCGAGTAACATATCCTTATACTTAAATTTTGAAGTCAAGGCATTTTCAAAAGATAGAAGTTGGATTAATTCAGCAGCATTTATAATCAAGTGTACTTTAGCAGCTGTTCCTTCCTTAGCAATCAAAAAACTGAAAAACACAATAGCGTACAGTATCCAGACTCTCTGTGTATTTTCCATCTTTATGTGGCTTATTTATTTATCTATTATTACTTTATTCCTTTTACTTTTATTTATTTTTCTTTGAGACAGGGTTTCTCTTTGGAAATCTGCCTGCCTCTGCCTCTGGAGTAATCCTACCTGCGTGCGCCACTACAATGCTGGCTTTTCTATGTATTTACCACTTTGCCATTACATTTTCTCTCTCAATCTCACATATATTTTTAAACACACTGTAAACCTTTAGAGGTTTTCTTCATCCAAGTCTGACTTTACTGTAAATCTTTCTGGCCACGTGTCTTATCTGTAAAACCGCGGCTGTTTTAAACTGCCGTTTCAAGATGGCAGGCGAAAGCGTGATTTCAGCTTACCGCCTCAGTCCATGCTGACATCCAGCAAAAGCTGCCACTTCCATCTGTACGTACACACCTTTAAATCGTTAGTAGAGTCTCTTAAAACAACCTTGCTGGCTGATTTTTTTTTCTTTTTATGCCCAGTCAGGAAGACTCCGGTAAGCGAGCCGCGTGAATCTCGGCTTGTGCTAGCAAAACAGAGCACACCTGAGAAAAATGCTGCTACCAAAAATCTGTGCTTCTCTCCGTTCTTCTGTTTCTAAAATTCCTTTAAAGCTTTTGTTATTTTGCGTGGAAATTCATGATCCCACTCCTGACACCATTCTGTTAAGGGAAGCTCTACCTTGCTAGCCGCTTTGGTTTATCTCCCGCCAGTTGCCTGGGCTCTGCCGCTTTGTAGTCCCCAAATAAACACACAGGAGGCTATATTCATTATGAAGCTGTTGGCCTTGCTTGTTTCTTACTGGCTAGCTCTGACTTAAGTAATTACCCCATAATTGTTAATCTAAGTATGTTTCTTACCGGAGAATAGTTCCAGGCTTCCGAACCCCATGGCGTTACATGTTGACTCTCTTGTGTTTCTCCTTCCCAGAATCCTCCTGGACTCCTAGCCCCACCTATCTAGATTCCTATAGGCTCAACAGTACTTTATTGACAAATAACAGGCAAATAACAGGACTTCCCCAACACCTACCGAAGTTATAACTGCATGGCAGCCACTTCTTCTAATAATGACTCATTTCAGAGGATGTTTTGATACTTGGTTTCAGTGCACATACACGTTTCCTGTGTGCAAGTAGAACTCTTCCTTGTATTGGCTTTTCACAGTAGGTTTTCTACATTTTTATTTAAGTGATTTGATAATTGAAACCTGAGACTTTTGAAAATAGGACCATCAAGAACACAGGGATTCAAATCACAGGGGTGACAATTTGGGGGGAAAAAACCAAACCTATGGTGAATCCTGCTTCCAAGCAGGTGTATAAACTGAGCCAGTCACAGTTTGCATAACTTCCATGACTAGAACTCTAAGTCATATGACCCATATGGTAGTAAAAATGTTAACCCTATAAATGTCCAATAGTAAAATCTAAACCTGGTGCTGTCTGCAGAGTCTGTTACACAATAAAGTCTCAATGAAAACCACTCCCACAAAGCTGAAGTTCCAGACTACTTTATATATGACTAAATGATGATTTTCTTACTTCATTATGCATCTCTGTGCTCCCTACAATCCATGTTTTACACTTGCATCCTACCAACTACTTTCTCCTTATTTTAGCATGCACACATTTGAAAGGTTTCTTTTTTTCAGCAGACTCACTCCTTTTCCTAGTGTACATTAATTATATAGAATAATAGGCTTCATTATGACGTTTCGCACACGTCTATTATGTACTCTGATCACACTCACCCCTGCCATTATCCTTTCTCTTCCTCTGCCTAGGTCTTTTTCTACACGCCAATTCATTTTGACCTAAGGTCAAGAACCACGACATTAATTCATTACATTTTTATGTGTATAATAAAAAAGTAATTCTAGAAGGCATTTTGGAATTGAAATATTGCTAATTATGATAAGTAGCATATGAATTAGGAAACCCTAAGCAGTAAGAAGGAAGTAAAATAGACAGTGTCATATATCTCTGACATAGTGAACATTCAGCATGCGGTTATCAAACGGATGTTTCAGAAGGTTTCATATATCTGTGTTTCCATAGCAACAGAAAACTGCTTTTGCCAAAGCCAGCTATGCCTACAAAAGCAAGCTAAGAAATGTGATTGATACAGAGTATTCTAAAACTAGGAAGGGCCAATGAGAATTAGGGTGAAGTGTCCTGCTGTGACCTATCTGGGACTTTTGATGAGTCACATACCCCTCCTGGGTCTCAGTTCTAAAATATGTAAGTGAAAGTGTTTTGACCAATGACATATAGAATGTTAGGATTTCTGTTCTAGTCCTTCCCATGTTTCCTCTGTATGTAGTAAATTAAATGCATTCCTGACAACAGGCAGAACAGTGTGGGCTGTTATCTCATTTTAAATGACCCTTACTGTTCTGATTGTCTGAACCAGAGTGGAAACAGGGATTATAAGCAGGGGTTACCAGACTGTAGTACTAGCCTTTATGGTAATCATTATGTCCGTATCTTGCCTAGGACTCTGCTCATATGCCATGGTGCTGAGAGAACGGGGGCCTTGTCTACTTACTCATTACTGTGTCTGTCACTGCTGTATTCCCTGTGCGTAGCCCAGTCCCAGCACATAGGGATATATGTATAAGCTGATGAAGGCCTGAGTTTGTGATCTTCATAACTTCCAGGGACACAGACTACATTCCCAACACTTTGTATTGTGGTCGGCACACAGGAAGTGATGAATCAATATTTGTTATATGGATGGTAAGGTGTCTCCTCCATGAATAAGAATACCTAGTTATAAATACACACCCACTGTAGTTTAATAAAGCAGGATTCTTCAGTAATAATGATTAATAATAAGTCTTATTATCAGTCATCACCACTTTTTCCCCGGAAAATACAAAATAATAGCCCTTGAAAACTAGGTGTAAAGACTATGTGGTGTTTTATTGCTTTGTGATGAGGGAGCGTAGAAGTGAGTAACGGATGTGTAGCCCATCCTGGAAGGGGGCTGCAGCACGGAGTCTTGGAGGACAAATGGAAGACAGATAGGAGAAGAAAGAAGAAAGGCATTTGAGGTGGGAGAGACTCTCCCTGGATGAGGAAATGCGATTACAAGTCCCTTCAGGTCTCCTCGGATTTCTAATTACAGTAGATCATTTAGCAACCAGTAACAGCTTGGAAAATCTAATATATGGGTTCTAAGCTAGATGACGCTAGTCACTCAGTAATTAACTAGGCTGTAGTGGTTAATTCCAGAGGGAAGCCTAATTGAGAATCCATTTAACTGACTTGACTTGCACTTAAGAGGCTTGAAAATAGACCAGCAGTGACAGAATTCAGACCAGTGTTCTGAAAAATAAATTATTAATGGAATATATATTTAACATAATATTTTCATGGGTTATTTAGAAATTTCACATAATGTGCCTGTTGCTCCTGGTCCTTCCAGGTATACCCTCTACCCTTCCGACCTCCCCCAAAATAAAAGAAGGAAAAGAAAAAATACCAAGTCTAATTTGGTTTGTTCTGGCACTCACTGGAGCAGGGTCAAATTCCCAGTGACCAGTGCCTTAAAGAAAACTGAGCTCTTCCCCATCCCGCCCCTGCCAGAAGCCATCAGCCACGAAGAGCTATGCTTCAGCATCCCCACCATGATTTTTAAGAGTTCTCTTCAATGTTTTCCTGTCTAGACTGCTTCTTTTCGGGGGTGGGCAGGGGAAAGTTGCCGCACAAGCCTTCTATGAGTCTCATTCTCAACCGTGAGTCTGCAGCCATCAACACGGCTGCAGAAGAAGCCGCCTTGCCCTTTATAGTCAGTGGCGGTGGTAGCACAGATCATGGACCTCCACACGGTTTCTGGATACAGCGCAGGCCCCATGGACAACAGCACAGCTTCAGGTGGCAGCATAGACCATAAATATCTGCATGGCCTTTGATAGTAACACGGGACGCGAACGTCAACGCGGCCCCCGGCTGCAGCACGGTTTGACAATGGAACAATGCAGCAGCGGGGAGACAAGGATGTTTATTAAAAGGAGCAATCCCTCACATGGGAAGCGCTCTGCCCTCCGAAGCACAGCCAATATACAAGAGAGAGAAAGAGAGAGAGAGAGAGAGAGAGAGAGAGAGAGAGAGAGAGAGAGAGAGAGAGACAGAGACAGAGACAGAGACAGAGAGAGAGAGAGAGACAGAGAGAGAGAGAGAGAGGAGAAAGAGAGAGAGAGTGCCCACCTGTCCTTCCTTTATCCCCTGAATCTTCCTACTTACATGTGACCACGCCCCAAAGGGCGTGGTCGGCTACAGGTACCTGGTCTCTCTGTTTACAAGGATTATGGACATCAACATGGTACTCGGCAACTCAATTAATTTTAAGACAAAACTCACGGTTAAGGAAAGCCGACTGTAGTATAAAAAGGTGATATTTTGTTGTTGTTGGCCTGTACCTGCCACTGGCATAGATGCGGACCTATATCCCTGTAGGTATGTGACAGGCACCACTGAGTGTCTAAGGTTACACACAGTTCCAGTGGTGGAATTCTCAGAACACTTAATGAAAAGTGGCTGACAATTAGAATTTGGAGCATTTTTTCTCTCTCCTGTCTTAATTCCAGCTCTCTGGTTTTACTGTGATGCTATGTGTCTAATGACGACTTTAAGCCTTTCTAAGGAGCTCACTCTGACACAGACAAACAAGGCAGGCACCAGGCTTGAACATCTCTGCCCTGTGCACACGGTCTGTTCACTCAGTATTTGTATCACAGCCTTTGTTCTGCTTTTATTCTACGTTCTACACTAAACTACAGCCCACCCCCACCCCCGGAGGAAGAATCATTACACTCACCCATCCCTGTCCCCTGCGCGCCTCTCGGGATGCTGGCACATCACACGTTCTCGGGAAGGCCTGTGTAAGCAGTGAAAGGCTGCGCTTGCTTCACACCCCTGAGCGGGAGCACATGTCAGCACACAGGAGGAAGCTCCGAGAAGTTGGTATGCCAACCACATCACAGCTCGCTTTGCTTCGGGAGGCTGCTTTGTAAATCCATCCTCTGCTTTTCAGTCTGACAGCTTTTCTTTTTTCCCCGCTTCCCAGTTGTCATTTTCGAGTACCACTTCTTCCGGCAGAGGGCTGTTGCCTCCTTTCTGGCCTTCCTCTCACAGTAGGCGTCATTCGGGCCACCACTTTTCCATGTGTCTTCCCGTGGCCTTCTTTGCTCTCCGTAGATGATCCTTTCATAATGCAAGACACCTCAGGGCAGAAGCTTTTTATAATCCTTTGTTAATTTCAGACAACAGGAAAAACGGTCAGCAGAAACGGTTATTCTTACATTCATTGTAGCAGAATCCGGCCAAAAGAAATTATAAAGGTGAGTTTTGTTTTGTTTTTTGTTGTTGTTTTGATTTGTTTATTTCGAGACAGGGTTTCTCTGTGTAGCTTTGGAGGCTGTCCTGGAACTCGCTCTGTAGACCAGCCCGGCCTCGAACTCACAGAGATCCGCCTGCCTCTGCCTCCTGAGTGCTGGGATTAAAGGCGTGTGCCACCAACGCCCGGCCCAAAGGTGAGTTTAAAAAGTTCATGCATAGCTGTCCCTTAGTCCGAGGCCTGGCTTGGGAAAAATGGAAAGGAAAGTAGCAAGGACTAGATGAGCTGTGCTGAAACCAAAACCCAAACCGGTCAGCTAGCGCGTCACCACATACCAGGCGTTCTCAGGCATTCCCTGCAGAATTCATCCAGGTGCTGGATCCCCGCCTTCTGAACCTCATGTGAAACGCTTCACGTTGCTAATCCAAACTAAAAAGGAAGGAGAAGCCCGAGAAACACGCTCCCCTCTTAGCTGTGCTATAACCACACGGATTCATCAGACGAGCCACGTAGCAAATTCTGATCTGTTATCTGCTTCATTGCTGGAATACTGCATTGTGGTGGCTAATTTTGCGTCAACTTGATGCAGGCTATAGTCATCTCAGAAAAAGGGAGCACCAGTTGAGAAAAATGTCCCTGTAGGGCATTTTCTTATATGGTTGTTGGTGTCGGAAGGGCCAGCTCCTCAAGTAGTGTCGCCTTGTGCCGGATGTCCTGGGTTCTAAAGCAGGCTGAAAGAGCCACGCAGAGCCAGCCAGTGTGCAGCACTCCTGCGTGGCCTCTGCTTGAGTTCCTGCCCTCAGAGTCCTGTCCTGCCCGCGTTACTGGTTTACCTTCCCTCGATGGGCTACAATTCAGGACGTGTAAGCCAGCTAAACCCTTTCTTCCTTAAGTTCTTTTGGTCCTGTTTCTTCATCATCAGCAACACCAGTACCAACTAATTAATACACCCAATTCAATTCTGTTAAACACCCTCTTCCCTGGGCAGTAATCTTTCCCCTTGTTTACTCTCATTTAGTCTATCTGACAGCTGAGTAAACCTCCATCACGTATCACACCACTTTCTGGGCAAAATCTAGTCCAAAGCCATACAGACTCATATATTGGTCCCATATCGCCCATAAAATTAGATCTAACTGCTTAAGCCTGATGGGAAGACCTGTAAGAGCTGGGGTCTACCTGACCCTACAGTCTAAGATGTATCATCGTTATTGACTTGAACTTCAGTAGCGGACGTTACTTATATCGCCCAGCAAACATAGTCTAGGGTAGACCTCTTGCCACCAAGAAAAGAGGAAAAGACACCTCATCTTATTGTGTGTCAGTCAAGGAGGAAAAGACACCGCATCTTACTATGCATCAGTCAAGGAGGCCGGTCGAGAAGATATTGCCTCTTTTCAATGCGCTCATTCTAGAACCTCTATCTGGAATGCTTTCAATCCGATGAGAAAATTAAAACCCGCAGAAAATCATAAAGGTTGTGCTTTCTATGAGGAAACAATAGCTTCATGAAAAATGTGTATTTTTCTGAAATTCTTGCATTAAAATAGGTTTGATCGCCCAAGAATATTAGCTGGAAAGTATGACTCATAATAATTTAATAAATTTGTCAGAAAAATAATAAATATGAGAATGTGTATAAGTTTCGCTTAAGTTAGCCATGAACAGTTGGAAGATATATTGAAACAAACACCCTAATTTTCAATCTCAATAGCAAATACTTAAAAACACACAGCAAGAAACATAAGTTTTGTGAAGAAAACAATGAAGCTTTCTTGAGTTTTATGCAGGGAAATTTGAATAAGTGACTCTACATGACGTTCCTGTAAATGACAATGGCTCTTGAGACGCTGTCAGTTCTTTTCATTGTGGTTAATATGTTCAATGTAATTTTGCTGAAAATCTAAAGGAAACTGTTTAAGACCTTCATAGAACCATTTAAGAGCTTATTTGGAAACCTAAGTGGAAAATAATGAATATGTAAATTTTGAAAAAGAAGAATAATTACAGGGACTCAAACTTTTCAAATATTTAAAAATGTCTCATGGAGATAAAAATATAATTAAAACACCATGGAAATGAATGAAATATTAATATGATAAAATAGCCCAAAAGAATAAACTAAATGGAAGAAACAAAAGCTGAAGACAGCTTTGTAAGTCGGTGGGAGGGAGACTTTCAACCCAGTGGCAGCTACTCTACAGAGAAGGAAAAGGAGGTAAGATTAGCTTTCATTCCTAATCAAAATTCATCCCAAGCAGGTGAAGGGACTAAAGCTTTTTGAAGACCCTAATTCAGTGGTTCTTAATCAAGAAAGATTTTGAAACTATTACCCAGAATAGCCCCTCACAGGGAAGACTTACTCAGTTCAGCTTTCTGCCATGTCAATGAGAAATGCTGAACTAGTCAAAAGGTCCAACGTTAATAATGGTTAGTTATGCAAAATATTAGCATATTCCATGGTATAAGAACTCAGATGAGGGAGCAATTTCACCAAGTGACTGATTTTTTTATAAATGTTATTTAACTTAGAAAGAATCTTATTTTCCATATAAATTCCAGTTCTCTCTCCCTCCCATCCTCTCATCCCCGCTGTCCCCCATACCATCCTCCATCTACCTCCCAGGGAGGGTGAGGCCATCCATGAGGGATCACCAAATTCTTTCAAGTCTTCTGTGGCAGGGCCTAGGCCCTCCCCTGTGTATCTAGGCTAAGAGAGTAATCCTCCATGGGAAATGGGCTCCTGAAGTCCATTCATGCACTAGGGATACATCCCAGTTCCACTGCCAGGAGCCCCATAGGCTGCCCAGTTCTCCTGACACCCATGTTCAGCGGGCATAGTTCCATCCTATGTTGGTTCCCCAGCTGTCAGATTGGGGTCTATGAGATCCCACTGTCTCAGGTCAGCTGTTTCTGTGGGTTTTCCCAGTGTGGCCTTGACCCCTTTGTTTGTCACTCCTCCCTCTCTGAAACTGGATTCCCGGAGTTTGGCTCAGTGCTTAGCTGTGGGCATCTGCTTCTGCTTCCATCAGCTACTGGGTGAAGGCTCTAGGATGGCATTTAAGGTAGTCATCAATCTCATTATAGGGGAATGGCATTTAAGGTAACCTCTCCACTATTGCTTAGTTCCAAGTTGGGGCCATCCTTATGGGTGGATCTCTGTACAATTCCCGAATGCCAGATTTCTCTTTAAACCTATAGCGGCTCCCTCTGTTGATGTCTCTTTTCTTGCTCCCCTCTGTTCCTCTCCCCACTCAATCTTCCTGATCTGTCATGTTCTCCTTCCCCCTCCTTTTCTCCCCTCCTCTGTCTCCTACCTCCCTCACCTCTCCTCAGATGCTCCCAGTTTGTTCAGGGACTCTTGGTGATTTCTGCTTCACTAGGGAATTGTGTATGTCTCTCTTATGATCCTCCTTGTTTCCTAGCTTTTCCGGAGATGTGCATTGTAGGCTGGTAATCCTTTTCTGGGAGTGCAAACTTGTACAGCCACTTTGGAAATCAGTATGGCAGTTTCTGCAAAAAAAAATGGGAATCAGGTCTACTTCAAGATCTAGTAATTCCACTCTTAGGCATATACCCATTCATAAAACAAGGACATCTGCTCAGCTATGTTCATTACAGCATTATTTGTAGTAGCCAAAACCTGGAAGCGACCTAGATGCCCCTCAACTGAAGAATGGATACAGAAAATGTGGTACATTTACACAGTGGAGTACTACTCAGCAGAAAAACAAACGATGGAAACTTGAAATTTGCAGGCAACTGGAACTAGAAGAAACCATCCTAAGTGAGGTAACCCAGTCACAGAAAGACAAACATGGTATGTACTCACCCCAAATGGCTGATTTTTTAAGTGTAAGAAATATGATTTTAGTCTGGCTTTAGTTATAATTGGGAATGGACTGTATTATTTGGAGCCCAGAAGGAGATGAAGATCTTCCATATGAAACATTATTAAATACAGTTTGGCTCAGAATCATGAGACGTTAGTCTGGAAGCAGATGAAGAAATACTGATGATTGTAAACTAATAACTGAGGAACAGTCACTCTCTTGACTGAAACAGGGAAACAGGAAAGGTGTCTATGACCTTGCTGATGAAGCTTGCTGGGGAGGGTATGCTGCTGCGAAATGTCTATGAGTAAGTCACCCTCATGGAACTTGCTATAAATCGGTCCTTTGGATTAAGGAATTCAGGTATAAACATCCAAGGTAGTGATGGTAAAACTTTCTCACCAAACAAAGACTAAAGAGAAACTGTGATTTGGCTTCACGCTTGTTGGATGTGTCCCACTGACAGGACCCGTTTTTCTGTCTGGCTTTTAGCTCAAGCTTCGGCTCCCACTCCTTTCCCTCACCCACCTGGGCAGTTAAAAGGCTCAATTTGGGCAGGTGAGCTGTGCAAAAAACATGTGTCCTTAGGACCTCTCCCCCCTGATTAATGAGAAATGAAAAAAAGAGAAATGAAAAGAAGATCAAGTGAGAGTTAGTGGACACGGTATAAAATAATGATCATTTTTTACAGTGACCATACAGTAGTAAAAATGCTCAGTTGGCTAATAAAGTTTAAAAAAATCATCAATCTTCTCAGTTTCTAATTCTGGGTAGTTTGTTTCTTTTATGTTTGTGGGGAAGGAAGGAGTTAAGATGGGATCTCTTATAGACTGGAGTGGCCATGAACTCACTATATAGCCAAGGATGACCAGGAACACTTGGTACTTCCACTTCAGCCTATGACAGGCTTGGATTATAAGTGTGCCCCAACATGCTCAGTTTTCAACTTGATTCTTAGCAGTATAACATTTCTAAGTGTTAGACCAGATTTAAGAGATCATACAGAGCTTGTTCCGATGAAGTGTGCACCATTTTGAGAGCCTCCTGTTTGTCTTCTCAGTGATCATGGCTTAAGTGGTGTCCTTGGGTTGGATGCAATGCTTTCATAGATGCAATTTTAGATTTACCCCTCCAGTCAGTGGTCTAGATGAATTAACATGTGAGGAACAATTTAGCAACAAGAAGTCACTGGGGAGCATAAAAGTAAAAAATGAAAAATAAATATCTGTCTGCCTGAATTAATTGATCTAATTAGAAGCATGTTGTGGCTGAAGTCATGATTACCGTGACGCACCCATGGGGAAACTAAAGGCTTTGTTTGCATTGTAATAAACACTATCACAGGATTTATTGTCAGGCGACTGACGAGTTTTCAAAACACTGCATTAAAATTAACAAAAAGCTATAACCAGGGAGTTGAGAAATGAAGATCAAATATTCAGCATACCAAATAGTTTCATGATGTAAATCTGAAGAGACCTCAGCGAGCAATGAGCTGAGAACTTACGAAATGCCTGGTGCGGTGGTTGATGTCTCTCAAGAAGCTAGGGAGTCAGTTCTGCTGTTAGCCCCCATTTTACAGAAGACAAAAACAAGGCAGGAGCCAGGGAATAAACAGCAGTTCTCTGTGGTGATGTATTGTTTATGATCTAATAAAACCGCTGGAGATTCGTTTGCAAAGCCAGCCATGCTAGTTAGCTATTGAAACTAGGCACTGGTGGCACACACCTTTAATCCCAGGACTCAGGAGACAAGCAGATGAATCTCTCTGAGTTCAAGTCCACCCTGGCCCACACAAGAGTGAAGAGAAACAGAGCTCACACCTTTGATACCACTACTCAGGAGGTGGAGACAGGAGCAGTATGGCTGCGCAGAGAAAGAAATATAAGGAGGAGGAGACAGAAACTGAGAGCTCTTGCCTCTGAGGATTTGTGGAGAAAGTGTTGCCATTTCAGCTGGATAGAGGTAAGATCTACTGGCTTGGCTGCTTTGCCTCTCTGATTGTCAGCTTGAAGCTTGAACCCCAATATCTATCTCTGGGTCTTTTTTTTTCCATGCTACAGTTCTTGAATTCAAACTCTGATTTTCCTCACCAGCACACCAGTGGTTAGCAGCTGGCATGGAATATTCTGATACCCATTCAATCATTCTATTCTGATTTTAAAGAAAATGTTATCCTTTTTATGAAAAAATAACGTATAAACAGAGGATATAAAAAACTGATACATGGTAATATTCCCTTCCAGCATTTTATATATGCAAATATATACTCTTTCTATACAGAATTGAGATGATACTTCACAGTTAGACTCCATCCTGAACTCTGTAACTTTGTCACAAGCTTTTCTCATTGGCAAAGGACAACTCACACCCCATAGAAGAGGCAACAATATAGAGTGCCTAGTGTTAGAGATGTGCAATCACTCTTAGTCAGCTCCGTGTTGTATAGTTTATTGACGATTTTTGAATTGTATACATGTACATTATCTTATATTCATCTGTACTGTCATTTTTGTAACTAATCATAAAAGTATGACACAAGAAGAAATTATGAAAAGTTAACATCGAGAAAACTGCACTAATTTCCTGAATTTGTGAGAAGATGCATTTTCTAGCATTGCCCCCCTTTTTAAAGGCAAGTTCTCGTGTATCCCAAGAAGGCCTTGTGACCACCACAATCCATTTATGCATGCTTCATGTGGGTTAGGCAAGCACTCTATCTACTGAGTTATGTCACTGTCCAGACTCTTGGATATTACTTATTTTTAGCATATATAATAGAAATGTGTGGTCTTCTTACCTTACTTTTAGTCTTTTTCTTCTTTTCCATGTTAAGTTTATTTCACTCTGAGAATCTGAACAGGCCCTAGTTAACTCAAACACAAGTGTACTTAAACTTAGCTTATAACTTTTTTAGTTAATTAAATTTTTTATTTACTTTACATACCACAGTATCCTTTCCTTTATTCCCGTTCTCTCCCCTACCATCTTCCACGCACTCCTCTTCTGTCTCCATTCAGAAAGGGACAGACCTCCCATGGGCTTCAACAAAAAACATGACACATCAAGTTGAAACAGGACTAAGCTCCCCCCTCCCGCCCCCTGCATCAAGGCCTGCTGGGCAACTCAAGAGAAGGGAATAGGTTCCCAAAAGTCAGCTTAAGCACCAAGGACAGGTCCTGATTCCTAAGCTAGGAGCCCCACAAACAGACCAAGCTACACAACTGTCACCCATGTGCAAAGGGCCTAGGTGGGTCACATGTAGGCTCCCTAGTTGTTGGTCCAGAGTCCATGAGCTCCCAGGAGCTCAGGTCAGCTGTTGATGTGGGTTTCTCCATCATGACCTTGATTCCCTCTGACTAGTACTCTCCCCCTTCCCTACCTTCAACAGGACTCCTGGAGCTCGACCAGTGCTTAGCTGTGAATTTCAGCATCTTCTTCCATCAGTTACTGGATGAAGGCTCTCTGACGACAATTAGGGCAGTCACCAATCTGATTACAGGAGATGGTCAGTTCAGGATGCCTATCCACGATTGCTAGGAGTCTTAGCTTCGATTATCCTTGTGAATCTTGGAAGTTTCCCTAGGACCAGCTTTCTCCCTAACCCCATCAAGACAAGACATATCTTTCATTACTCTCCCCCTCCATCCTACCCACAACTCCTGCCCCCAGCTGTCCCCCACCATGTCCTCAGTTTACTCAGGAGATCTCTTCTATTTCCCCAGCTTACCACTTTGAAAATGCAACTGAGCAACATGGTCTCACCTGAAAGACGGTTTTAGAAACGCAGGGAGCAGGAACTAATGGAGAATGTCTTCGAGTGCTTCTTTTTGATCAGCTTGGCCTGCACTCTTCCTCAAAGAATCCTGACCATTCTAGTGTCCAGACAGGTCCATTCTGGCAAAACCCTGTGGAGTGGGAGTCGTTCCTCTCCAAACTGAAATACTAGCCAAAAACAGCAGATGTCAACCTTCTACTGAAGAAAAGCTTCTCCAAGTGTGTATCTGTTGACTGGCAATGATTCTTTTCTCTTAATTACTGCTGCTTTGCCTTGACCTCACCCACCCAGTCTTTTCCTTGTTGCATTGCACCTAAGACAGAACCTATGCACCACATTTTGTTAATATTTGTTACAGATTTTTAAATATGATGTGGGAGCTCACTTTCATTTTCATTCTTATCCAGTTAAGTGATGAGGATGCCCCCTGATTGCTTTCTGCACTGCTGTTTGTGGGGAGCCGCCCCCACATTCTCCATTACAAGATGGCGCCAACACCGGCCGTTATGCCCTGCAAACAAGTAGAGTGCGCACGTGCCTGGTACTTTTCCATCCCTTACTCTCTGCCTCTCCCCTGGCGTCATATGGGCTGATGAGCAGGAGCCAGTCAGGAGATGACACGTCCGAGGCGGGGACTGCTGGGCTATATAAGGGTTGGGCTTTTCGCTCCCCCGGGGTCTCCGCTCTGTAAGCTTATGCTCTCCCTCTCAAGACGCATTAAAGCTGTTCTGCAGAAGGATCCTAAGTGTGCCGCGTCGTTCTTGCTGGCGAGACGGTAGCGCGGGACAGCTGTTGTTTTAAGACGACTCCCACGATGCACCCACAGGTCCATCCCAGCTGCTGTCTTCCATATGAGTGCTCCTACGCTTTAATTTGCCTGTGTCTTACTTTTCAGTGCTAGTTCTTCCGCTGTCCTGTTGCAAGACATTACAACATCACACTCAGCTGTTCGCAGTCACCATTTAGGCATTGCATCACTTAGTCTTTACACAAACTTGTTTTCTGAGGCCATATGACAGCCACGAACACAAAACTCTGTTTTAAAATCTACTGGAGTATCCCATCCTCTCAAATGGTCTTCATTGCTTCCTTCCTATGAAGATTTAGCCCTGCCTCTGCTCTCCTTGGCAGAAGTTGTGAGGTGACAGGAGACACAGAATACATTTCATGACTGCTCATTATCTGACTCGCAAATAAAATTTAAATACCTAACACGTGGAGCACACCAAAATGTCAAGTCTAAAAAGAACTCATCTTTAACCTCTTATTAAGGAAATATCCAAATATACATGAAAGCAGAGACCAAAACTATTTAATGCATTTCCTAGTCCCCACTTTCAATAATTAGCAGGATTTTAAAAGGTACTTAAAGATCAGCATATCCCAAACAGAATATTTGACAATCAGTATTTCCCTGAGAAGCATTTCCAACAATGTGTGTTGGAAAGACCTGCCTTGCTCCTACAGATCCCATGCAGCTAAGAACAGTCATTTAATTCCCCTTGTCATCCATCAATATCTATTCAACACTGTGGGAGATATAAAGATAAATGAGATATTCATACATGTAGAATACAGAGTGATAGTCGAACAATGTAAAAAGACTGAGTTAAGGTTTAGTCATTTTTTCTGGTATTCTGTCCTTGGATATGTGAAAGTTGTGACATTAACATTTCCTCTCAAAGAGTGGCAGAAATACTATTCCCCCAGGGAAGAGTACACCAAGACTTATCTGATACTAATGGTCAGCACTGAAAATATGTGTGCAAATAGCATTATACTTACATGTAGCGCATGTTGCACTTACAAATATTTAGGAACACACACATGTAACAACTTAATGGTTAATGAGGAAGGGCCACAGATTTGAAAGAACAAGGAGGGATATAAGATTATAAGACAGGTTTCAGAGGAAGAAAAACGAAGATGAAAGTGATGGTCCAAAGAAAACTTCTTCCCGAAATTAAAGAAAATTAACAATGCCTACATCGGAAAGTTTCACAGGGATCAAATTATGTCCTATGCTCCCGTTTCTCTCATTGGTACATAATGCTACCCAGAACATGACATAAATGACATTAAGACTTGCAGACCTCACAGTGGGGGCGGTGACTCAGTGGGTAGTCACTCACCTTGCAAGCATGAAGACTTGAGTGCAGCTCACATAAAAAGCTGCGCCTGACACAGGGGCTGGGGGCAAGTGGCACCAGAGGAGTAGACAGGCAGATCCCCAGAGTATGATGGACCAACTAGCTTGGACTACAAGGTGAAGTTCCAGGCCAGTGTGAGGCCCTGTGTCAGAGAAAAGGTAGGAGATACCTGAGGACCAGCACTGGAGCTCATCGTCTGACCTTCAACCACACGTGCCAAGCCTACACACACATGTGATACTTTTTAAATGCTTATAGAATTTACCTGTTAGCAACTGCAAGCTAGCCATGTCAAATTTTTACTGCCATTATTTACCTTTATCCGTGTGTGTGTGTGTGTGTGTGTGTGTGTGTGTAGAGGCTGAAGCTAAGTTCAGAATATGAATTTCCAAATCAGACCTAAAGGAATATTCCCGTCGATGGTAATGATAAAAGTTTGGAAATGCACATCCCAGAAACGCTTTATGTAGGAAAATTGGAAGCAGAATTGGGATTCAGCTTCCAAAGCAGGCCCAGGAGGGCAGCTGAAGGATGTCTTCTCAGCCAGTCAGCAAAACCAGAGAGAACTTTCCAAGGCAAAATCTAAGAAAAAGAGTCTTTGCTGTGCTACAAGAAAACAACAAGATGAAACAACAAAAACATCTGAGGTTTATACCAATCAGTTAAAATACCTGAGACATTAATATTTGGGTTTCTAAGACTACACAGCAACAGGCACATAAAATATTTGTATCGTGCACATTAGGCTCTTAAAAGCTCAACATAAAATCACATATGTAGCAAAGCCCACTCTATTAAAACGCTACTTTATAGCTAGCTATGCAGCAGCAGGGCAGGAACAAAGAAAGCAGCTAGTATAGTAAGATGGTGAGGTCATCCACTTCCTTCTCTTTTCCATTTTCTCTATGTTATAAAGCTGTGAAAGAACGAAGAGTCCACGGGGATCCACCTAGGCTGAGTCCTATCACAATCTATTAGACAGATCTAACTCTGGCTAAAGGAATGAGTGAGTATAGAGTCTCCAAGACAGTGCTTGGGTTCTTTCTTGAGCTGAACTTCCTCCCTTGCTGAGGGCAAGGTCAGGGATTTTAACTAAGATAATTGTGTAGCTGGCATGGGGAATGACAGGCTAGTTTTGGGACTGATACAACTGTTTGCTATTAAGTTTTCCAGTACATGGCTAGGAGGGCTGTTATTGAGCAGGATTTTGACCATTAAACTTAGTTAACTGTTGCCTTAAACCTCTTACTGCTTAGCCCTCCATTATTTTAAAATCTGTTTTTTATCAAAGAAGAAGTAAAAAGGTTGACAACATAGATATTTCTAAAGTCTGTGGGTATTTTCTTAATTAATAATTCATGTGGGAGGACCCAGACCACTGCGGGCAATGCCACACCTCGATAGGTATTCTTGGGTTCTGTAAGAAAGCAGGCTGAGCAAGCCATGATGAGCAAGCCAGTCAGCAGCACCCCTCCACGGCCTCTGCTTCAGTTCCTGCCCCCGGGTTCCTACCCTACTTGAGTTCCCACCTTGGCTTCCTTCAATGGTGAGCTGTGAGCAGAAACTGTAAGCCAAATAATCACTTTCCTCCCCCAAGTTGCTCTTGGCATTGGTACTTATCACATCAGTAGAAAGCCAACTAAGAGAAGACCTAGAGTCTTCATGTCATCCTGTGAGCCAAGTCCCCCACACATTCCAGGATTCAACCTTTTAGGATGGTAATTGAGGATTGAATAATACTCCTTTCACGTTGTTGGAGTCAGTTACTCTTCACTCGTGAGTATAATCAATCCGTAGGAAATGTTTATTTTATCTTCTTGATTCATATTAAAGACAGTTTAATCAGAAGACATTTAACAGATATCAAATTATCATCTCAGTTTTAGTTCAGAAATGAAAATGTGGACGGACCCCATTGTGAAAAGAATAGGATGCAGTTTGATATTTCTGAAATTCCTGATGTATTTCCATATCCATGTGCTTCATCTAGAAATATGGTGCCACGGTCAGAGTGAGATGCGGCATGAATCAAGAAGGGTGACTCAGTAAATGAAAGAAAAATGTTAAGCTGAGCAAACTGGCACTGGTGCCTTTCTAATGAATGTGGGCATTGTACAAATAAAATATCCCTGGGCCTGGCATACAGTTCCTAACAAATGAATCCTGCGCTGTGATAGACTAGGTTTTTGGCTTAGAGAATGCTTGAATTCATTTTTCATTGCCCAGAATTCAGCAGCCTAAAATAATATGAAAGCGCATCTTTTCCCATGAGGGATTATGACAATATCTTAATTGTAATTGATGAGATTTCTAAAAATGAATGAGCAGGTTATAAATTACGTAACTCTGAATTCACCTTCAGGGTATGGGGAAATAGAGCTTTTGATGTATATAGTTTTGGGGGATGGGGGATGGGAATTGAGACCAGTGCTTCACTCAGTAAATGTTCTACCATGGAGAGTCACACTATTGCTGGAGAGCAGACGAGCTACTGTAACAAAGGGGGGAGGGGTAAGGAGTTACATAGGGTCCAGCAAACACTTAGTGTATTCTTACCACTCCTTAGCCTTAGATATCAGAAACACTGAACACTGATGTTGAGGTTCAAATATAGCTTAATGGTAGAGCTGAAATGGCAATCCGGTTATATGTCTCCTTCAGGGCTCTCTCTGCATGCTATCTGTTTTCACAAAGGGATTTCCTTGAGGCACACTTATCCTACAAAAATTGGTGTAACTCTAGAAGGCAAATTGAGAAAACAAATGTTTCAAGTGAAACAAAAGTGACTTATTTTTATACAATGTAAAATGTGCCCAAAAGGAAATGGGCTACTAGTAATGAATTTTACCATTAATGGAGCATATGGTGAGAACTTCATAGCTATTTCTAAGAATGTTACTGAAGCGAAGATTTTTATCATTAGGTAACCCTTGGAGTTCAACCAGTACAAACTATAAAAAAAATTGTCTGTTCTCATTTTCCTGTTTTGGCCAGAATTTAAGCATTTAAAACACACACACACACACACACACACACACACACACACACACACACACACACACATACACATATGAAACCTGTTCATGACTAATAAAAACCTAATCCCTCCACGAAAAAATGCTCATCTATGTTTTTTAACAAGTTCTCAGGACTGGTGAGAGTTCTTGAGGCTCGTCCATAGAATCTAAATCAGATGCGGTAAGATGAGAGCAAAAACAGGCAGACTAGTGAAGTGGGAGTGGAGACAGGTAAATCCCTGAGTTTCACTGGCTGGACAGCCTAGCCCACTTGGAGAATCCAGGGCAATGAGAAACAGAGATGGATAGTACCTGAGGGCTGCTCTTAAAATTGTCCTCTCTCTCTCTCTCTCTCTCTCTCTCTCTCTCTCTCTCTCTCTCTCTCTCTCTCTCTCTCTCTCTCTCTCTCTGTGTGTGTGTGTGTGTGTCTCTTTCTGTCTCTCACACACACACCACCACCAACATGGGGGAGAGAGAGAGATTTAGTTACCACTACATACTATATATATAGAGAGAGGGAGAGCTATTGCTCTATTCAGGTTTCTCTGTCTCTGACTCTGTTTGTCTCTCTCTCAGAATCTGAAGCTCAGGGTAATCAAAATCAAAGTCAAACGTGGTCACATATATCAAGATTCAGAGAACGGGAAAGGAAACTCAAGCTCAGCCTTGCCCAACTCCAAAGCCGGGTAATACTTGGTGTCATTAGCTTCAGCAACAATGAAACTCTGAGAGAAAGGAATCCGTGGAAGTCTGACCCCCATCTCTCACTCAGGATGCCCAATGCTGGACTTGTGAATCATTTTATTCCCTTTTCATCTTTGTTAATGGCCTTAATTCAACAAGTGATGGGAAAGAAGTTAACTCATAAAACTGAATCAAAATGAGAAGTGTGGAAGCCTGAAGGATCGTTCTTAAGGGATAAGTAATTTACCCTTAAGATTTCCTCCATGCCTCCCAACATCTCATTGCATATGTGCTTGTGAGAAAAGATAGTAGGAAAAGAAACTCTGATACAGTAATGCATTTCATTTTAGATTTTCTGAATAGGAAAACTACTGCATTTGAACCACAATAAATGCCAAAAATGATTTCGAGATCATTCTCTGGGGTAAGGTCTCGTTCCCTGTAATATTCTAATCTGTCATATTGACTGTTCCTTTGATCACAAATTAATAAACATTTTAATCTACTGAGAAGCCATATGTAACATCAATAGGATGCCCTTTGTTACAAGTATGGCTATGATGATAGGGCTTTCTCATGAATAAGGGATGTGTGTAGTGACACATAATGAGATTAGCATTTTGAATTATTTTTCTCTGTCCCACAGTAGCCTTCTTTTATTTAACATAGCACATGCTTCATGATAATGTCTCTACTCTCTAAATAGGAAAGGAAATATCCTCTATTTGCATACAGTATTTAAATGCATATTTATTACCATTTATCTTTAATGCTATCTTTTAATAATTATTTTATAGACATGAAGGCATAGCTTTCATAAACAGAGAAATAAATGTGAGATATTAATTTAGATATAGTTGACTCCAGAGTTTTTTAACTAATACTCAATGTGTAAAATTGGTTTGTGAAACAGAATGGTCACATCTATCGATTTGGATTTTATAACAAATATAGGACAGCTTTAGAGCTTCTAGGTTCATATAACTTATGGATAGCTATCTTAATCCATTAACCCCATGAGTCCCCAAAAGATGAACAGCTCAATAAGAACAAATAAAACTACCCAACCTGCACGTGCCACTTGACTAAATGATGGAGAACACTAAAGATAATGCATCTGTATACAGACATTTGAGAATGGCACGCATGAGACAACCCTCCCCCGGAGGACATGGTACTCCCCCTAAGACACAACTAAAATTCAGCAAGGAAAGATGAAACCTGTGACTTTAGGTAGCAGGAAAAGAATGGCTACAATAATACACAGCAAGAAGCTGTGGTGGGACGGGAACACATTTTTGTTGCTTTTGTTGTTGACTAGTGCTATCTTTGAGGGAAACGGGTCTTTATATAAGATCTATTCAAAGTAGTTCAGTCCGTGTAAGAATAATGATGCATAAAGCATCCTCACACATTTTATAATTTTACAAAGGACTCTAAAAAAAGAACGGTGAATGAGCCACATTTTTAGCATATTGAGACAAAGGAGCTCTGGCTCTAAGCAAATTGAAGAACACAGCTATCTCTTAATTATACAGTACTTAAACCTGCCTTTCTTACAGGTTTGGAAAGCCTTCCCACCCCACAAAAAGCACAGGCAGGTTTAGATGTATTTATCTATGCACATTGGTGGGCTATTTCATCTTTGCAGATACTGAAGGCCCTGTGATCTTCTTGAAATTTGAATAATATGCTATTAAACAAGATTTACATATTTTCTGGGAATAGCAACTTTTATATTGCATGCTGTATGTAGGAGGCTGCAAGTTATGTCTCCTGAAAACCATTATTGCTTGCCGTGACTAGTCATTTTTAACATTTACAAACCACGGTCTCATGGAGGATTTTTTTAAGTTTATTGTAATGACATGTTTCCATATATACATAATTCTTCTAGTTATCCAGGTTTATATGTTGTGGTTTAGTACAGTGACAGACATAGAGCAACACCTCAACATTTATTGCTTGTGTAATAAGGCTAAATTACACTCAGAACTTTGATGTAAAATTACCCTCTAGGAGAGTTAACCAAGAACCAACTCCAAATCAGATAAGAGCAGATAGAAAGAGAGATGACCAAGCCTGAGAGTGTATTCCTAGATGTCCTGCTAAGGGAAATTTGGGATGCAGTAACTTTACATAGGTCTGGAATGTGACCAAGGAAAGCATAGCTACAGCTATGTCTTCATGCCTCTCCACATAACCCAAGATCTGCAAGGTCTCCTAGAGCAGTCCTTCCACACGGGGGTCCCTAGAGCTGAGCTGTCTTTTAGTTCAATCTTAACTCACTATCCCAAGCCAAGGCTGAATCTGTCGGAATGATTACCTAGGGAAACGCAGAATTAGCGGAGCTTAAAGAATGCAGAGTAGAGACCATCAAGTTTGAGGATGAAAGCGAAGTCACAGAGAATCTCAGCTATTTTAGTCGCGATATCGATTGTGGAGCTGAACACATAAGGGTAAGTAGGCAGCCTTGAGCCACAAACGTGTAGAGCAGGAAGTAAAGGTGAAGGATTAAAGGGAAGATTGAAGAAGACGCTTGAGAGATTCACAAGTCTACCAAAGATAAGGGGCTTTCTCAAAGTATCCCCCGCCCACCGCCAGGTATTGAGTTTTTTGTGCTCCCAGCGATTATTCTGAGTGAGGTAAACACACAAGGTGGTCTTTAAGCAAGACACTACCCAAGCTATCATATATAAGCTCTGACTAGCGTTAGATGGGTACTGTGTAGTTTCATATGTGAACTCTGAAAGAGTAGGGCTTGTGAAGAAAAACAATTGAAGGGTGCTGAAGAGTGGAGAAATGAGGAGATGTTAGCAAAAAGGCACAGGCTTTCAGTGGTAAGATAGTAAATTCTAGAGACCTATAATAGAGTCATGAATAAAGTCAATGTATTGTAGACTTGAAATTTGCAGCGGAGTTATTCTCATGTGTACTTACCACACACAGAGAAATAGTAACTATAGTGGGTGCTGGATATGTTAATCAGCTTGATTTGGGTGGCCATTTTATAATATATGCATACGCCAAAACATCAAGTTCATACGGTTTTTTTTTGACAGTCACTTCAGTAAATCTGCAAAGAAAGGAATAAAATTTGAGTTATTTTCTTCCATCTTGTTACTTTGTGAACACTTGAGATTTGGAACTCTATTATTTTCCTTATATCTAAAGAACTTCTTTTAACATTTCTTCTAAGACACATCTCCTGGCAGCAAATTCCTTCAATTTGTCTGAAAATGTATTTTTGCCTTCACTTTTAGAGGGCAATTCCACAGGGTACAAAATTCTAGGTTGCTGGTTTGATTTTCTCAGCACAGTAAATATTTCATTCTACTCTCTTCTTGCTTACACAGCTTCTGAGAGAAACTGAGGGTAATTCTTCTGCATGCTGTTCTGGAAGCAGAGTGATTTTTTTCCTATGGTTCCTTTCAGGAAACGCCTTTCTTTATCCCTCATTTTCTGAAACTTGAGGATGTTATGCCTAAATAGGCTTTGTGATGTGTACCTCAGGGTTCTAGTTTCCTAGATCTATGGTTTCCTGTGTGGCATTTAATTGGGGATATCCTAACCAACCATTACTGTTTCGACTATGTCTTCTTCCTTATATTATTTTCCTTTTCTCCATTGCTATTTTCACTGTGGGCATTACACATTACACCACATTTTGTACCTGATCTACAATGTTTGGATTTGTTTTGTTGTGTGTTATTTACTGTCCCTTTTCTTTGCTTTGCTTTCTTTCTTTTTTGTTTTGGATTTTCAAGACAAGATTTCTCTGTGTAGCTCTGGCTCTCCTTGAACTAGCTCTGTAGGCCAAACTGGCTTCCAGCACACAAGACACACCTGTCTCTGCCTCCCAGGTTCTGGGATTGAACGCTTGTGTCGCCACCACTTGATTCTCTTCATTTTTCAGCTCAGTGTTCTTCAAGCTCAAGAACACGCTCTTCAATTGTGTCTACTCTACAGAAAAGCCCATCAGGGGATTCCAGTCCTGCTGTGGTGTTTTCATGTTGATTTAAGAAAAGGCAATAATGAGTGGCATATGAAGGGTTCCAGTGGATAAGGGAGAGGACATGTGAACATTTTCTACTTACATTGCCCATTTTTCTTCACATGCTCCCTCTTTTACCCTCTGGAACTCTTCATGTGCCACTCTTTATTTCCTTAAATTACTAATATGATCATTCCAATAGCCCTATTATGTCTGGTTCTAAAGCTTGCTCTTCAAGGTGTATGGCGAAAAGAATGTAGAGCTAGAGGGCTGGAAAGAGTGCTGAGACATGCTGTCCTTTGGACAGCAAGGCTATTGCTCACATGAACCCACGCCAGCTGTGGTTACATGCACACGATCAAGCCAGTTAAAAATTCCAGCATGCAAGGGGAAGGGGTCTCCTAAACCCCTACCCCTAGCTGACTAACTAGTAGCAGGTGATGGCTGCTGGACCAGGATGAGTCACTTTTCTTTAGAGGGTGGCCTCTAGTAGGACGCCTATGTCCCAGGGGGTAACACCCATGTGCATATGGACAGCACTGATTGTATTCCGTGAGTTATTTAAAAAGAGAAAAATAAGAGATGGAGATGGTATTGAGAGGGAGATGCCTTGAGGGCAGTGGTAGCACACAACAGTTGGAGAGAGGGAGTAAATATAAGATTCATTGTAATCGTGTATGAAATTATCAAAAAATTAATAAATACAACGTTAAGTTTTCTTGCTACATCAACAGCCATATCGGCGCTTCTTTGCATTCACTGCTACTGGCATTCAGGTAATTTTATTAAGTTTGTTAACGCACCCCACTCTAAAGTATCCACAGAACTGGATAAAGAAATCTATAACACTGCTGTTCAACAAAAAAAAATCCTTTATGATGCCAGCAGTGGAAATACCCTATAATTCTGAGCTGTCCAATACAACAACCACTACACGTGGGCTACTGAGCACTTGAAATTATAAATAGCCAATGTATTGCATAGTAGAGCTGTTGATGTTCAAGGGGGGATGTCAAGCTGCAGAGTATCTCTTGTTAAGTTATAAAATGACTCTCATAGATTGCCATACTCCTTAAAGCTCTGTGTTGGCATCTCAAAACTCTTTTTGTTATTTTCTAAGACTCACTGCTTCTTGACCCTAGAATAACTAGATATTCCAAGGAATGTAAGACTTTACCTCCATGCCAGGAATTCCACAATATTTGATGAACATGAATGCTTTTACATAACATATTTCAGGAACCTGTAGAGGTCTGATATTAAGTCCCATGGTGCTTTTAGACTAAGAGATTTCCTTCATACTATGAAGAGACTGTCTTAGAATGGGGTGATGCCAGTCATTGGTAGCTTCAAGCTTTTGCGCATTAGTTGTTAATTTATTTCAGATAACATGTAAATGATTTTATACATTCAGTGAAGATCTATAATTGAGAGAAGACTCTCTGCCTTCATGAACTTGAGGTTGTGGTAGGGGAGTTTATCAAAACATAAGCAGCTGTTTATTGAAAGAATAAAACTATATCAACAATGCCATATGTTGATATGTGATTCTAAAAATCAAGGCATCATGGCTATCTTAAGGTGCTGTTTGAACACAGACTGGAATGGAGTGAGTCAGTGGAAATGTTCTTCAGTTACCTGGAGCAGGAATTTCAAGGCAGAATCTAAAGCAGATGTGAAATCCCCCGAGGCTGAGACATGTTTTTTATACCCAGGAATAGTTCCTTCAGAAAATGTCTAGCTAAGAATCATAGTGTGGTCACAGAAGACTGAGAGGGAAGGAGGCTAAGAGTATGGGAGCCCTGAGCTATAGAGGAAGCTCCTGGGAAAGCCCTGCCAACAACCATGTAAGCCAGGTCTATACCTACAACAAGAGCTGAGCTAAGTCAAGGATCCCATTCAACCTGCCCCGTCAAAGCTCTCTAGTGACTCTGTGTCAGTCCTTCTCAGAGATTAATGGTTCAGAGTCGGAGACAGAACATACCTCTGTAACAACTGCTGCTTCTCCATTTAGAATTTATATCCTCAAATCTAAAGTCCTTTACACAGCTGATAGAGCCTTCCCTTTAATGATGTGTTCGACTTCACTCTGCCTTCCGACTCCTACCACTTGTCTTTTCTTTCAGTGATTTTTTTCCCAGTATTACTGTTCCGTTAACATCCAGAAACCCTCTTATCCCTCGGCCTTCATACAGTCAGTGATTCTCTTCCGACTGCAAACATCTCTGTATTCACTAGGCTTTTACTGGCTTGCCCGTTCCTGCTTGGTTCTTAGCTCCCTCGTGTGAGGATCAGCTGCCTTCCCGCCCAGCATCAAAGCACCCAACATCCTCCACAGAACAGCCTTCACTCACCCTTGGACTATATTTCTCCTAAACTGGTCCATGGAGAGAGAAGGGAAGAAACATGCCTGTGCCCACATTTTATAGTTCTAATACATAGTATAATGTTTAAAACAAAAGTTCCCAGTGCTTATTTAGTGAGCAAATGTCTGAAGGAATTAACTGAACCACCCTGTATCAATCTACAGAGAAAAATGTATTTTTTAAAAATGTAGCAGACTCTGACAATTATGTAGGCTAAAAATATAATGAATACTTTTTCAGTAAACAATTCAGCATCCTGACAATTTTTGCTGTTAACCTAGATTAATTAACCTTCTTAAATCGAATAATACATCGTGAATTATTTCCACATTTTAGTAAAATATGATAAATAACAAGGATGACTAATGCTTTCATTAATTTTTAAAAGCACATCCAAGCACCAGGCCGAGCAACAAGAGTCCAGTCAAAGAGAGGGAGGAGGGATTATATGGGCAAGGAGGGGTATCAAGATCATGATGGGGAAGCCCACAGAGACAGTTGATACTAACTTGTGGGAGCTCATGGACTGTAGACCAACAGCTGGGGAGTTTGCATGGGACTAAACCAGGCTTTCTTGATGTGGGCAACAGTGCTATAGCCTGGTCTGTTTGTGAGATCCTTGGCAGTGGGACTAGGATCTATCCCTAGTACATGAGCTAGCTTTTCGAAGCCCATTCCATATGGTAGGATACCTTGTTCAACCTTGATTCAGGGAGAGGGGGTGGTCCTGCCTCAACTGTGAATATGCCAAGCATTGTTGACTTCCCATGCCTTACCCTTTCTGAAGACTGGATGGGGGAGTGGTTTAGAGGGAGTTGTGAGGAGGGGAGGGAGGGGTAACTGTGGTTGGTATGTAAAATAAATTTAAATATAAAAAATAAAAATAAAAACAGTTAAATGTCTTCTTCGTAAATAAAATCACTGCTACATAAATATGTTCCATAAATTTTATAGTATACTCGATGTAATTGCCGTGCCAGTAAGTCCAAAATTAGAGGCCAGGTAGAAACTCAGAGAGAAGTTTATATTATCTTGATCTGAATCACCTGGAAATGGGGGTAAGGGGAGACTTACCCTGGAGCCTTATTGAATAATTTCTTCCCCAAATCTCAATTTTAATGTCCCAAGTCTTTTGGTGATCACCAGAATCAATCTTTACTTTAAAAGCCAACTGGTTGTAACTATTAATCCCATCTACAAAGTACCTTCATATCAATGTCTACACAGCTTTTGATTAAAAACTGAACAATACAGCCAAGAAATTTTAACCATAAAATTAGTTATCACATGTTCCCCTATAGTGTGGGAAGACATCTAGGAACTAGTTACATGAAATCTAGTCTCTAAAATAAACTAAGAAACACAGATGACAAACATTAGGTAATGGAGCACACAGAGGACAGGAGATAGCATGACAGGGTGTTTGCTATGAATAGGCTACATGTAAAATGATGAGCTTTAAAGTCAGATGCTGAACATAACAGCACAGACCTATAATCCTAGCACCTGGGTCCGAAGAATTGGGATTCGTGGTCTTGCTTGGCTACAGTTTGAAGAATGATACAAAGTACGTGTTTAAGGTAAGCTCTCATAATTAACCTTCAACTTTGGTAAAAAGCCTTTCTTTTCCTCCTGATCATTAAGGAAACAATGAGATTGGAGTAACTGAGGATCCAGGTAAGAGCAGAACCAACAGCAGCGAGCAGGCTCACCTCCCGGCTGTAATAACAGGTGTCTCCTTCAGCTTCCCTTTCCATTCCTCCAAAGTCTACAGTTGTTTCTCGGTAAAAACAGGGTGTTGTCCTTCCTGACTCCGTGATAATTCTGGAAGTTGGGAATTTCTCACAATTTAAAAAAATGTTGTATCTGAGTTGTAATAATTACATCCCTTATGTCTCTCAGACAGAAGCTTCCAGTCATGATTCAGTACTCACTGAGCAGGTCGGTAATTCCTATAACATCACCATCCTATGGTCCCAGATGATAATCCAGGAGCCAACACTGTAACTGCAAGACTCATTTCAAGGATGAACACCCCTGGGGTCACTTAAGGGTTGTCTGAGAGAATTAATTCCTTTCAACTTCTGCTGCAAGCTGGCCATATGGCCCAGACTCTCTGGGATGATTCTCCCAGGGCAAATGCTACAGGGTCATTTCACACCATTAGTCAGAATCACCTGGAGATACAGAGTGTAAGTGACCCATCTCAGTGTTAAGGTCAGGCACAAACAGAAAACTCTCATATCAGTGAAGATGGGGTGCCTTCGAGGTTTGCACACCGGCATTTTACTGATTGTTAGACATGTATGAAATCCAAAGAGAGACAGAAAGTATTCCATCTCCCCATTCAAGTCCTCAAAAGAATACACAACCGTTTTCACAAAAGAAGCCAAAAGCCAAGCAGACAGCCACGAGCACAAGTAAACTGCTATTGTAGTACTGCCAATGGCTAGTGAAAGTCACCAGTATTCTAAACACATAGAAGGGACTGAAGGAGTCTTGGACAAGTGTAGCAAGGAAGTCTTTCACTCAATTCAATGGATGGGATTTGTGTGACGGATGTGCAGGGATACCTCTCTGTTTTGACTTTAGAAAGCATTAAGGAAGGGTGGATGGAAAAAACCATAATCACCCTTAATAAACCATGCACCTATTACACTTTCACCTATGGTTTTCCTTCACACACTTTATTTTAGAGTTGCAATCACTGGCTGACATTTCATGCTCTGTTCGTTCAAAAACTGTGTCAATACATTTTTCACTATAACAAAGGTTTAAAATTGTTATGTTTCTTGTTATTAGTGCGTTTTTCTTGCTGTTTCTCTTCAAATGGTAGGAGACAGATATTACAGCAATCCAATGCCTTGTTACATATGGAAAACTTTTGAGGATCTGATTGCCAATGTCACAGTGGGGCATTTATTTTATTTTATTTGGTTTTTACGAGACAGGTTTCTCTGTATTGTTTTGGAGGCTGTCCGTCCAGCCCGGCCTCGAACTCACAGAGATCTGCCTGCCTCTGCCTCCCAAGTGCTGGGATTAAAGGCGTGTGCCACCATCACCCCGGGCCGGGACATTTATTTTAAAAGTAAAAAGAGTTATTGTCATGGAGATGGGCCAGTACTGGTAAGGCTTCAGGTAGTGGGTGTAGCCTAGGGATAAACATAGTTACAAACACAATAAGCACAAAACATAAAATATTTGAATGGTATCATCCCTGAAGTAGGATTGAGTTCTAGGCTCAAGGATACCTGTTATAAGAGTGATGCAGTCTAGTAGAGTCTACAGCACTGGAGCTATCTAATATAGGAAAAGATGCTGTGTAGAGTTTATGGTAAATTCCCGTTAGGGAATCAAAATGATTGCCTTGGAAGCAAGCCGGCAATAGGTAGCTAACATAAAACAAACTCAATGGTATTTTTGGAGGGTGTTTGTCTCATAATGCATTGTCTGGGCACTTTTTAATGCTACAGATCTTCTGTTTTATTGGAATTTCTGTGTGTGTGAGAGTGTGTGTCTCTGCATCTGTATGTGTTTGCATTTGTTTTTGGTTTTGGTTTTGGTTTTTTTAGGGATTTTTCCCCATATTTTTTATTTAACTTTTTATGAATGTCACTTTCAGTTCCCTCTCCTTCCCCTCCTCCCTCACCCCCAAGTCCTCCCAACCTCTTACCTCCACTCCATCCCCCCTCAATTGTGATCTCCTAATTAGATTGGGGAGGGGGAGAAGGGGAGGGCAGAAGGAGATGGGAGAAAGAGATGGAGAGAAGAGGAGGAGAGAGGACGACGAGGGAGAGCAGGAAGGTTGAGCCAGGGTAAGAATAGAGGAGAAACGGATAGGAGATACCATAATAGAGGGAGCCATTATAAGTTGGAGGAGAGATCTGGCACTAGTGAGATCTTCACAGATCTACAGGAATGACACCAACTGGCATTAAGGCTACCTTAAATGCCCTCCTATGATGGTGAGAATGATGACTGCCTTATAAGCCATCCTAGAACTCTCATCCAGCAGCTGATGGAGATGGAGGCAGACACCCACAGCTGTGAACCAAATTGAACTGGAACCCACTTGCAAAGAGGAGTGATGAGCAAGAGAATCGGGATCTGGCTGGCGAGGGATTTTTTTTTTTTTGAGACAGGGTTTCTTTGTGTAGATCTGACTTTCCTGGAACTAGCTCTTGATCAGGCTGGCCTCAAACTCACAGAGATCTACCTGGCTCTGCCTTCCAAATGCTAGGATTAAAGATGTGTGCCACCACTGACTAGCTGTCTTGTCTTTTTTCTTCACCTCTTTTTTTTTCCTGTTTGTTTTGTCCTATTCAGGTTTGTTTGCTTGTTTGTTTGTTTCATTTCCAGTTTCCTGTTTGTTTCCTAATGAGAGAGAGAGAGATTTGTGTGGATAGGTAGGTGGAGAGGATCTTCAAAGACTTGAAGGAGAGGAAACTGAGACTAGAATATACTGCATGAAAATATATATGTATTTCCAGTAAAAATTAAAATCATATAGAAAAGAAAGCTAATAATTGTTAGTGATGATTTATCATCACTTCTAACTTATATGACTCTTGAGTATCTTTTTCAATAGTCTTTAATATAAAATTTTGTCATAAGATTTAAGTCCAATAATCACTTTGTTAGAATCCCAATACACTGCTTGCTTGTTCCTCTGACTCCTATTTCTTTTTTTTAGATTACCATAGACTTTCCAAACATTCCAATTATTCATTCTTTAATATATCTACATTTAATCCAGTTCTTGTTTTCTTCCATGTAGTACACAGTGTGGTAGTTTGAATCGGTATAGACCCAGACGCAGGTGTTCAAATGCTTTACCCATAGAGACTGGCGCTATTAGGAGGTGTGGCCTTGCTGGAGTAGGTGTGGCCTTGTTAAAGGAAGTGTATCACTGTGGGGGTTGACTTTGAGGTCTCTCTTATGTGCTCAAGCCTTGCCCAGTGTGGCACTCGGTCTCCTGCTGATGCCTGCAAATCAATATGTAGAACTCTAAGCTCCTACTCCAGCACCATGTGTGCCTGCTGCGTGCTGATGTGTTTCCCGCCATGATGACAATGGACTAAACCTCTGAATTGTTAGCCAGCCCCAATTACATATTTTTCTTTATAAGAGTTGCTGTGGTCATGGTGTCTCTTCACAGCAAAAAGAACCACGAAAACACATGGCAATAGTAAGTGTTGGATAAATACATATTACTTTCTACTGTCTTTTATGTACCTTCTTATATATAAATAGGATAAAAATCCATCAATTTAATGAAAACGGAAGGTGATCTAGTTGGACATGTATGTCTTAGAAAGCATCAACCATGGTCATAGAGCCAGACAACAAATGAATAAATCAGATGATTTTCAATAATAATTTAGGATAAACCAAAGTTTATGTAGCTATAAACAAAATTATATATTGTTATAGAGAACAATTTTATTGGATAATTTGGAAAAGCTTTGAGAATATGACATCTAAGGTGGACCTAAAGTAGAGTACTGCCCTGAATAATAGGGTTGGTGCAAAACACATTCAATGTGGAAATAATTGCAAGTGGTGGAGTCCATCTTGAAACGTATGACAAAGGGTATCCAGTGAGTCTGCAGAGGACAGTAACAGAGATAGCTCTACAAAATGAAGCCAGGAAGGTAGACAGAGGCAAGAATTACTTATTGAAAGTCATAAATGTTAAGTGGAAAACACTATTTTACTTCACATTGAAACTATCATTCTTTAAAGAAAATAGATTGGGAACGAAGTGAGTGGGAAACAAGGAAATAGGGCACCAAGTAGGAGAATTGTATCTTCACATAAAAAAATATGGTGGTTCAAAAAAGAAAGAAAGAGAGAGAGAGAGAAAGAAAGAAAAGAAAGAAAAGAAAGAAAGAAAGAAAGAAAGAAAGAAAGAAAGAAGTCATTTGGAAGCCAGGGAAATTATAGTATCTAGTGTGTATTTTCACTAATGGGAATTAAGACCTGCTGCCCGTGACATGATGAAGGAAAGAAAGGAATCAAAGATGTCATCATCATAGAGCTGAGAACAATGAGATGTGAGATGAAGAAACAGAGGAGAAGAAGATGGGCACATCCCCAGCTTAGTGGCCGCGGTCCACCAACATTTACAGCCTCTCTGGCACAGCAGCGACAGTGGAAACTGGGGAAGGCGCCATAGTGAGGGAGGCGAAGGAAGGCTGCATCAAGGATGCAAAGAAAGGAGCTCAAGGATGGGTAATCTCTTTTATGTTTTACTTTTTTTAAATTTAAATTAGAAACAAGGTTGCTTCACATGTCAATCACAGGTCCCTCTTCCTTTCCCATAGACTGCCCAGGCCTAGTAACTGGAATCCACATTCAGAGGGCTTGGTTCAGTCCAATGCTGGTTCCCCAGCTTTATGACTGGGGAATGTTCAGTTTTATTTCTACCAAAAAAAAAGGAAAAATATTTAAAATGTAACACCTCCCCCATACTTTACTCAGTGAAGATTGGTAATAGTGTTTGATTTGCTCACTCACCTTTGCAATTTTTTCCCTGGAATATTTTTATTCTTCTTCTTATATCTTCTCATGGCTAGTATATAAAAATAAATAAATCTTCTTGTGGCTTGAAGGTAAATAGAAAAAGACTGTTCATAGGAGGATTTTCTTCTAACAAGTTATCTTCATTTGCTCTGGATCATGTCTTAAATGACTTGGCAGTTTGGGGTCAATAACTGACTATGAATAGATATTGTGAGTAAATCCCCAGGTTCTTCAGTAACACCAGAAAATTTATTACAATAAATGAGAGTTTTGTAGTGCAATAATTAGAGCTCTTGACAATGATTTCCTATGCTTTGACAATTGCTGGCATTTCTGTGACAAAAATAACTATCATATTTTGAGAATACTGTTAATAATAGAAAGAAATACAGGATTGAAGCATAGACATACCAATTGTTTTACCATAAGTAGTTAACTATTTTCTTTATTATTTAAAGTTCTAGAAGTGTTCTTTTCCTTCCTTCCCTGAGTACAGGTAGAAAGCTTTTTCACAGTTTTTACTTTTAATTTGGAAGGTGTGCTTTATTATTTGTTTTTGCAAATACTGGGTAGCAATTAAAATTTGAGATCAGCCAGACAGAAATTTATCAGTAAAAAGCAGGTGTTAGAATGCATATCGGTTTGTATAGTGTTCCACCATGCACAGTCCCTGGGTTCTGTCGCCCAACACCACAAAAACCAAGTGTGGTGGTGAGCACAATTTAGGAAGTAGAACCAGAAGTTGAAGGTCATTTCTAGATCCATAGCAAATTCTAGACCACTATGGAATACATGAGATCCTTGTCTCAAAAAATAATTTTTAAAGTGACCCATGACCTCATCAGAAATAGTTTTTAAATGTTTTTATGTATGACTCCTTATAAAAGTTTTGGTATGTGTTTCTGACTCTAAAGTTCATAGCTAAGTAAAAGTAGACTTAGCTTCAGAAAACAGCTCTTAGTGCTTCTCTTTGGTTGCATTGATCTTTCTGTTTTTAAATAAAATATGAGTTTTTGTAGAAAATCCAAGTTCTCAAGAAACACCTCTCAACATCCATCTTGTCAATATTAACTTTCAGGAGTACATCCAGGATGCATTTTGAATCTTTAGTTATGACATTTCCTAATGTCAGTGAAGATGTAGTATGGTCTTTCCATGGTTCAAACTTGTCATTTAGTCGATTACTATTGTTGAGCACCTAAGTACTTTGCTGTGATTTTTGTGTTTCGGTTGCAGGGGACAGCCGCATAGTCTCATCTCATCAGTTTATCTCCTTTTCTGCCCTTTATATCATAGTAGTTCTCTCTTAAATTATGGTCGCCTGCTCTTGAAATTCAGATGATGGTGGCGATAAATATTTATGATGTTAACATCCTCCCACGGGGCATTTTGGTCCTTATTCTTCTCCTTGGTTTTCTTTTCTAAGGAAGTTGGCATCGTCAGGTGAGGTCATGAAACACTGGAATAAGTAAGAGGGACCTCGTATAGTTAGACAGTTAAGTAAGAAGTAAGTAAGTAATCTCGTGTGCATACATTGCCACAAAATGCAAATAAATCTATGGAGACAGAAGCCTTGTTTTGGCTGGGGATGAAGCGGGGCAGAGGGGTGATTATGGAGATGAGAGATTTTGGAGGTGATGACTATGGTTACACATGCCACAGGTTCATTATCTGTGTCCCATACATCCTCTGTCTATCATATCTTGATAAATCTGTTAAAGCAAGCCAAGAAGAAACATTAGTAATTTTCACTTACTTTTCAAATGGTGACTGAATTATTATCTGTTGAAATTTTCTTTTCATTGTGTAAAGTATTTTATCACAAAACCCCCTCCTCCTTCATTTTATTTTATTATTTGTTTTGTCTTCACAACAGTTTGATGATATGTTAAGTAGGTATCTTATTCATATACACAGATGAGAAAACTGAGAGTCAGGGAATTGAAATTTCCCTGGCACAAAAATCTGTCAAAAATCAGGCTTAAACAGAAGCAAGATGGATCAGTGGGAAACAGAGATTGCTACCAAGTCTGACATCTGAGTTTGATCCCCCAAAGCTCACATGGAAGAAAGAGAGAACAGACTTCCAGAATGTTGTGATCTGACTTTCACTCCTCTGATGTAGTAAAGATTCATCTTCCTCTACATAAGTAAATAAGTAAATGTAAAAAGGGGGTTTTAAAGCATTGGCTTTAATTTTTACACTGTGCAGACCTTACCTTCTGAGTAGTTTTCTACAACACATCGTCACCAGATGAGTACACCTTTGGTCTCCTCTTTTCGTAATTCCTAATTTGATTCCAGGTATAGACAGTGTATGAATTTGGAGTTATCAGCCAGGTGTTGTGTCACATATTGATAAGCCCAGTACTAAAGAGACTGGAGGAGGAAGAAGAGGATTGTGAGTTCAACAACAGCCTAGGAGATTTGAGCTTCAAAGGAAAGAAGGAAAAAAATACATTGGAGGTATAATTGTAAAAATATCATTACCAAAGCATGCTGAGTTTTTATCTAGAAGAACTAAAACATGGGCTTTACAAAATATGTACTTTCCACTTACTTTCACAGCATCTATATTAGTTAAAATACCAAAAGATGGGAGCAACCCAACGGCTGAGTGTAACAACCATATGATATTTGCATATACATCCTTGAAGAAGATGATTCTGCCAAGTACTGCCCCATGGAGCCTAGATAACATCCTACTAAGTAAGATAAGTCCATCAAAAGAGGGCAAATAAATTTTTGTGCTTTTACATGAGATGTTTAAAAAGAGTCAAGGGTATTAGGGACAGAAAATAGAACTTTGGTTTCCAGGAGTTAAAAGAGCAGGGAACTAAATTTCACTTTGATAAAATAAACAGAGTTTTGGAAATAGATAGAGATGATCAATGCACAAGGAAAATTTCATTGAACTGTACACTTAGAATAAATAAAAGTGCAAGTTTTTGTGTGTATTTCATCACAATTAATTTTTAAAATATATGAGTTACTTTAAACACGTTTATTTACTTATAAACTGGGATGTTTAGTGATTGTACTGGTCTTATTACAAAATAGATACAAAGCTTCAATTATGTATTTACTTCTGAGCATGACAGAGCTCTCTAGCAAACTCAAGTGACGGTGAGCCTAGCTGCTGGCAGGTGGAATGGAGACAGCATGTATGTGTCTTCCTTTTGATGTGAAAAGTCCCGCGAATTGGAGCTTTGTTCAATTGCAAAAGTCAACCTCCGTGTTTCACCAGTGCTACTGCAGGCTTTAACTGAACGAGACATCTCATATCCATCTATTTTTCTTTATCTCAATTTCCATTACCCCAATCTAGTTCACCATGTCATATTTACACACCGTAACATGCTTGTCACATTTAGAAACTGTAACACGCTTTCTTTTTGGCCACCAGTCACCTCCCAGATCATGACATGGAGATTTATTATTTTTATACATGGTTGGCCTTATCTTACGGTCCTTTTTGGCTAATTTTTATAATTTAATTTAACCTATTACTCTTCATGAATAGCATGTACATTTTTCCTCAGGACTTTTTACCTTTCTTTCATTCTGTATGTCCCATTCTGTGTCTAACTGACTGATGGCTGCCAGGCTGGCCCCAGCATCTTATTTTTCACCCTCATTTTCTTTCTCTTCTCCTCTTCACCGATCCTAGACTCCTTCTACTTATTCTCTCTGCCCGCCAGCCCCACCTATCCCTCTACTGCCTAACTATAAGCTGTTCATCTTTTTATTAGACCAATCATGGGTCATAGGCAGGCAAGGTTAAATGACAACACATGTTTACTTAATTAAACAAATGCAGCATAAACCACTAAACGAATGACTGCATCAACAAAAATGAAATGATACTGAAGCTGACATTAGTGAAGGCATGCTTTGTCTATTAAGTAAACAATTATTATTTATAAGGATGAGGAAGATTTCTGTGTACTGTTATCAAAAGAGAAAGTTTACACAGCAATATATTACAACAATATTTTTACAAATTTTGAACAAGCATGTATGAATACAGTATGTATGTATACATATATAGATAGATATAGACAGATAGAGAGAGAGAGATAATACTAATATAACTGGTTATAGTCAGAAAAAGAAAGTATTTCAGAGAAGTAAGGAATTGGAAGATAGAAAATATCAGTTTTTTATTTTATTTACTTTTATTACATAATGAGTTTTTAATCTGATAATATTAATTTTGTGTGTATACCTCAAAATCAAATTTACATTTTGTTTGTTGTACCTTAATTAACTGTTTTGAAAATAATTTGGTAAATTAAGTAATCAACTAGGAGTAAAACATTACCAAAATCAATATATGGTATAAAATACCAATGTTAATATTTAGTGATTAAGACTTCAACCTGACATTGTTAGATAATAATACATTTTCAATAAGTTTCATGTTTTTGCTGTTTCAAGAAAACAAATCGTTTGTCACTATCATGCGTTTTCAGGGCTGAAATATTGATTTTTTTATTTCTGCAGATAATAAATATACTTACGAATTTTACATTTCACTTAGCAACATTGCACTTGATGACCAGCACAGAGACATGAGAAGACTGTGCAGTCAGGCAGAGAGGACAGATTCCTTGACTGAAGAATGGATAAAGAAAATGTGGTACATTTACACAACGGAGTACTACTCAGTGATGGAAAAAATGACATCATGAAATTTGCAGGCAGATGGATAGAACTAGGAAAAAAATCATTCTGAATGAGGTTACCCACACACAGAAAGACAAACATGGCATGTACTCATTCATACGTGGATATTAGATGTAAAGCAAAGGATAATCAACAGCCCCAAAGAAGCTAGGCAACAAGGAAGACCTTAAGAGAGACATACACTGAGGGCCCCATGAAGGGGAAATCGATAAGATCTCCAGGTAAACTGGGAGGGAGGGGAAGGGATGGGGATGAGAACATGAGGGATGGGGATGATCAAGTTGGGGAGGGATGGAGAAGGAGAGCAATGAAAGATAGATCTTGTAGAGGGAGGCATTACGGGGTTAGGGAGAAACACAGTGCTAGGGAAATTCCCAGGAATCCACAAGGGTAACTCAAGCTAAGACTCCTAGCAATAGTAGATGGGGTGCCTACCCTAATTGTCATCATAGAACCTTCATCCAGTAACTGATGGAAGCAGATATAGAGATCCAGAGCCAAGCACTGGGCTGAGCTCACAGAGTTCAGTTGGAGAGAGGGAGGAGGCTTCATATTAGCAAGGGGTGTCAAGATCATGATGGGGAAATTCACAGAGACAGCTGACCTGAGCTAGTGGGAGCTCATGAACTCTGGACTGACAGCTGGGGAACATGCGCAGGACTAAACTCGGTCCTCTGAATGTGGGTGACAGTTGGTGGCTTAGTCTGTTTGTAGGGCCCCTGGTAGTGTGATCAGGATTTATCCCCGGTGCATGAACTGGTTTTCTGGAGCCCATTCCCTGTGGTGGGATGCCTTGCTCAGCCTTGATGCAGCAGGGAGGTGCTTGATCCTGCCTCAACTTGATATGCCAGGCTTTGTTGACTCCCTATGGGATGCCTTACCCTCTCTGAGGAGTGGATGGGGCATGTGAAGGGTGTAGGGAAGATCAGGAGGAGGGGAGGGAGGGGGAACTGTGGTTGGCATATAAAATGAAAAAAAATTTAAATATAAAAAAAGAAAAAAGTAATTAAATTTTTCTTTAAAAATAAAATTAGACAGCTGACCCTTATTAGCTTAAGCCCTTCAGTCTAATAAACTTATTATTTAGCTATGTTTATCCTTATTGACGGGATTTGAAATGGGAGCTTTGTCACACAGAACAGGCACAGGTGCAAGATAAGTCTCAGTGCTCAAGGAAGAGTGCCAGGCAGCCTTGGGGACTTCTTCAGTCCTGAGCTGCAAGTGGCTTACTTTTCTTTTCTTTCTTTTTTTTTTTTTCCGTGACAGAGTCACTCTTTAGTCCCTTTCATTTTTAATCGTTGCTACCAACAGTTGTACCCACTTGTGAGTTAGGCTAGCCTACCTGAAGAGTAGAACAGTATCCCTACCATCCACTTCATAGTCCAAGAAGAGGATCACCCATGTGCCTCGTGGCACAAGGTAGCCCACGAACAGCGCCTTGTGGCCCCAGGTTAAGTTGGAGTGATGGGAAAGGAGATTTTAATGGTGTTCTAGAGACCAAGCTGCACAATTTTAGTCCATTAGGGCTGAATGAACAATTTTCAGCACCGTGTGGCTGGCCATCAGCTCACTGCTCTATTCATGAACCTGGATTTCTAGAAGGCGTTTTCTTGTCCTGACAGTAGGCAGATGAAGTCTTTACCTCCAGTTCCTGACTGTAGGAAGAACAATCCTCCTCTTATCCTGTGACCCCCCCCACGCTGACACTAAGACAGGAGATACTACTTTCTTAAACAATTTAGAAGAAAATCCTCTGGCCTCTCCCCCTTGCTCATGCTGCCTACAGAAAGGTCTTAACAGTGCAAGAGAATCACCAAGAGGAAGGCCACCACCCTTCTCCAAGGACATGCTGTCCCTAAGGTTATGCGCACTTGTTCTCTTCTCTCTAGAAGGCACAGTTAGTTCTGGTTTCTCTCTGACTGAGCGAATAGCTAAATTCAATTGGAGAGAAAAAAAAAAAATAAAACAAACACAAGTTCATTCAGACCTTGAGTCCAAACAACAGGCATTTTTCCAACATCCAAAGTAACATTGCTCAACATGGTAAATCCATCTTCTCCTTGTTTCTCTCACTAACAGCATAAAACCCCTGGAGTGTTGCGTGTAAAGTAAACATTAGACTGAAAACAACAGAGAAAAAAATGCAGACCTACTAGAGACCACATGACTCAAAGGATACGATAGTGGTGAATTTACACCTCGTATGAGAAACCTGGAAATCTGGAAACACTAACGAAAGCAAATAAGAAAAACTCCAGCACAAGACAGACCACATTTATAATGCCACAACGCCAGGAAAAAAGCAAATGTAAAAGGCAGAAATTTTAGAACGTAACACCTTATGCCAGACGAAGAATTAGAGCTACCCCTGTCCCATTCAGAGGCCAGTTGAAAGTGTACGCTATACCTCCACAGGGTTGCCATGAAGGTTCTCAGCTCTCCAATAGTATCAAGTGGAGATACCTGAGGTTTTTTTAAACGCCACACAGTATCCAAGAGGTCCTCTCCCTTCATCATGTCACTGAAGGCCATGTGGGAATCCCACTCTCTCACCCTCTGCCTTGTGGCAACAGAGCAGCTCCTTCCTTCACTGTAAGTATCAAAGACTGCAGAGTCTTCACCACCCAGGGTTGACAAAGCCATCCTATTCCTTCTTTGCTGTCAGAGGAGACCGTGGAAGGAGCAGGAACACTGTGTCCCCTTTCTCCCAGCCATGATAGGATCAGGAGAGATCTAACAGAGAGAGAGCCTCAAATCGCTCCATCATTCACCAGCAGTAAGGCAGCCCTACCCTTGCCAAAGGGTAGCTCATAACACAGTTGTTATGAAAATGCTCAGGCTACAATAAAATCACCCATTGCACCAAGGACCAGTGAAATCTCAACAACAAAAGGGAATCTGCAGGTGATAACAGAGGAGACACAGTTACTACTGTTGTCTTGTAGAATTTAAAAATGCACAATTCTAACAACTTTCAGAACACTTTCCAGGAGAGATTATATCCAGAATATGGTGGAAGGGTCTGCGATGGGCAGACCACACACAGATTAGGATCTCCATGTGGTGCACATTTCCTTCTGTTTAAACCTAAACCTCACTGCAGAACGTGGAAGGTTGTCTTAGAGGTCGTTGAAATCTTTATTTTTCTTTTCCCATTGTGACCAAACTGCATAAATCTCTTCTTGCTGTTTTTTCACTACTAATTGTCCAATAGAGGACAGGTAACTGAACCTAGGACATTAGGGCAACCAGAGCCATTGAAATCAGCCTGCCAAGTGAGTCTTGGCAAGGCTGTTAGTAGACAACTGCTTTGGGGCACAACAGACCTTTTTTTATTTGCTTGTATGCTTGATTTTCGAGACAGGATTTCTCTATGTAGCTTTGGGGGCTATACTGGCACTTACTCTGTAGACCAGGCTAGCCTCGAACTCACAGTGATCCGCCTGCCTCTGCTTCTCGAGTGCTGGGATTAAAGGGGTGCACTACCATCGCCCAGCAAGGGGCACAACAGATTTTATAGGGAGGCAGAGAATTAGGAAGGCAACCAACCAGCAGATATATATATAAGAATTATCTAAACTTTCAAAGCTGTCTTGTGAGATAGAAACAGCCATTCTCATTTTAAAAGTCTAAGCTGATATTTGAAAATGGCAAACAACCCCCACAACTCTTAGCATGTCTTCGCCATACTGTGTTTCTCCCCAAATATTTGCTTCAATAATTAATTAATTAGATGTGGTCTATAGTTGTTGTGATTAAGTATTCATTGTCTTTCCATATGTAAGTTAATTGACTACAGAAAGTGTTTGCTGGTACAAAAGAAATGACTTTTCTCCCCTGAGATTCCAAGGGCTAATTTAGGACTGAGAAGTAAGTACAGCACTGTTTAGGATTGGAGCAGAGAGCAGGGTGAAAGGAAAAGTTCTCTTTTCTCAGGAAGCTGACAGTGTGCTTCCCAGCCGAGACCCCACAAGTCTTCTTCTGCCTGGATCCCTTAGTTCAGGCAGACTGTCATCACTGTGTCTGGAAGATGCAGCTCCTGTCCCTGAATTCCTGATTTTACACATGCTGCCCTTGAATCTGGACTGCCTCCCTCCCTTTTTACCTGATGTAACAACCACCTTCTTTGTGCTACAAAGCTGAGTTCCCAGCCATGTTCTATGTGACACACACCCCCCTGGAATAAAAGGAAAATATCTTGTTTCCACGTGCTGTCTGTCCTATGGATGGTCTGGGACAAACACGTCAGTTGTCAAATGCATTACATGAATTACACAGGGAAATGAGCTGGGCTGTGATGAGTTCATTCTTTAAGGGAAGTGGTAGATATGTTCTTGAGATTGATAACGACTAGAGCCAGACGAAAAAGGGATTTAAAACAAAGATTGCTGAACAAAATATATGGCCTGCCCCTCATAGACATGGATCCCTTCCTTTAGTGGCTCCTAACTCTGCAAAGGGCACATAGCAATCTAAAGTCTCCTTCATATTTGTTTTTCTTTGAATAATTTTGTCTTGAGCCGTCTTACTTTTAATGTTATCCCTGCTTCAATAAGTTATATTGACAACAAGCAAACATATTACATTTTTCCTAAAATAGTGGTTCTCAACCTTCCTAATGTTGCAACCCTTTAATACAGTTCTTCATGGTGTGGTGACCCCCAACCATAAAATTATTTTTGTTGCTACTTAATAACCATAATTTTGCTACCATTATGAATTGCAGTATAAACATCCATGTTTTGTGATAGGTCATAGGCAAAACCTATGAAAGAATTGATTGTTTCCCAAAGGGGTCAAGATCCACAGGTTGAGAACAGAGGCAGGAGGCTGCAGGTGGCTGGAGCAGCAGCTGGGAGTTCAGATCTTGGACCACAAGCAGGAAGCAGAGGTTGCACTAGGGATGGCAGGAAGCTTTTAGTCTCAAAGCCTTCCCCCAGGCTACATGGCCTCCAACAAGGACACACCTCCTAATCCTTCCCAAACAGGTCTGTCCCCTGGGACCAAGTATTCAAATGTGAGTCAATAAGAGCCATTTCTTTCAAACCACAATATACTTTAATCTAACAGAAGTTTCTAAGTACAAACCTAACTGCTTGCTGGTAAAAACATGAGAGAACTCACATCTGAGTTAAAACCCAGTAAGGAACCCTTTTAGGAATTTCTTTTCTATTGCTTTCCCATGAAATGCTAATTGTTCATGTCTACTATATGTCATCGTATTTAGTTCATATTTATGCTTTATAAACAAAAGACAATTTTTTCTTTACATAGACAAATCTCCATCTTCTCATGGGCTTATGGCTGTGTGGAGAACCATAGTGTAAAAGGGGACCCAGGAGTTGGGGATATGGCTCAGTTACTGCAGTGCTGGCCTAGCAGGGAGTCTTGGGATCGTTCCTCACCAGCACATAAACTGGGGATGATGGCATACGCCTGTAATCCCAGCACTGGGGACACCCTTTTAGAAGGATCAGAAGTTCAAGGTCATCCTCAAGTACTAAGTCAGTTCAAGGATAGCCTGGACAAAATAGACCTGTTCTTTTTGTAAATAAATAAACAAACTAAATAAATATGCAGCACTCATCTACATTGCACTGGATTCTTTGATCCCTAAATAAATACATAAGTGAAATGAAGTGCTCATCTGTGCTACACTGGACCGCTTGGCCCCTTTGGTAGAGACGACGACATACTGTTTCTTCTGCTGTGAAGAAACCCAGTTGTCACATGACACTGAGAATTTGAAGAGAGATTAGAATATGAGTTGGTGATGCTTTCACATTAATTTACTTCTGAAAAACCTTCTGTCTAGCTTCACTTCAATTTACTTAGTAATCCTCTAAATTATATCGTGCTTATGGCCTAGATTGTTGCCAAATATTGAGAGAAGTTCTCATGGTTTTTACAAGCTTGATAGAACTGGTTTGGAAATCTCTAAAACTGTCTTCACACAAGGCGTTTGCACGCAGACGTCAGTGGAATCAGGACTATGCCATCTCATGTAGTTTCACTTCCCAGAACCCCTCCCTACACCCCAGTTTATTGTGCACAGCAATGGACTCTGGTTCTGCATCCCAACACCTGTGCCATGGATGCAGTTGAAACTGCAGAACTTTAAAGACAAATACCATTCACTCTGTAAATCTCTGTCTCCTACAGCCCTTCATAGATGATGTCGGCAAGGAGATTTACGATCACACTGCATGAACACCTTCTGAGTGTGCCAAGGAAATAGAAAGTTGAAGTGGTCATAGTAATTATCACTTAGACAACCCCACTCTGCTCTCCATAGACATTTTCGCTCAACACATATTCACCAGTCTTTTCTTCATTCTCCACTACTTCCATTTCTTTTCAAGTTCTTGTCTTGGTAATGGAAATCACGTGGACAGCAGCCAAATACTTTATTTTTAAAATGTAATGATCCCTCATGAGACCAAATCCTTGTTCAAGAGTTCACTGGAATTCAGGGCTGTTGGATCTGAAGTGGCTCCCAGAATGCCAGCAATGGTGACAGTGTCCCACGTGGAAGGGCTCTGGTATACAGAAGGGTCACTATTGGAAGTATCGAGGGTTGATATAGAATAGAAGCCCAGAGTTATCCTTCCTCAGGGATCTCTTAAGAAGTGTTTATATTTTCAGTCACCCAAAAGGTCAACCACCTCAGGCAAAGGTCATCTAGTTCCCAGTTTATCTGCACTGCCAGGGTATCAGCTCAGAGCCCATCCCCACTGTCACATAAAATCTAGTTGCTTTCTGCCATTTTATTTCTCTGTCCCCAAAAGATAGCTTTGGCAGTTTGATCCCTACTAGACCTTTCTAATTACGGAGGGGTCTAGCTTGGTGGTTTCACTGCAATCTCACTTCCAAGGACTACTTTCAAGTTCATTAAATGTTAAGAAAATTCTCTAATAAGAATGACTAGACCCTAGCACCTTTGAGATTCCATATCACTATTATGATTTCAAAATAATATTTTATTTTGTATATAACCAGAACCTTAAAATCTGTCATAGTATGCAGTTCAGAGGACACGACAGAGCTGTGGTAAATAATTTTGTATTGTAGCCATTCACCTCAGCATTTGCTAGAGAACTGGCTTAAACAATTCCAGCTCTTCTGTAGGTTTTTATACTGGTCGATAACTGTGAGATTGGAAAACTTTGTACAAACACAAAGAAACTCTTCACACAGCAAAAGGAATTACCTTTAAAATAGAAAGTATCAGCTGGGTGGTGGTGGCGGTGCACATATGTAATCCCAGCACTCAGGAGGTAGAGGCAGGTGGATCTCTGTGAGTTCAAATCCACTCTGGTCTACAGAATGAGTTCTGGAACATCTAGACCTCTACACAGAAAAACCTTGTTTTGAAAAAAATTCCCACCCCCAAAAAAGTCAAATATCTCCTGCAGGTTAATTTCTCCTTTCCCCATCACACCAGACCTTCCCTGGCAAAGCTTCAAGCTGTCTTTGTAGAAAGGTAAAAGATACTGAAAGTTGTCTCTAGGTCCATGGTTCTATATGTTGACTGCATTTCAAGTCATCTTTCTCTGAGGTCTACTACCCTCCTGGGTTATGTAAACTTGTCAGTTTTCTTTCATTCATGTCACTTGGTAGCCATTCTCTCTGTCTGGCTGTTATGTACTTTCTCTTCCTGATGACTGTCTTAGTTAGGGTTTCTGTTGCTTTGAAGAGATACCATGACCATGGCAACTCTTACAAAGAAAACATTTAATTGGTGTGACTGTCATGCAGTGGTATGCTACCTGCCACCATGCCTCACCACAGATGCAGAAACATGAGACCAAGCAAACATGGGTTGCAGCCTCTAAAACACAAACCAAAACAACCTTCTTTTTTTTTTTAATTAACCTCACGTCAAGAACTTGTCATGGTAATGACAATGTGATTTATGTCACGCCAGAGCATATCTCATCTAACTGCTCCATTGAGGTGTCCTTGTTGATAGACAGGTTTGTCCCTCCTCATATTTGGTCTTTGCTGTCTCAGAGCAGTGTTAAAACACCAGAGTTATTGTTACATGATGCATGCAGGAATTGATTTGTGCTACATGAGACTGCTGATATTTTGCCATTTTCAACCTTCAGATATGGCCACTCTTGTTTACATTTTATCTCACTCTAAAACCACTTCTCAAAATTCTGTCAAAACTCACCATTGGGGCAAGGGATGTGAGGACATGACTCTGTTGATAAAGTGCTTGCCTAGAAGTACAAGCACTTAAGTTCAGGTGTCATGGTACCCATGTGAATGCTGGGTGTAGTGTTGTAGTCTATCACTCCAGGATTGGGTGGGTGTGCACACAAGTGGATCCTTGGAGGCTTCTGGCTGTCCAATCTTTCCAAAGCAGTGAGCTCCAAGTTTAGGAAGGAACCCTGTTTCAAACAATAAGGAAAATAGTGAGAGAGAAGTACACCAAATGCCAACCTCTAGCTTCCACACTTCTGTGTACTGCAGCACAGCCAGAAACACATGCACAACTCTCTCTGTTGTCTCTGTCTCTGTGTGTGTGTGTGTCTCTCTCTCTGTCTCCCCCCCCTCACACACATACACACACTTCACTAAGACAGAGACAGTATACTCAGCAAATATTTTTTTCTGAACCTTTGTATTTCCTGACTCAGTTGCCACTGGGTGGAAACTTGTCTGCAGTCTGGTCAGGAAAACAACAAAAAGGTAAATAGGAACATGCTGTTTTTTGGAAGGTAAGACTGATAATAACACATGCATCTTTCCAAGCTCCCAGCTTGATAGTATTATGAAAGAGACATGATTCTTGACAGTATTGACATGGAGGGCAGAACCTCAGTCTGGTCCTCCGGCTGACTCAGGGAACAGATTCCTACCCTGATATGCCAAGCCCACAAACAAGGACAGAGCTGCTACTGGGCTGAGCCACGGGGATTTCTGCTTTATGTCCAGTCAGATAAAATAAAATAGCATAGGAAGCAAACTAAGAGAAGTAAAGAAGAAAACAGACACAGTCAGATTACATCCAGGGCAAAAGTCATGTGTCCTCCATGCTCTAAAACGAGGCTGCTTCCTTCCTTCCAAGATTCTATGTGGTTGGCCAAAATGTCATTCCCCTTTCAAAGTTCTGCAAATCCATCAGTGCTTCCAATGGTCAATATGCATCAAATGAGTGCACTATTTCAGTCACTATTCATGAAGCCATACTTCTGGAAAGTAGAGGAGAGCTACATTAACTCCAGAAGGTTCAAAGCGTCTGCATGGCAACAGCTGACTCCAGATCAAATGCGTTTCTGTCTCCAGAAGGTTCAGTTTATAGGGATTCAAAACAACAGAAGGATGGCAAGGTAAACCACTTACCCTGGGCATTTATCTCTAATAGGCTCGTTTAAAAGATATTATTTTAAGTAATGTTAAATCAAAGTCTAACAAACCCACGAGAGCAAATTTATCATTAATAAATTATTGTTTGGGAGGTAACAGTAAGACTTCCAATAATCCAACTTCTGACACCAAAATGATGCTACAATGATAAACGGCACACTTACTGATAGTATAAGTATTTATTGTAGAAATTACTCACAAGAGAAAAACAAGCAACCCAGATGAGCCGAGTATTTTTCCGCCACCGAACTGGAAGCCGGAAAGAGGGCGAGATGTTCTGCTGCTCAGTCTTTTATTCCTTCCTCTGTACACGCCCCTATCCATGCCCAAAAGTGGGCCTGGCTAGTGACTTAGTTCACCGCCTACATCCGTATATGTCTTTAGTCACACCTAAAGTGGGTGTGGTTAGCAGTATGGTAAACCACCCTTTTATTACCTCATTTATATGCGCCTCTAATAAGTCACATGACTAATGACGGAGTACTGTTTCCTCCTACACACGACAGCAAATTTAACATTAATAAATTATTGGTTGGGAAATGACAGTAAAACTTCCAATAATTTTGTGAGAGTCATGGGTCACAGAGACTTACAAGAAGATATTTACTCTCCAAACTTTTGTTGAAACAAATAGTATCTGAGCTGTTACCACTTAAGTTACATATTTTCATATTAAGATACAATGGTAAACTGTGTGAATCTCTAATACTTCTATATGGAATCACATAGATCGAAAGCTTTCTAATCTTAGGGGTCATTTTTAATATCTTCTTTATTCCATGTAGTATTCAATACAGTCAATTAAAAATTAACACATTTTTTACATCCAATTACTGTTTTGTGACTTTGTGTGTCTGTGGGCATGACACAGCTTGTGCGTGGATGTCAGAGGACAAATTGAGGTAGTCCGTTCTCCCCTTCCCACCATGCAGGTCTGTCTTAGGGTCTCTTTTACTGTAAAGAGACACCATTTTATCAGCAACTCTCATAAAGAAAAACGCTTAATGGGGCTTACAGTTCAGAGGTTTAGTTCATTGTGGTGGGACATGGCAGCATGCAGGTCAGGTAGACGTGGTGCTATAGCTGAGTGTCCTTCATATTAATTGGCAGGCAATAGGAAGTGGTCTGTCTCACTGGGTGTAGCTTGAGCATAAGAAACCTCAAAACCCACAGTGACACTTCCTTCAACAAGGCCACACCTTCCATTAGCCCCAATCTCTGTGGGGGCCATTGTCTTTCAAACTACTACAAAATCCTAGTGATTGAACTCAGGTTGTCAGGCTTGGCTGTTTTGGGGGGTTCTTTTGTTTTGTTTTTGTTTTTTGTTTTTTGTTTTTTTTGTCCCTGAAGAAACACAGAAGGCTATAGGGGTAATACTTTGTTAAACAACACAGGTAGTAATAATTGGTACAACTTCTCTAGAGAGATTTTGCATATGTATCTTAAGCATTGAATTGCTTTAGTAAAGTTTGGTATGAAAACTTTATTTCCTATAATTTACTCTAGTGAGGCAATAGTAAATTGTACCAATGTTTACATAGGATTATCTATATTCTGAACTGTTAAGTTTTATTTCAAGCTTTTTCCTTGATAGATTTTCTGAGTATTTAAAATAATTTATGCCCTTTTTACTGTGTTTAAAAATAAGAATTCCAGTTTCTGATTTGAGAGTGGATCTTGTCTAAGGGCAAAAGACAGAACTGGTTGTCTGTTCTTCACATTTTTGGGGGTTGTTTTTTATTTGGTTTTCTTTGCTTCTTGTTGAAGTATGTAGCTTCCTTATGTGTTTTGGATATTAATTGCATATTCCATTTGGCTTGTAAACAATACTTCCCTTTTATGGGATACTTTACCTTGCATTGCTTTCTTTGTGGTTTTGGGTAGGTCTTACTTATTTTTTGTGTGTGTGTGTGTGTTGCTTGTGCTTTTAGAGTCATAGTGAAAAAGTCATTGACAAGGTCAATATGAATGAATTCCCCACAAGTTTTCTTCAAGGAAATGTATGATTTTTAGTGTTGAGTTTTTGTTAGGTCTCAAACCTGGTACAAATTACTAACTAGGGTGCTTATTAACATATCAAAACTAAAACTAGTTGTCAGGTTCTCCCTGCTCCCCACAATCCCTACCTTTTACAGAGTCCTCCTGCCTGGCATACCCAGCCCACTACCCTAAACTTCTCCATCCCAGGGGCTGGGCTGCTCCTCCCCCAGCTGCCCTTCCCTATATAATCCAGCTATTTTGGTACTCAGCTTTTTGGTCTACCCTTTACTATCTTGGTCAGTCTGTCGGCCCAGGCTGCACCTCAAGATTGGCAGTTCCTCTCCCCTGTCCCATCTCCTCACGTGGTCTGGCTCAGGGTCATGTTCACTCTGGACTCTTGCAGAGGTCCTTGCCTCTGGCTGTGCCCTCCCTTTTGTCTATGATAACCTGCTCCTCTACCTTACCTAGGAGCAGTCATGTTATTTATTTGTTTGTTTGTTTTTTCATTTATCTGGTGATGGAACCAGGGACGAGTCATGCCCTTTCCTTTTTTAGTTGTTGTTGTTGTTGTTGTTATTCATACAGTTTTAATCTCTAATCCATTTGCTTTGTTTTTGTAGATCATGCTGGCTAGTTTTTATGTCAACTTGATACCAGAAAGAGTCATTTGAGAGGGAGAAACTCAGTTGAGAAAACGCCATCAAAGATCAGGCTCCAGGGCATTTTCTTAATTAGTGATTGATGGGGGAGGCCCCAACCCACTGGGGATGGTGCTACCCTGGGGCTGGTGTTATTGAATTCCATATGAATGAGGACTGAGCAAGTCATGAGGAGCAAAGCCAGTAAGCAGCTCCCCTCCATGGCCTCTGCATCATCTCCTGCCTCCAGCTTCCTGCCCTGCCCTGCTTGAGTTCCTAACTTGGTTTCTCTTAATACAGTGGGATTCAGGATTATAAATAAAATTCAACCCCTTTCTCTCTGAGATGTTTTCGATCATGGTGTTTCATCACAGTAATAGTAATCCTAACTAAGATATAGATGGTATAAAACAGTTTGGCTACATTCCTTCAAAAGTAGATGTCATGTTTCACAACATCATTTATGTAAGATATGTTCCCATTGTGCTTGTTTGACTCATCCCAAAGGGAAACTCATCTCCCCCGATAAAATCTTTCCTGTGAAGGATCGTAAATATGAAGAGAATGGGCAAATCCAGACCTTCACTTAGTGAAATGCACTGGGACTGAATGACACAAGTGTGGTTCTGGGTAACAGACAGCAAGACTAATTGGGTTCTCACAATTTGGGTCAGAAGACAACAATTTATGAAGTTCTTGGCACAAAGGTGACTTTTTCCAAACGAGAATGCACCTGGCGTAGCCAGAGCTAATATCAGTTAACTGATACCAGGTTCTGACTGGAAAGCTCAAAATGCTGCTCTAACACTGTTGACAGTCTATGGTCTGGTAAGACTGCATGGGGAAAAATCAGCCAGTGTTAACCCAGGGCAATCACCCTGGTTACCACTCAAGATGGCAAGGGTTAGGGTTAGGAGAAACTGAATCCAGGCAATGCAGAAACTTCTGTCAAAGATGGATATAAATGTATGGATTTACATTCATAGTCTTTATTTCTTACTCAATGTACCTATGTTTATGACAATATCATAATTTTGATTATTATGGCTTTGTCATATAGTTTTAAATCAGGTAGTCTTATCTTTTCAGTTTTGTTCTTTTCTCAAAATGACTTTGGCTCCTCACAAGTGTGTGTGGCAGGGTGCACATGTACATAACAATTTTGGACATTTTTTTCTCAAAGATTTACTGGGTCTGTAAGTATTTTTCTAAAGAAGTCACACAAACACACATATGAAAAGATCCTCACTATCACTAACCATGGGTGAAGTGGAAGTCAAACCCACAATGTCTTTAGTACCTCCCCTGTTAAGATGTCTTTAATCCCTCCCTTGTTAAAACGTCTTTAATCCCTCCCCTGTTAAGATTCTTTAGCCCCTCCCTTGTTAAGATGTCTTTAGCCCCTCCCCTGTTAAGATGGCCACTGTCAAGCACACAAGAGGTGGTGTATGGGATAGAGTTTTAGTCTGCAGTGAAGAAAAATGAAATTTTGGGAAAATAGATGGAACTGAAAACTTTATATTAAGCAAGGTAACCCAATCTTAGAGAAGCAAATAGCAAGCCCTCTCATATGTCTTAGCTTAGCCTCTGACCTGCTTAAAATGCATATCCAGGCAGGATGAAATGTGGGTAAAACCCAGAAGACTACAAAGGAGTCAATGAGGCTGGGAAGAGGAACCATTAAGAGAGCAGTTGGGGAAGACAATAGAGCAAAATAGAAGAAAGGAGATGCTGGGAGCAAAATGGGGGTCACAGAGATGGGGAGGCAGTAAATGTGTAAAAGTGCCCCACAGAAACATGTTACTTTATAAGCCAATTAAAAAAAAAGACAAGAGATAGTAATGTTGATGAGGGTTTCCTCTAACATTGTTGGTAGAAGATTCATGGTGATAGGCAGGATGGAAAGCAGTACATGGGGCCCTTGAAAACTAAAAACAGCATCAGCATACAATGCAGCAATTGGGTTATATATATTCAAAAGAAATGAAACCAGTATTTCAAGGAAGTAGTTGCATTTTGCTGTAAGATTGCAGAGTGACCCACAGAGGGCAAGAGATTTGAATCTAAGTGGTCAGTGACAGATGAATGGATAAAGATCATGTGCACACACTCGCAGGGGCAGGTACGCAGAGGAAGAGAGTTGATAAACGTTATCCAGTAATGCAAACATGACTCTGCCATTTGTGAGACCATGGGTGATCCTCAGGGATGTTATGTTATGTAAACAAGTGGACAAAGAGTATTCTGTGATGAACTGATATGAATTCTAAGTCAAAGATCCCATACAAGCGTAGGAAGAACTGAGGCTGCTAAGGCTGAGGACTTAGGGAAAATGAGCAGATGACAAAGAGCTACAAACTTTCAGTTCTGCAGGGTGTTCTGGCAGGATGATGTCCACGGGGTCATATTTAATACTGATACTTGAAATTAAACAGGAGACTGGGTTTTGTGCATCTTCAACACACACACAGGATAATTGTCGGCACCGAATTATATCAAACTGAGTATTAGCAGTTTTGTCCATCAACTAATATTTTACAAATAGCATGACTCTAACAACAAAGTGGAATCATCTCACTTTTTACATAAAATGTCTCCTTCCAGACTGAAAAGAAAAGTGTTATCAAAGTCAGCACTCATTTAATGAAGTGTGCATCTTCCACACTGTTTTGATGTGGTTGATTTAGAAGACCTAAGATCAGTTCCAAGCACCCACTTCAAGGGAGCTCACAAGTGCCTGTAACTCCAGCTCCACAGGACCCAATGCCTTTTTCTGTATCCGTGGCAACTAGGGCAACTAGTTTCCCTCCCTCTCTCTCCCTCTCCCTCTCCCTCTCCCTCTCCCTCTCCCTCTCCCTCTCTCTCTCTCTCTCTCTCTCTCTCTCTCTCTCTCTCTCTCTCTCTCTCTCTCTCTCTCTCTCGCTCCCTCTTTCACATACACACACAAGGCATGTACATAATTGAAAAGAATTTGTAGTGTGTGTAGTGTATCTTGGTCAGCGAAGCTTCTCCATGATGTAACGGGAGATAGCCATGCACTGGTAGCCTGCTGGTCAATGTGCTGAGGATACGTCCTTCTCAAGCATTTGAGCCCAAACAAGGTGACTTCATTGTACCCTCTAAGAATCAAGGAACATTAAGGAAGAGAGGTGCAAAGACTATAAAAGCAAGATGCCGTGAATTACTGTCCATCAGACATGCCATGTCCATTGCACTCATGAACTCACAGGCAGTACAGCGATGTGTAATGAAAACCTGTAAAATGTGAGCCTGTCAATATTCCATGATGGATGAGGGGGTGGCACATGAGACGTCACCCTTCCTGGAGGGGTTACTGGTAGTTAGTGGCTGCTGAAGGAGGCGGCATTTTTCTTCAGTGGTATAGCACTGGGAAGTTGTCCGTGCTCTAGGAAAGAACACCCATCCACCCATGCTAGCACCATTAAGTGTTGTTTTCATTTTGTTTAGGGTTAGGGTCTCACTATGTAGTCCTGGATGTCCTGGAACTCACTCTGTAGACCAGGTTGGCCTCGAACTCACCAAGATCCACCTGCCTCTGTCTCCTGGGTGCTGGTATTAAAGGCGTGTGCCACCACCCCTGGCTAGACAATCCTAATTAAACTCAATGTGTAACATTAAATATATGGCAAATAAATAAAAGGGCTAGAAAACAGGAGGGGGACTTGCTGGGGAAAGGGATTCAATAGGACTGGAAAGGGGTAAGAGGTGCCAATGGGAACAACAAAAAGACCAAAATACATCATACATAAGTGCCAAGCGCTAAGCAATCATTCTAAAAAGGGAACCTGGGGCATTAAGCATTTGGATTCCCAAGCACCCATGTGACACCAAAAAGAGACCCATCTGCAAGCCAGAGGGGTCTCGCAAGGCGCCAGTCTCTAAACTAAGAAAAACTGTGTCAGTGAAACAAACAATCTGCTACCGTCTGAACAACTCTGTCTCCGCTGGAGTCCGCATTTAGCTATTAAGTTTGGTGATCTATACTTGCTGTTTTGTACACTTACAAATCACCGGCCTCCTGGTTTAGTTTAATTGCTGAAAATGCCTCAGCAGCAGCACAAATATAGAATCATTTGTCCTGCCAACTAGCGTTCTTGGGAATAACTACCAGCAAGAGGTGGTGATACTCAATGAAAAGCCTGCCCTATGCCAAGTGATAAATGCCTGAAAACCATTTCCTCAATCAATAAGTATCTCTGAAATCCTATTTCAACTTCAGAGTTCTCCAGGGAATTGACTAGTAAAACAGTAGGCTGAAGACCAGGTCAGACCTACTTGCAAAACTCATATTTAAATCCCCAGGGAAGGCACAGTAGACTTTGTAATCAAAAGACATGAAGACTGGAATCTGGTTTGGCAATGTCCTTTGTGTTTCGAACAGAATTGTTTAACCTCATAAAAGCTCAGCTTCATCATTCCTAAGTGGAATAATTACTACCGCCCTCACAATATTGTGAGGGTTAAATAAGAACAACCTGGAACATGACAGATACTTGTTAAAATAAACAAACCAACAAACAAAATGTACAATAACAGAAACAGTAGCCAGACATGGAAAAATTTTCCAGCATATCCAGTAAGTTCTTGGATGTCTTTTTTTGTAATATATATATATATTTTTTTTCCCTGTTTCTTGTGACATTATTTTATTGAGAGGGACATGCACTGGAAAAAGTACTGTGGTGGAAATGAAAAGACAGGTTTCCAGGCCAGCTGTGAGATGGAATAAACCCTGCCTGCTCTATAATGACCTTAACTGCACAGCAGGACAGTTGTGACCTTGTATCTTCTATATTTTACACACAAACTTCATGATGAGTTCAGCATTAACAAAGAGCCCCACACTCCCCTGCCCGCCCCCAAGACTGCCTTTGCCATCTTTAAATATCCCAGCTACCGCCAGCAGCAAGGATGTAACGAAGCCTCCAGGAGAGAACTCTGGAATGCCACAATGTAAATTTCAGCATAAACTGCTGGCAGTGAAGCCATTGGCAACCAGATCTTTCTTTTCCTCAGTTCCCGTGTCGTGCACTGGGTAATGAACTAATAGCGTCTGATTTACTAGATGTCTCCACTGACCTTCCAGCTCACTGGCTAAGCTTTTACATTATCCTTGAAATCAGTAAACCTTGGGTCCCTCTGGTCCTCAATGTGGGCCTTGGGCATCATACAAGCATCATTCACCTTGATTGTCTCAGTCGGTGACCTTTCTTTTGAACACGCTAGAGCTTCTGGGATGTTTGCTTTTCACGTTCCCAAATGAAAACTCTTTCACAATTGAGATCTCAGTTCCTCGGATAAGAAACCATCTAAGGTGCTTTAGGCCTTTACTTTTTTTTAAAGAAGATATTAGTCCCATAATATATTATTTTCTTCTACCAGAATTTCCCCCGTGAGACATCTATGTGTCTCTTGATGCCTTTGAATAGGAGCATTCTAAATTTAATAGAAAAGATCCACACTGACAGCCCATGCCGGAAGTCTAAGTTGCTTTGCAGATTATGTTTATAAATTTACCTGGCACCTCTAAAATTGATTAAATGTTTCTTCTTGGCTATGAGGCCACTACTCTAACTTGGTTTATTTCCTAACAGAAATTCTATAATTTATTTATGAGGCCACATGGCAAGGAGGGAATAGGCTATTATTTTGAGTTATGAGTTGGACGTTGGGGCTGTGGTTTCTAGACAGTGCTCAGCGGAGAAAACCCAGGTGAACTCTGTAACAGCTGAAGGCCCTGTTCCCAGCAAGCCTTGCATTGTCTACAGGATAAAGTCCAAGGTACAGGATTACTGTGAAAGAACTGGCATCTACACACATCCTAAGGCAAGGCTTACACTACACAACCCAGTCTCTCCAGCCATTGTGTGGAAACACGGCCCGCCTCTGCCACACAGTGCAGCAAAGCAGGCCCCCCAAGAAGCTGAGGGTTTTGTACTGATTGGACTCATGGGACCAGTTGCAACAGGGTGTGAGCACATTGTGTTGTGACGGTATCTGTGTTGGTGAGTGATGTCTGGAGGACACAGCAAACTAAGGAACCTGTGAAACCATGGGGCCGATGTGCTTGCTGTCTGTGCGGACACAGCTAACAGCTCCTACTACCCTTCATTGTGACGTCTGCAGTGCTACCCATGATCACATTTTCAGCCCTGTCTGATCCACACCTAAACAAGGCTACCCGGGACTGAATAATCCTTCCTTCTGTGGGTCTTAGCTGAAGAGAAGTGAGTTCTAGGTTTAGCGTGAATATTCACCAGCAGCGTGGCCCAGGACAACTTCCTTCGATATTTTTACCTCCTGATTTAGATTAGGCAGAGACTAGACCAGGTAATAATAGATTAGACAAAATAACAATGTGAGTATTGAATTGCATAGCATATGTAATGTATACATATGTAATGTATATACATGTAATGTATACATAAAGCAAGCATTGCTTTTTATGACAGCTCGGTTGTCATGAGGAAAAGGATGAGGATGATAACTGAATTCTGAAAAACTACTTAGCACAGTTTGGTATAATGTAAGAGTTCAATGTTCATTCGTCCTTGTGATTAATTACCTCATGTCAAACGGTTACAGTATATGCTGCTTACAGGCTTCCACTCTAAAGCCCAGGAGGAAAACATATTTCACTTACAGTTATCAAAATCTTCTCTTCACAAAATAATCTCTTGTACTTGGGGGGTACATTGTAGGGAGACATTAAATTGGAATTTAAAATGTCTGGATTGTTCATTTGTCACTAGTCTCTGGGAATTCATGAACATCTGTGTTGCAGTTACTTTTCTCTGATATTCAAAGAGCATTAATTGCACCGTTTCTCAATCTTGACTCCACTGAAATTATAATGAGTAGCTACCACATGAGAACACTTACCAGGAGTGGGTGTACTATCTCATTTAATCCTTGCAGTTCCATTAAGTGATTACTATTACATCCTCATTTTACAGATAAGTGCAATTTGGCTAATAATAATAGTAAGATCAATCTGGACATGTAGGTAATAGGCCAGAGTTGGGATTTAGTTTCCTGAGTCTCACACCTTTGCTTACTCCCACTAAACCACTAAATCTCAGCGAAGATGGAAACTCCACCAAAGTTTCCTCTCTTAGTGAGCTGTAAAATAATAAAAATTGAGTGCATCAAATGCCAACTTGTTCATTAAAACACGAAGTACAAACAATATAAAAATGATAAATCACAGTTGACTTTTTACAACCTCGGTGTTCCCTGAGAAAACTAAACTCATCAATCTTCCTCCCAACTAATCTTTTCAACATTAATGATTTCCTAAAGTAAATTAGAAACTTGGAATTAATGAGTTTTTCTTCTTAATGACATAAGCCTCATATCATTCCAGTTTCCAAACCAAATTACCAGCTAAGTTATCAAAGAATACATGGATCCCAGTCCTCTACAGACCTCCATTAAATACAGACTTTAATAATTAAAATTTATCACTAAAGTGAACACCTTTCAGTCGCAAGAAAAAGCATGTGCTTTATTGTAGAGGCCTCATTTCCTGGGCAGTGGAAAGATGTTTATTTCATGCCATATGTTACGTGATCCACAAAACATATGCTTTCACTATAAAATGTGACTCGCATACATTTTTAAATACACAATTATAATTTTCAATGAGCCAAGTACAGGAGATGCATTGATTCATGTCATTTGCCTGACATGCCAGTCAAACTGGCAGCTTGCTCACCCTTTTGCTGTCCTTGACTTTGAGCACAGAATGCCAAACCCCACACTGTCATTAGTGACGCCAATCAGAAGAGGGACCACTTATGCTCAACAAGAGAAATGGAAGTGTAATCGCCCCAGATTTGTCAAATCATTCCACAAAGTACCAATACCATTAATAAATCATGCAAATCTTAGAAAGAGACCAGCATTCCCAGCATCACATTTATGGGCAAGTCATTATATTGGAGGGAGAAGATTAAATCAAAAGACCTAGATACTTTAAGCAGTCCTTGAGAGTATTTGATAAGTTGTAGTATTATCTTTCTAGTTACTTTATGCATTTTTTAATTTTAAAATTATATCTTTTCTGGAAAGCCAATACTAGAAGGACTAAACAACTATAAGGTTTTCCTAGGATAAAGCGTGCTAGGAAGTTCATAGGAGAGGTGGAATAAGATGTTAAAAATGTTACAACATGAGAGGAATGGTTGAGCCAACTCAAGCACTGAGTCTGAATAACTGTCTGCCTATTGAAGAGTTCCCTTAGGAATGATCTCTATAAAAGAGTTCAAAAGAAAGAGGATTGAACAGAGGGACGAGTCAAGCTGTTGTGAAGGACGCAGAGCCTCCAGCAGACTGCTGGAGTTGCTTCTGAGCTAGAAAAATCCAGTGCTGGAAAAGTTGTGTCAAGACCAGACTTTCCCCCATCCTGCATGTGACCCGTCACTTTGTCTGAATGATGGAGTCCTTTGCCATACAGAAACTTCTCAGTTTCATGGGGGTCCCATATATTGGAGGTCCCATACATTATAGTGTCTGCGCTGACAGTGTAATGTTTAGAAAGTCCTTTCTTGTGCCACTGAGTTCCAAGCTAGACCCCACTTTCTCTTTTATGAGATTCAATGCAGCTGACCTTATGTCGAGGTTTTGATGCATTTGGACTTGAGTTTTGGATGGCCTCATAAATATGGACCTAATTTGAATAGAATCCATAAATTTGGATTCTGGTACACGCAGCCATCCAGTTGACCAGCACCATTTGTTGAAGATGCCTTCTTCCCCCCCCCCCCCCAGTGTGCATTTCCGGCTTCTTTACCAAAAACCAGGTGTCCATAGGTAGGTAGATTTACATCTAGGTCTTCAATTTGATTCCATTGATCAATGTGTCTGCTTTTGTGCCAGTGCTATGCTGTTTTATAACTAGAGCTTTATAGTACAATTTGAAATCGGGGATGATGCTATCTCCACCAGTTTTTATTGTTTAGGAATGTTGTATCCATCCTTGTTTTTTATGTTTCCATATGAAGTTGAGAATTGTCCTTTCAAGGTCTGTGAAGAATTGTGCTGGGATTTTGATGGGGGTTGCACTGAATCTGTAGATTGTTAATTGGTATGGTAACTGGCTTTACTCTATTAACTATAGATTTATGAGCATGGGACATCTTTCCATCTTCCGGTATCTTCATCAATTTTTTTCCTCCAACATCTGATTTTTGTTTTTATTATACAAGATTTTCTCTTGCTTGGTTAGAGTCACCCCCAAGGTATTTAATGATTTTTAAGCTGTGTCAAAGGTTTTGTGTTCCTTATTTCTTTCTCAGTCTGTTTGTTCCTGCATATAGGAAAGGGTCTTAGTTTGTGTTTCTGTTTTTCATGCTGTGGAGAGACACCATGACCACAACAACTCTTACAAATGAAAACATTTTATTGGGTGGCTGGCTTACAGTTAAGAGGTTCAGTCCTTTATCATCATGGGGGGAAGCACGGTGGCATGTGGGATAATTAGTTTAGAGTCCTACACCTTGCAGACAACCAGAAGTTGACTGAAACCCTGGGAAGCATCCTGAGCATAGGAAACCTCAAGGCTCACCCCCACAGTTACACACTTCCTCCAACAAAGCCACTTCTTCTAATAGTGCCACTTCCTATGAGATTATGGGGGCCAACTGCATTTAAGCTACCACAGAAGGATACTGATTTTGTGTATTTATTTTGCATACTGAGGTTCTTAAGACTTCAGATACTCTACTGAATAGAGTATGGAGAGCGTAGACAACCTTGTCTTGTTCCTGATTTTAGTGGAATGGCTTGTAGCTAATGTTGGCTATGGCTTATCACTGCATTTCTCCAGGAATCTTATCTTGAAGGGGTGTTGGTTGAATTTTGTCAAAGGCCTTTTCTGCATCTAAGGAGGTGCCAATGTGGCTTTTGTTCTTCAGTTTCTTTATATGGTAGATTATGCTAATCAATTTGCATATGTTGAACTACTCCTGAATTACTTATCTCTGGGATGAAGCCTACTTATCACAGTGAATAATCTTTTTGGTACATTCTTTACTTAGATTTACAAATATCTTATTGAGAATGTTTGCATCTATGTGTGGGGAGCCGCCCCCACATTTTCCGTTACAAGATGGCGCTGACACCCGTTGTCAGTTGGAGTAAACAACCTTGGTGCGCATGTGCCTGCTACTTTTCTATCCCTTACTCTCTGCCTCTCCCGTGGCGTCATATGGGCTGACAAGCAGGAGCCAGTCAGGAGATGACACGTCCGAGGCGGGGACTGCTGAGCTATATAAGGGTTGGGCTTTTCGCTCCCCGGGTCTCTGCTCTGTAAGCTTATGCTCTCCCTCTCAAGATGCATTAAAGCTGTTCTGCAGAAGGATCCTAAGTGTGCCGCGTCGTTCTTGCTGGCGAGACGGTAGCGCGGGACATCTGGTGCCGAAACCCGGGAACTCAGACCTCATCATCGTCAGCACCATCGGAGACCCCTTGGATTCAAGGAGGATTCAGAACTGCAGGTAACTACGCTCGGAGAGGTATGCTATTCTGGGACTTTGGATTGGAGCCTGTGTTACAATCGTTACATCGTTACTTTTGTTTCATTTGAGCCGCAGGTGTTTATTTTTATCATGGCTCCTCTCAATCCCTCTAGCATGTCAGAAACCAAGCGTAGTGTAGTGAGAGGTTAGGTGCACGTAAAAAGAAACCGGTTGTAACTAAGAAAGATAACCCCCCGGTAAATTTAAGGATAAGGGGGAGCCCTTACAGTCCTCAAGAGGGACATTAGAAGATAAACAAAAAAGGGAGAAGGATTATACCCTTTTCAGGAACTGGAAGCTTGCACAAATGCAAGTCACACATACTACAGGCCTGCCCTACAATCCTCAGGGACAAGGCATCGTGGAGCGAGCACATCGCACACTTAAGTCTTACCTAATAAAACAAAAAGGGGGAATTATGAAGGAGTTGCCCCCAACACCAAGAGTGGCTATTGCCATGGCATTGTTTACTATAAATTTTTAAAAATCTGGATGATAAGGGTCAAAATGCAGCAACAAGGCATTGCTCGGATCCACAAAGACCCAAAGAATTTGTAAAATGGAAAGATGTGCTAACTAATGAATGGAAAGGCCCGGATCCTATTCTAATAAGATCCAGGGGAGCTGTTTGTGTTTTTCCACAGAATGAAGAAAATCCCTTTTGGGTCCCAGAACGACTCACCAGAACCGTTATGGAGCAAAAGGATGGCGAGACACATTCCCGTGACAAAGAGGAACAACTTGACATTGATGGCACTAATTGCAATGAATTGGACCTATGAATTTGAGCAGATGCTTCGCGAATTGAGGGTCGCCATTGTTCAGATTAATTCTACCCGCCTTGACCTGTCCTTCATGGAGGGATTGTCTTCATGGATTTCTTCAGCTGTTTAATATTTCAAAGAATGGGTGGGGGTGGGATTGTTTGGAGCAGTCCTATGCTGCGGAATAGTGTTTATTCTCTGGCTGGTCTGCAAGCTCAGAACCCAAAACAAAAGAGATAAGGTGGTCATAGCACAAGCACTGGCTGCGCTCGAGCAAGGGGCGTCAACCGATATCTGGTTGACTATGCTTAAGCAATAGGCTGCCGACTGAACAGCTCCTGCACACCCGGAACTTAGGTTCATTGCACAGGGTAGAGTGTTTAGTCTGGCCTCCCAAGAGGGGTGTTGAGCAAAGGCATCGCACAGAGAGTCATTTTCCTCTGAGAGACATGTTGTCCTGCATAAGGGTTACCTGCTGTATTTTTCCCTTTTCCCAGAAAAAGGCAGAGGACAGGTCGGAAGCATCCCGGATTTTGATGAATCTAGGGATAGGTTTCGTACACGTCTCACTAATTTTGTTCTTTGGGAAGTTCAACCACTGTCTCTACCCTCTAATGTCCTGGGAGAGCCTGTTTGCTATTAAAACAAAAAGGGGGAGATGTGGGGAGCCGCCCCCACATTTTCCGTTACAAGATGGCGCTGACACCCGTTGTCAGTTGGAGTAAACAACCTTGGTGCGCATGTGCCTGCTACTTTTCTATCCCTTACTCTCTGCCTCTCCCGTGGCGTCATATGGGCTGACAAGCAGGAGCCAGTCAGGAGATGACACGTCCGAGGCGGGGACTGCTGAGCTATATAAGGGTTGGGCTTTTCGCTCCCCGGGTCTCTGCTCTGTAAGCTTATGCTCTCCCTCTCAAGATGCATTAAAGCTGTTCTGCAGAAGGATCCTAAGTGTGCCGCGTCGTTCTTGCTGGCGAGACGGTAGCGCGGGACATCTATGTTCATGAGTTAAATTGATCTGAAATTCTCTTCCTTTGTTGGGTCTTTATGTGTTTTGGGTGTCAGGATAAACATGGTTTCATAAAAAAAATTTAGGCAATGCTCTGTAGTGGTATCTTGCTTTGTCAGTGAAGTTAGGTTAGGTTCTACATGTGCTCAGAGATGTACCCAACATAGATATATGATCTTCAAACACTTCAAAGACCTACAGAATAGAGCATTTGAATATTTTAATAATTTAGAACTCCGTTGACACGAGAAACAATTGCTCCTGGAAGCACTGAGTTATTCCCAAGAGTATGATGGGCACCGATGACACTCCATTTGGAGCTCATTTTCTTCTTGGCTATACTGGCCTTTTGGGCCGAGAACTACCCCTGCCTCGACCACTAACTTTGGACACACTGTCCTCCCTGAGCTAGCAAGAGATAAACATAAAGAAACTACGGAACCAGTGTAGGACAGTCTTTCAATGTTTCCTGCTTCTGAGATGGTGTGTCAGATACTCTAGGCATTAGACAAAGTTGGTTGCTCTGACATTACTCTGAGATCTTGGGTGACTGACCAGGTAGTCTGCTGCTTCTGTCATTTTTTGAACATTTAGAAAGTTGCCCACTTGTACTCCCTGCTTACCATAATAATGTTATCTTCCTTCTCAGGTCTTTGATGAGGTTGAAGACTAGATAATCACAGCTGATATCCTTTTTTATCTTAGTTAGAACATATTAGGTACAAAACTTTAGCTTTCCAGAATAGGACAACAATTGGAGTAATCTCTGTTATAAGCATTACCCTGGGACTGGACATTCAGTATGTGTGTCTTGCTTAATGTTGCTCTTGCTGGTTGTATGTCTAAATTTGTGTATGTTTTTACCTTTCCTTCTCCTGGACTATCATTGATATTTGTTATCATTGTATGTAGTTTTTGTATCAGGCTTAAATGTGTCTTATTTAGACGAAAAGGGGAAATGTAGTGGCATCTTGCTTTGACACTGAACTTGCTGTGGTGGTCACAACCTATGGGTGTGGCTTCAGGTGTTTGGATGTGACCCCTTATGAGGTAGAGGAGAGGCTGGCTCTCGCTCTTGAGTTGCAGTGAGAGCATCAGAAGGGCAGAGACTGCATCTTCTGGAGCAAGAAGACCAAGGTTATTTACTATTTTTTGTAAATAAAAATCTAGTTATCATTTATCTTGGGTCTGGTGGACTCGTTTAAACCCCATCTTCAATGCTCTTTTTGCTTCTTTTTTGTAGAGTAATTTGAGGAGTATTGACATTTATTCTTCTTTGAAAGTATGGTAGAATCCTGTGGTAAAACCATCTGGCTCTGGGCCTTTTCTGATTGGGAGACTTTTAACTACTGCTTCTATTTTATTGAGGATTATAGGTCTGCTCAAATTGCTTCTCTGATTTTGATTTGACTTTGGTAAGCAGTTTTGAGAAAAGTATTTCTTCAAGATTTTCCAAGTTTGTGGAACTTTTAAAGTATGTCCTTATGATTTTCTGTATTTCCTCAGTAGCTGTTATGTCCTCTATTCATCTCTAATTTTGTTCATCTGTGTATCTTCGCTCTGCCTTTTAATTTGGCTAAGGTTTTGCAAATATTATTGGTTTTCTTAAAGAATCAACTTAGTTTTGCATTGAAGGTTTGTATTGGGCTTTTTGGTTATTTCTATTTTACTGAATGCAGTCCTGAGTTTGATTATTTCTTGGCATTTACTCATTTTAGGTGTTATTTGTTCTTTTTGTTTTAGAGTCTTTAAATGTGCTTTTAAGTTACTAATATATCTCTATTTTTTTAAATGTAGAAACTTAGTATTACAAACTTGCCTCTTAGAACTGCCCTGTGTCCCATATTTGGGTATGTTTTGTTTTCATTTTCATTCAATTCTAATGTGTTTTTTTTCTTAATATCTGTCTTGACCCATTTTTCACTAGAGAGTTGTTCAGTTTCCATGAGCCTGTAAGCTTTCTGTTGTTGATATCCAGCTTCACTCTTTGATGGCCAGGCAGGATGCAGGGTGTTATTTCAATTTTCTTATCTCTGTTAAGAACTGCTTTGTGTCGGAGTGTGTGGTCAGTTTCAGAAAAAGTTCCACAAAGTGCCCCGAGAGGTGTATTCTTTTGTGTTTGGGTAAAATGTTCTGTAAATATCTGTTAGATTCATTGGATTTGTGACATGATTTAGCTCCAGCATTTCTCTTTGCTTTGATGACCTGTCTGTTTGTCAAAGTGAGTCACTGAAGTCTCCCACGATCACTGTGTGAGGGTTGCTATGTGATTTAAGATGTAGTAATGTTTCTTATATGAACTTTGGTGCCCTGTGTTTAGTGCATAGATATTAAGAATTGCAATACCCTCTTGGTGGATTTTTCCTTTGATGATAATAATGTGTAGTGTTCTTCCCTGTTTTTGATTAGTTTTGCTTTGAAGTCTATTTTGTCAGATATTAAAATGTCTACACTGGCTTTTTTCTAGGGTACATTTGATTTACCACGTATTAGATGTAGACTTTCCCATGAAGAGATGCAATCTTAGGCAAAGCAATTCTTGGCAGCTAAACCACAGCTGAAGACACCTAATAAGTGGCATTCACAATAATTGTGGCAAATAGTCCCCCTTCAACCAAATCTACTCCTATCCCAATCAAATTTTGTACAATCTGATAACAGTTTCTAAAAGGTAATAGCAAACCTCTCATTGAATAAACTCTGTAGTGAGAACAGCCATGGCTGGTTTCTGAACCAAGGGTGAAGCTTCTTATCTCCTCCCACAAGCTGGGCCAGTGTCTCCATTGTCGACCCCCCTCAGCAGCACCATGAACTTGATGAAAAGGTAAATCCACACCAATGGGTAAAACATTAATTCCATTGCACTCTGAACTCATGTCCATTTTGAGGACTGATTGCACTTAGCTGACCACTATTTCTCTTCATGGTGTCTCTATGCAATCAGAGGAGCCATTCACCATTGCCTATGAGTCTTTGGATATTCTAACTCCAGATGTAAGATGGGTGCCTCAGAGGTGTTTTAATTTGCATTTCCCTGATGATTAACTTCTTTAAATATCTTTTGGCCACTTGAGATTCTTCTGGTAAGAACTATCTGTTTAGCTCTGTACCCCATTTTTCAATTGGATTATTTTGTATTTTGATGTCTAGTTTTTTTTCAGTTCTTTATAAATGTTGGATATAGCCCTCTTCCCGATGTGGGGTTGGTGAAGATCTTTTCCCATTCTGTAGGCTGCCATTTTGTCTTATTGGCAGGGTCCCATTTATTGATTATTACTTTCAGTGTCTGTGCTACTGGTGTCATATTTAGGAACTGGTCTCCTGTGCCAATGCATTCAAGGCTACTTCCCACTTTCTCCTTTATCAGATTCGATATAACTGGATTTATGTTGAGGTCCTCGATTCACATGGATTTGAGTTTTATGCATGGCATACACATCTATTTGCAATCTTCTGTATGTTAATATCCAGTTATACCAGCACCATTTGTTAAAGAGATTTTCTTTTTTTCATTGTACCATTTTGGCTTCTTTGTCAAAAATCAGATTTTCATAGGTGCGTGGATTGACATCAGGATCTTCAATTCAATTCCACTGATCCAACTGTCTGCTTTTATGCCTATACTAAGCTGTTTTTATTGCTATAACTCTACAGGAGGGTTTGAAGTCAGGGAGGGTGATGCCTCCAAAAGTTTATTGTACAGGATTGTTTTAACTGTTCTGGGTTTTTTGTTTTCAAATATGAACTTGAGTGCTGTTTTTTTCAAGCACTGTGAAGAATTGTGCTGGGATTTTGATGAGGATTGCATTGAATCTGTGGATTGCTTTTAGTAGGATTGCCATTTTTATTTTGTTGATCCTACCTATCCAAGAGCATGGGAGATCTTTCCATTTTCTGATATCCTCTTCAATTTCTTTCTTTAGGGACTTAAAGTTCTTGTCATGGAGATCTTTCACTTTTTGGTTACTGTTACCCCAAGATATTTTATATTTGTGGCTATTGTAAAGGATGATATTTCTTTGATTTCTTTCTCATTCCCTTTATCATTTGTATATAGTAGGGCTACTAATTTTTTAAATAAAATTTGTATCCTGTCACATTACTGAAGGTGTTTATCAGCTGTAGGAGTACCCAGGTAGTTTTGGGAGTCACTTATGTATACTATCATATCATCTGTGAATAGTGATAGTTTGACTTCTTCCTTTCCAAATTGTATCCCCTTGGTCTCCCTTTGTTCTTATTGCTCTAGTTAGAATGCCTAGTACCATACTGAATAGATAAGGAGAGAGTGGACAGACTTGTCTTGTTCGTGACTTTAGTGGAATTGCTTTGAGTTTGTCTCCATTTAGTTTGATGTTGACTGTTGGGTTACTGTATATTGCCTTTATTATGTTTAGGTATGCTCCTTGTGTCCCTGATCTCTCCAGGACCTTTATTACGAAGAGGTGTTGAATTTCATGGAAGGATTTTTCCACATCTTATGAGTATCATTTTTTTCCCTTTCAGTTGGTTTATATGGTAGATTACATTGACAGATTTCTGTATATTGAACCATCTCTGCATCTCTGGGATGAAGTCTGCTTAGTCATGGTGGATGATTTTGTTGCTGTTGTTGTGTTTTTGGATTCAGTTTGCCAGTAATTTATTATTTTTGCATCAATTTTAATGAGGGAGACTGGTCTGTAGTTCTCTTTCTTTGTTGCATCTTTGTGTGGTTTGGGTAACAGGGTTACCGTAGCCTCACAAAAGGAGTTTATCAACGTTCCTTCTGCTTCTACTGTGTATAAAAGTTTGAGGAGTATGGGTATTAGCTCTTCCTTGAAGTTCTGGTAGAATTTGGCGCTGAAACCATCTGGCCATGGCCTTTTTTTTTTTTTTTTTTTGGGAGACTTTTGATGACTGCTTCTATTTCATTAGGGGTTATAGGTCTGTTTAATTTGTTTATCTGGTTTTGGTTTAAATTTGGTATGTGGTAACTATCCAGAACATTGTCCATTTCCTTTAAATTTCCTGATTTTGTGGAGTACAGGTTTTCAAAGTATGACCTGATGATTCTTTGAGTTTCCTCAGTGTCTCCCTTTTGGTTAGTTTGGATAAGGCATTGTTTATCTTGTTTATTTTCTCAAAGAATCAACTCTGGTTTTATTTATTGCTCTCTTTGTTTCTACTTTATTATCTCCTGGGTGAGTTTGTTTGTTTGTTTCTTTTTTTTTTTTTTTAGAGTTTTCAGGTGTTTTGTTAATTTGATAGTGTGGAATTTCTCTGACTTCTTTATATAGATATTTAGTACGAGGAACTTTCTTCTTTGCACTGCTTTCATAGTGTTCCACAAGGCTGGGTGTGTTGTACATTTCATTGAATTCTAGGAAGTCTTTAATTTCTTTATTTCTTCCTTGACCCATGGATGATTAAGTTGGGCATTATTCAGTTTCCACAAATTTGTAGGTTTTCTAGAATTTGTGTTGTTGAATTCTGACTTTAAGCCATGGTGATCTGATAAGTTACAGAAGGGTCATTCCAATTTTTGTGTACCTGTTAAAATTTGCTTTGCGACCTAGTATGTGAATTTTAGAGAAGGTTCCATGGGGTGTATTCTTTTGTGTTTGGGTAGAATATAGATGTCTGTTAAGACCATTAGAGTCATAACATCTGTTAGATCCCTTATTTCTGTTAATTTTCTGTCTGGCCAATCTGTCCACTGGTGAGAGTGGGGTGTTAAAATCTCCCACTATTAGTGTGTGGTGTTTGATGTGCGATTTAACCTTTAGTAATGTTTCTTTCATGAATGTGGGTGTCCTTGTATTTAGGGTATATATGTTCAGGGTTGAGACTTCTTGCTGGATCTTTCCTGTGATGAATATGAAATGATCTTTATCATCTCTTTTGATTACCTTTAGATTGAAGTGTATTTTGCTAGATATTAGGATAGCTACACCGACTTGCTTCTTAGGTTCATTTGATTGGAAAGTCTTTTCCTATCCCTTTATTCTGAGGTAATGTCTATCTTTGAAATTGAGATGGGTCTCTTGTATGCAGCAGGATGAATGGATTCTGTTTTCATATCTATTCTGTTAGCCTGTGTCTTTTTTTTTTTTTTCGAGACATGGTTTCTCTGAAGTTTTGGAGACTGTCCTGGAACAGCCTTTGAAGACCAGGCTGGCCTCCAACTCACAGAGATCTGTCTACCTCTGCTTCCTGAGTGCTGGGATTAAAGGTGAGCACCACCACACCTGGCTAGTCTGTGTCTTTTTATATTGTATGCAAGTTGAGTCAATTGATATCTAGGGATATCAATTATCAGTGGTTGTTTCTTGTTATTTTTTTGGTTGTGGTGGTGGTGTGTTTCCTTTAAGATTTGCTCGTCTGTGTTTATTTATTGCCTGTGCTTTCCTGGGTACATCTAACCTCCTTGGATTGGTGTTTTTCTTCTAGTGCTTTCTGTAGGGTTGGATTTGTGCACAGGCATTGCTCAAATCTGGTTTTGACATGGAATATCTTGTTCTTTCCATCTATGTTAACTGAAAGTTTTGATGTATATATTAGTCTTAGGTGACATCCATGGTCTCTTAGAGTCTGCATAATGCCTGTCCAGGACCTTATGGCTTTGACAGTCTACATTGAGAAGTCGGGTGCGATTCTGATGGGTCTGCCTTTATATGTTACTTGACCTTTTTCCTTTGTAGCTCTTAATACTTCCTTTACTGGGTATATTTTGTTTTGATTATTAAATAGGATTTTTTTTTCTTTTTGGTCCTATCTATTTGGTGTTCTGTGAGTTTCTTCTATCTTCAGTTATTTCCTCTTTTAGGTTGGTAAAGTTTTCTTCAATGAATTTTGAAGCTGGTATTCTCCTTCTATCCCTGTTATTCTTAGGTTTGGTCCTTTCAAGTTGTCCCAGATGTCCTAGACATTTTATAACTTTGTTGGCTTTAATGTTTTCTTTGGTCAATGAATCTATTTCTTGAATTGTGTCTTCAACACCTGAGATTCACTCTTCTATCTCTTTCATTCTGTTGGTTATGCTTGTATCTGTAGTTCCTGTTCTTTACCCAGACTTTCCATTTCCAGAATTCCCTCCATTTTTTTTTAAATTGTCTCCATTTCAATTTTCAAACTTTGGACTTATTTTTTCTTATTTTCCTTGGCTTTCTTTAAAGGGTTTCTTTCTTTATTTATTTTTGTCTTTTCCTCCATTTAAGGGAATTCTTCCTGTCTTCCTTAAGGGCCTCCATCATCTTGATCAAGTTATTTTTAAGGTCACTTTCTTCTGCATTGGGATGTTTACCACTAGGTAAACACCAGTACCAATAAGTTCTGGTGTTGCCATATTGCTCTTTAGGTTGCTGAATGCATTCTTGTATTGACGTCTACCCCTCTCTTATGCTGCTTGGTGCAGGCAGTGTCTGCTTCTTGATCCAACCCTTAGTCCTCTCTCTTAGAGCTCTCTGTGCAGATGTCTATGTCCCAGGGACATGCTGAGAACACAGGGGATGTGTGGAATTGAGGACTGAGTGGGATTTGTAGGTTACAGGGTCCTGTGGAGGCCTGTTGGTGTATCCTGCTCGCAGGAGACATCTTTCCACTTGACCTGCTAGTGTAGAACCAACTACATCTTAAAAAAGTATTGTTGCTGACTATTTTGAGTTGGTGAATCTGGCAAAACAAAAACAAAGATGGGCTTTGGGGCTATATGATCATTTTCTACTCCAAGGTTACGTGCTCCTCCTCTACAAGGAAAATGATAACACACTGGGTGCTTCATAAAATAGTGAAGTTGCTGCTGCAAACAGCATGGTCTTGTCTTAGGGATTTGTGGTGTGAATGCCACACTGGAGTTACTGTAAATTCTACACAGTGCCCTTCACAATGTACTTACCCTATAGTCTCTGCTTTGTCATATGCTCTTAAGGGATGAAGCTGCTTCATCTTTACACCGAGCCCTTTCTTGTGTCCATCTTGAGGCTACCCTGTCATATGGTACATGGGTCAAACAGTATTCTCAATTGTTCAATCTGCTGCCCCCACAATCAGAGCAGGCCTAGGAGGCATTGTCTTCTCCTTGGAGAAAGAAAGTATAGCACTCACCAGCAAAAAGTTTGTCAGTATAGCATTGCTCTGGGTCAGAATGTAAGCTCATAGCTTCTACTCCATTGTCAGGCCTGCTCACCTGAACCCATGCTCACTGCTCTGACAGTCATAGACTCTTAACTCTCTTAAATTATGACCCCCCCCAATTAAATACTTTCATGTATAAGTTGCCTTGGTCATGGAGTTGTATCACAGTATTTAAAAAAGTCATTTCCCAAATCTGGTACACTTCTAGCCCCAATCACTTTTGGATTAGACATGGTCATCCTAAGTGTCCAGTGCTCTTGGAGTCAGTCACCCACTAAGTGTTACTGCCCACAGCTTTGGTTCAATTTTCTCAGTGCTATAATGCTGATAAAGGTTACCTTATTGAGTTATGTGAGAGTCAAATAAATAAGGAAATATATACAAATGAAAAGTTATTAATGGCTTAAGTTATTAATGTTAACTCACTGTTTGAGAGATATATAAAATGCCACAGCTTCCTTATGTTGAAAATGCATTACTACAAAATTTAATATATGCCTTATAGAAATTTAATATATGCACAAGAAATTTTCAAAAAGCAAAATTATACATAATTTAAAAGGAAAGCAGGATACCTTACAAGGAAATAATTTATAGCCAAAGAAAGGAAATCACACAAAATGGTCAACCTTCTAAGTCATTTAAAAAATGCTATAACAGCAATTCAATGCTATTTTATAACTGCCTAATCCAAAATATTAACAGCTGACATTGATTAGATTGTAATCAAATAAGAATACTGTAACAGTATTAGTGTGAACAGACACAGTTTTTGACTAACAGTTGGGAAACAAAGCTCTGTAGGTTCATTATCTGTGATTGACACTGTCTGTAGGCCAGTATTTACAGTTCTGTGTCTCTTCCCTCCCATAGTGCACAGAACTACTCTAGATAAAATCATTTCCAGTGTGTCTCAGGGTACAAATTACCTAAGGACATCACAGACATGTATGGCAAATGCAGTCTGAGAAATGTCCAACTCAGTGCCTGAATAATGTATCAGAAAAAGTAGAACATCAAGGAACTAAGGCGTATCAGGAAGGACTATGGGATTAAAATATGTAAAATCAGATTAGATCCCATCAGAGCTGAGGGCTCCAAGTGTGGAGGTGCTGATGTGGAAATGTATCTAGAGAGACTGAGAATGCAGGTGAGGATCTCAGGGGAGTATCAGCCCTGCCTCCTGGTTTCTAAAGGCTTTAACCCTTTGACCCGGACAAGCAGAAGGCACTAAGAATCACATCGATCATTAAGCCTTTGATCTATTTTGTTAGAAAAGACAGATTTATTTTGGTTTATTAGACTCTTATAAAATATATTTTTCACTTAATTTGCTATGTCATATATTCACTAAATTGTTACTGATTAGATTATAAGAAGTCTGACAAAAACCTTAAAAAAAAATATTAGGACTTTAGATAGAGCAATACAAGTATAATATAGTACAACACATTTTTTCCCAAACTTCTATTAAAATACTCAAAAGCAATTATCGCACATACACAAACATGATAGTCCAACATCATTAAAGTGAAAATTTTTCTCAAGCTTAATTTCCCATCTGAGAATCTGGCATTGTATCCCCACAGGACTGGCCCAGGACAGGCCTCAAATAACTCAGCGCATGCATAATTGCTATGTTCCCTTTGTTGATCCAGTGACATGCTTTAAATATTCTGTACTCAAATGATTTTATAAGCAAAAGAAAATTCATTAATACTGCCCCTAGCAATAAAACTAGTTAAAAGATGACTGTCAGCTGTATTATTCCTATAATGTCATCTGTTTCTTTGTATTTTGGATTTGAATACTGAGTTTACCAACTAGGCATATCACAGGTTCCTTAATACATAAAAAGATTTTTGTAATAAAAAAAACTGATGACATTCATATAATCTTAGCTACAATAATTGGACCATAATCACACTAGGTAAGAAAAGAGGAATCGGTTCTTTTACAAGTGATAAAAAGAATTAAGAAAATAATGATAATATTATTGTATAAACAACTTAGATCCCAAATTCTTGAAAGTTCGTGTATAAAAAGCAGGTCAAGGTGAGAAGTCTGTACTCTCAACTTCTAGCATGTGTTCATTTGGGTCCTTTTCCCTTGGACTTTGCTTCCTTTGGAATCTTCCCATTTTGACTTTGAGTAAATCTGGCTACTGTAGAAACACCATCCACAAACTTGGTTTTGAAGAGAACGTTTGCATTGTTGAACATACCTTCTTTGAGGGACACCACGATGAACTTAAGGGAAGAGAAAGAAAGCAAACACATTAAAGAACATATTTTTAATGAAGTCCACTCTCTTAAAGAGACTTTAAGAACTGAATGGAGCCCAGAAGCCACAAAAGTCAAAACAGAACATGGGGGTAGGATGGTGGGGGATAGAGAGAACAGCAGGGTAAATGGTAAACTGTGGGTGGCGTTAGGCTTTAATTAGGGAGGGAGTTCAATACAAGTTCAATATTGTATACATACGTACTTGAAATGAAATTATCCCATTTGGGCTGACAATGCTCCCCTCTCCTAAAAGTTAATCACTAACACACTACTATTAGGCATGCGAACATCCTATTTATTGGTCAGGATTGTCTAAGAAACTCCCAAAACATTATATAGGCTATTGTTGACCCTGGTGAAAGGTACCCTACTGCTGAAGACACCATGTACTCTGAACACAGGATCTGGAGGATACTCGCTGGTTCTGGCCTGAAATCCTCTTCAGTAAGACTTAGCATTCACGGTATTAGAATGTGCCATATTAGTTTCCAAAGAAGAAAAGCAACCAACAGTCCTACCCAGCACAGCAATGAAAATCTTAAGGGTGCCATAGTGGCATGCATAGCTTGGGAGTAATCAACAACTCTCCAATTATACTTAAGAGCCACAACAAGAGGGAAATCATGCCTGGTAGTGGAAACCTGCTAATTAATATATATATATTCTCTATATATATATATTCTAGAGTGATTGGGATGAGTAGACTCCAGAATTGTACATGCAGTTTTATTTGGCAGCTACAGCTCCTGTAGCAACAATACATCTTTTTAAAGAGCTCTTTTTAGCTTTAAGAGATTTCTCTATTTTAGCCAAGAGAAACCAAAGTTCCCCTTATGTGCCACATGTGTCTGATACCTTACGTACATTCAAGCAGTTTTATTTGATTGGTATCCTTGTGGCAAACAGCTCCAGAAAACAGAGCATCACTAAATCAATTCTAAGTTATGTTCTTCATCATCCTTAAACCAACAGTATTAATGCCTTGTTCTTTCCTTCAAGAGAGACTGACCCCTCTTTTTGATAATTTGCACAGGGGGCAAAAACTCCACCATTGAGCTACAGTCCAGCCCAATCCCAAATACCTAATGTAACAAGGACTACTAATAAAGACTTGGTTCTGTAAAATAAACAAAAGGACCATTTGACTCCTACTGAGACGTCTCTGGAGTGGTCCCTACCTGAGAGTGTGTGAAGTGCGTGCGCAGCATCTGTCCAATATTCTGGGTATGAGAAAGATCCAAGGCTGCGTCCACCTCATCCAAGATATAAATCGGAGCAGGTTTGAAGAGGAGCATGGACAATATTAGTGACAGAGCCACTAGAGACCTGAAAAAAGGTTGGGGGAAGTAAAGCCATAAACATTTACAGACATTCTACTAAAACTGAAGCAAACCTGCAGCGTCCCTAACATAATAGTGTAGACTCATCTCAAAGTCAAAGATTCTACGTCCCAAAGCTTTCTTCACAAACACATGATTTTCATGAGACAGAATACTCTCATTACATTTGGCATTTATACCAAAGATCATGTTACTTTTAAAAAGATTATTACTTATAAATAAATTATTATAGTTTATTTCTTATAAAAATGTAATGTCTGTACATTACATGCATGCCTAGTGCCTCACATGCCAGAAGTACCTTAATAGCTACAACTGCAGTCACAAATGGTGATGGGGGCTGGCAATAAAACCCAGGTCCTCTGAAGAGCAGCCAGCGCTCCTACCTAGGAGATATCTTTCCAGGCCTAGATCTTGTTCCGTTTTAACTAGTGACACTTATCCCGACCCCAAATGCTTATTTGGAGTCCAGATAACAGGTTAAGAGGCTCGCTATATATTTATTAAGAAAGCAATAACAACTTAGTAACCCCTTTACAATTTTTATTATATATAAACCCACACAAATACATATATACTATATTCGCTATATATACATATATATATATATATACACACACTGTATGTATAATTAAATCTCTTTTCAAAATGCTTCATAAGAAAAAACCAACAGGTTTCAATTTTTCTGAATTGCCAAAGTCTATGGGCTTTTGTTTGAAAAAGTTTACGGGTTTCAATATGAACATTTCTCTTCGATACATAATTCTAGGTTGACCCATTTTCTTTTGGCACTTCCAGCTGGAAGTTTAGGGTAAGAAGTCTAAAGTCTCAAATCTGCCTTATGTCTGATATATGTTTTTTGCTGGTTGCTTAACTATATACATTTCCAGTAATTTTGTATATGCCTCACTGTATCAAATGGCCATCTTTACAGAATTCATCATACCTGGGAGATCTGGTATCATTATTTCTTAAAGTATTTCTGTTTTCTGTTTTCCTCTAATTTTTGGAACACAAATTTCATGTGTGTCAGGCAGCTTCCACAGGACATTAAACTGATTTTGAGTTGGTGTATTTTTTTTTGGGGGGGGGAGGGCTCAGTTTAGGCTCAGCAGATTAGACTACTATGTCAAGTTAACTCTTCTTCATTTTATGGTGTCTAATTAATTTATCTTGTGACCCTTACATTTCAGTTAGATTTTATCTTTATACTTTCACTTGTTTATTTTTAACAGGTTTTGGCTCTAATTATTTGTTAGTATTTTTCCTGTGTAATTCAGTTATTTTACTTCACACCTATTAATCTAACCATTTCTAGGTCTGTTTCTTTTAAAGAATTACTCTTCTCTCTAGGTCAGCACACTTGAGTCTTCTCTTGCAACTCGGCTGGTATTATTATTACTTATTAAAAGAGGGGTTTTGCTGTGTAGCCCAGGCTAAGGTAGCTCATGCTGTATACCTAGATGGTCTCAAATTTGTGGCAGTCTTCTTTTCCTGTGCTTTTGGCGTTCTGGGAACAGAGGTGCAGCATCACACCTGGTGTCTTGTCATTCTTCTTAAATGTTGAGTTGTGTTTAGTGTCTACTTTGCTATCTTTAAGGAGCACTATTGTGAGTGTATGTGTCTCATAAAATTGATGTCAGGGTCTCCTGTTCGGTTTTCTAGGGTTTGTGGAAAGCAGTGTTCACTTCAGGAATATGTAGACCTAATGTTTAGTTCTCTGCTGTTTGCACAAACTAGAGTCCAAGTGTTCTGCATGCAGTGACACTACTAAATGCTAGCTGGTTTTTCCCTCCTGGTTCTGATGAGCAGTAACTGTCACTAGGGAGAAAGCTGAGTAAACGCAGGCCTGGCTTTTCCAGTTTTTTTTCTTTCAGATATTGAGTCCTACATGACTTGCTCATTTTTAAAGGTTTAACAAGTTGTTTCTCCTATAATTTGTTTAGTTACCTGGTTGACTAGTCTTTTTTTTACAGTGCAAGGGAATCAAACTCAGGGCCCTGTATACGCTAGGCGGGCACTCCAACACTGAAGCCCATTCAGTACTCAACTATCTCTCTAGCTCTACTTGTTACTGTCTACTAATTTAAATGGATATTTCAACCAAGTTTGAAGTTCCATATATTAGGCTTCTCCAGTTCTACAAAGGCAGCCAACCAAGTCAGAATTACAGAGTAACGAAATGGTGATTATAATAAAACAACCATAAGTATTTACAAATTACAAAGATTACTTACCTCTGACCACCACTAAGCTCAGTTAGGTTTTCTTTCCATGTATTTCCTAAGGCAACCTTGAACTCCAGACCATCTAAAACTGTCTGCCCTTCTGGTGGTGCAAGCATAGCATTGGCACCAGGCAAAAGGGTAGAAAAAATGGAGCCAAAGTCTTTGTTTACCTGGATTAAATAGATTAAAAAGACATGTTAAAGCATCAGAATACTTTCCAAGTGTTAGTCTATACACATGCAACTCAGTAGGCCCACTGTGCTGCTGGAAAGAAAAGGTCTAGGGAAACTGGCCTGTCTGTATTGCCACAGCCATCAGTATTTAGCCATCTATGTTATAAATATGACTAATAACTTCCGAGTTGAAAAGACAAATGTGAGTATATCACAGAGAAACCAGGATTGCCCCTTGTTAAATGCATGTCCTCCAAGATTTAATAGCTATGTTTTCTAGGGAAATCTTCATCAGGGGTAGGCACCCAAAATACAAAAGTAAATATTCTTAGGAAATCTCCTAGTGGCAAGCAGTATTACTGAATATGGACTTAACTAAGGAGAACCATATCTCAGCCAAAAGAAGTAACTACACTGGGTTATTATTGAAATTTAAGAAAATGAGGAATGATGACACACACACACTAAATATTCAAATAACATCAGTTGCACTGGAAAGAGCAAAATCATTTTACAAAATATTCTCATTTGTACTAAATTTAGGAACCACTGTGTGTGTGTGGGGGGGGTTCTAGGACCCATCATTACCTCTATATTTATTATAATACTTGAGTCAAGTTTCTGCATGCAAGGAGACTGACCTATAATTTTATGCTTTCCTCTCTCTCTGTCTCTCTCCATCCCACTTTCTCTCTGTGTCTTTCACATGATTTGAAACGACCAATAATGACACAGATGGTTTGATAGCATCCCATCCATTTTAATTTTATAGAAACATTTCAGAAGCATTCTTTAAAATAATTCTTTAAAGGTTTGTGGGATTCACCAGTGATGAATTGTTCTAGATATTAAACAAGTAATTATTCAGATATTATATAAGTAGCTTAAAGGTGCAGCTTAAGACTAGTAGTATTCCTGAATATGGACCTAAGAAAGGGACTTACATTATTTCAGACAAAAAGCTACATGCATATGCCAATACTAATAGCTTCTACCACAGTCACTTATCATTGAATACTGAGAAAGAGAAGAATGATGACTTGGATGCTGAATATTCAAAGTTACACTGGTGCACCTTGGGAATGAGGAAAGAGCAAAATGTAGCCAACAATTGTTGAGCATTACTTCAATTCTATTGCTTGCTATATGTCTGACTGTTTACCTCCCCTTGGTGTCATTTTAGTTGGTATGGTGGTCTGAATGAGAATAGCCCCTATAGGCTCATAATTTGGTCCCAAGTTAGAACTATTTGGGAGGAATTAGGAGGTGTGGTCTTGTTAGAGGAAGTATGTCACTAGGGGTAGGCTTTTAAGTTTCAAAAGCCCATACCAGACAGTGTCTCTGCCTCCTGCCTGCAAGTAGGATGTAAGTTTTCAGCTACTTTTCCACTGCATGCCTGCCTGTGCAGCACTATTATGCTTCCTGTCATGACCACGGGCCCTCTGAAACTGTGAGCCCCAATTAAATACTTCCTTTTATAAATTGCCTTGGTCACAGTGTTTCTTCATAGCAACACAACAGTAACTAAGACAAAGCTAGTCTGCAAAGTTTCCACCAGAAACAAAGACTTTCTGAGGTAAAACAAACTAAGGGAATTCATTACCACCCAACTGGTCCTGCTTTAGAGTTCTACACTAGAAGTAAAAGGATGCTAAATATAATAATCACACAAAACAAACACAAGCGTTTCGACACAACACAACAGATACAAATAATACAGAAATAAGAATAAAATTCTACCAACACAGAAAATCACCAAACCACAAAGATGTCCAGAGAAGAAGATTTAGGGAACAGAAAAAGTAGCAGAGTGAGGTAGTATGTCTTCACTATCAATATCTTTGAGGGCAAAGGGGTAAAATTTCTTTAAGATACAGACGGGGTGATAGATAAAGACAAAAGCTAGATATAATGATACAATACCTAGAGGAGCCTCAATTTACCAGTTAATATATATGAACACTGAAAATAACTTTTGCATGCAAGCAGAAATCCAAAGTGAGCAGTCACAGCCATACTTAAATCAGATATAATAGACTTCAAATCAAAAACTATGAAGAGACGAGGACATTTAGAATATGACCTTAAAAACTAAAACTAAGAACCTAAAGAATGAGAAAACATCTGTAAACTTACAAAGCATTACTATATTGAATACACATGTAACCTAAACTTAAGAGCAAAACGTTATTTAAAAATGGGTAAATGATCCAAGTAGAAATTTCTTCAAAAGCTACTCAGAGGGCCAACAAGAAAAATGTTTAACATCACTAACGCATATCAAACCCACAACGACCTACCATCTCACTCAAGTTAAAATGATTGACATGAAAAAGACAAGTCTCTGCCAGCAAAGATGCAGTCACAATACGAAACCAACTTAGGGCCTACTGACAAATAAGCACACAATGAAAACGGGACATAGCTGAAAAATATACACAGCACTTAATCTTGACTGAAACCTGACAGGATTTACAACTACCGCGGAGACAAGTCCCTGGTTCTATCTAAGGGCATTTCCAGCCAGGTTTAATTGAAACAAAAAGGCCTAACCTAAATGGGTGTTTACCAGCTCAGGGGTTAGAGTACTAGAATGAATTAAGGAGTGAGCAGACCACCTCACAGCTATCTCTGTCTGCTTCCTGACTGGGTACAATGTGACCAGTGTCTGTTACACCTGCCTCAGGATGTTCCTGCTGTGATGAAGTACATTCCCAAAACGTGAGCCAAAATAAGCCCTCCGTTTGCCACAGCAATGAGAAAAGTTAACTAACACCTATATGAAGGGTAAAGCACTAGAAGAGGCATTGTAAGCCAGGAAGGATGCCCTGGGTAAGGGATGGAGAGACAGTAGCTGTTCACTAGTGCAGGCATGCCTTGGGATGAGAGGAATGATACATCACAGGATAACTATTGCCGACTGCAACTAATGGAAAATTCAAAACATCTAAAACAAAACAAACAAAACTGGATTTTGATGTTCTTAGTACCAGGAAGTATTAAATGTTTGAAGTGAGTATGTCAAGTGCCTGTGTGTCAATATTACATAATGCATATAGTGAAATGTCAAGGCATACCCTGTAAACATGTAATTACTGTATGGCAATTAAAAATATTTTTTAAAGTCTTGTCTTTGTTTTTAGACTTCAATTTATCGAAGTTGCAAATCTGTATTTTGGCACAGAAGTTTAAAGAGCTGTATAGATCTGAGGTATAGAAATGCTGTGGAAATGGCAAGAAAAGCAAACGATCGTGAAGGTCGTGATTTCTGCTGACTGTCAACAAGAGATGTGCTGATTTTAGGGCTGAGCAGCTGTGTGGGTGTAGCAGACACTGGGGAGTATTGAGTCTTTCTTCCAGTATAAGAAACTATAGTTTCTCAGAGGATACACGGTGTCCTTTGAAACTTAACAGTCACGATAAATGATGTGATATAAACTTGCTTCTCTGAGTCTTGTAGTAAAGGCGAGACAAAAACACATTTAAAAAGTCTAGGAGGCTTTAACTCAGGTATGAACACATGCCTCATTCAAGCCACACTGAATTGTTCTTACAGTGTAAACCTACTGATGTGATCCTTCATCCTTGACTCGAGATTACATTTTGGGATACAAGTACCTTTTGCCAAGCAATATTTAGGGCCTGATTTTTCTTCTGATCAAGATCTTCTATAGTTGCAAGGATTTTGGATTTGTCATTTTCTACAATTCTTTTCTTCTTCATCAAATCATTATACTGTAGGGAAAAATGAGATAATTTATTTGTAAAATATAAATTTTCTTCTACATTCTGGGATTCAGTCAGCCACAAAGATGTTTCAATATTTTTACTAGAAATATATTTACTAGAAATATACAATGTACCAGTACTATAATACAAACTAGATTATGAGAAATTTAAACGTATTACCAATATATAGGAAAATTCAACTCCCAGAACCAAGAATTTGTAAGTCCTAAAAATATTTACATTATATTAATAGCCCTTTATTTCCTAGCAATCCAGGCAAAGTGGAAAATGTCACATGAAAACTATAGTACAAGCAGGCCAATTTAGTAGAACAATGAATAAACTTTTAATTCTTCCCAGTGATGTGTATGTCCTGTGTAATACAGCCATTGACCTTTATCCTCTGAGTACAGAACCAGGGTCTTCCCCGTTTCTTTCAGTTCCTTGACATAGTCAACACATTCGTGTTTCATGTTCCCTGCACTGCTCTGTCTCCCTGGACTGTGCTCTCCGTATCTGAGAAACTACTCCCTCAGTTACTGCTCCAAACCACTGCTTCCCACTTCCTTTCTGCTGAGGGCTGCAGTGGGAACGATGTATGACTGACAGTGCAGAACTGTCTAACAACCCTCCCTCACCCATTTCTCCTTAGCTTCAGAGGCCAAGCAGTCTCTTGGGCCAGTCCCGCCGGCATTTCTATCTTATTTATTCCGTAAGTTCAGTTCTTACACGAACAGGCACAAAGCGTAAGGGGAAGAAGTTAATTGCTCATCAACAGAGAACACTGGTGCTTCTTAGGATTTTTTTGTCAACTTGCCCAAGCTAGAATCATCTGGGAAGAGGGAACTTCAGTTGAGAAACTGTCTTGATCACACTGGTCTGTAGAAGTCTGTGGGACATTTTCTTTATTGATGATTAAGCAAGAAACTGTTTTGATCACACTGGTCTGTACAAGTCTGTGGGACATTTTCTTTATTGATGATTAAGCAAGACAGCCCACCCTAATGTGAGCAGTGCCACCTCTGGCATATTGTCCTGGGTTATATAAGAGAGCATGCTGAGCAAAACAAACGGCACTCCTCTGTGCTCTCTGCTTCCTGGAGTTCCTGCCCTAACTGAGTGGCTGCACTGGCTTTGCTCTATGAGGGCTAAAACCATGACCTGTAAGGCAGATAAGCCCTATCTGTCCTCCCCAAGTTGCCTCTTGTCGTAGAGCTTATCAAAGCAAGAGTAACCCTAACCAGAGTACCTTCTTCTAATTCTCCTTTTCAAAAAGGCATTAGATCTCAGTTATCATGATCTAATAAAAATAAACAAATTCCACCATGCTATGCAGCTTAAATATAAGAACCCACTACATTAGGCAAAGGGTCAAATCTAATAACAGCTTCGAGGTTATACATCTTCACGATGCTACAGTGTTCTATTATGGTCCAACAGTGACAGAGCAGACTTACCCGCTCTTCAGCTTCTGTGAGAACGTTCATAGCTCTCATGTTGACATTTCTCCCTAGTTTCTCTTTTACTTCTTGTAACTTCTGAAGCCTCTGACCAGCTTCTTTGGGGTTGTTTGTTTTGAAATCATAGGCACTATTAGGTTGGCCAAAGAGGTGTTTCTCAGCATTAATCCAGTCATAATCATTCAACATTTTGGATACCTGGCCACATATGAAAAAGGAAAGAACTAAAATTGTATTCAAATCCGTTTCCTAAATGCTTAGCACTTTTAAATCAAATATTTGGGAGGGGAAAACAACAAATCACAATGACACAGACAGAGAAAGCTAGGGCAGCTCATCTACAGCAATAAGGACGATGCTTTGCTGGGGATCACAGACCCAAGCACGGACTGCGTGGAGAGGGAGCTTCCCTCCACACAGCAGCAGTCAAAGAGAAAGCTTTACAAGGTTGCCTGTCCTTTGCTCCAAAATACTTTGGTACAGAAGTGCTTTGGTTTTTGTTTTGTTATTTCAATTTTGGAATATTTACACATACAGAATGAGGTATCTTGGAGAGAGGATCTAAGTCAAAACAGAAAATTCACACAACATCTGAAGACAATTTTCCAGGACATTTTTACTGCTTCTTTACGTTCATTCTGACCTGGTACATGAGAGGCCAAATGGTGCAGTTTTTCTTTATGGCATGCTGGCACCCAAAAAGTTTTAAATTATGAAGCACTTAGGATTTCCAGATTGAAGATGCTTCATTTGTATAATCAAAACATCTCTATTAAAATGTAAGCCAGATGAGGCTCATTCAGATTTTACTAAATACAATCTATTAAGGCAAAAAGTAGTTTGTATGTAGTGAAACTTCCTTAGGAATAATCATATATTTGATGAAAGCATGCAAGCCTAATTGTGACTACTTAATAACTGTCTCAGAATTATAATCTAAGGAAAAAAAAGAATGCCACAAATGTTGGTTATCTCTATTTCCACCTCTTCTGACAAGGAGAAATGTCAACCTTTCATACGCTACATCCAATTCAAACTTGAAATTATAATCCTTAATGGCTTCCTCTACAACTGATCAGTAGAATATAATACTTGTCCATCTATTTACCCACACCACCTCCACCGCAACCACAAAGTAAACTTTCAACTATGGCCTAGCTTCTGAGATGATCTGTAAGCTCTTAGAAGGTACTATGTGGACATTTTTCTTATCCCTGCATCTTTAGTATAACGTCTGATACAACTTTAAAGGCAACCACACACTCTTTAAAATACCTACGGTACCATGACATAGCAAAGCAAGACGTGAAATGCAATCAAAACCTGGAATAAGTTTAAAATAACTGCATTACACAGCACTATATTTTCAATAAAGTTGTATAGGTAGCATTGACAACTGAATATAAGGACACCTGAAAACCATTGTCTTTTAAAATGAGACCTATGGGGCTGGAGAGATGGCTCAGCCGTTAAAAAGGTTAGCCACACAACCAAAAATAAAAAATGAGACCCATGTACATATTTTTTGTGAGTTCTTCAAATTCAACTTGTAATAAAGAATATATATTATCATTACTAATAAGTTCTACCATTGAGTATGAATAAAAATGCCAATCCTATTGGATATCAATAATATAGGAATACATTTCATAAAGAGGAATAAATGTCTACAATTAAATTTAAAAAACAAATCATTTGGGCCATTTACTGAAAAGCTGATTGTTAGTGAAAAGCAGTTAACACAGCTATAAATTCAAAGAGATTTTAGGCTATGGTTCTGTCATTTGTACCAAGTTTCCCACTGAACAGTTACTAGAATTTTTCGAGAGCTCAGAAATAAAAACTTAATCATCCAGGTTGTAAACAACATAGCCATACCTTCGCAGCAGCATCGTAGGCTTCCCGCTTATGTTTGCTAATGCTGTGGTCTAGCTCCTTGATTTTAAGTTGAGAATCATTGTTTTGCAAATTGTGTTTTGCCACTTCTGCACATTTTTCTTTAATGATCTTGTCTTGGGCTGTTATTATTTCTTTTTGCTTTGTCAGCTCTTCTTGAGCTTTATTTACTGATTCCTAAAACAACAAGAATTAAAGAACACAAAGTCATAAGCATTTTAATACCTCTCCAAGTTTGTCTGACAGACTTCTAGAAGCCATGTCAACGTGACTACAGGTAAACGGCTATGTAACACTTTACATGCTAAACCCACAGAAAATGAATCCAAGCACAAGGTAAAACTCAGCTTACCCGTAAACGAACCAGGCTGGTACACAATTCATGCTGGAAATGAGAGCTTTTACTGTATGCAGTATAGGTAGGATGAAATGCCTGGGAGGAGGGACTACTTAAAGCTGACCTGCTACGCCTCTAGTTTAAAAGGTGCAGTCTGAGTAGCTAACAAGAAGACAAGCTGACAGATCCTCAAAGAACATATATCTAGGAAGGACAAAGATAAGTGCTCAAGACAGGGCAGGCTGATTTATGACTTTCCCCTTGCGCAGATGTAAGGTGATGGAGATGACCAGTGGCAACAGAATGTCACAGCTCTTGATTTTAACACAGCAGTCAACTGAGAAATGATGAGAACCTTTTTACTGAAAGACCAGTTGAGAAGAGAATTTTCTTACCCTGACTTTCACTACCCCCTGCTCCCTAGGGAGGGAGGCTACCTAACTTCCCGAGTCCTCATTACAGCATGGTGTAGTATGCTAGTTAACTCCCTCAAGCTCCTGCTTCACCCCAGATTTTAAATGTCCTTTTGGTAAATATCAGATCACAAACTCATTGGGGATGTTTACATAAAACAAAACAAAACCTAGCTAGACTTATATTTGTGTTAGGAAAAAAGATCAAGAGAAAACTAAGTTAAATAGAGTAATCTGTCAAAAGACTATGGTGGAACTATTAGGAGGTGTGGCCTTGTTGGAGAAGGTGTGGTTTTGTACAAAGTGTGTCTCTCTGGAGGTAGGCTTTGAGGTCTCATGTGTGCTCAAGTCACACCCAGTGAAACAGACCATTTCCTGTTGCCTGAAAGCCCAGATGTAGAACATTCAGCTGTCTCTCAGGCACCATATCTGCCTGCACACCACATTGTCATCCCATGATAATAGACTAAACCTCTGAAAATGGAAGCCACTCAATAAATGTTTTCCTTTATATGAGTTGCTGAGAACTTTTGTGTCCCTTCACAGCAACAGAATCATCCCTAACTACAACAGACTCCAAGAAATGATCTCAAGAAATCACAAACCAATGATAATTTAGACAGGGGGTGGGGGGTGGAGACAATTGGGGAAACAATGCAATTCTGGAGGACAGTGTTCTACCTCAGATTTTTAGATGTGCTCAGAGCTACCTAATCTAAGTACAGTGCCTAGCTGTGTACATTAATCATGTAGGAAGGACATTCAAAACTCATGGTAAAATCTAGAGACATTTTAGTTCTTAAAAGTCTTGGAAAAAGAGAATGAAAGTGTGTAAAATCTGACACATTCAAGGGGAAATACCATACAGTCTTAGGGGCACACTTACGAAGAATCTCACGCTAATTTGCAAGCGCACCGCAGGTATGACTGGTAGAAAACACGTGAGCTCTGTCACTTCAGACTGAGCAGAAATGGCGTTCTAATCTTGTTTATCTCGAGCCCATTAGTCAATAGGAAGCTCATTTCCTCCCTTAGCTCCTAGGGAGCATGCTTATCTGCTATCAGCAAAAGAAAGTCATTTTTAAGGTAAAGCCTGACTGAACAACCTTTGAAGTGCAATTTATCTATTTTACAGTTTCCTATTAAAAGAAAAACAATATGATGTTGACAGGACATAGGAAAAGGCAGAGGAAGGAATTAAGATAAAAAAATACATGATCAAAATTAGGGCTATCAGAACATCAAAAGGGAAAATTTATCTTGGAAGTAGGAAAGGAAAATTGAACAGAAACTATAAAATATTCAATCAACATGAGCCATAAAACTGAGGCAAATAGTAAATTCTTAGTCAGAAAAGGAGCAGTTACAAATCATTCTGCTATTAACATATGTAATAATGTGTTAATAAAATGTGTATGAAAAAACATGAAACTCATATCATTAATAATGACGTCTCAACTAAAAACTCAAACACTTGAAAAGTGAAGGTCATATTGCAGAAGTAGGAGTAGATGCTATAGACAGAAGGGGTGTGTCTGCTGCTCAGTGTGCTTGTCTCAAAGGCAGGCTTGCTATGAATAGGGGACAGTACCATGCATGGCTCTACCTGGCATCTGAGCATGAGGTTTCACTTAGTTCCAGGCTGAGTATTACCCAATGGCCAGTGCTCGCAGAAATTTATTTCCCAGCAGGCACGACACATACTCAGCCTTTCTGTGGATAGCTTTTGCTGGCAAACCTAAACCGTTACCTAGTCCACATTTCTACAGTTAGACTTCCTTGGTCCTCAGCCCTATGGGTAGAGTGGAGCCCCAAGGCAGATTTGCTATTATTTGAGGATCATCACCTCAGGCCTGAGGATAACACTTTTTTTTTCTATTATTCTTATATGCCTTAGAATTCTCTTAACCTCCTAGTGATCAATCCTTTCTAGAAAACAGTTAATGTTTGTTTGTTTGTTTTTCTTTAAACTCAGTTCACTTACTTTCCTGTATGGATTTGTTTGAGTAGACTCAGGCTGAACCCCTGATGTCATTTCTTAACTGTCTGGAATCCCCATTTCACCCCACACTCTGATCATAAGTAAAAAATACCTAAAACACTAAGTCAGTCAGCTTAGGTCAATATTTTCTAAGTAGATGAGTGCTGAGTTCCAGACCAGGGCTAATTACACCACGTCCACCCATATTGGCCCCTTCTCAAAGCTGCTAAGCAGCAAATGGCAAGCCCCCTCGCCCCAAAATCTATGAATCTGGAACTCTAACGGACTCTCCAAGTGAGTAATAGCAAGAAAGTAGCAGGGGACATAATTCCCACTTTCTTAAGAAACTTACAGGCTCAGGTTCTGAGATTCTAGGAGACAGAGGGTGACCTTGACATATCCTTCATTCTGATAATGGGTACACCTTAACTGGATATGTCCCTTTATTCTGATAATGGGCACACCTTAACTGGATATGTCCTTCCTTCTGATAATGGGCACACCTTAACTGGATATGTCCCCACATCTTGTAAGTTCCCATTAACAAGAGTCTTCCTTTCTTTGTCACACTGCAAGCCCCACCCCCAACACCAAGCCCGAGAACCACAGCTTGCCTGACTGAAACCACTGCTGTGAATTACTCAAACTCCTTTCTGACATCTGGAAGGGACCAGAGCTCTGCTAGAAGCCCTCTTCCATGAAGTACATCTCTAGCCTTGGGGCCTGGCCTCTCAGATTCCCCAACATGCAGTCATCTGTGGTGTTGGTAAGTCTCTAACCCAAAGGACAATCTGCTTCATTCAGTGTGCTCCTTGAAGCCAAAGCCAAATCCTTTCTGTGAGTGTTATTTCACCTCTCTAACCTGGTAGCAGCCTTACCTTGTTCTTAGCCACCTCTGCTGCCATCGTCTCAATCTGACCTGCATAGGCTTTGATGGCCTCATTGACAGCATCAAGCTGCTGTCTGTTAGACGCATGCTCTCTTTTAAGCTCTTCCAGCTCCAGAGTGATAGCCTCAACTTCCTACAGAAACACAGCATTTAGTGCCATACAGAGATAAAAATTAACAGTGTTCTCATGTAAGACTAACTACTCAGTATTCAACTACCAACAAACCAAGCTCTCAGAAGAAAAAGAAAAGTTTATTTCCCTTTAAAAATGTGTAAATTTTAGTTATACTAAAGCAAAGTATTAAAATTCTGCATAACATATGCAATAGTGACAACTACCTTTTGTTTCTTGATTTTGTTTTCCAATACAGACTATTAGTTCACTAAAGAATTATTGCAAAACTATTTAATGAAAAAAATTTAAGCTGGATAAAAAAGCAAGTTTAGAGTGCAGGGATTACTTTGGAGACATAAAAAAGTTCAAATACCAGTTCTGGCACTACTCAAAATATACTGAGGAAAAGTCTACAATCCTAAGACACCTTGTAAATATAAAATGCCTTTTCTTCAGTTTCTGACAGTGCATATCCACAAAGGTAACCTGTTATAACACATGCCACACCACATGATTTCCATGACTCTCAATTGCAGGGTTTACAGGAACACTGTGTGGCTTGTAATATACATAATTTACAATTTACACAAGGTGCTTGAGAGTTTGGAATCACCACTGGTGAATACGGCCAGCCACTGACACCTCTCACCTTCGGCTCTATGCCAGTTTAAAAGGACTGCCACCCACTGAAGGGAGGCTCTTACCTGCTGCTTTTCTTTCATTTTCTTGCTGGATGCGTCTGCCTTTGTTTTGGCACAATCCAGTTTTTTCTGGGCATCCTTCAGCTCTTTCTCTCTTTCGGCTTCTGCATTTTTCATTTTATTCTCCAATGCTTCATACTTCTCTTCGGCTTTCTTTTGGATTTCTTTGGTGTTTTTTAATGTCTCCTCACTTTCCTCTGAATCACAAGGTAATTAAACATGGCTAATTTAATAACATAGACAAAACCTTACAAATTGAATGAATTTCAGCAAAGTTTTCGGAAAACTAGGAGCCAGAGTTTGACTTTTCTAAAGCAACATGGCTGTTCTGGAAATGGAACTTGAACTTGTCCTGCAGAAATCTTTAAATCTTCTGTGTGTGAAGGAAAGGAGGACAATACAAAGAGATTAGGCACAGCGAGTTTTCATCTTACCAATGGTTTTCTTAAGGGCATCTAATTCTTCTTGTTGTTTATGATAAGAGCTTTGCTGAAGTTTGGTTTGCAGCAAATCTCCCTCCTCTGTCTTCATCTCCCACTGCTGTTTCAGTTGACGATACCTATAAAGACAAGTTAATAAACACCCCTGGCATTTGGGACATGCATTTAAACTTGAGGCTCTTAACTGAAATAAACTCATATGCAATACAAATAAAATAAACTCATGCCATATAAATAGAATGACATGCTAATTGTTAGCATGGAAAGCTAACAGCAGCACTGAAGTAAACAGTAAATGATCAAGACCCCAAATAACTATTTTCAAAAAACTCTTAATTTCAGAAAACACTAAACGTCATCTTAGAATAAGTGTATAAATATACCTATAAATACGTATACACAGCCATTAATTATTACAAAAATAAAACTAATGACAATTAGTTTTACATTAATTACATGAAATGTTCCAAATCTGGCACCTAATTATTAGTTCCCATTTTCAGATGTCAGTAATAATACTGTTACCTACATTTTACATGGTGAAACTGACAGTTTAAGAAGTCGTGTATTCGGGGAAGGACCTAGGCCCTGCCCCAAATGAGTTGACAGATTTTGATGATCCCTCTTGAACTCACTCTCCCTGGGAAGTATATGGGGAATGAAATGGGGAGTCCCATGGGAGGCATTGGAGGATGGGAGGAAGAAGGAACTAAGATTGGCATATAAAATAAGACTGTTTCTAATTTAAATAAAATTTATTATTAAAAAAAGAAGTCGTGTATTCACCACAAGCATCTGCAATAGGCCTATACTTCTACCCATGTTCTGGCTCCTTATCTCTTAGCAAACAGTTACAATGAAATTTCAAATTCATATAAATTCACAACATACCGTAGTCACCAGAAATTCATAAGCTTCGAGGAAAAAAGGATTAACACAAATACAAACACTGTCTTGAGTATTTTTACCTGAAACCACTTGACAGTAAATAAGACAGCACTTTCCACTCCAGTCATTAAAATACAGAAATTCTGAAGAAAATTATGTATCAATGTCCTGATATAATACACAAGAATGGTTTTTGCTGATTCTTACATTCCTAAATTTTCCCAATCAGTTTCTTTTACCTCAGTGTTACGACTAGTTAATAAGCAGGCCTGAAGAGAAATCTCCCAGGCCTGAAAGAAATGGGCACCGTGAAGCCTAAAACACTACAAACTCGCCAGCACCTGGCTAAAGCTTCCTGCATCTTTTTCACAGGGAAAAAAATTTCAGTTACTCTACAATTCATTATGGTAAACGAAGATGTGGGGGGATGGGTATTTTCATATTGGAGTGTCCACTCTAATGGTACATGAAGATCTATCTCATCCATATATACAGAGATCTCAAGTCAGTGCAATTTTAAACTTCAAAAATTAAATGCTACTTACTTACACAAATCATTTTACTTCTTAGATTTATTTTACATGTGTCCAGTCTTGTAATTGTAAACCAAGTGTTTTTATCAATCCCTGCTTATCATCTTCAGAGGGAATGGAGAAATGACAATTGCGTAAGTTTGCAGGTCATATGGCAAGCACAGCCTCTTAGGTGACCACAGGGCCATCCACACACCGTTACGGTGTTTGCGTAGTGGTTGTGTTTGGCAAGGCTATTCATGGTCATCTTACCAAAATCTCAGTCCCTCCTATTTCCTGGGTAGTTCCTACTTCCTTTCCAGATTTACCTTTTGCTTTGTAGAACTATTTAACATATTTTTAGCAATTTATGATTTTTCTTAGATATAAAAAAGAGGAAGGCAGAAATATTTTAATTACTTTCATATGAAGGGTATTTGGCACACACAAATCACTCAGTCGAATGTATTTGAGTATATAATGTCAAGAGAAATAAAGAGGTGAAATTCATCTCAATTTTGGGAAACAAAGATTCATCTATCTGGTATCTGAATTATAAACAGGTGATGTCAAAAGGGGGCATGCATACCAGGTATGGTGGCATGATTTCATTTCAGCACTTGAGTTCAGGTTAGTCAGGGCTACATTATGTGACCCTATCTCAAAAAACAAATCTGAAGTATGCTTGACCAGCCTACATTTACACAAAAGTTCACTCTAAGAGTACATTCTTGGGCATAGGGTTACGTCATGTGAGCCTAGCTCAAAAAACAAATCTGAAGTATGCATGACCATCCTACATCTACCCAAAAGTTCACTCTAAGAGAACATTCCCGGGTACCTACTCAGATATTTGCACATCTATGTTTTACTGCTGCTTTACTCACAACAGCAAGAAAAGAGAAGCCACCTTGGTGTCCACTCACAAGATGTACACACACTACAGAATTCACAAGAAAAGAGAAGCCAACTTGGTGTCCACTCACAAGATGTACACACACTACAGAATTCACAAGAAAAGAGAAGCCAACTTGGTGTCCACTCACAAGATGTACACACACTACAGAATTCACAAGAAAAGAGAAGCCACCTTGGTGTCCACTCACAAGATGTACACACACTACAGAATGCACAAGAAAAGAGAAGCGACCTCGGTGTTCTCTCACGAGATGTACACTATAGAATTCACAAGTCAATTGATGGCGCTGGAAAACATTAAGTGAGTGAGGAGACCCAGGATCACAAAGATAAATACTCCAGTCTCTCTCATGTAGCTTCTAACCCTCTCTCTATATACATATCTGGATGAGGAATGGGGGCGTGTGCCACAAGACTATTAAGACTGCCACGAGGAATGAAAAGGTTTTGAGGAAAGAGCATGGAGAACAACAAAACGCATGTGACATGGACATGGAGGGGACTACAGGACAGCAGCGCACACGAGGAGCGGGTGAGAGACGGGGAGGAGCTCTGTGGGGAGAAAAGATGGGCGGAGCCACCAAAACCAGGTATGAATGAAAGTACCACAGGAAAACCTGTTACATGGATGCGAATTAAAAAAAAACAAGTAACTTTACTGCTTACTCTCTGACAAGAGTTTGTCTGCCTCCTTCCTCTAGGCAACACAACGATCTCAGTATCTGAAGGACACACACAGCTCGTTTAGTGCTGACACCTGAAAGGCCAGGCCACACCGAGGAAAGTCAAATCAAGGTCTCAAATGTCCTCTCGAGTCACTCCCCACCAAGCTTAGCTGGACACCAATGCCACATAGTTTTCAAGGAAAGAGGATCTTTTCCCTATTTGCTTAATTAGATTCTGTTAACTTCTTTTTAACAGACATGCTTTTAAATCAGAAAAAAATAATTAAAAAACTAGATTCAATATGTGCTCTAAAATTAAAAATAAAATCAAACACAGTCAATTTCCAATGATTTTCTATCATGCAGAAGCCTTACTTTTCAGCAATGTTTTTAAGACCTGCTAGTTCCTCTTCTAGAGCATGTAGCTCATTCTCCTTGATCCTGAGCTCATCCTGAACATCTTTGAGTTCTTGAAACTTGGTTAAAATGGAAGCTGCCTGGGACCTGGCACCTGGATAGAAACAAATTAACAGAGGTTTTGGATATTAAGTTACCACACATTTACCAAATGTTCTTTTCTAAGAGAATTACAGTAGAAAGGATGTGACAGCAAAAATCTCTTTCTAAGGTTTATTATTATTTATATACATATATTGTGTGTGTTTGTGAGTCCAGTGGCACTCAAGGCCAGAAGCAGGCATGAGATCCCCTGGAGCATGTGGTTAGTTGTAAGTTGCCAGACTTCGGTGCTAGAAACTAAACTCTGATCCTCTGGAAGAGCAGGAAACACTGTTAACCACTGATTAAATTGGGTCAAGAATACAAGCTGCAACCTGACTACTAGGATTCCAACTCCAAATGTTGCAAAGCACTAAGTTATTTAACTGGTGTTCTTTAAATTTCTGCTACTGCGTATTAGGAATGTTTAATATATTCCTATCTTAAAGTTGTTATATGGATTAATTATATATTTAAGGCCCATAGGATAAGGCTTTATAGACTGTACTATACATGTATAATCTAATTACTATTTGTGATTACCGAGCCACTGAAAAGCTGCTAGTCCAAGTAAGAAAATTACTCATTTTATCAAATGTGAAAAGTTACTTGTGGCTACTGTACTAGACAACACCGTCTTCAATAGTTCCTTGTTGTGGTATTTTGTTTGTACTCTAACAAATAAAGTTTGCCTGGAGATCAGTGTGCGGAGCTAGCCACTAGTTAACCAGGCATGGTGGCACACACCTTTAATGCCAGCACTCAGGAGGAGGAAACAGGCTGGGCCGAGAGAGGAATGTAAGGCTGACAGAGACAGCTGGAGATTTGCAGAGGGAAGAGCTCTAGTGGCTGGCTGCTCTGCTTCTCTGATCTTTCAGCTTTCACCCCCTAATATCTGACTCCAGGCTTTATTATTAAGACCTATTAGAACTTGTGCTACATTACCTGGTGAAAAATAAATATCATTCACTGTTATTATATTACTGGAACACAGCATTAGAACATAATCGTTTGTGAGTTATTTAATTTCCTGAGAAAATGGGTAGGTAGGCTAAGAAACTACAAAAAAAAAAAACTGTCTTTTTTTGTGACTGCAACTAAGCAAAAAGTATGCAGGAACACGTACAAGCAAGACTATACTAACATAGCACGTCAGTGAATGAAACAGCCTAAGCACAGACGGAACAGGGGCATGCTTTAGAGGATAATCTACTGGGTTGATCCATGAGAGCATTCCATAATCCACTGGAAGGCTTTAGCACTATTCTGTACTTTAAAAAAGAACCTGGGAGATAGGGACAAAGAGAGACAGAGACAGAGGCAGAAACTATTCACCACAGAACTGTCCACACAGTGGATACACAACATACCTCCACTCAATGTCCCATGGGGATCAAATACGTCACCCCCAAGAGTTACAGTTCTAGTCATTATCCTTTTATCAAAGGCCACTTTTTTGGCATTATCCATGTTGTTACAAACAAATGTTGTTCCAAAGACAAATTCCATTGCTTTCTGAAGTTCTGGTTTGTACTCAACCAAGGAGAGAGCTACATGAACATTGTTAGGACCAACCTGCAGGAAAACAAAAGATATAACACAAGACACACTATTTTCTTTGAAGTATTATTAAACAAAGTAGTAAGATCAGCTATATACAATAAAGATTTACATTATATATATCCAGTATTAACTTTTCATTTAAAAACACAACTTTAAACACTGAAAGCTCTATTACTAACTTAAATAGTTTAAGTACACAGCACTATCAAGTTCTATCAAGAAGGCAATACCAAGTTTGTACATCTAAATGGGTTATACAAATACAACCACTAACTAAAGTAAAATAATCTCTTTATCCACACAGTTACAGAAAGTGCTTTGTTTCAATTAGTAATCCGACTGTCTCGGTGAAGGCTTTCTTATTCAATTTGTACTGCAGTAGTCACTTTGGGATTACAGAAATAAACAATGAGTAACTGAAGTAACTGAAAGCATAAAAAGGCCGGGCGGGCAAAGCTGTGTCTTCTACGCCCAGTCCTGGTCTCTTCGTGAACTCTATTTGCAATGTCCCACTTGCCCATCTTTTTAAAAGAACCAAACATGGTTATACAACAGCAGAGCACAGGAGCGGCTGTGGGTCACAGGGGTCTTCTGAGGCAGCAGACAAACAGGCCTGGCCACAAGCTCTAAGAGGAAGTGCCTTTGCCAAGAAGAAATTCTCCAGCTTACTAAACCAGGCTTAACTGCAGGCAAAATAAGTTCGTGAACATCACTGACACAGGCTAAAACAAACACTTTCAACTCCAAGAATATCTTGAAATTTTTCCAAGTAACCCTAAATACACTGGCTATCTGCTTAGTATCTTAACTATAATAAGTGCTAGTTCTGGGCTTCACATAATTTTTTTCAGCCTCTAAAAACAGCTCAGTTATAAGCTAATTTTGTTTTTAAAATGTCATTAGCTTCATGCTTTTAACCAGCATTCAACACCCATGTAGGGAGCTGGGAAGACAGCTGTTCAGAAGACGGCCGTTCCTCCAGGACAGTTGGGTTCCCAGCACCCACAGCAGGAAGTTTGTAACCCCAGGTCCAGGGGGTCCAGCATCCTCTTCTGGCCTTCAAGAGCACAAGCATATGACATTCAGTCATACACATACATAATAAGTAAAAGAAATAATAAAAAAGAAAACCTTATTGTTTTTATGTTGTTGTTTTTGTTTTGAGACAGTGTTTCTTTGTGTGGCCCTGGCTGTCCTGGAACTTGCTCTGTAGAGCAGGCTGACTTTGGACTCATAGAGATCCACATGCATCTGTCTCCCAAGTACTGGGATTAAAGGTGTGAGCCACCACTGCCTGGCAGAAAAATCAAAAACTAAAAATGCATGGTAAGTTAATTGTGTTTCCTTGTTCTCATCTATTCTCTCAATGTAGGTGCCCTGTAACAGGGCTACCTCATCAGTTGACTGGGATCCTACATGAGCATGTCCCTTACAATTAGTGTTTTCTGAAATCAAAAGAGATTAAACATTCAATTAAGACAAAATGAGACTTACAAGATTCTGAGCAACCTTCAGAGTTTCTGGAGCAATACATCTGGCTGAAATTTTATTGAGAGGAATTATTGTGTATCGACGCTTCAATTCCCCCTTTTCTAGTAGCTTCTTACCAGTGACCTAAAATGTGCATTGGAAATATTAAGAAAAATTACTAATGATGACTAAAAAACATTAAAATAGAATATATGAAAGTTTAGGAATACACCATCAAATATATCTGTGGTGTGCTTATCTCAAAGAAGCAAATTTTAATCTATGGCCATACCACCCTGAATGCGCCTGATCTCGTCAAAGAAGTAAATTTTAAAAGTATATAAAATAGATTATAATTCAGCCTTACTAAAGGAAATGATGACCTTTTTGGCCACTTTGAATGAACTTGGGAGGTGTTTTTGCTAAGTCAAAAACAAAACAAACAAACAAACAAAAACACTGCACGATGTCATGTATATACAGAATCCTAAAAGGAAAAAAATGTTATAGAGTAGAAGGTAAGTGGCAAGGAGAGGGATCAAATGCACAGAAGCAGCTAAGTGGGTAGATATCTGTAATATGAAAAGCTAAGTGAATCTAGAGATAAAATGTACAGGACACTTTCTTCTGGCTTCTGCAGGTACCACACATATGTCAAGTTTGTGCAGACAAATAACACACACAAATTAAAGCTAAAATATAAATCTAAAAAATAAAATATAAGATGATGGACTCTGGTTAATTTATAGGAACAAGGATAGTGGGAACTGAAAAATATAGATAAATCCAATGTGAGAGTAATGGAAAAAATGGCATTCAGTTCCCTTTAAAAATTTTAAATATAAATTTGTACAGCAAAACCAAAACAGAAAATGCAATTAAGGTTATCAAAAATAACTGATTAATTCTATTACATAAAGATTAAGCAGCTTGGAGAGCTAAAGAAAAAGATAAAAAAGACACAAAATTTTTCTAGTAGTATATGAATTTTCAGGCTAAGTATTAATTTTAAATTTTCTTTCATTAAAATTACTTTACCTCTGTGTCTACTACAACATTGTAGAGTCGTTCCCCGGCCACCAATTCCAAAGCTGTGGCTGCAGAATTATCTTTCACACTTATCAGAGAAGCTACAAGTCCTTTCACACAATTCCTATTCCAGTTCTTCTCTGGATCTCTAGAAACACAGAAATTGCTAAAAATTAATCTCAGGTAAATATAGTAGTACCTTAGTTAAGACCTCTAAGCAAACAAATTAGTATGGTTTTATAAAAACCAAAATTTAAAAAGGCCCTCTCAACAAGCAGTGTGTTGTTCCCTTAAACACAAGCCACCTCTCCAGTCCCTTTCAGCAAATGTTCAGCAAACAATATTGGTGTTCCCATTTTTCTACTACATGATTGTGGTTAAGAATGCCGTGACAAAGGCTAGAGCTCAGGGGGTGGTTCCCTCTCATGCCTGACATCCAGGATTCAATGTTCAATACTGCCATTAAAAAAAAAGACATAAAAATCCCATGTAGTAAGACAAATCAGAGGCTTCGACAGTAATGACAGAAGAGCTGTGTAGGCAGTTTGAGCAGAGGGAGACTAAATCACCCTGTTTGATTTAAGTGATACCAGTCAGTTATTTTCAAAAGAATCCCCCACACATACATCCAACATTTGATACACTTTAATTAATATTTAAGGAAAGAATACAAAATAAAGAAATGTAACTTAAAAATCTCATGCAAAATTTCCAGACTGCCTTCCAGTATAAGTAAAGATGTGTGTTGGTTATTTACAGCTTAAATCTCTTACTTGTATGCAAACCGAAGATTGGGAAATCTGGCCAAGAGAGCTTCGTAAGTTCCTTTCAGATTCCCGATGTCGCGTGAGAGCTGCCTGTGCGTGTCCAGAAGCCTTTCCTCTTTGTTTTCTGAGGAGTAAATGAGAAGGGGCTTCAGAGCAGGTCTTGGACACATCACCACCTGGCTCAAGTATTCCAACAAAATGTAAATCTCCCACGTATCAAATCGACATGCTTCTAACATCAAAGCCATACAGCTTTCGATCCAAGAAACAACTATGAACTGAATGCCTACTAAAGTGAAAACAGACCAACACCAGTTTTAAACACTTAGGACACACCTTCATAATTGAGTTTCTTCATTTCGGTCTCAAGTTTCTCCTTAGCTTTTTTCACCGTTTCAAAAGCTTCTTGGTCCTTCTTGTAGCCACTATCCATCTTCCTAACTTCTGCCTGCTTACTCTTTAGCTCCTGCTGGGCGTGCTTCAGCTTCATCTGCGCCTGTAACAGAAGGTGGGACAGGCCATGAGGCGGGCAACGTAGTGACGAAACAGCTGCAGACTCACATCCATTCAACGAGGAAACATCAGAACTGAAAATAGACCCGTGCAGTCTCCTGGGTTAATACTCAAAAAGTTAACTTCTCTGTATCCTTGTCTCAAAAATACTAACATATGAGTAATTCTGTACAAGTCTATTTTTAGTACTCATGAAGTCTGACACATAAACAAAGTTGAGAAACTTCATGAGAATAACTCTCAGTACTTAAAAATTCCCCCCCCCCAGCGGTTACATATCACTATTTTGTTCTCTTCAACTTGTGTTTCTAACCTTATCTGCATATCTCTGTGAATCCTGTCTGTCAACAGCAAAGAAGCTGTGTAAGACAATACATAGAAGAGAAGGTACACTGACAGAAATTTAATGCCAAAAGTCTGATATTCAATGGTGACTATTTTTTTTTGGGGGGGGGGTTTACGAGACAGGGTTTCTCTGTGGCTTTGGAGGCTGTCCTGGAACTCGCTCTGTAGACCAGGCTGGCCTCGAACTCACAGAGATCTGCCTGCCTCTGCCTACCGAGTGCTGGGATTAAAGGCATGTGCCACCACCGCCCGGCTGGTGACTACTTTTGACCCGTGTGAATTTATACAATTGAACACTGCTTCTTAAAGCCACTTTTATTCTCAGGGTACATAACTGAATATATACTCAGGCCGTACAATCAATAATGTTCTCAGTCTATGACTGAATGGTGACAGATCAGCTTCTACTAAGTCCTTCAGAGTAAGTTTGTTAAACATGAATTTCAAATTTTTATAGTACTGAGTTCTGACAAGCTTTATGCTTGACATTTCTGAATGAAAAAAATACAAATATTGCAAATTCAAATGTTCTAAGCGGATTAGGATTAATAAAACATACAAATGTCTCCAAGCATGTTGAGGTGGCTCCTTCGCTTACTGAAGAAGCATCCATGCATACTTCCAAGCAGCGCTTCATAGCACAGCACTTATGGAATCACACTTGACAGCCGAAGGTCACCAATACGTAACAGTGAGTGCCCTGAGGGTTTCCACTAGAGACTAGCGATGTATAGTAACAAAAATTCCTTGACATTCAACTAATTATTTTCAAGATTTTGTAGCAACCCAAAACCTATGTGAAAAGTAGCTTCTCACAAACTGCAGCCATTCCCACCCGTGCTCAGTGTCTGTGCGTACCTGCTTGGCCTCAGTCTGAGCTTTACTTATGTCGTTTTTACAGGTGATCATCTGACCAGCCAGAGTTGCTTCTGCGCCATCTTCATTGCTGGACAAGCCAGCAGAAACAGCATTGAAGTGCTGCTGGGCAGCGGCCAAAGCGTCAGCATCCTTGTGACTGGCTTCCTGAAGGCTGTGCAGCCCCTCTGTTATCTTTGTAACTTCTTTTTCCTTTGCTGCTAATGTTTTAGAGTCCTTGGGGAAGAATAGCAAAGTGAAAAGAGATTTTAGAAGAAAATTTCAACTTACATTGTTATTAAAGTTCACAGCATTTAATAAAAAAGTAATTTAGCTGTCATTACTTTAAAATTCTCACGTTGTAACTTGCTGTTTTGGGTATGTGACACCTATATAATATGACATTTTCTTTCCATATGGGACAATAAAATCCAGGCGAAAATGGAATAAATTTAAAGAAATCACTTAGGAAAGCTAAAAATCAGTTCTGAAATCTATAAGAGTAAAAGATAGTCACCCCACACCAAGCTTAAAAGTTTTAGGATAAGGAATACATACACAAAAATGTTTTATAAAGCGGCATAAGATTCAAGCATTGCAAAATAAGTACTGTTATACTTAACACCTTCTAAATAACAGTACCCAGGTATCTCACGCAAGACAAGACACCAACTAAGGAAAAAAGACCTTATTTACATAAACGTGGGCAGATATTTTGGGCCACTTGACTACTTGTAATTATCTACTATTTATTAGGCCCTTACTATATACTGGATATTGTTTCAAGACCTTACAGATTTAAACCTGAGTCTAGGAGTCTATATTCTAAGGCAGAAAATATGGTCATACAAGACAAGGTCAGGAGACACACAGTAGTAGAAGCTATTTTAGGAACAAAGGAAAACCTGCATGCCATGACATTTGAGCAGAGGTCTGAATGGAGACTGAGGAAGTAACCAGTCAGCACTGTACTTGGTGACAGGCCTTTGAGAGACTGTGGCTGGAGTTCAGACAGAGTATGAAGCACACAGAGGTGATGACAAACACTTGATCTAATCAGATGTGACTCTGAAATGTTTGATATTAGCCAACTTACATGTTAATTTCTATAAAGGACAAGCTATACAGTGGCTACAGCAAAAGCACAACTAACAAGCCAGTGCTACAATAGCCCTAGCAAGAGGTATGGTTCAAGTGAGCTTGCAGTGATGGACATGAGGTCATGATTGTCTCTAGGCTTTCGGGCCTAAATAACGAGGAGTGTGGTCATGTTGTTTACTGATGTGGAAAATTCACCATTGGCAGAAAAAAATTTATGACTCCCTCTGTGGATGTGATATGTGCAAGAATTAAAATATAATTAAAGGACAATTCTCCAGATGGCTTTGAACTGACCCAATTCATTCCCCCATTTAGATGAAACAGACAGAGGCGTATCTCTGAGTTCGAGGCCAGGCTGGTCTACAAGAGCTAATTCTAAGACAGCCTCCAAAGCAATTGAGAAACCCTGTCTCGAAAAACAAAACAAAAAAACATACCAAAAAGCAAAAAAAAAAAAAAAAAAAAAAAATGCCGAATGTGCGGCTGGTACTAAGGCTGAGTACTCTGGCCCCTTCCCCCCCTAGGAATATGATATCCTTATTGCTTTAACACAGGCCTTCACATCACTCCACTCTAGGTAAACCCCACTTCATTCCAGTGCATGAGTCCCTGGTCACGGTGCTTCCTGAGGTCCCTCAATTGCAGGTTAAATGCACGTACACATCCACCCATGACAACTCTCCAGGGTCATTGGGAAAGGTCCACAGTGTAGTCCAGGCTTCTATATAATTACCACCTATAGGTAAGAAATAAATCTGATTCCCATAACTTGCTGTGTGACTGCCCACCTGATAACCAGTGCACAGTGAATGACTATAACTCACAAAACTGATCCAGTTTGGCTTACCAAAAAATCAAAAGTGGCTTTAGCCCCTGACAAGCAGAACAGAGCAGACCCATCTCACAGTTTGGGGACATGGCCTGACATTTTAGGGAGAAAGACAGTAAACTGGATCTAGGCTACTCTCTCTAATTGCTAACCAGCTGGCTACATACATTTGATACAGAGAGCAGGGGAAATGTACAAATGTGTGAATTCAGCTTAAGACTCAAATTTTTGGGGAAATGTAGTAACTTCTTATCCCAATTACTAGAATTCTCAGAAAGTAGCTTGTCAGGCCCTGAGCCACGTGGGAGGGAAGCAACACACAGCACAGGCCTTCAGAGAAGCAGACTATCTAGGGGAGAGACAGAAAAGAGGAGGCAAGATTTACACAGCCCGGCTAAGGTATCTGCAGATACAAGGGCTGTTCTGATGGTTCATCTCAACAATCAAGCTGCTGAGACCTAGAGTCACCTGGGAGATGAGACTCTGGATGTGCCTGGGGGTCCTGATTACGTTAGCTGAGGTGGGAAGGACCCTCCCCCTCCGCCCACTAAGGGTGGCACCGTTCCCTGCACTGGTGCTCTGAACTCCAGAAGAGGGAAAGTGAGAGCAACACAAGCAGTCATCACTACTGAGAGCAATGAGAACAGCTAATTCACCCCCTTGCTGACGCAACTTCCCTTCAACTGTGAGGCAACCTTTGTCTTTCTCAGGACAGTCTAAAGAATAATAAGAAGAGAAACTAAGACAGTGAACACTTGACACTGTTTTTCCTGTCAAGATGAGAAACAGAAAGGAATCCACCTTGAGGGCTTTCTTAGGGAGAAAGTTATGACGAGGACATCAGATCATGAGATGAATGCAGTCATCTATGGTGCTTTTTTGTTATGAGTGGGGCCCTTTGGGCCATTTTAGGTACCAGTGACCCTGGTTCCCACTGCAGATTATATTATTTACACTGTCATTATGGAACAGAACACCATCACAGTCTGAGAGGATATGTCACCTCACAGCTAAGCATTCACACCACAACAGTGGCATATATTCACTTCCTGCCACATAAATTTCCCATGGCCCTATAGGTTATTCAACAAAAAACGATGATCACACAGACCACATAAACCAGGAGTGGTGAAATACACTCAGCATCTCAGCATCTGGGAAAATGAAGGCAAGATGAAAAGCCCAAGGCCATACTTAGCTGCATGGTTACAAATCACACTGTTACAATACACCAGGATAACCCCTCTGGCTAGAAAGGCCTTCGGGGCATGGTGACTAGAATATTACAACAGGCTGACTGCCAACATTGCTTATGCAAAATGTCCAAGAAATATCCTACATTCTAAATAAAAGTGCTTGCATTGGTGGAACCTACTCATAAAATTGGCATTTTGGTCCTCTTAGCACAGCTGCCAATTTTGAACAGGGCTTCTTGAAGCACTGAACAAGTTAGGGTACGGGCACTGCTATTAAAACCTTGCGAGTCTTATAAGTCCAATGGAATTAGATGTTTCTTCAACCTCCATGTATGCTGACTGACTGTAGCCTTTACAAACCGTGGATGGCCTATGTCATGCTTGGAGAGCTGGCAAATAATGGAATCCTGTACGATGGGTATACTAAGGTCTGACTCCTAAGACTGTGAGCCTACAGTTGGACACTAGGTGTACTAGGGACCTACCCAGAGATACAAATGTTTGTTACCATTCAAAGAAGTCAGTGTTGTTGAATGAATGGCAAAATACTTGTGGCAGAGCATGGCAGCTGATTTTTCACCACTATCATGGTCTTGGTAGCCTATTACAGTCCTTCAATTTCCTCAAAACCTACATTTAAGACAACAGCTCTGCTGTAAACTTCCTGCTAGTCCAACTGAAAGGAGCAGCGTATGCTTGTGAGAGTGGAAACTCCTCAAAAGAAGCTGTGTCTGGTTATGAACAACAACAAGAAAAGAGTGGAAGGGGCCTGTGTCTGCACAGACTAATGGAGTGATTGGAATTTAGGTTGAGACTAACTGCTTTCTTTATCTTGGCCCAGTTTTAGCCTTGCCTTAACCCACTCTGAATCTGAACTAACACCTGTGAGAATAATTAAAAACTATTTGAAGCTATTAATTTAGCAGAACACTAGATTCTACCAATCCAAGAGCTAGGAGTGTCTTCACCTTCACATAGCATTTTAGGATTACAGAATAGCTCCCCTGGTCTCATTATACCTGCCTCCCTAATGTACCTCCCAATGTATTTTAAATTTGTCTTGATTTATGACTTTCTGTGTCCTGTAAAACTATAAAAACCCTCCCGGCAATGGTGGTCCACACCTTTAATCTCAGCATTTGGGAGACAAAGGCACGTTCATCTCTATGAGTTCAAGGTCAGCCTGGTCTACAGAGTGAGTTCCAGGACAGCCAAAGCTACACAGAGAAAACCCTGTCTTAGAAAAACCAAAAAATAAAAACCCTGTGAAACTGCTTCCATGTTGGAACATGAAATCTGGGGTAACCTAAATCTGTGTTCCCAAACCATAGTCACTTAAAATACCTCTAGAATAAATAATTTTGTATTCCTTTTAAGATGAGAGCTGTGGCAGGGTGTAGCACACACATTTAAACACTTGGGAGGAAGAAAAAGGCAGATCTCTGTGAGTTCGAGGCCAGCCTGGTCCACAGAGAGAGTTCCAGGACAGCCTCCAAAACAATACAGAGAAACCCTGTCTCGGAAAAAAAAAAGAAAAAGAAAAAGAAAAAGGCGGATCCCTCCCTGAGTTTGAGGTCAGTCAGTTATACTGAGTTAGTTCTAGGACAGCCAGGGATATAGTGAATCCGTCACCCCCACCCAAAGAAATGATGAGAGCTACCGATTTTACATCAACAACTGCCAACACCTCTGGTTGAAATGCAAGCAGAAGAGCTCTGAGCCAGGCCTCCAACTTGCTTTAGACCTCTTTTCTAACAGCACTTGGACCACCAGTATCTGGGCCAAGTCACTGCTCCAGGCAGGAATGATCTTTCCTATCTTGCATGTGGCAGTGGTTCTCCTGGGCCTCTTTATGTGTTCTGGCTGAGGCTCAATAATGCTGCAAGGAGTTACACCTCCTCCAGACTTTGGGCTGGCCTTAGGCAAAGGAACTGTACTAGCTTTACTATAGGGATTTATCTGGGCCTCAATAGAGAACACAGGACAGCTTTCTAGCCTGCCCTTAACTAACTGAAATTTCTACTTTCTGACTTATAGATCAAGTGAATGGCTGTAGAATTTGTTGGGTTCTAGCCCTCCTCCTACAATTGGCCGTCCTTTATCTAGTGTAGCACCTCAAATAACCTTGGAATATAAAATCCAGGGCAGGTGGCCTTCCGAGGTCCAGGGTGACTATGGCTATGAGACTCTACATCCCTGGAGGAAACTTACCGGAGCTTGAGAAATCAACTCACAAATTCTAGACTCTTGTTGACCTTCTTTAACCAAAGTAACAAACCTGAGTCTATTTCACAAATTATCTTTTGTCTGTGTACTTTCTGTTTTACTAAACCTTTCAAGCAAGCTGATAGCCAGACAACCAGTATAGTCACGCTGTTTTACAGAGTTTGTGGAAGGAGTTAAGCCCAGCTTGGATTTGAAAGCATGAAATTATTGACTGTATTCAAAGCTATAGGAATAAAAGGACTCTCCTAAGAAGCAAGTGTAAATAGAAGATGTCTATGCACTAGCCTAGGGCCTGCTAACATTTACAGATCAAGTATAAAGGATACAAAAGAGACAAAAAAAAAGGAAAAAAGTAACAATCAGTAACTCTGTCTTGAAGCTAAAGAACCATAAAAAAGGGGAAAATGAGCCAAAAACCAAGGCAGAGGACCACACATTTAACCCTTAATAAATCAGATGAAAAAGAAATAAGCACAAAAATCTATTTCTGCAGTTGAGTGCCACAAACAGAATTGTTATAACACAAAACACTGCTTTGATATTTTATTTAAAAATTTCTTATTGCTTGTATTTATAATTAGATTTATATATAACAGTATCTGATAGGACAATATGAAGAGTATTTTGTTTTCATGACTTTAAAAAAGGTATCATCCTTGAAACGTGTGCTCATCACACACATCACCTATTGAGACTAGATACTCAACTTCTTTTGGAATGCCTATTCTTTACCAGACCTTGCAAAGGCTGTATCCTATAATGTTACTCATTTCTATTCAATTCTCACCTTCTCCCATCTGCTTCTGAATCATAAATGTTTTTTTCCCACTTTTTTTTTCGTTTTGTTTGTTTTTAGACAGGGTCTCACAGTGTAGTCAAAACTGATCTCAAATTTGTATCTCATCCTCCTGTGTGCTGGGTTAGAAGTCTGAGCTACTATTTGTAACCACTGGATTCTTACTACCGGTGTATATTTTATTAATTATTTTGTTTATTTTATTAATTGTTCCAAGTAAAATCAAGTCCCGCTTGCAATTCTCCTATATTGTTGGACAGTTTGTACCTCCATCCTTTTCTTTTCAAGGAAATGTATCTAAGAATAATTTATTTACTGGGCATGACGCATCACATCTCAGTAATCACTAGGCTAATGCAGGAGAAAGTAAACAGGCTTAAGATCAGTCTTCAGTACAGAGGGAGTTTCAGAATAGCCTGGAGTAGAGAGCCTTTTAAAACGAAGAAGTAAAATGAGGAAGGAGAAGGAGGTTTCTAGGAATGCACCTCAGTTGGTAGGGTTCTGCCTAAGTATAGAATGAGGCACACATAGTGCCTGTCATCCTATCATTGCAGTTAGGAGACCAGAAATTCAAGATCCTAAGCTACATAGGGTGTTTGAGTCGTCTGTGCTAGGAAGAGGAAAAGAAATCATTTCGATTCACTCTCAGTTTTCTGCTGTCAATCTATACTATGTGACCACACTATAATCAGGATCTCACTTCTCCTTCAGAACATTTACTGGCACAACCTTCCTTACACCTCCTCTTTTCTCCCACTTTATTTAGTTTGCTTTTATCACATCAGTTATCCCTGTACAAGCTTTATATTTTATTTATCATTTCCCCAACTGGACCCAAAAAGCAGAGATTTTTTTTTTAAATCATTTACCTCCACTTTTGGTTTTCTGACTTATATTTAGTATAGTGGACACTAAGTACAAACAAAATATCCAAATGAACGTTACTGGAAATAAATTTATTTGCTCACCTCAACCATGTTTTTTTCTAATTCTTTGCGTTTGGTTTCTTCACTGGCCAGGTTTTTCTTCTTGAGGTCAAATGCACTTTGAGACTTAGTATTAACTCGCTGAGCCTCTGCAAAAGCATCCTCTAAAGATCGCAGTACACCTCCAGTTTCCTACAAGCAAATGTATACCACTTAGTTTGCTCCTGTCAGCTTTCTCCTGTGACTTCTATGAGGACAAACCAACCTTTCCCAAGCTATGGTACTGTTTTTAGATTAACAAGGCAATGTGGAAACCTCTGCCCAGTGAATCCTAGTGACGGTAGAGCTTTTCCAGAGTGTTTATCTAATTTCCTTGTTCTGACCTTATCTCTTCTTTTCTCCAACTCTTCTATCTCAGAATTGAGAGCCTTTATTTTTTTTTCATTCTCTGACAGCACTTCTTGAAGCTTTAATATTTTATCCTGCATTTCCTTTAGCTCCTCTGCTGAGCGCTCCTTGGTCTCTTCTGCCAGCAAAAACTGATAAGCAATATATAAACGACTCAGGTGCTCTATTTCTCGCATTACTTTTTGGTACTCCAAGTATGAAGATCTTTCCTGAAAGCAAAGTCATAGTAAATAATAACTCAAATTTCATACTTATAAAACAAATCTAAGGAAACCTCACTACAGCAAACTTGGATCAAATTTCCCTTTATATGATCTGATAGGTTTTTTTTTTTTTTTTGTCTTTAATGGCATCACTTTATAAACTTTTAGAAACTAACTTCAGAACTCTGGCTTCTAAGACAGCATTATCCCATCTTGAAAGAACCCTATATGGCCACTTTTGTTGGGATTAACAAGGAAACATCTCTAAGGTTTATAAACTGGTGGTAGAAATCTATAACATACACACACACACGACACACTGGTAAACGTATCTGGCAGCAGTGCCACTACGATTACTATGGAACCTTCAGGTACCACTATAACTTGCTTGCACATCAGTGAAGCTGATTCACAAAGGACCCACTGAAGCAACACAGCAACTAAACTCCGTAAGCCGCAGATAAAGAACAATTCATACAGTAGCTTCACTGCCTCCCCCTGCTACCAGATTCAGAAAGACTACATCAAAAGAGGAGCCTGAAGGCTAGGTTTAAATTTCTAATCTATTGTTTGCTACTGATGAACAGGGGGTGCCTTAGCACCACAGCTTCTTAGCTTTGCCCTATAAAGAGTTAAGCAACACCAAATTTCACTGAGCACTTAGTAAAGTCTTAAGCAGGGGCATCTTTAAAGACAATGTGCTTTACAACACTTTTTCTTCACTTAAACATTACCGAGTTTTACGATGTCTAGGGCAGCAAGAGTTATATCTAAGATTATGAAGATTATTTTCTAACATCATTGTGACTTTATACATAGGGGATACACATCTACTGCAAACAGAAGGCTGGATTATAGAATATAGTTTGAATGTAGTTTATCCCATAGAAAAATTCCCAAGAAATAGCAGACACTTCATCAGTATTTGTATAACTTAGGATCTGTCACCAAATTTAAGAACCATCCTAACTATATATCAAACATATACCTCTTTTAATTTTTGAATAGTCGGAGTTATCTCTTCTTCCAATATCTGGAAAACAAAAAACAGGCAGTATTTTCAATAGGTCAAGTACCAATTCAAAACACATCTAAGCAATCTGTTTTTTTAAGACACGGTACATGAAAGACTATGGCAAACAGAACTCAGAAAAGCAATGTTTTCTCGCTTTATAGCATGAACTCCAAAAACAGGGTTCTTCTCCAAAACTGTTTCACATCTATTTAATTACCGTTTTTATTTCTTTCAGCTTAGCCTCCTTTTTTTCTATAGTTTTCTGGGCAGCTATTTTTTTGTACTCATACATTCTGGTTCCAGCAGCCTCTTCAATCATGGATAATATCTGGAATGACAATTGTATTAAGAATTCAAAGCAATGTGTATCACTGGAATTTAACATTAACTATACCACTATACTAACCTCAACAGGATTTTAGTAAGTAATATAAACCAGCCTATAAAAGTTCCAGATTAAAACATATATAACATTTAACTGAAGAAATATTTATGGCTTCGCTCTAATACCAAATCAAGTCTTCTATCACACGAATTTTCCAATGTTCATCTCTTCTGAAACTGAAACTCCTGATCCTTCCTAATTCCCTGACACAAGTCGAGAGAAGACAGACAAGACACAGAAGACAGTAGCTCTTCTTCGATTTCTTAAGTTTGTTCTTAAAACTGTTTTAAGTTGGACTCAACTATTTTAATTCCAAGGCTGAAGCAAAAGCAAGGCATATGTGCTTAATGACTATGGCACATGCATCAGTGACAAGTAACTGTAAGCTTCCGTTTCTCTACTCAGATGAGGGCAGTGTCTACGCCACCAATGGTAACTAAACAAAGCAATGAAGATACATGCCAGCACTTTTCAGAAAGCTCCTAAATGTCTTCAATCCCCATCTCCAGAAGACTGTTTCTTTCCTAGAATTCATTATGATTTGTACATGTTAGGTAGGTTTTAAATTAGTAATTCTCACTAAGACATCACTTTACAGAAAGTAAACTTGACCTTATTTAAATAGAGTAGTAATGTCAATTACAGTCTCTAGCTCTTTTCAATAGCAAGAGTAAATATTCATTTCATAGAACCAACTACTGTCAAGTCCTCTGCCTCACCTAATGTATTCTAAAAAAGAAACTAATTTCATTTACATTTTTTCTGTCAGGTTTTTCTTTGGTAATTCACTCCAACATAGAACATTAGTCAGTTTCATGGCTTCACACAGTCAAAATCTTTTTAACTATGACACAGTACTAAATGTTAAGCTATTTTACTAATCATTCTCAGACAAGGCTTCCAAAAAATTCAATGTAAGAAACTAGCTTTAAAATGTGATTGCCTAGAAAATTAAGAGTATATATAATCACCATTTTTGCTGTTTATAAATAGTACTCTTACCTCTGGTGGTTTCATATTTAATACTTTTGTGATTCTGCCCTGAAAAGAAAACAGCAAATTTAGTTCAAATACAATGAATTATAAAAATGTCACCTAAGTAGGTCATTCAAAGTTTAAGTGGAGGGCTGCTGTAACTCACTCATTTGAGTGACACAAATTAAGTTACTATATGATACAAAGGATAATGATACAAATTACACAAGGTTAATTCAGGACATTTCTGAGAGGGTCAGTAATAAAAATGTAGAAGTATGAGATTCTAAACTAGACATGCGAGCTTATTAAGCATTTCTTGATTAATTTTTAAACCCTGCAATATATCTTCAGAAAGCAGATCACCTGATTCCAGGCTTAAAGTGGAACTGTATTTTTCCCAGTGGCAGGAAATCATCACTATATCCACTTCCAAAAGCAATATCTACCTACCCAGGCCTCAGATTATAAGTCATAACTTGAGTCAACTTTTCAGTTGTCAGGATGTCAATTTAGAAGCCAGATTGTAGTCGAAACATTTTTATTTTAGTTAGCTTGGATATGTCTCTCCTAATTTCCGCAGTAGGGATGTAGTCAGCAATTCGATGATGTTGGGGAGCGGGATGCAGCATTAGGTGACCAGTGAGGAGACTCAGGATATTTACATTGGGCTGCTGTTCATTGAGGACACACTGGGCGAGCTCACCATGCCTGCTCCCTTAGTCTCTTGCCCTTGACATACCTATGCCATGTTCACTGTCCTCAATAATAGCTATGAACCAATTAAAAAAATCCTACTGTTTAGAAATCATCCAGTCTGCTATTCCCCTTACAGCAACATAAAATGGACAAACACATGGTCCCATCGGGACCCTGGCTTTGACACTTGCTTTGACTCCCTTAATGGACAGTTTAGATGAATCAAGTAAAATAATGCTAGTATGTTACTTTATTTTTTATTTGCTTAAGTCTCTGAAGAACATGATTCAGTTTATCCCTGAAAGATTAGAATGCTTTAACAGTCACCATGTATAATAAGATGATGATTCCATGGTGTTGATAGCAAGTATTCCCCCAGAGGTTCAGGACTTGAAGGCATCACCCGAGGTGGGGCTTTTGGGGCATTGCCAAACCATGAACACATTGGTCTATGGTCTAACCCATCAATGCAGCTATCGCTGGACTGGGAGAGGTTACAAACTATGGGAAGCCAGGCAGCGATGGCACAGGCCTTTAATCCCAGGATTCTGGAGGCAGACAGAGGCAGGCGGATCTCTGTGAGCTAGTTCCAGGATAGCTAGGGCTGCACAGAGAAACCCTGTCTCAGAAAAAGAGAGAAAGAAAGAAAGAAAGAAAGAAAGAAAGAAAGAAAGAAAGAAAGAAAGAAAGAAGGAAAGAAGGAAAGAAGGAAAGGAAGAGAAGAAAAAGGAACTATGGGAAGTGAGGTCTCACTTGAGAAACTGGGTTTCTAAGGACATCTCTCTTGGCTCCTTGGACCTCATGAGGTAAGCAGCTTGCCTCTGCCATGTGGTTCCACTATGATATTTCAGCCTCAGCTCAGGCACACAGCAATGGAGCTGGTCAACCTTAAAAACCTGATGAAGTACTCGAGAGGCAGAGGCAGGCGGATCTCTGTGAGTTCAAGGCCAGCCTGGTCTACATAGCAAGTTCCAGGACAGGCTCCAAAACAATACAGAGAAGCCCTGTCTCGAAAAACTAAAAAACAACAACAAAAAACCTGGATGAAAAATCCTTCTTCCTCTGACCTTTTCTTTTCTTTTTTTTTTTTTTCTGGAGAGGGGAGAGGCAGCGTCCATTCTGTCAGCTCTAAAACCTGACACATGACTTTTTTAACTTATCTCATATTGGCTTCACTTACAAAATTAACTGCAAGAAAGCACCACATAACAGCAAAACCTCAGAAAATGCAAACTGACACAAAGAAATGACATAGAGGCAGGCTTCTCTTAATGACAGTGACAAGTCAGACTGCTATGACAAGCACAGGAGGCCACAGGTACCTGCATGATGAGGAAGTGAGGGTTGTTGACGTTCAGGCCCACAGAACAGAAGAGGTCCTGGACTCTCGTGTTATTGGCGTTCACTCCATTGATTAAATATTTATTTCTGCCGCCAATGACCACCTAAGAAGGAAGCATTTAACACCCTTTGAAGATAAAGGAACATTCTGTACCAAAATAATAAAATGATAAAACCTATTACACCTTACACTACTCTGTATTGGTACACCCAGTCCTGAGTAAATAGTGGAAGATGTGTGGCAGTCCAAAGGAATGCTGACTCAGGTACTTATTGAACTAATTAATGTAATTACGCACAAGCCTCCTAACCAGCATTGGATTACGTATCTCGGGTCATATCTAACTTTATTTTTCCAATATGTATAAAACTGATCATGTTCTGAAATTGACCACACTTAGAGGTTAATATCTGTTTTCCACTTTTTAATGGCAACAGCAGATACTAAAATCTAAAGACATGTATTTGGGTATGAATTCTTAACACAATTCTAAAAGGAATTCACTGAAACGGAATTTGACAAATCAAAGAAAGACAATAATGATACTTCAGCTTGGGTCATCACAGCATTCTAGATCCGGTCTTGTTCAGATTTTACTGTCATTCCGAAATTGCCATTTAGGGTATGACTGTTGCATTTACCACAGTTTGAAAGACTTTAAAGACTTGCTTCTCATAATATACACTGCTTGCATTCAAGAATCTCCAATACACAACAGCAATTAATCAATACTGAGAAGCTAGTTTACTTTCTTTACAGGATTATTGGATTGGGAGGTGTGTTCATAAATAAACAAGGATTTTACCCAAAGAAATTGGTAAGAATACAGTCTCATGACCCAAATAAAGCTAGAAAAAGTATGTATATTAAATGGGCTGGTAGAGACAATTCCCCCAAAATAGCTGTTTTATGGCTACTGAAAACCTAGCAAGAACTTATTTCTGTCCTATCCTAGCCAAATGAATAAAATCGGAAGCTTGATAAAAATAAAAAAAACCTGTTTCAACAAAGATGCTAAAATAGAAAGAGAATAGAATTTTAAATCAAAACTGTGAAACTGAAAGCATTGATTATAAGGAAAAGTATTGAGGAGTAATGAAAGGTCCTTAATGATTTTAAAAGAAACGGCAGTAATGAAGCTAAGAAATAACAGACAACGAATTCAGAGCACCTTTAAGTCACATTGTAGACACGGAAATGAGAACCCGCAGAGGATCTAAAATGAAGAAATGCTAATTCTGTTCATACCTGTTTTTACCAACCCTTTTTGTCACACTCAATCTGAGGCCATACAGATTAAAGGAATTATTTGGTAGGGGGGGGGGGGGGGCAGAGAGACGGCTACATACTGGACACAATCAGGCTAACGAAGGACCTGGGCGGAAGCTCAGTGAAAGCCCCGGTGAGGTCCACTTGCAAATACTTAGACCTGCAGGCAACTTGAACACTGAAATACACAAAGAAGTTGGATTTTATGCTTGAACAGAACCAAGATTAATGCATAAAACTACGTTAGCAGACTTCTGCTGAACTCAAGGGTAGTTTTAATAATCTCTTTACAAAAGATTAGAAAGCACGATCTGAAGTGACTGTGAGTGCTCACAGGGAAGAATACAAGCATAGCGCAAGCTCTAATCACAGCTGAGTGCTGACATAAGACAAGACGAAGAGTCTCAAGACCTCTTTCCCTTCTCTCACACACGACATATCCATCTCAGAGGGACATCCGTCTCACAGGGACACCCTCACGGGCACAGCTCAGTGCTGACAGAAGCACCATTATGCAGTTGGGGACTCTGTAAGAAGCGTATCCTAAAGGATTCCAGTCAGTATTCCTAAGCTATGCTCATCAGCGCTGTCCCAGGCAGCTTTTACTGAGCCACCCTGGCAAGCAACACATTAGACTTAAAACATTTACAAGGTGTTACACAACTTCCTCCCACAGAAAACATTCTGTGTTGGTGAGAAGCTCCTTGAAACACAGGATGTTCTTTCTAAATGGAACACTCCATCTTGCGGGGAAGCTCCTCAAAACTCAGGACACAAATGACTTCAAACCTTCAGGAAACCCCTGGAAATGACCAGACTCATGGCCCACCCCTACGTCCCATCCATCTTACTAAAGAAGTACTGCTGAGAGACACTCTTGCCTGAAGTGGTGCCAACCAGCAAGGGTCTGCAGGATGCTCTCATAGCTGAGGTGCCTTGAAGAGAAACTCTCCAGGGCAGTGGTTCTCAACCTTCCTACTGCTGTGACCCTTTAATACAGCTCCTCATGGAGTGGTGACCCCAGCCATACAGTTAATTTCCATTGCTACTTCATAACTGTAAATTCGATACTGTTATGAATCGTAATGTAAATATCTATGTTTTCCAATGTTTTTAGGTGACCCCTGTGAAAGGGTCCTTTGACCCCTGGGTTGAGAACCACTGTTCTAATCTATCATGGTGCTGGGGCAATGTTATAGAAGTTTCCTCCAAGGCTGACTGAAATGCTGCTTCCTGCAGGGAGGCTCTTCAAACAGGAACATAAACAGCTTATAACAGATTCAGGAGCTTCTTGAAACTAACCAGATTCACTAGGCCCCTCCCCGTGAGAGTAAGCAACAAAAGCTGAGTCCCTCTCAGAGGGAAGGAAGCTGAGTAGCAAAGACGACTCTGAGAGGAGAAAAAGTTGCAAAGGGGACTGAGACCACGCAAGCTGTCTGGAAGAGGTTTAGACCAATGAGGTACCTGGAAAATACTCTGCACAGCCTCCTAGCTTTATCTGCCACCCATAGTGGATGACACAGCTGTGTCTGAGAACTTCTAGTCCTGTAAGCAGTAATTCCTTACCCAAACTCCTGTGAGTAACTCTAGTACAGTTCACTGGTCCACCAAGTTGAACCTTGGTGGTATACACTCTTTGGTCTACTGTTGGTTCCCAACCTGAGGTGTGTAGACCTCCCCAGAAATAGTGTCACATAATACAAGGTATCCAAATATTTGACAGCCACTCACCTGTCTTGTTACTGTGATTTCATCATGAGCTTCAAATCCTAAAGGACTTTGCTTTTTGTCAGAATTATCAAAAGTGATTGAAACGGAGGCTTTGGTAATGCCAGCCTGCCCATTTTTATAGACTAGATCTTGTAAATTAGAAGCCCGCACCTGTAATTGAAGAAGGAAAGGTCACTGACAAAACTTCTTATTGTATAAAAGCAACATTAAAAACACATGCCTTGCTTTGGAAAACCCCCACTGTGTACTTTATTAAGTAAAAAGCAGGCAGTCGCGTCCATCAGGAAGGAAAACAAGGACTTCAGACAATAACCTATAAGTACCCTTTTCAACAAAACTTTCATTCTATTCTGGATTTTTTTTTTTTCGAGACAGGTTTCTCTGTGTAACAGCCCTAGCTGCCCTAGAACTCAATTTGTAGACCACGCTGGTCTCAAAATCAGAGCTCAACCTGCCTCTGCCTCCAAATGCTGGGATCAAAGGCGTGTGTTATCACAACCGACTCTATTCCGAATTTAACGACTTAGCAAAACTCAAGGATAGTGCCCATCTCCCAGTACACCCTACAAGGGCACCGTAAGGCATTAGAGCGGTAGACTCTGAAGTGAGACCACACTGAAGTAACGGTGCTGGTGTGGGCATTACTTCCAACAGCTTAAAAGAAGGAAACTGAGGCCAGACTTCACAGTTTCTATCTTTTCAACTACAGAATGGAATAATAGGATTTGCTTAAATGGTTGCACTGTAATATAACAAATTTTACATGAAGTACAAACATGCAAATGAAGGAAATTCAACAGGCACCAAAGATTAAAAAAGATGCCCTAGCCAAACTTTGCACAAGTCAGAAAATTTACACTTTACCTGAGACAGGTTGGAGATGCCCAGGAGAAAGCAGATGGAGTCCAATATATTGGATTTTCCACTGCCATTTAAACCAGTAATAGCATTGAAGAGGGGGTCAAAACCATTGACTTCAGTCCTTTGTGCATAGGACTTGAATCCTTCGAGAATGATTGATTTAACATACATTTTTCTAGGTTGTCTTGGGCTAGTAGGCCTCTGTTGGGCAACAAGCTACAAGCCAGACCTGTATAAAACAGTAATAACATCACATAAGTAGATATGAAAAAAAAACACCCAAATCACAGTAAGTATGACAGGATACATAAAAGAACGTAGACCACCGGAAAAATACACTTGCCAAACTACTTTCATTTTCAAAAAGACCTTCCCGTTAGCATCTGCCTGAAAGTTAAACCATGCAACCTGTTAGTCACCAGCTGGACCCCTGCTGCCCACTTTGCCGGGCTTATGTCGAACTCTAATGGTAGTGTAGTTGATAAAGACTGCTGATTCTTTCACACTCCGCTCTCCCTGCCACAAGTGTGCTTTTCTGGTACTAGAATGCACACCCCTTTTACCGACCGCAGACGTGTTTGCATCCGTGTCACCTTAGGTGAGTCTGTGGCCCTCCCTACGTAAACACACACACACACACACACACACGCAAACACGCAAATGATGACACCGCTACGCTCCCGGCTCTGACTCTCTGAACCCCAGGCTCTCGGGACCTAGAGGACGACACGGCTTCTTTTCTAAAACTCCGATCCCCGTGTCCTGTCGCTCCCCGGGGTTGTTTCTCGATCCTCCTTACGGAGTCAGCAGCTCTGATGACCGCCTAGGTCCCCCCCTGGAGCCGGACCCTCACTCGCCCCGTCTCCCGCCCGGACGCCGGGCCGAGGGCCACCCTACGCACCCGCCACACAGCCGCCCGGGCCTGGGAGCCAACGCGGGGGCGGAGAGCGAGTCACCCGACCTGTATCGGGTGCTAGCGGGCGAGCGCCAGCAGCATCCCGGGCCCGCCGTCCGCCAGCCAGCCCGCCCGCCCGCCGCAGCCCAACCACCGCGCCGGAACCGTGCCTTTGAATTTCGGCGCGAGCGAAGGACCCCGCCCCCGAGGCCGCGGCCTTCTGCTGGTGCCCGGCACGTGCCTGACCGGAGCGCTCCCTCTCCGGACCCCAGCAAAAGTACGGGGACAGCGCAGCGGCAGCACACAACGTACCCGGCCGCGGAGGGTAAGGGGCTGCGAGGCTGCGGGCCTGGAAAGGGCGAGCGGAAGCGGCTGTCTCGGACACCCGCGGCAGGCACGCTACGGACAGCACCTCTTCCCAGGCCGGGGCCTCGCGCGCCGCCACCACCACCCCGCGGCCCCGCCCACTTTGGGGCCCTTTCCGGCCGCGGGCGTCTGTGCTGTCCCCAGGGCTGCGTCTCTGGTCCGGCTGCTTTTTCTTCCGACTCCGGAGACTCCCGGGAGTGGATGCGCCGGCTGCGGCGGGGGGGAAGGGACGACAACAAAGCCTGGAGCTTTCAGCCGGGACCCTCGGCTGGCGACAGTCCGCCGCCGCCTGACCCGAAGCGTCCTGTGAATGCCGGTGGTGTTTGCAGAGCCCTGCGTGTGTGCGTAGCTGCTGTGCTTCCAAGGCTGAAGTGCCGCCGCCCCCGCAGCCGTGGGGGTCCCAGTGTCCCCGTCTGTTTTCGTTTCACACGAAGGCTTGGAAGCCGAGAGACGGAGTTTGTCCCCGGGCAGCCCAGCTGCAGAGCGAGTGCTCCCAGAGCATCGTCTACAACGGCTGATGTTATTGATAGCAAAAGCTAACCCTGTCGACGGTGTGCGCGGTTGTTGAATTTTTTTGTTTTTTTTTAAGAGCAGGGTGTTCAGGGTTAATTGTGTTTCAGCATTGCTACCGAGTTGGCTTTATTTTTATTGAAAGCATAACTTTTTTTTTTATTAAGTTTTCACTTTCCCCCAACTCCTCCCGGAGCCTCACTCACCCAAAGCCATACCCTTTATTTCCCCTCTCATTAGAATGCAAACAAGGTTCTAAAATGATGATGATGATAACAAACTGAAATGGGACAAAATAAACAGAAAAAAAGAGCAGAAGTAAAAGCACCCGAATCATGCATAAGCTGAGACGCATTCGCATACGGAGAGGCAGAAACCATACTACATAAGCCAAAGCTCTGTAAGGGTTAAAAAAAATGCCCACACTTTGTGAGACAAAACCCCTTTAAGAATACCACTGATTTTGTTTCGTGATGGCCGTTTATTGTGGGGCATAGGGACTTCCCTTATATGTGGCCTGTATACTCTATACGTGAGACTTCACTGCAGAAAATATGTCCTTTGCGGGTAATTATCAATTGCATATAGCTTCTGGGGTAGGATGGGAATTGTTTCTGTTTTACCTCTCAGCACTGGGACCCCATCTGCTTAGATCTGTCACCACAGTCTAGGAGTTCATATGTGTGTCCTCACTGTCTCATAGGATCTTTCTGCTCTCTCTTCTGTAGAGTCCCCAGGGTCCTGGGGGGAGCCCAGAGGTTTGATGGAGACTGAGTGCTCCAAGGTCTCGGCACGTCCAGCTCCGCATCGTAGTTGCTCCCGTCTTGTGGGAGGAAGCTTCTCTGATGATGGCTGAGCAATATTCTTCTCTATGAGTGTTTACAGAGTGTTGTTAGGAGCCTTGTTGTTGCTGCACTCTCTTAGCAGAACATTAGTATTTGGTTTTCCCCAAGACTGATTCCCATATCTTGTCCAATGTTCTTGGCCACCCAGGCAATGCTGGGCACGGATTCCATCTCACGGAGTGGGCTTTCGAGGTTGGTTACTCCCACAACTTTTGCACCTCTACTGTACCAGCTTATGTTGGAGGAAGGTCACCATTTTAGGCCAAAGTTTTATAGCTGGGTTGGTGTGGTAATATATTATTTATGATTTATTAAACCTTGCCTGAAGGCGGAGAACACAAAGTCAGCCACAAGCCATAGAAGCCAGGTACACACCTTTACTCCTAGGACTCAGGATTAAAAGGAAGACTGATCTCTGTTAGTTCAAGGCCGCACTGAACTACACAGAATTGATCCAGTCCTAAAGAAAAACAGCTCAGACAAAGATGATCTCAGCACTTGGGATCACATGCCTTTAATCTCAGGACTCATGAAAGGTATTTAAGATAGGGACGGGTCTCACAGCTGGCATTCATTCTCCAGCCACATTTGAGGATAGGAAGGCATTCAGTCTCAGGTGTCTCTAGCCACGTTTTTGAGAAGAACGTAGCACTCTGAATGAGTCTGAGGAGCAGTGAGGTCGGGAGCAGTCTGAAGATGGACCCTTTGATCTGAGCTGAGGTAGAGGTGAGAGCTAGTGGCTGGCTGCTTTACTTTTCTGATCTCCAGCTTGAAGTTTGAACCACAATATCTGTCTGTGAGTCTTTTATTTATTGTGCTACAGGTTGGTGTTTATGTTTCTGATCTCGTATGTAGAGTACCTTCCCATGCCGTGAATACTGTTCGGTAGGGGCAGAGGCTCTGGGTAGGCCCCAGCTCAACCCCTCTGTGTTCATTGAGTTGCGAAGGTGCAGGTCTTCAGCACTTGGGCCTTACCATCAGTTTGTAGAGTGCAACCAATATCCTGTGTTGCTTGGGGGTTTCTGTAGGGCACCTTTGGCCAACTTCTTGATTCAATGTAACCTATTCTGAGAGCTTGTTGGTGAGAGATGTCTAATTGGTGCTTTGTCCGCCCCTGGAATTAGGTGATTCCAACTTAGATATCTTAAATATATGTATTTATTTTAGTAAGCTTCAAATGTATTGGGTCCCCATTAGGCCCCTCAAATAGCCCTGTGTTTTCGCTGCCCCACCCTCTGTCCCTCCCTTACTTCCTTCTCCTTTATCCCTGTTTGGTCCTCCTGTTTCAGTGCTCCTCCACCCCCTGTCCATCCATAACTATCTTTCTGGTTTTCTTTTCAAGAGAAACCCTTCCCTCCCACCTGGCTTCTTAACTCTATTCTTAACCCCTGTGGTTATAGGGATTGTAGCTTCTTCATCAAGGACATAACAGCTAGCATCCACATAGAAGAAAATGCATACCGTATTGGTCTTTTGGGGTTTGGGTTGCCTCACTCAGCATGATTTTTGTCTAGCTCCATCCATTTACCTATCAAATTCATGATTCCACTTTTTTAAACAGCTGGTTGATATTCCACTGTATAAGATACCACATTTTCTTTATTCATTAATTAGTTGATGAACATCTAGGGTGTTTTCAATTTCTGGCTGCTATGACTAGAGCAGCAGTGAAAATAGTTGAGCTGGACTATTAGATAGTGCTTACATTTGGCTGAAATATGATACTGTCTTGTTTTCTTCTTTTATAGTAATGAAAGTTTCTGGGCTGGCATTTGTCTTCTTTTAGAGTCTGGAGCACATCTGTCCAGGCCCTTCCAGCCTTTAGAGTCTCCACTGAGAAGTCTAGTTTAATTCTAATAGGTCTGCCTTTATGTTTCTTGGTCTTTTCCCTTTGCAGCTTTTAATATTCTTTGTTTTGTGTTTGGTGTTCTGATTCTTATCTGTCTAGGGGACTTTCTTTTCTGGTCCAGTTTATTTGGTGCTTTGTATGCTTCTTGTACCTTGACAGGCTTTTCCTTCTTTAGGTTAGGGAAATTTTCTTTTATGATTTTGCTGAAAATATTTTCTGTGTCTTTGACTTGTGTTTCTTTTCCTTGTCTATTTCTATTATTCTTAGATTTGGTCTTTTCATAATGTTGAATATTTCCTGGTTGTTTTGTGCCAAGATTTTTTTTTAGATTTAACATTTTCTTTGACTGAGGGTTTCATTTTTTCTTTTGTATGTTCAATACCTTAGATTCTCTCATCCATCTCTTGTATTTGTAAGGCGTGCCTCTGAACTTCCTATCTGGGCTTCGAAATTTATTTCCAGATTTCCCTCAGTGTGGGTTTTCTTAATGATTCTATTTCTACCCTCATGTCTTGAGCTGTTTTCTTCCTTTCATTTCACTGTTTGTTTCTGTTTTCATAGAATTCATTGTGGATTTATTAATTTCCTTCTTCAGATCTTTGACCATTTTCATAATACCTACTTTAAGTTCTTGTCTTGTGCTTCAGCTATGTTACATTTCTTAGGGCCTACTGTCATAGGGTTTCTGGACTGTGGTAAAGACATGTAGTTCTAGTGGTTATTAACTATGTTTTTATGCTCATGTCTAGACATCTGGGTTAGGGATAATTGTAATTCTAGGTGTTGATAATCTGGTCTTGTCTTTGTTGTATGGATTTTATATTCCTTGGTTCATGTTGCCCTTTCTGGATCCTAAAACAATGTGGTTGGTGTGGGTTGCCTGAGTCCCTCCCAGGTGTGGCCACTGGGGGTCCTGGGTAGAATGTATTTCTAGATAGTAGAGGCTGACAGGAAGGATAAGGAGGAGTGGGCTAGAATGGGCTGTGTGTATAAGAGGACCTACATGACTGATGAAAGCTGGGTCTGCCAGGAGGGTCTGTGGATTCCCCAGAGAGTGGAGTCAGAGAGGGAAGGCAGGCTCTTGCAGGTGGTCAGCTATCAGGCTGGTGGTAAAACTGGGAACTTTACATGGCATACACAATAGGGAACACAGAGATGGTACATATTGCTGCTCAGCTCCTTGTCCAGTACACTTGCACAGTCAGTGATCATAACCAGGGAGTGTTGCCCGCAATGGGTCAATCATTCCTTCCTTTGAAAGTAATCAAGGTGACTCCCCATTGGCATCTCGAAAAGGTCACCTGTGAATACATTGTCATCAGTGGTCTTGCCTTGTTAGAATTTGGAAATCTAGAATCCAGCCATTTCTTTTTAGAATTACGACTGATGAATGTTTGTTGAGTGGGCAAGCAATTATATAAACATACACATAAAGATGGCCATTCTTTCCAAGTTACAGAACACCCATTTCTGTAGGTAGTGCTTTTCTGTGCTGGTAGCTGCTCTTCAATGATAATTCATTCTTAATATAACTGTAAATGCTCAGACTTGTTACTAACTAACTCTTACAACTTAACTTAACCCATTTCTATTAATCTGTGTCCTGTCCCAAGGCTCAAGTAAGCATGTTTAGCTTTCGACTCTTAGGACTCTGCCCTTCTTCCCAGCATGCTGTCTGTGTCAGGCTGTTTGCCCAATCTCTTTCTGCCCAACTATCAGCCAATCATCTTTTTATTAACAACAAGAGCAATATATATTTACTCTGTAAGAAGATTGTTCCACAGCTCATTCCCTGTCCACATTTTTTAGATGGGTTTCCTTCCTTCCCACATTTACATTTCTCAATGATTATCTCCAAGCTTCATCAAAAAACAAGGTGCGTGGAAATTTAGAAATCATGCTGGTCACTACCTCCTCTCTCTCTCATTCTGGCCTTATTTAAACATGTTTCTACTTCAGCTCTACCCACTTGGTTTTTGCCTTTAACCCTTTAAACCTTTAGGACTTTAATGGTCTTCAAACACTAATGGAGTCTGAGAGTTTTCTTTTTTCTTAAAAAGTGTTGCCAGCCATTTGTATGACACAGTGTGGTTCAGGTGAGGTATCAGCATCAGTGCCTAGTTCTTATATCACTTTAATAGTTAATGAAAATCATGTCTTTGTGTTCTTTCTGCCACTTCAAGGAATCCTCTGCTACTCTTCCTTGAGCAATTGCTTGGGGGAAAACCCAAGTTTTTTTTAATGAAAATAAGTAATAATGTACAGACTTAGTATAACCTAGGTATATGTATAAGCCAATGCAATATGGTATGAAGAAGGTAATTCACTTATTTGCCTACATGTGTAAAGCATGTGTTTTGCAACCAGAATGTTGTTATACATGGTGTAAACTTAAATATCTGTTCAGTTAATTTTTTATAAAAGCAAAATCTTTTTTAGGCTAAAAGTTAAAAATTTCCACACTTTAGGATAAAGAATGATATTTGCACTTTTAAACATTTTCCTCTTGTTGTCCCTCTCTGGGAAACTTAATGTTATTGTTAGACTCACCTTATTTAAAATTATTATTAATAGTAATCTGATTGCTTAAAACCTTGACTTGTGCTTCACTAAGTCCCAGTCACATTCCCTAAACCGTTTCATGAAGCACTGTTTTGTTGATGTCTGTTTTATAGATGAGGGAGTGAAGTCTGTGGTCTAAACTTTGAACATAAAGCACTGCCAATACTAAAAGTCCATCTACTCACTCACAAAGTATCTGACACCTAACAATTTCTGCCACATACATCTTACAGCCTGGTGGATATCAGTTCTTATTGATTTAAAGCACAGATGTTTACAGTAATCTTAGGCTACCCTTGTGGTTATTAGCTTTGATATTGAAGCCACTGCTCTTCCCACGTGACTCCCAAAGCCCTCAAGTCAATGAAGCCCCAACTGTTTTAGTTCACCAGTTGGGCAGACATTTCCAATCTAGTATGTGTTTATAGTTGGTGCCCAGGCTTCAGACAAGGGCATAAAAATTGGAATCATTGTATACACTGTAGAATTCTTATTGTAAAAGCAGTGTTCATTAAGAATAAAAACCATAACAAGTTAATAGGCAGCTTTACAAATCTTTATTAAAAACCACACTAAATGTAGTATAGGTAGCAGCGCTGAGCAAGAGAGAAATGCAGAGATGTTCCTATTAGTGCTGGTTGGTGGCATCTTTTTGTATAAAGAAATGTTGTTTGCAATTCTGCTTGGAAGACTAATTTGGAGTAATTTTTATTTTGCGTATTTTATGAGTTAATGGCATCTAAGCGTATAATAACCTGGTGAGAATTTCTCTGCAAATGGCAATGAAATTAGTCTTATTCATGAAACTCATAAATAAGCTATCATTCAGCATTTTATGTCGAGGGAAAATAAAACCAGGGTCATGCTGTTTAAGAGGATAAGGGAATTAAACAGAACACTGGGGGATCCATAGCAGATTTATGATGAAGATACATTCTAGCTGGAAGCTTAATTGTGATTTAAATTACAGGTCAAGCTGTGCAATGTGTTTGCTGTTTAGAGGGAGATCTTTGGGGAGACAGCCTGAGTGTTTAAAAAGGAAGCAGGAAGCAAATGAGAAAACAGATTGCTGTTGCTGCTTTTCCTTTGAAATTTCAAGCTGCTTTAAGTCAAATTGCCCCTGAGTTTCTAATGACAGCTCTTGTGAAGTTGCCTTGTTTTACTGTCTTTTTTTCAGAGCAGTTATTCCTCCTGACAGCAGCAAAAATGATGTAGGCAGTCTCTCCGCCAGCAAACTAATGTGGAAACCACAGATAAGGTATTCTCAGCCTTCCTAGAACCCTGACATCCTATCATTTCAGGCTGATGCACGCAGAATGAGCGAGTTCTGCAGATGGAAGGGCCTTTGAAGAATTATAGACCCTCATTTCCACAAATGGGGAAATTAAGACTTCTGGTGATTTCCCCACATTTACTTTTTATCTCAAGTTACTTCAGTTCTAATGAGGCAGTAAAACTTGTATACAAATAATTTTAATTGTAAGTGTAAAGAAATTGCTTTCCTAGAAAATTAAACTTAAATAACCCAAGGTTGATTCTATAAGAAGGGTTTGGAATAGGAAAAGGAGACATAGCAGGCCAGACTTCCTGCCCCGTTGTTGCCCCCTTTCCTCGGTAAAGATTCTTAACAATTGATGTCATGACCACGCTGCAGCCATGGCTAGAGACTAAGTCAATGATGGCAGACCAAAAGTCTGAGAAGGAATTGAAATGATCTGTTCTGTTTCAAACACTGAAGTAAATAATAAGACTAAACAAGCCCTTGCTAAATCTTGGTGGCTAACAGTGGGGAATGTTTGTAGAAAAGGATGAAAGGAGAGAGAAATATAGTGTACAAAACACTGTTTGCATCTGGTGACAACATAATCTGGGATACTCAGGATTAGTGTTATCTGTGGAAGACCCCAGAAAACACCTAAGACCTAGAATGTTCTCATTCATCCCTTAAGATATTACCCTGCTCCAGTCTGTCTTCCAGTTTGTTTGTTTTTTTTTTTCTCTCATAACCGAGGAGCAGTCAGCTCTACCACCATCCACTTACAGAGCCTTTTCCTCATACAAAGCAAACTTCTAGAATGGGGTTAGTGTAAAGCACAAGCATATCCACAGATTGATTATCCCAGGTGACAGTACAGCTATATGTTTTTGAGAGATAGACTTTTTCTAGTTGGAGACAGAATTAGCAGTCAAACTTATATACCGTGGTAGACAAAAACAGAAGTAATAGTTTTAATAGGAAACGATGAGGTATTGAGTTGCCCATCATATTATTAGAAATGTATGGGGTTGGGGAGATGACAAATGTCTGCTGTGCAAGCATGAGCACCTGAGTTAGGATCTCCAGCACCCGTGCCAAAAGTTGGGTTTACTGGCATGTGCCTGTAACTTTGGTGCCAGGGATGGAGTCAAGTGAATCCCAGGGGCTTGGTGGCAAGCCAATCTAGTAGAAACAGCAAGGCCTAAGTTGAATGAGAGACCTTTTCTCAGAATATAAAGCATAGAGCAATAGAGAACACTACTCAATGTTAATTTTTGTCACCCTCATGTGTGCACATTGTGCACATGTGTCCACACATACATGTGCACACACATCTTAAAATGATAAAATGCAAAAAGAAATTTATATTACTCATATAATAAAGACTGTGATATAGCATGTGGAAACCCTGTTGAGCCAGGTTCCTTCAAGGTGGACATGTATTAACTACTGACACCTGGCTACTGAGTCCCTCCCCAGACCCTGCCTTCACTGAGAGATGCTGTCCAACTGGGAGTTTCACCTCCTCCTCCGTGATGATCAGTACCCGAGACTGTTTGATGTAGGCATGTAAAAGCCCTGCTTCATCCACTACAATACTCAAGAATTCTCTGAACAGCCCCTATAGCCATCAAGTGAGACCTTTGCTCTGACTGCACCACAGTTCAAAAATCTCCTCCTGGCCAATTATGTCTTCTTCACTTGGGTACAAGTGTTTTGGATGGCTCTCCCTAACAAACTTTCTGAATAAAATTTTCTCATCAAATGTTTACCCTGGGGAAATTATCAAAGACAACTCCATATGTAATTTGGGACACAATTTTAACATAATTTAATGTAGAGTTTGGAAAGCCTAAAGAGTGCATATGATTCAGTCATTAGAAGCGTTATATGGTCTCTATGGTAACAATTTGGCATCCCAACTTCTGTGCTGAATTGCTAAAGCAATTTAGATTCCACTGATAAAGAATTGTAATGGAGAGAAATTGTACCTGAGCTGTGATTTGTCTTCTATCAAGCTTTGCCAAACTCATCAATCAATGTGGTCACTAAGTGTATCTGCAAGACTATTTCAGGAAGTGCTGCAGGGGAGGGCAGGTGACTAAATATCAAGGCTTAAAAAGATAATTTGTTTTCTATTGATGCTACATTTCTGTTTCAGGTCATAAGTGGGAGAAGGGTTAAACACTAAAGAAGCTAGGCTAATGGGTTAACCACCGAGGATCCTGTGAGTCTGTCACAGAGAACGAGAACTCTGGGAGGCTTCTGAACCGGAAATTAAATGCTCCAACCAATGGGACACACATTCCTCAACTTCTAATTCATTGTAACTATTCATCACAAGGAGCTCAGACATCCAAGTCCTGTATGTGCCTGACCTAGGGCTGGAGTATTTGGCAGAGTGTTGGAAAACAGAAAATTTTAAGCACTAAAGAATTGAGGACAGATTAGGGTAAGCAGGTAGTTGAATTATCAGTTAAATAAACAAGAGATTAGTAATAAGTAACCATTGATCCTTCCATATAATTTGAATCATATTTGTATTGTGAATTTGTTTTATAAATATGTTTTACATACGTTCTATTTACAAAATACCATACTTTCAGGACATGACTTTGAAGAATCCATACACCGGCTGTTTGAAGACATTTATATCTATTTGGAGATATGGGTATTCAAAATACATAGGGCAGGGAATAAAAAGTGGATGGTGATGAGCAGTGTTCAATCACAGCAACAAGGGAATAGCTAGAAGCATAATGTTATACGTCTCACAGATATACTTAAAAATGCCCCTTAATCTGAGTCATAAAAGGAGTAGATTAAGAAAGACAAATATTGCATTGTTGTTTTTAAGTCCACTTTTAATTTTCCATTCAAGAAATTTCTATTTAAATTTTTGTGGTTAGGAAAATAATTGTAAACTGAGAGCTAATATCATTCATTCTCCTTGAGGTTAGCAACTTGCTTTTTTGGTATTCTGTACAATCAGCTCCTAGCTAATGAGGATTTATGGTGATAATTATAATAAATTGTTCTTTTAATGCCTCTTACAGCTTGTAAAACAAGTTTACACATACTATTAATGTTATTTCTTCAATATGGCTGGATGTAAGACTAGTTAAGGGGACTTAGAAAATATTATCATGTAATAGATCAATAAATTGAGAATGAGAGATTAATGTCATTAAATTATTGTTGCAGTTATTTTGTAACTGTAAACAGCCTACCCTAAAACAATTGCTTAACACAATAATTCATTTATTTTGCTCACTGGAGATTTGCCTTGGTTCAATCAATATTTTTTGAACAATATATTTTGATTATACTTTGTCCTCCCCAACTCCTTCCAGATCCTCCTGCTTCTACTTAATATTTTCCTCTCTCTTAAAAAACAAACAAGGAAAAAAAATAACAAACAAAACATGCCAAAATCCTACAATAAAATAAAACAAAGAAAGTGCACACTCAAACACACACACACACACACACACACACACACACACACACACAAGCCAAAATGAAAGCCAGTCTGAGCTAGCTACTCTTAAGCATGAAGCCTACCCTGAGGTATGATTGATATACCCAGTGTCATTCCATTAGAGAAAACAGATTTTCTCTCCCTTGGTAGCTATCAGTTTCAAATAGCTTCTTGGCTAGGGTTGGGACTTTGTCTCAGCTTCCTTTTCTTCATGCTGGGATTTTGTCTGGCTTGAACTTGTGAAGGTCTTGTGAATGCTGTCACAGTTCATATATGCCTCAGCTCTGTTTTATCTGAAAATTGCTGCTTCCCTGGAGTTTTCTACCACCTCTGGCTCTTACAATCTTTTCACCTCCTCTTCTGCCTACTTCCTGAGCCTTAAAGGGAAGAGTTTGATGAAGACATTCCACTTAGTCCTGAATGCTCCAAAGTCTGTCACTCTCTGCACATTATTCAATTGTAGGTTTCTGTGTTAATTACTATCTACTGCAAGAAAAATCTTCTCTGCAGATGGTTCAACAATGCCATGATTTTTTGATCATTGGGAGTCACTTTATTGTTATGTTCATTTAGCAGAAGTAGGGGAAAGAACCTACGTAGAGGAAAGAGCCCTAGGACCCATGGCCTTTCTAGACTTAGGTTCTTGGCCTCATTAACAGTGTCACATATGGATTACATCTCAAGGAGCAGGCCTTAAATCCAAGCTTAGTAGGTGGTTGGATACTTGTGTAACATTTGTACCACTGCTGCACTAGTGGGCAAGTTGCTGCTGTGACTCAAAGTGTCCACAGCTGAGTGGAATTGATGATTACTTTTCTCCTCAGTTGTGACTTGACTTTCAGGATGAAGAAAGTAATCAGTGTCATTGACAACAGCCTGCAAGATTTGGGGGGCAATCTATAGGACCTCTTTGGTCATCAAAAAGATGTAACCCATTTCTGTCACTGTGGTTTTATTTGGTAGCATATGATGTCCAGTTGGTGTAATTTCTTTGCTATTCTTTATGACTCTCATGCAATTGCAACCTCACATTGACTGGAACTGACTTTACCCCAAGGGCTTCATTTACACATTTATTGGCTGCTCAAGGAGAGAACAAGTCTCTGGAAGCTAAGAACAGTTAGAGTTCTTTAGTCTCATTACTTGCTATGCCTCCATGGCAGCTACATGGATGTTAAATTTCTCATATGGTAGCAAAATGATTTCGGAGTGGATGTTCCAAGAGCAAATAACAGAAGATATAAGTCTTTTACTTCCTAGTCTCAAGGTCATACATCACACTAAAGCCTTTCCTACTATGTTCCTTTGTTCACTGAAGCAGCCATAAGCCAGTTTTACAGGGTGAGAAGGAGAATCTGCCTTTTAGCAATAGTATCAAAAACTTGGCTAATAGATTTTGAACCAACCACAAATATCTGGTAAATAATGTAGCTGGAAAATAACGTGGACTGCTGTGAGTTGGATACTCTAGAGAGCTGGTACCAGGATATATTTTAGTCCATGCACTGTTTATTAAAGACTGCCTTTGACACCAACATCTGTGAAGAGAAGAAGGGTAGCAGTACTGAGCACAAGGAAAAGCTGGGCTGCGTGAAGTCCTAATGATAGGAACCTCCACCAGGATAAATTCTACAGTGTCCTCTACAGCATCACACTGAACTAAGTCTAGATACTTTCTCTGGTTTGATTTCTGATATGGTGATAAAACCCTCTGTCCAAAAGAAATTTAGGAGAGGAAAAGGTTTATTTGACTTAAATTTTCATCAATGTGAGAAGTTAGGGCAAGAACTCGAGGTGGAACTTGAAACAGAAACCACTGAGGAACAAAGCTTGGTGACTCATGCTCATGTTGGCTGTTCTCCTTATAGAGCCTAGGATCATGTGCCTAGGGAATGCTGCTGCCTACAGTGAGTGGGCTAGCCTACATCAGTTAACAACCAAGACAATCCTGTAGACACGCACTCACAGGTCAGTCTGATCTAGGCAACTCCATATTTGAGGCCTTGTTTTCAGATGACTCAAGCATGCGTCAAGTTGACAAAGCTAACACTCCAGCATTTATATTCTTTCATAAACCAGTCATGGAATGTGAGCCAGTGAAAGGAGTATGAGAGTAAAAAATGTGACTGTAGGGACTGGAGATGAACAGAGGTTAAGAACACGTGTTGCTCTTGTAGATAGATGATCAGGGTTTGATTACCAGAACCCACAAAGATACTTCACAACCACCTCTAACTTCAGCACCAGGGACCCCAACACCCTCTTTTGAATTTGAAGGGCATGGTGGTACATATATACACATGTAGCAAAACATTCATGCACATTTTGAAAACTGAATGAATAATTCTTTAAGAACTGATAACTATAGCTGAGTCAGTCCTTCAGTGTGCAGGAAGCAGAAGGCTGCCTGCACATGTGACTCCTGACTCACATCAATTGAAGCTGTATTCAGTAGCAGGCCTTCTCAGAATGTCCAAAAGCATCACACAGAGACATATTATTAGTTATGAATGCTTGCCTTATTTTATGCTCGTTCCAGTAGCTCTTATAACTTAATTTAACCTGGTTCTCTTTCTCTATATTTTGCTTTGGGCTTTTTACCTTTCTTTCATTCTGTATGATCTATGTTCCTGCTTCCTCTGTCTGGCTGTCTGGCAGCTGCCTGACTGACCAGCCATGGGTGTCTCCCTTTCTCCCTAGTTCTCTCCCCCCTCATGCTCTCCTCTGAACCTAGATTCCTCCTCCTTTTTATTCTTTCTGCCAACCAGCCCCAACTATCCTTTTACTGCTTAGCTGTTGGTCATTCAGCTTTTTATTAGACCAGTTTTTTTTTGGCAGGCAAGGTAAAACAGAAACACATCTTTACATAGTTAAACAAATGGGGCATAAACAAATGTAGTAGATATTTACATAAAGTAATATTCTCTTCCATGAAAGATAATCATGTTCTAGTTTAAAATCTAGGATTGTCCCAGTATATCACATCATTTGTCTGTAGATACTCACCAAATATTAATTTAGCCTGTCTTCACACAACTATAGTAATAAGAGTTGACATGTACAGACTATAGGTCAAGCTAAGCCGTTCCTGTCTGCTAGCCTGTTTACTGCAAGATGCTCTATCATTCCTTGCTTGTTATAGTGGTGACCCTGCTATATCTATCCATCAAACTTCAGGATACTGTGTCCAACTGCCTAATCTTTATTTCCACCATTCTGTTAGTATCTCCAAAGTTACTTTGCTTAAAGCCAAATGTCTGATTTTGACTTCTTGTGAATTTCTCATGCTCTACATTACATGGCATGTCTTTGGCTCCTGTCTCCACATCTTGAGTGTGAATACTACAGTTTACGTTTTTTATTTACTATTTGTTATTTATTCTTCTTAACTACAAACCTCATGACACTGAGCAGGTGACATAACCTCTTTAGATCTTACCCACATTATCTCATCTTAAAATTAAGAATGTTGAGCCAACTTTGTGGGGATCTGTTTCTACTCTAAAACTGTTGCTATAAGAGTCAATAGGCTCAAAGAATAGTTTTGACTAGGATAGTGCCTGCTGTGTTATACAATGTTGAGATTGAACCTCATACTTATTACTAAGACTACATTTCAAAACCTAATTTGTTTAGCAATAGAATTTCAGGAGAGAAGCTGTAAGAACTAAAGGGAATAGCTTTAGATAAATTGTGTAGTAGAAACCTCATTTGCTAAGAAGCAGAAAGAGCAAGCTGTGTCCCAACCTTCACTGCTTTACAGCTGTCTGGAGGCATTTCTTTTATTCCCTTTTTCTCAGTTGCCTCACCTATAATAAATGGATCATTCGGGGGCGGTGAGGTTATGATTATGCTACTTATGAGACAGATATCATACTGTTTGGAAGATCAGCACCAGAGCCATAGACACAAATAACCCTATCACTTTGTACAGAATGAAGGAGACCAGGAGGGTGGAGGGAAGCTAGATCTTGAACTGTAATATGGCCAAAGTTAAAGGTATCTCTTCCTCAAACAAGAAAATCTTCCAAGTAGATAGATTTTCTAGGAGAATTCAGGGCAGATTAACTATGCTTAACAGGGGTTAGGAGGTGGCTCAGTTGGTAGTGTTTGCTGCACAGGCATGAAGACCCAAGTTTGAGCATCAGAGCTGACACAGAAAGGCATTGTGTGGGCTGAGGAGAGAGATCAAGTGCTTTCCATGTGTGCCTGAGGACCATCGTTTGCATCCCATAAATGCTGTTTGGAGATCTACCTGTAACCCTAGGACACAGGAGACAAAGTCAAGGAATCCTTGTAGAAAGCTGCCTACTTAAACTCGCCAAATTGTTGAGTTCTGGGTTCAAGGGAGGATACCCAATATCAATGCCTGACTTCCATATGGGTGCACTTGCACCCACATGCTCACCCCTACACATGTGAGTATGGGTACACACATGCACAGTATACACACGCAAAACAAACAAAAACAGGCATGCTAGCCTGGGGAGACAGAGACAAGCAGATCTCTGGGGTTGACAGCCAGTCAGCTTAACTTGACTTAATCCAATGCAGACTCCATCTGAACGAAATCAAAATGGAGGACACCCACGTGCATTCTGTCTCTGTCTCTGCCTCTGTCTCTCTCTCTGTCTCTCTGTCTCTCTGTATCTCTCTCTCTCTCTATCTCTCTCTCTCACACACACACACACATACACACAAAGTGAGGATCCACAAAAGTGTAATAACCAATTCATTAAAGGATACAATGAAAAGACAGAGCAGAGACCACTGCTGATCCCACTGCCTGCATCCAGCCGTTCTGCCCAGGAGTCAGGAGCACCAACTGTGCAGCATCTCTGACCGCATCAAGTGTGGGCCAGAGCAAGAGAGTGAGAGAGCCTTCCCCTCTAGCTTATCAGTTGGCATGTAGCAAACCATGCCCTAGAGCTGGTACCCCAAAACTATAGGCAGAATGTGTTCCCAAAACATGTCCCTCTTTTGTCTAAATAAGAAGGTTATAAACCCAATGCAAAACTATGTATAATAAGAACAATTGTCAAGTATTAGCCAGGATAAAGAAAGGGTAATAACAAAAATGGAACCACAACCAACAACAACACCAAGCAAGAAACACATTAAATGTCCAAGCTATAGGTAATTGACAAATAACAGAGATTATTCTGATAGCTCTCCTATTCTGAAAAGTCTAACTCTTGTACTTGATATAGCTTAACTAAGATATGGGAGGATAGTAACTGTGAGTATCTTCGACCCCATCAAAGGCCTGATAAGGAAAATAATATTACCTGAATAAGCTGGAAGTGCAAGCAAATGACTTACAAAAGTTGCAAGAAATGATAGAAACAGCTGGCTACCTGGACAGTCACCCAAAGTCTCTCTGCAATGTTGGGGCAACCAAGTAGGGCTATAGACCTAATAATATCTGAGGGCAAATCTCAGAAGCAGGAAAATTCTAAAGACTGTCCTACCCAATCTTGGCAAGGTTCAGCAATCGCTTTTCCTTGTCCAGACTGGACAGCACACTTAATGTCAGCTGCCGAGTCAAGGGCAATTCTTTGCCTGATAGGCCATTTTTGCCAATAAGGAAATAAGCTCCCTATGGAGGGTCTATTGTGCCCATCATTGTCTCTGGAATAGCTCGGTGTTGCTGGAGCAATCATGTCTCATGTCCAGCCAGGCATTCGTGGTGCATATCTTTAATCCCAGCACTGGGGAGGCAGAGGCAGGCAGATCTCTGTGAGTTCAAAGCCAGCCTGGCCTACAGAGTGAGTTCTAGGACAACCTCCAAAGCAATACAGAGAAACCCTGTCTCAGGAAACCAAAAATAAATAAATAGATAAATATGTCTCATGTCAACAAATTCTAAATTATTAATGCATTTAAATGCCATATTCTGTAGGTATTTGAAGTGTTTGAAGATTACCTGCCTATGTGAAGTACATTTCTGTGTGTCTAGAGAACCTAAGTATGGCAAACATGGGTGACTAAGTTCCCACAACATACAGGCACATGGGGCTGAGGGAAGAGGTTTTCAACAATAATTCTAGGCTACAAAAGAAGATGAAGTTTTACTCTGTGAACTCTGGACCTCTGTAAACTCATCTGAGTATGTCTTACCTGGATATAATCTGCCTTTAATCAGGCATCTCCTCCATATAGGGACACAGGAAAGTGCCCGTTCTCACATTTCTGATATCAACCTAGCATAAAATAAACTTCTTTGCTGTGAAACAAGGGGCCATTTGCTGATGTGGTTCCTCACTCTTGTATCACTGTGGATCACAGTATTGATGAGACAGGTGGACGCCTGTCATAGTGGAGTCTTACTCCACGTTCTTAGTACAGAGGATGAAAGAATAATGGTAGACAGAGGTGTCATTCTACCATGACAAAAAGGTATGACCAATTCCTGTTAGGAAGAAAATTTGTCAAAAACACAGGTATTTTCACCTACAACTGATGAATTATAGTGATAAATAGTAAAATTGAAGATGTGTATTTTTCATAACTACTTTTTTGTAGAGAAACTTTTCCATACACGCAAAAGAAGATACACTCAAAACTTTATGACATCATTACTGAAAAAGTAAGCACTAGAAATATTTAAAATGTTCTTCAGTATAGGAATAAATAAGTTACACATTCAGTATGATATCATTTATACATTATTAATTCTTAAAGATCAGTATACCATTCGTGTATTTATAGATGTTAAATATTAAGAACATAAATATAAATGATAATCATGTAATTAATGAAAGTAGATTATCTTTGGGAAGAAGCAAAGATTGTGGAAACACAAAAGCTTTTAGAAAGAACAACTATATCTTAAATGAGTGTAAAGCATAAAATTATATATAAATATAAGAAAAGAAAAAGGAAATATCAAAAATAAGAGAAACAGCTGAGTTCATGATTTTTATTATACAACTCTTAAGTATTGTCTCAGATTTTGAACTATTGAATGATTTTGAAGGAGTGACTGGAAAGGCTCAAATACTCAAACTTTGTTCTTATTAGTCCAGGCTAGCCTGGACTCACTCTTCAGACGTAGCTGTCCTTGAACTCATATCAGTCTGCCTATCTCAGCCTTCTAAGTGCTGGGATTGCATGTGTGCATGACTACACCTGGCTGGAGGGTTGTTTCAGTGTTCCCGAGGAACATCTTAACCTGTAGTAGATTAATTAGGGAGGCGGGATGTTTTGTTATTGTAGATGATTATATTCTCTCATTGTCTCAAACTTCAGCTCAGAGTGTTGTTGCATGTAGAAACACAAGTATCTTCAACCTACTTTATCCATTTTTAAAATGCACATATTGTTTCAAAGTTCTTTGACAAGGAAAAATGGCTTCTGAAATTGTAAACAAAGTAGTGATACTTGTTTGGCTATGACACAACTTATGTGCTTTATTTCAGCAAGTAGAACTCATGGGAATGAATTCTTACCATGTCTGCCTCTGAGGCAGTGAAGTTCGAATGTGTCGTATTCCTATAGATTTCTATTATAGCAAATATCCTTGAAGCATGAGAAGTGTGTAGCCACACCGATTCTCTCTCAGCACACAATGCAGAATTTATATACTCTATTTTCCTACTATAAAGAAAATCTATTGCCCAGAATAATGGTCCTGCACAAATTACATATTGAGTATGATAAAATATCTCCTCTTAAAATCTCCACTTCTTCTGTGTCTGAAAATATAAATTAGGAAACTTAGGAGTTGAAGAAAAATAGCTAAGTTGCCATAGACTATAGCATCAGTGTTTATTTGGCTGAATATTTTACAGTACATGAATTAAATATACCTTGTGACAATATTGCATTTAATTAACTATGTATTTATATCAAAGAATCTTTATAATCTGTTTTTAGAACACATTCCAATCTTCAGAAAACTGGATGTAACTAGACCTGAGTATTGAATCACATTTATTTGACTCCAAAGACCTAATTCCTCTCATGTACGACAGAGGATACAAATATAAAATGCAAATTTAATGTGCTAATTAAAGAAGTAGAACCAGATGATGTAGGCTAGGATGTACTTTGGTGGCAGAGTGTTTACCTAGCAGGTACAATACCCTGGGTTTTCTCCTCGGGATGCTCCTCTCCCCCCTCCAAGTCAACAACTTGCCATTACAGCTGTTACATATCATAAATGAATTTGTCTTGAAAATGATATCTTCATGTATATGACTACGAATATAAATTCCGTAGCAAAACTGAAATTGTTCAAGTGTTCTGACTTATGGCTACTGCCAAAATTCTTCATTAGTTTTAGGGAACAGGAGAAAAAAAGTCACATGCAAAATTCTCATTAACTTACATATAATGCTGATAAATTGAAATATTAGCATTTAGAAATGGGAAAACAGTTCAGTGAATAACAACTTATCGATTTGTAGCCTGGAAATCATCTCTTAAAGTTTTTGCTGTGGAAAGGACAATATGGAAAATGGAGAAAGTCTATGATATAAGGCCAAGGGATAACACATTAAAGTGTGTGGTACATCTGCAAATGATAAAACGGACCTGTTTATGAAAAAGCGCAAATAATGGACTTGTTATGAGAACCCTCCTTCCCCCTTTTCTCTCTGTCTGTCTGTCTGTCTGTCTGTCTGTCTCTGCCTCTCTCTCTTCCCCTCTCCCTCTTTCTTTCTTTTGTTCTTTGCGGTGCTGGGAAGTGAACCTAGTGTCTCATCATGCTAGGCACAGACACTACCACTAAGCAGAATTCTAGCCCCAGCCTGTTCTTCATAGTTCATTTTATTCCTTGTTGATATAATGCTTCTTGTGAACAGAATGATAAATTAATATGCAGAATTATTGCCTCCATCTTTTATTTAGTTTCCCAATATCAGTGTAATTAACTATCTACATAAATGCATTAGCTTCCTTACTGAACATTCAATTAAATGTTCTAGACACAGTAAACTCATATCAACCTGAAATTAATTCTAAAAGAATAATTATCTTGACTGTGGACTGTAGTCTGAATTAGGTAAAATTATAATGAGCGACAGAATAATTCCTAACCAGTTTCTTCTACAGTACTTCATTTTGGAGAGGCAAAAGACAAATTTCATAAAAATGATGATTTTAACGTGTTATTTTTTAAAAATAAAAATACTTCCTTTTAATATTATTAGTTATATGGATTTCATCTAATTGTATAATTTATCCATTAAGCTTCATTTGTATATTAATATTTCTTTCTTATTTCTCCTATTTTTTCAATTTTTTATGAAAGGACTTTTTGGTCTTGATTGGCAACTTGTTTGAGAGGCGCCGAGATTTGCAAAGCACACTTCCAGTCATGGTGTGGGGGTATTCTTTTAGGAGGATTATTCTATTGGAGGGGAATATCTGCCCCTGGTATGTGAGCAGGATGACCCAGTCTGTTGAGGACCTTGGTAGAAAAACAGAGAAAGAGGAAGAACCCAGTTAGCATAGGCTTTGTGTCTCTCTGCTTCCTGGAGACCATGACATGAGTGCCCGGACTTGCCCAGCCTTCCCCTGCTTCCCCACCAGGAATGACTGAAACCTCTGCAGCCATGAACCCAAATAAGTCTTTCTTTCCCCCAGTGGTTTTGAGCAGAGACAAAAAGCTAATGCAATGCTATGGGCTGAACATTTGAAAGAATAGTAAATTTTATCAGCAGAATGCTCTTGTTTCTAGTTCCTGCCTTACTGAATTAGTCAATTTTAACAGGTACCATGTTGGTTAAAATAATTCAAGAAGTACAATCTTAGGGGGAAAACACTCAGCCATCTATAACTAAACATATTGCCTGCAGATTTTACTTATTAAAAATCCTATTATTGTCATTACTGTTACACCCACACCAGTGTGCATGGGGAGGCCAGAAGTCAGCTTCTGGGAATCTGCCCTGTCCTTCCACTATGCGTTTGTCCGCTGAACCATCTCAACAGCTTTTTTTTTTCACCTTCAAATGATTTTTAACTTACTAAGACTTTTTTCTTTTGTTTTGAATTGCTGAGTTTTGTAAAAGGCTTTATCTACATCTATGAGACAATCATAAGAGTCATATATAGCTTTTATCAGTGTAATATAGCCAGTCATTGGTTCATGATTTATTATCCTTTGCACACATAGATATGCATATATTATGTATTTATATATTTATGTATCTATGTATATGAATGTATCTACATTTAAATGTGGACATTTTTGAATTCTGTCTACAAATGTTTTGTTATTAACTTTTAATTATGTGTTAAGGAATTATCAATTTATAGTTTTGTTCTCTTTTAATGTCTTTCTTATAGCTTTGGTATAAACATGATGATGGCCTCAGAATGAATTTGAGAATGTGTCGTTTTCCCCTACCCACATTCATACAGGCCTTTGTTTGGCTATCTTTGAGTGTGAATTAGGTTTTGTTTGACTTTAGCTCATGGAAATCCCAAGGGCTTATGTATGATAAGCATACATAAGAAACACTTGACATGACCCTTTGTGTGAAACTGGATGCCACTACTCTATGTGTAACAACTTCTGCTTGCTTTTCAAGTTCTTAGCCTAATGCAATTCTTTTTTTTTTCTTTTTAAGTGTTTTTATTTAGATTAGAAACAAGCTTGCTTCACATGTCAATCCCAGCTCCCTCTCCCTTCCCTCCTCCCCCGTCTCCCACCAGCTCCCCACCCTCCCACCCAATCCCCACTCCACTCTCCAGGGAGGGTGAGGCCCTTCATGGGGGATCTCCAGAGTCTGTCATATCATCCAGCCCCCCCATCCCCCCGTGTGTCCAGGCTGAGACAGCATCCCTCTATGTGGAATGGGCTCCCAAAGTCTACTCGGATGCCAGGAATAAATACTGATCCAGTACCCGAGGCCCCAAAGAATGCCGAGACCTCCTCACTGACACCCACATTCATGGGGTCTAAATCAGTCCCATTCTGGCCTCTCAGCCATCAGTCTGGGGTCCATGAGCTCCCCCTTGTTCAGGTCAGCTGTCTCTGTGGGTTTCACCTGCCCAGTCTTGACCCCTTTGCTCATCACTCTTCCCTTTTTGCAACTGGGTTCCAGGAGTTCAGCTCAGTGTTGAGCTGTGGGTGTCTGTCTCTGCTTCCATCAGCCACTGGATGAAGGCTCTAGGATGGCATATAAGGTAGTCATCAATCTCATAATCGGGGAAGGGCATTTAAAGTAGCCTCTCCACTACTGCTTAGATTGCCAGTTGGTGTCATCCTTGTAGATCTCTGGAGATCTCACTAGTGCCAGATCTCCTCTCAAACCTATAATGACCCCATTTATTATGGTATCTCTCATCCTTCTCTCCTCTATTCTTCCCCGACTCAACCTTCCTGCTCCTCCGAGTCCTCCTCTCCCCTTCCTAATGTAATTCTTAATTTTAATGCTTGTACTATACAGCTTGTCTAAGGTAAAGTCTTCAGATGAGATCCTAAATACAGGACCTGTTCATGCTTTCCTATTATTATGAGGAAACAATTCATTTTTGTGACATATTGCAGTTTTTAAGCCTGATAATTAAACTGTATTGCTGTTATTCCAGAAATACCTTAAAAGCATATATACACATACAATCTCTATTTAATTAGTACTTATAGGATTCCAGAATATTTTGACTCCCTGGGGCTATAAAGTTAGTTCATTGTTAATTGTTACCTTTGACATTTTATTTTTAACCTTGGTCTCATGTATCCCAGCTTAGCGGAGAACAACTTTGAATGTCTCATCTTTTGCCTCTACCTCCAAATCGCTGGGATCTCACGTATGTGCTACCTACTAGTCCTGGCTTATGAGGCACTGGTAGGCAAGCCCCTCATTGATACGTTTTACTATCGAGGAAAACCAAATAAAGAGGATGTGTAGTCTGCCTACAAGTGTATGTTCAAGAAGTGCCAGAGACAGGGTATGAATCCAGAGTTGTCTGTACCACAGTCCAGGCTATTTCCTTAAAACCACATTTCTATTTTCTATAGGATACAGATGAGCATACATCTAAGGTATACTGGCATTCTCATTCTTGCAGGTGTTTATATTAGCCTGTCTGAGAAAACTACTTGTCAGTTACATTAGGAATCAGGGATTTCTGCTGTGAGGACATACAGCCTTTTACTTTGCCCTTTATATACATTTAAGCTAACCACACTTAGATTTGCAAGACTAGGAGTTTCTGCTGGGTGCCGTGATTCTGTGGTTCCTATATTCTGGCCACAGTCACAGACCATTTATGGGGTCTGTCACATTTTAGCAAGTAGAGAATTACATTTGCTTTCATCAAGTCAGTGCTGAAATCACAGCTATTATTTCTTTAATTGGAGTACATTTGCCCTAAATACATTACTTTTAAGACTTGGTTGAAAGATTTTTATCCAAACATTTTTTGTCCTTATTACTATTTTGTGATTGAAACATTTTTGAGCATGTTGCATTATCGTATACTTTTCTTTTCTTTCTTTGGTAATAAAAATGCACACCTAATTTGACATGATTTCTCTGGCAGCTAATAAGTACATATTGTGCAGTTTAATGAATCTACAAACTAAATAATGATTGTAGTGGGTGTGAAAATAGGGATATTTAAATGCATAAGGAAATTTAGCACACATCCCAGTGGCCATGTAAATAGACTTCTGATTCTTTTATAAATTGCAAATACTTTCTTGTGCAGTAGCATAGTGAAAAATAGTTCTGTATCCATACATAGAGCTCATTATCATACCTCAGGATGCTCACCGCATGCCTATTACCCACTTAAAGGCTCCATTAAAACACCTACTCTCTCTTAGATGAAGCTAAACTGGTCAAAAACCAAGCCTCATTTGTCACTATTTATCCCCAGAGATTAAAGACAGCTGTACTAGTGAGGTGAATTTAAAATTACGTTTCCAGTTATTTTGATAAAAAGCTTTCAAATATGACCCCGTGTCATAGCAAATCAGTATTCAAAAGCTCATTATCAGCACAAATTCTAGGATAGACAAACCCAAGAGGAATGCGCATAAAGAGAAATGATTGTGAATAATGGGCATTTAGTGGATTGCACTGTAAACTTGCTACAAGAAATGTAAGCCTTTTGGTGTAATAGTTGTCGATTGTTATTTACAATCTACATGCAGAGATGTGTAATATGTTCAAAGCTTCACGTGGAAGTAAAACAATTAATGAGGTGGTGTATTGATGAGAAATATGGATTGAGTTATAGCACAGGGAGGGCCGAGCTAAAACAGATGGTATTCAAAATGTATGGCAAGGGTGACTGTTTTGAAATGAATTTTTTTTACTTCTCTCTCTCTCTCTCTTCATGTGTGTATATGTCATTGTGCATGTGTGGAGGTCAGAGGATACAGAGGACAATGTGAGGCAGTTGGTTTTCTCTTTCCATTATGTGGGTTCTCAGAATCCTGTTCTGGTTTGCTTTTTAAGGAGCATTTGGCACAGATTATTGGAAAATGATCATGGTAAACATATATCACTAAACTTCACAAGCACTGAGAATTAAGGATTTTAAGTTTCGAGAACCATTTTTTAAAAATAATTGTGTTTTCAGAGTTGGCAGCACAAAGAGCACACTGATGCTTTTTGCCTGACAGAATTTAAGCTTTTAAAAACCCTGATAAGTTTTATCTGTTTTCATTTGTCTTCAGCTATCTTTTACACAGTACCGTTGAGTGCTATTTCGCAATTTCTGTGTTGCCATTAAATTGGCAGATGGTAACAGAACATAAATTAGAATGAGCTTGGTCATGCTTTTAAAACAAAGTATACAACTTGTCATATGCAGATGTCATAATTATGTTTATTGAATCCATGGTGCTATGTTTTTTGTACAAATATGGTAATTAGACAATCATATATGATAATATAATTTCAGTGTATAGATTTTAGCATGTTTTTCAGAGTGAGTGTTGAAAAAACATCCCTCAAAATAAAGTGATGCATACCACAGTTGACTATTACATTTAAGAGTTTCTTTCTATACTTAAAAAAAGAAGTACTACCTGGACAAAAGCTGTCATTCTGTCATCTCATGATTTGTGGACATTTGTTAGCTGCGCAAGAACCATGTCCTTATCCACTCTCATTTTCTCTACCATTACAGAAGACCTTTATTTAAACAAAAATAAAGGTATAGAAGGTTGTAAGCTGAGTTAATGACATTAAGTTAAACTTAAAACTCTCTCTTCCAGTGTTTTAAAGACTTAATTACTTATTATGTACACAGTGTTCTGCCTGTCCTGTGTGCTTGCATGCCAGAAGAAGACACCAGTTCTCACTATAGATGGTTGTGAGCCACCATGTGGTTGCTGGGATCTGAACCCAGGTCCTCTGGAAGAGCAGTCCGTGCTCTTAACCGCTGAGCCATCTCTCTAGCCCCAAAATTCCCTCTTCTATATTGGTGATTGGTGAAGGAAAGAGTCACCTGGACAGACAGGTCATTGACTGTATTTGCGACTGCAGAGCAGAAAACAAGGTCGTACTGAATTAATTAGTCAGGGTCCTCTAAAGAAACATTGCAGATAGAATGAATATTAAAAGGGGATTGTTACAGGCTCTGGTCCACATAGTCCAACAACAGCATGACAGAAAGGCTCAGAATCCAGTAGTTTTTTTTTTTTTTTCAGTCCATGAGGCTGGATGTTTCTGCAGTGCCCGTCTGGTGCTGGAGTCCCAGAGTGCTGCTGGAGAGCTGGTCTTCAGACTTTATCGGAACCCTGAAGAAGCTGGGTATAGCACTGGAGGCAGCGACAGAAAAGGATAAACTTGCCCCGAGCTAAGGCAAGCAGGCAAAATGCAGGCTTTTGTTTTTTCTTCCGTGTCCCGTTATGTGGGCTGCCACCAGAAGGTGTGGCTCACGTTCAGGATGGGTCTTCCTGCTTCAATAATCCCGGTTAAGAAAATAACTCACGGGAGTGCTCAGAAGCTTGGGTTCCAGTCAAGCTGACAGCTAAGATGAACCACCATGGGTACTTTCTTGACTCAAAACTGTTCTCTGAAGAACAGATGATAAAAATCCTGTGTCGTCATGTCTCTCCGGTGGATTGAAGGCAAGAAGAGCCATTGGTGAGTAAAAGATGTCTGTTCCGGCCGTGGGAGGAGGGTCGACGGAACAGATTGTGGAGACAGTTATGGGTGAAATCGATGAGACTCATGGCGAGTTTGACACAGTGATTCCCTGCTGAAGATCACACTGAAGTTTCTGACACAGAAACAATGCAGAGGTAGGGCTGTTAACTGAGACTGATAAAAAGAGAAGGTTAAATGTGTCTTTAAACACCAGGGCAGTGCAGTCCAGAAAAGATTAAAGCTCTCAGCTCAGATTATACAATCTGTTGCCAGTTTGAATGAAACCAGACCGGTTCTGACCAGACTGGACTGGATAGTCATTCATGCCCCCTCTTACCCGTATCCCCACTTCCAACCCTGTTGGCTTGTTGCATGAATTCTGGGATCTGAACTCTGGTCTTTATGACTGAGCAGTAGGAGATTTTTAACTTCTGAGTCATCTCCCTATCCCCTTAATGATCATTTAGTAATCCTGTTCTGGTTTGCTTTTTGTTGTTGTTTTGTTTTGTTTTGTTTTTCGAGACAGGGTTTCTCTGTATTGTTTTGGAGGCTGTCCTGGAACTCCCTCGGTAGACCAGGCTTGGTCTTGAACTCACAGAGATCCATCTGCCTCTGCTTCCCGAGTGCTGGGATTAAAGGCGTGCGCCACCACTACCCGGGCTGGTTTGCTTTTTAAGGAGCATTTGGCACAGATTATTGGAAAATGATCATGGTAAACATATATCCCTAAACTTCACAAGCACTGAGAATTAAGGATTTTCAAGAAACATTTTTTTAAATAAAATTTTATTTAAATTAAAGACATTTTTTTTTGGTTTTTATGAGATAGGGTTTCTCTGTATTGTTTTGGAGGCTGTCTGTCCAGCCCAGCCTCAAACTCACAGAGATCCGCCTGCCTCTGCCTCCCAAGTGCTGGGATTAAAGGCATGCGCCACCACCGCCCAGCTTAAATTAAAAACATTCTTATTTTACATCCCAATCCCAGTTCCCTCTCATCCTTCCATTCTCCCCACCACCACCACCCCCATCCACTCCCCAGGGAGGATGTGGCCTCCCATGGGGGATCACTGAAGTCTGTCACATCATTTGGGGTAGCCCTTGCCCTTGTATCTAGGCTGAGAGAGTATCCTTCCATAGGGAATGGGCTCCCAAAGCCCATTCATGCACTAGGGATAAATACTGGGAGAACCATTTGTTAAACATTTATGAGAACACTACTAAGTCAGTACAATCACATTTTAGGGATCCCCTACCTCAAAAACATCTCCTTGATCTTCCAACACTGAAATATCCCAGGGCTATCAGTTACTAGACAGCGTTTCTCTTTCATCTATGTTTATTCTCCAGGGAAGACCCAGTATTTTAAATATATGTTTTTCTCACATAACCTTGGAATATATTGCTCTATTCCCAAACTTACCTCAAATTTCAAATTCTGTCTCTTCAACTATTATGTGAATGTCTTCAATGCAGTATTACTCTAAGCATTTAAACATACTGTTCCATTTTTTCTTTTCTTTTTTTTTTTTTTTTGAAAAAGAGTTCCTCTGTTGTAGCCCTGGCTGTCCTGGACCTCACTGTAGACCAGGCTGGCCTCGAACTCAGATATCTGCCCGCCCTTGCATGTCAAGCGCTAGGATTAAAGGCAGGTGCCACCAAACTAGAAACATACTATTTTGAAACTGAGCATTTGTATTATTCCCCCCTCCCATAATAATGTTCTTACAGGAGACCTTTCCTCATCTCTGACCAGAAGCAAACCAACTCTCTCTCTCTCTCTCTCTCTCTCTCTCTCTCTCTCTCTCTCTCTCTCTCTCTCTCTCTCTCTCTCTCTCTCTCTGCCTGTCTGATCTTGTAACATTCCTCTAGCCTCCTCCTCTTGCCCTAGGCCCTAGACCTACTGGTCTCACTGTTTTTTCTATAGGTGATGCGAGACTTCCAGTAAGAATCTGTGTCCTAGTTATCCCTTAGACTAAGTGTTCTAACCTGGAAAGTTTATTTTTCTCAGCTCTTTGCTTAAACATCTCCTTGTCAAAAGGGACAACCCTGAACAACTGAATAGTTTTACCTTTCTTCCACAGTCTTAGTAAAATGTACTGAAACCGTATATATTATTTTTTCTTATGTGACTTGCGATGTTAGCTCAGAGCAGTGAGGACTTGGCCCACTTTGATCGTTTCTGTCTCTACAGTTCTTAGAACATTTTCACACAGTAATTATTTGCTGAGTAGATAGTACATCTAAAAAATGTTTACTCCTTTTTTGGCTTCAAAGCTTTATCAAAATCTACCAGTGAGATTATATAGCTAATTAAATCACCACAGAGACCTCTGATAGAAACCCCGATAGACCTGCCTGATACTTTTCACCCAGCTTTCACAGAAGAAATGAATTTAACAAGTCAACTTTTTAACTTTATAGTTTCCATTAGTGAATAATCCCCAGTCATGAAATAATAAATGTTTAAGCTTCTTTCAACTTTTTACTTTATATTATTTTCATACCTTTTACCAGAAGATGCTCAATTTTGAATTTCTAATTCTATGAGGATGTTGTCTTTCTTTCCTTACCTATAATCATGACAGCGGCTTCAGTCATCATTGGTAAAGTCACTTCTAATTATTTTCTCACCTGCCTTTATTCTTCTGTGTGTATATGGGTGGGTCAACATGTGTGTGCATGTACATACATGTGTATGCATGTACATATATGTGAGTGCATGCATATAGAAGCAGAAAAAAAGGTTAGCAGTGTCATTCCTCAGGTGCTGTCCACCTTGCTTTTTAATAGGAGGTGTATATTATCTCACTGGCCTTGAGCTTGTGGTTTAGCCTAGGCTGTCTAGCCTGACAAACCTAAGTGACAATCCCATTGTCCCCACTTACCTACCACTGGGATTACAAATATGTGTCACCATGCTCAAGCCTCTTTTTTCCTACATTTGGATGCTCTTGCTGCCATATCAAGCACTTTAGTGACAGCTATCTTTCTGAGTTCATCTGTGGATGTTCTTGACAACACTATTAACTAGTTAATTGCGAAATCATATACTTATACTCTAATTATTTATGAAAATCACTGTAGAGTGAAGTCTTCCTGCCAGCCTGATTCCAGAGCCACATCAGTCCCAAATGAGCACACAGGAGGCTATATTAATTATGAAGCTGTTGGCCGTTTGCTTGGTTTCTTACTGGCTATCTCTGACTTAAGTATTTAACCCATAATTGCTAACCTAAGTGTTCTCTTACCGGAGAAAAGGGTCTGGACCTCTTATTCCTATGGCGGCTACATCATGACTCCCTGTGTCTCTCTTTCCCAGAATCCTCCTCAACTCCTAGTCCCACCTATCTTGCTTCCCTATTGGCTAACAGTGCTTTATTGACATATACACAGGACGTCCCCATCAAACCACTATTTTGGTTGTAGTAGTCATGATTGACAATAGATAGGCTTTTCAGAGTGGCAGAAACACTATTGTTACCCTGGCACAAGTATGAACAAAGAAGAAATGTCCAGACAAACCAGGGTACACGGGATGTTAACTGTGACAGAATCTATTAACTGTAAAATAGCCTACTTAACAACCATTCCTCCAATTTATAAAAGAAAAGCCTTTTTCTGTCATACATTCCCTCTCAGTGTGGTTTATCAGTATACACATCAATTCTTTAGCCAATGTGGACATCCCATTCCTATGGTCAGTAACTGATTTAGGAAGGAGCATAAAGGTACTTGTCACCAAAGTTGATGACTTCAACTTAACCCCTGGGACCCACATAATGGAAGGGGAGAAGCACTCCTGCAAAGGATCCTCTGACACACACACACACACACACACACACACACACACACACACACAGAGCGAGAGAGCGAGAGAGAGAGAGAGAGAGAGAGAGAGGCAAAGAGAGAGAGCAAGAGAGAGAACAAATAAATGTAAAAACATTTTCACTATTCTTTAAAATTCAAAATCTCCTTGTTTGTTGAATTAAAGGAAATAAAAAGAAAAGGGAAACATGTTTTTTTACTAGATATATTTTCCTCCATAAAACCCTTGCTTTTGGGCACAGGGAAGTAGCTGTCCCTCTGGCATCATCAGGTAAACAGGCCAGCTTCCTGGCCTGTGTTCCAGAGCCTGCAGATCGCCTGGGAACTGCACAGAGCTCCCAATCCCGGCGGGAGCCAAGCACCCCAGACTCCAGATCTTCTCTCCCACCAACGAGTCCAGGAAACTAGAGAAGGCTGGGAGCACAGGGAAGTAGCTGTCCCTCTGGCATCATCAGGTAAACAGGCCAGCTTCCCGGCCTGTGTTCCAGAGCCTGCAGATCGCCTGGGAACTGCACAGAGCTCCCAATCCCGGCGGGAGCCAAGCACCCCAGACTCCATATCTTCTCTCCCACCAACGATTCCAGGAAAGGAGAGGAGGCTGGGAGTACAGGGAAGTAGCTGTCCCTCTGGCATCATCAGGTAAACAGGCCAGCTTCCCGGCCTGTGTTCCAGAGCCTGCAGATCGCCTGGGAACTGCACAGAGCTCCCAATCCCGGCGGGAGCCAAGCACCCCAGACTCCAGATCTTCTCTCCCACCAAAGAGACCAGGAAACTACAGGAGCCAGGGAGACCAGGGGAGTAGCAGTTCCGGATCAGGTACAACAGGACCCAGCATAGGGTCCAGGGGACCAGGTAGGAGGCTAAGCGCCCCAGATTCCTGTTCTTCTTCTCTACCCACGGACCAGCATTTGGACATGGCATAGAAGAACCACCAGATTACTGGACTTACTAGCACCCACCAAAAGGGAACTCTGGTCCCCAGACCAGGAAGGGGCTCTTTCTGCACCCACTAGAAGAAGAGATGGGAAAGAGACAATACAAAAACACAGTCAGCAACAGAAAAACAAATATGACACCGCCAGATTCTAGAGACTCCACACCAGCAAGACCCCAATATTCCAACGCGAAGGAAGCAGAAGAGAACGACCTTAAAAGCACTTTCATGAAAATGATAGAGGCCCTAAAAGAGGATATTGGAAAATCCCTCAAAGAAATGGAAGAAAAAACAAACCAAAAAATGCAAGAAATGGAAGAAAAAACAAACCAAAAAAATGCAAGAATTGGAAGAAAAAGCAAACCAAAAAAGGCAGGAAATGGAAGAAGAAATGAAGCAAAAAATGCAAGAAATGGAAGAAAAAGCAAAGCAAAAAATGCAAGAATTAGAAGAAGAAACATACCAAATAAGGCAGGAAATGGAAGAAGAAACAAAGCAAAAAATGCAAGAAATGGTAGAAAAAACAAAGCAAAAAATGAAAAAAATGGAGGAAGAAACAAACCAAAAAAGGCAGGAAATGGAAGAAGAAACAAAGCACAAAATCCAAGAAATGGAACAAAAAGCAAACCAAAAAATGCAAGAAATGGAAGAAAGAACAAACCAAAAAATTCATAAAAGGCAACAAACGGACGAACAGATAAACAGAAAATTGCAAGAAGCAATGCAAACGCTGCAAGGGTTGAAAACTGAAATAGAGTCACTAAAAAACACAATCTGAAGAAAGGCAGAAAATAGAAAAGCTGGACAAACAGTCAGGCACTACCAATACAAGCATTACCAACAGAATAGAAGAGATGGAAGAGAGAATCTCAAGTGTTGAAGATACATTAGGAGAAATGGATTTATCAACCAAAGAAAACCTTAAATCCAACAAATCCTTAACACAAAATATCCAGGAATTATGGGACACCATGAAAAGACCAAACCTAAGAATAATAGGTATAGAAGAAGGAGAAGAAATCCACCTCAAAGGGGCAGAAGGCATATTCAACAAAATCATAGAAGAAAACTTTCCGAACCTTAAGAAAGACATGCCAATGAAGGTACAAGAAGCCTACAGAACACCAAATAGAGTGGACCACAAAAAAAATCCCCTCACCACATAATAATCAAGACCCCAAACATACAGAATAAAGAAAGAATATTAAGAGCAGCTAAGGAAAAAGGTCAAGTAACATATAAAGGCAGACCTATCAGAATTACACCTGATTTCTCCATGGAAACTCTGAAAGCCAGAAGGTCCTGGATAGATATTCTACCTACACTAAGAGACCATGGATGCCAGCCCAGACTACTATACCCGGCAAAGCTCTCAATCACTATAGACGGAGAAAACAAGATATTCCATGACAAAACTAGATTCAACCAATATGTGTCCACTAACCCAGCCCTACAGAAAATTTTGGAAGGAAAACTCCAACCCAAGGAAGCTAACTACAACCAGAAAAACATAAGCATTAGAGAATCCCTCTCTACCAACAGCCAAAAGAACAAAGGGGTGAAATTCCACCCATAATTCCACCAACAACAACCATCGCAAATCGAAGAAGGATGAGCAATCAATGGTCATTAATATCCCTCAATATTAACGGCCTTAACTCACCCATAAAAAGACACAGACTAGCAGAATGGATTCGAAGACAGAACCCTTCCTTCTGCTGCATACAAGAAACACACCTCACCCTCAAAGACAGACATTACTTGAGAGTTAAAGGTTGGGAAAAATTTTTTCAATCAAATGGACCCAAGAAACAAGCAGGGGTAGCAATCCTAATATCTAACAAACTAGACTTTAAAATAAAATCAATCAAAAGAGATGAAGGAGGTCATTACATACTCATCACAGGTGAAACCCACCAAGATGAAGTGTCTATCCTGAACATCTATGCCCCCAATACAAAGGCATCCACATTCGTTAAAGAAACATTATTAGAACTTAAATCTCATCTAAAGCCCCACACAGTTATAGTGGGAGATTTCAACACACCACTCTCACCACTAGACAAGAATACCAGACAGAAACTCAACAAAGAAGCAAAGGGTCTAATAGAAGTAATGACCCAACTGGGATTAACAGATATCTATAGAACATTTCATCCACATAAAAAAGAATATACCTTCTTCTCACCACCACATGGAACCTTCTCAAAAATCGACCACATACTTGGCAACATATCAAACCTCAGCAGCTACAAAAACATTGGAATAACTCCATGCATCTTATCAGACCACCATGCCTTAAAATTAGAATTCAACAACAACACAAATTGCAGAAAACCTACAAACTCATGGAAATTGAATAATGCTCAACTGCACCATCTGTGGGTCAAAGAGGAAATAAAAAAAGAAATTAAAGACTTCCTCGAATTCAATGAGAATGAAGACACAACATACCCAAACCTATGGGACACTTTGAAAGCAGTGCTACGGGGGAAGTTCATAGCACTAAGTGCTCACATGAAGAAACAGGAAAACAGTTATACCAGAGAATTAACATCACAGCTAAAAGCTCTAGAACACAAAGAAGCAAACTCCCCCAGGAGGAGTAGATGCCAGGAAATAATCAAATTGAGGGCTGAAATCAACAAAGTAGAAACCAGGAAAACAATACAAAGAATCAATGCAACGAAGAGTTGGTTCTTTGAGAAAATCAACAAGATAGACAAACCTTTGTCCAAACTTACCAAACAGCAGAGAGTGAACACGCAAATTAACAAAATCAGAAATGAAAAGGGGGACATAACAACAGACTCTGAGGAAATCCAGAGAATCATTAGGTCATACTTTGAAAACCTGTACTCCACAAAATTCGAAAATTTAAAGGAAATGGATGACTTCCTGGACAGCTATCATTTGCCAAAACTAAATCAAGAACAGATAAGCAATTTAAATAGACCTATAACCCCTATGGAAATAGAAGCTGTCATCAAAAGTCTCCCAACCAAAAAAAGTCCAGGTCCAGATGGCCTCAGTGCAGAATTCTACCACAAATTCAAAGAACAGCTTATACCAATTCTTCTCAAAGTGTTCCACACAATAGAAGCAGAAGGGTCTTTGCCAAACTCTTTCTATGAGGCTTCAATAACCTTGATCCCCAAGCCACACAAAGATACAACCAAGAAAGAGAACTTCAGACCAATATCCCTCATGAACATTGATGCAAAAATACTCAATAAAATACTGGCAAATCGGATCCAAGAACACATCAAAACAATCATTCACCACGATCAAGTAGGTTTCATCCCAGGGATGCAGGGATGGTTCAACATACGAAAATCCATCAACGTAATCCACCATATAAACAAGCTGAAAAACAAAAATCACATGATCATCTCACTAGATGCTGAAAAAGCCTTTGACAAAATCCAACACCCCTTCATGATAAAGGTCTTGGAGAGATCTGGGATAACAGGGACATACTTAAGCATAATAAAAGCCATATACAGTAAACCAACAGCCAACATCAAACTAAATGGACAGAAACTCAACGCAATTCCTCTAAAATCAGGAACAAAACAAGGCTGTCCACTCTCTCCATACCTTTTCAACATGGTACTTGAAGTTCTAGCTATAGCCATACGACAACAACGGGGGATCAAGGGGATACAAATTGGGAAGGAAGAAGTCAAACTTTCACTGTTTGCAGACGATATGATAGTTTACATCAATGACCCAAAGAACTCTACCAGGGAACTCATACAGCTGATTAACACCTTCAGCAAAGTGGCAGGTTACAAGATCAACTCAAGAAAGTCAGTAGCCCTACTATATACAGATGATAAAAGGGCTGAAAGAGAAATCAGAGAAACATCACCCTTTACAATTGCCACAAACAACATAAAATACCTTGGGGTAACGCTAACCAAACAAGTGAAAGACCTGTATCGTAAGAACTTTGAATCTTTAAAGAAAGAAATTAAAGAAGCCCTCAGAAAATGGAAAGATCTCCCATGCTCTTGGATAGGTAGGATCAATGTAGTAAAAATGGCAATCCTGCCAAAAGCAATCTACAGATTCAATGCTATCCCCATTAAAATCCCAGCACAATTCTTCACAGACCTTGAAAGAACAATAATCAATTTTGTATGGAAAAACAAAAGACCCAGGATAGCCAAAACAACCCTGTTCAACAAGGCAACGTCCGGAGGCATCACCATCCCTGACCTCAAGCTCTATTATAGAGCTATAGTCCTGAAAACAGCTTGGTATTGGCACAAAAATAGACAGGTAGACCAATGGAATCGAATTGAAAATCCGGGTATTAACCCACACACGTACGAACATCTGATCTTTGACAAAGAAGCTAAAAATATACAATGGAATAAAGAAAGCATCTTCAACAAATGGTGCTGGCATAATTGGAGACTGGCATGTAGAAAAATGCGGATCGATCCATGTTTATCGCCATGCACAAAACTTAAGTCCAAATGGATCAAAGACCTCAACATAAATCCCACCACACTGAACCTCTTGGAAGAGAAAGTGGGTGGTACCTTTGAACGAATTGGTACAGGAGACAGCTTCCTGAACATAACACCAGTAGCACAGACAGTGAGATCAACAATTAATAAATGGGACCTACTGAAACTGAGAAGCTTCTGTAAGGCAAAGGACACAGTCAGCAAGACAAAAAGGCAGCCCACAGAATGGGAAAAATATTCACTAATCCCACATCTGACAGAGGGTTGATCTCCAAAATTTACAAAGAACTCAAGAAGCAAGTCTCCAAAACAGCAAAGGACCCAATTAAGAAGTGGGCTGCAGAACTAAATAGAGAGTTTTCAATAGAGGAGTCTAAAATGGCTGAGAGGCACTTGAGAAAGTGCTCAACATCCTTAGCCATCCGGGAAATGCAAATCAAAGCAACTCTGAGATACCATCTCACTCCTGTCAGAATGGCTAAAATCAAAAACACCAATGACAATTTATGCTTGAGAGGATGTGGTGAAAGGGGGACACTCCTCCATTGCTGGTGGGAGTGCCAACTGGTTCAGCCACTTTGGAAAGCAGTATGGAGATTCCTCAGAAAAATGGGAATAAACCTACCACAAGACCCAGCAACTGCACTCTTAGGCATATATCCAAAAGATGCCCATTCATATAACAAAGATGTCTGTTCCACTATGTTCATAGCAGCTTTATTTGTAATAGCCAGAACTTGGAAGCAACCTAGATGTTCCTCACCCGAAGAATGGATAGAGAAAATGTGGTACATCTACACAATGGAGTACTATTCAGCAGAAAAAAATAATGGAATCATGAGATTCGCAGGCAAATGGATGACACTAGAAGAAACCATCCTGAGTGAGGTAACCCAGTCACAAAAAGAGAAACATGGCATGTACTCTCTCATATATGGATTCTAGACGTAGATCTGGGGAGTGCCAGCCTACAATCCTATTGCCAGAGAGTCTGGGAAACAGAAACTTCATTTACTGGCTGGTTAAGTACTGAGCTGAACTCAAGAAAGCCAGTATCAGAGAGGGAGGATTGATGATCAAAGGGATTAAGACTGGGCTGGTTGAACCCCCAGAAACAGCTGACCAGACAAAGGTTAACTCTTGAATCCCAGGCATCAGCCTGGGAATCCAGCATGGGACTGATCAAGACCCCCTGAATCTGGGTGTCAGTGAGGAGGCCTAGGTAATCTATTGAACCTTGGACAGCAGATCAGTACCCATCCCAAGTATACACACGGTCTCTGGACTCCCATAGAACAATGTGAGTTGCACTCTCACCCTGAACTCTTGGGGAAGGGTCTAGGCCCTGCCCTATATGAAATGACAGACTATGGACACCCCCATGGAGGGCCTCACCCTCCCTGGGGGAATGAGGGGATAACGGGGGGAAGGGGGGATGGGGGGAGGGCACGGGAGGAGGGGAGGGAAAGGGAGAGGGACCTCGTACTGACTTGTGAAGCAACCTTGTTTCTTATCTAAATTTAAAATGGAAAATAAAAAAAATATTAATAAAAAAAGAAATATAATTATATATAAATAAAAAAAAAACCCTTGGTTTTGTCGGGTGGTGGTGGCGCACGCCTTTAATCCCCGCACTTGGGAAGCAGAGGCAGGTGGATCTCTGTGAGTTCGAGGCCAGCCTGATCTACCAAGGGAGTTCCAGGACAGCCTCCAAAATAATACAGAGAAACCCTGTCTTGAAACAAACAAACAAACAAACAAAAAACAACCAAAAAACAAAAAAAAACAAAACCAAAAAAACCAAAAACCCTTGCTCTTACGTAAGTCGAGTGGCTCAGACTGGTCAGGCATCATGCTCAGACTTCTGTGACCCTCATTCTCAGAGCAACCACTCATAGTGAATAATATCATTTCCAATTTAATTAGATACCCAGCTTACATTTCCCATAGAAGTCAGAAATAGAGTCATGCCCACTAACACCAGTATTCAATGACCCAAGCTTTGAAGCCAGGAAACTAGATAACTAAACCCAGGCTACCTTTACCAGCTGCACACCTATCTGTCTTAGTTAGGGCTTCATTGCTGGGAAGAGATGCCACGGCATCTCTTGTAGAGGAAAACATTTAATTGGGATGCCTTACAGCTCAGAGATTTAGTCCATTGTCATCATGAGGGGAGCATGGCAGCACACAGGCATACCTGGTGCTGGAGAAGGAGCTGAGAGTTCCACATCTGGATCATCAGACAGCAGGAGGAGAGACTGAGCCACTGAGCCTGCCCTGCCCTTCTGAAGCCTCAAAGCCCACCCTGTAGCACTCTTCCTTCAACAAGGCCATATCTCCAATTATGCCACTTCCTCTGAGTCTGTGGTGAACATTGTCATTCAATGTACCATATTTCACTCCCTTACCCCCATACGTTGTAGCCATATCATAATGTAAAATACATTTAATTCAACTTCAAAAGTCCTCATAGTCAGAGTCTCAATCCTGCTTAAAAGTCCAAAGTTTACTTGATGACTCATGACAGTCTCTTAACTGTAATCCCTGTAAAATCAAAATAAAAAAGCAGATCAAATGCTTCCAACATATAATGGCACAGGATATATGTTATCATTCCAAAAGGGAGGAAGGGGAACATAATGAGGAAATACTGTACCAAAGCAAGACAATAAAACAAAACAAAGCAAAAACAAAAAACAAAAAACAAGACATCTGGGTAAAGACCCAAACTGCATCACTGTATCCCTATTTTTGATGTCAAAGTGCTCTTCAGATCGCCAACCTTTTTCAGCTTTGTTGACTGTAACACATTTCTCTCTCTTAGGCTAGTTATACTCCCTGTAAGTAGCTCTCCTTGGCAAGTATTTTTCTACTTTGACAACTCTAGTATCTTGGAATCTCCCAGGCAATCCAAGCTTTATGGTTATAGCTTCATGCAATGACCTCACAGGCTTTCCTTAGTCATGGAGGCAGATTCCATAACCACTTTCTTGTATCCTTGGCTCTAAACCAGACCCACGTGACCAAAGATGCCAACTTCTGCTGCTTACTGGGCCTGGAAAATGGCTCTTTTATTCAAATACATTTTCTTCAGTTTTTGTTTTTTGATGGTTTCTTTCACTCCTTAAACTTGGCTTGTCCTGAAATTCTCCCTGTAGACCAGGCTAGCCTTGAACTCTGAAATCTGCTTCCCTCTGCCTCTCCTGTAGGAGTGAAGCTCACAAAGCTATCCACCCATGAGGTCAGGGACAAGTAAATTAGCACAGGTAGAGATAAAAGGAAGCAAAAGGAAAAAGGACCTCCCTTTTTGGGAGCCAGCCAGCCTTCTAACTCCTAGCTTGTGTGACTCTCTCTCTCTCTCTGGTAAATAAATATATTGTGTCCCCCATACCTGAGATTTAAGGTATGTACTGCCACACCTAGCCCTAAACTTTTCTTTAAATTCTTTTCATAAGCAGGAAGCTTAGCTGGGTAGGGTTTTTCCCTGAGGTCACCACTCCATTTACATCAGACTTCCCTTTAATCTTTATATCTCCTTGATCACAGGCACCTCCTGGTGCCCTTTTTATCCTAAAACTGTGCCTTTCTATTTTTTTTCTTTCTCAGCTTGCTCTTTTTCATTATAGATCTGTGTTAGAGGATACAAGAGGATCTCTGAGTTTGAGGCCAACCTGGTCTACAGATGGAGTTGCAGGACAGTCTGGGCTGTTATACAGAGAAACCCTGTCTCAAAAACACCAAAACAAAAACAAAAAAACAAAACAAACAAAAATAGTGACTGGCCACTAAGCAACACAAAACGGTCAATGCTAGGCTGTTTTGAAATCTTTTCATAAAGTTGTTAATCCATAACTCTTCAATCTAGCCTCAGGCATAATTTTTTTTTGGACACGGGCAGAAAACAACCACATTCTTCACCAAAATACAACAAAATAATCTCTAGACCACACATTGAAAAAATCTTCTCTAAACCCTCTTGAGCAGGGTCCCTACAGTTCAAAAACAAAACAAAACATAACATAAGCCCTCAGCGCCACTGTCTTCCACACTCTTACAAGTACAACCAATTAAGCTCTGCTTAGAGCATTCAACTGCTTTTCTAACCCAAAGTACCCATCAAACAAAAGCATGGTGAGGCCTATCACAGCAATACCCCAGTCCTCGGTACCAACTTCTGTCAGGGTTTCTATCCTTGTGAAGAGCCACCATGACCACAGCAATTCTTACAGAGGAAAACATTTAATTGGGGTTGGCTTATAGTTCAGAGGTTTAGACCATTACCATCATGGTGGGAAGAATGGCAGCAGGTAGTCAGACATGGTGCTGGAGATAGACCTGACTGACAGTTCTACATCCAGACCCTCAGGAGGCAGGAAGAAAGTAACACTAGGCTTGGCTGGAGAGCTTGAGACCCCAAAGCCCACCCCACAGTGGCAGGCTTCCTCCAACAAGACCAGCCTACTCCAGCAATGCCCCTCCCTATGAGTCTATGGGGGACATTTTCATTCAAACCACAACCGCCTTTACCAGTTGCACAGGTATCTTATTTTGAATTAAGAGTTAAAATTTACTTATAGCAATTCAGAATGTTTAGGATTTTAGTTAATAAAATCCCCAGTTAATAGATGAGACAAATACTTTTGAAATGTTCAAACATACTTGGTCACTGAGCCCATGAGCTACTTGGTATCCAGCTGTATGTTTAATGAAGCAGGAGAATCTAGAAAGAGGAGAAAATCTGAAAAGAATTGAGGCTTTTAGCTTGATTCCCTGTTGCGTCCTGGTTGCATGTGAGTCATGCAGGCATAATTCATGACCCTGTGAAAGGAAGGGCAGGTAGCTGGCATTCAATTGGTGCTCTGTGTCTTGGCTGTTGATCTTGATACTCAGTGTCATACATTTGGTACATTTTCAAGGACCTTTTTCCTCAGGAAATCATCTATATTTATAGTATTAATACACTCTGGCAGCCACAATAATCTCACATTTTTCTGGCATTATCTATCCTCAAGGGCCTCCTAGCTTTTGTGCTGAGATGTGGATTTCTCTTACATTTTTGCATTTACCTCCTTGAACTCGGAGTCTCTGTCACAGGAACTCCTTCTGCTTTGTGACTCCTACCTCCTCTGCAGTCCCCCAACGCCAAAACTTGATTCAGAGAGCAGCTCTCCTGGGGACTGCCTTGTGTTTTGGCATGTTACAGGATCCCTTTATGAGAATGCACATAGCAAGTATAAAATATGCAGCCTACAGAGGCTGGCTCAGGCTTTTGACATCAACAGTCCTAAGACTGTTCAGCATCATACAGTCTTCAACGTGAGATTTGTTTTTTTCAATTACTACTGTCAATTAAGTGAAGATTTTTTTGTGATCAGACAGACATATGAGAGGAAAAGTTTCTGTGCTAACTTTCAAGGCCTGCTTCTGACAACAAAATTTGCACTTATTGGACCTTTTTATAGATTGCAACTCTTTGTTAAAATTTTTTAATCGTGTTGAAGTTTACCTCTGTGCTAAAGATAAAGAAATGCTTTATTAGGTGAATTAATAGAGCAAAGCCACAGTGAGCACAACGCTTAAAGTTTATGACTAAGAGAAGAAATTACTTGCAGGCAACCTCAAGTACTTTAGAGGCATCATTTGCATATAAATACCTTAGATGATAGGCTAATTACAATTGTTTTTATTTATTCATTGAGACCATTTCCCCCAAAGCATTCTTTTCAACCAGAGTTTTCATATTCTATTTTCAAGTTTCCTTAGGCGGTTTTCAAAAGCACTCTCTTCAATACTTTAGATTCCTCTCTGACTAGCCTTCTACCAGAAGAATAAGCAGCAGTGTCAGATTAAAATGCTACAATCTCAAGAAATGCCAGGTTTTTGTTTGTTTGTTTTGTTTTTTATGAAGGTTTTCCAATAGAAACAGCACCATGTAAGCTGGTAATTGCAGAGGCCACTCATGGGCTATATCACAGTGGCTGGATTTCTGAGTTGAGGGAAAGCAAAGCTTTATAGGGCCCCCATGCCTTTGGATGGTAGAAGACCAAGAGCATGTCTTTGGATGACTTTAGCCAGCGGCTTTACCATCCGACAGCATTTTCATTGCTTCTTCACACGCAAATGCTAGTGTCTCATCTTCTTCATAAGAAGTGCTAGACAATAGCCAACAACTTCTTTTATTCCTGAGCTGTTTCTAGCTTCCATCATGTGTCTGCCCCCAGTCCAAGCAGAAATCATCAGTATTTATCTGTTTCACATGACTCATTGCTTGAAGAAACAACTTAAAAGTGTCTACTGTTTCTCTTAGGAGGATGTGTAGTCTCCTGGATTTTTGTTAACTCTATGATGTAACTATGAAGCACAACACTTTGGTGTACGGATTAAGGGAATGTATCTATGTATCTTCGGTTTAACAATAGTTATCTGCACAAATTTTCTATTGTCACAATACTTTTATCCTACAGAGAAGATTGTTGCATATTCAAGACAGGTGGGAAATTGAAGGCTGTTGTGGGAATAATAATGGCCTGGGAGCCTGAGATGGGACTCTAGGCTAGGAATTGTTTATGCTTAGAATCTAAATTCAAACAGCTGAGCAATGCAATTCAAGCACATGTGCTTGGGTTAACCTGGCCTTTGCATTGTTTCTTCCAGCACAAGGTCTCTGAGTAGCCCACAGGCTGGTTTGGTTTCTCTAGGAACAAGATGTATTGTCACATGCAGGGTGTTGGGGGGGAGGAACACTGATTCCTCATATGTCCTTTTAAACCATTCCCTTATTTTCACTGATCCCATAGACTGAATTCCTTAGGAACTTCTGTAGTATCTCATATTTTCATTCTTTAAACCTTTCCAGCATGCCGTGGGGGGGGGGGGAAGATTACATGTCACGTACACGAAAAGTAGGTGTAATTAGTACTATTTTTTTTCAGAAGAGGAAGTTTAGTCCAAAATAAAATTGTCCATGTTTTGCACTGATATAATTAAAGTTTTGTATGTACTTCTAAGGGATACGTCTCTAGTACTGTTTTTGATAAATACTGTATGGATTGTTTGAAATAGTCAAACGATATCATGTGTGCTAACATCCTGTCAGTACCGTCGCTCAGGAGCGCCACAGCCAAACATTCCAGGCTATCCAAAAATGTTGACTCTTTGAACATTTATAGTAAGGGAAAAAAAAGGTACTCTTTTTCCTCTTTTTCCATATAAATGTCTGCATTTCTGTTTATCCTCACCAGAGTCAGGTATGCTCTTCCGTAAAATTCTTCAGGGTGTGTGGAGAGGATGAGTCAGTGGGTAAAGTGCTCAATGCACAGCCTGAAGCCTTGAACGTGGATCCTCAGCGCCATGTCAAATCAGGGTATGACAGTGCACACCTGTAATCTCAGAAGTGGGAAGGCAGAGACAGGGAGATACTATGGGCTTGCTGGTCAGCCGTTCTAATCAGTTACTGAGCTCCAGATTTAATGAAGAGAGCCTGTCTCAAAAAAACTTGGTGGAAGGTAAATAGGGCACTGTACCACACATATATATATATATATATCTGACCTCTACCATGGTTTGTGCATGTGTATGTGTTCCTGAAACCCACTATAGAGTATACTTTTATCGCTACTAAGAGAAAATACCTATGTGGCTTGTAAACTTGCCAGAGAGTCTACTCATTATAATGTTGACTCACTAGCAGTTGTGAATGTGGTGTTTTTAATACTTGAACCTCTTTGAGGCTGGGAGTTTTCTCTTGTCAGTCTCTCTATCCTTGGACAAATTCAAGCCCAACTGAGAGCGGATATCAAGAAACTAAAGTAAAACAATTTATATATATATATATGTATATATATAGTCTTTTGTTTTCAAAATGCCAGTGGCTTCAGTGATCAGAAGTTATGCACAGGCAGGTTTTTCTAGACACTTACTGAAACCATTAAGAACACTGCAAGAAGGATGGTTAAATAATTACAAAGTACATGTTTATGTTTTTCACTTATTAATCCTTTATATTTGGCTAAATTGATTCTGTTTTTACTGGACCACTTGTCTAAGTGACAGGGCTCATAATCATTCTCATTAGAAACCAATTTAGAAAGGTAATTTTCCAATTAGCATGTATACGCCAATGTAGTATGTGTTCCTATGATAAAAATAATTATAATAGCTGTTGACAACTTTCGGGGGAAAACAAAGAATTTTGTTAGTGGTGAGACCTAGTGAAAAATCTGATGGGTTAAATTAGAGAAATTGACAAGTACAATTCCACCCGCAAGAACAATTTGTTAGTGACGATGAAATTGAGAAATAAGCAGAATGGAAGTTGTGAAATTTGTAGTGAAAGCCCGTAGGGTAAAATTAATTTCTTTATAACACAGTTTAAAGGCAAACAAAAGGAAATTGCTGTGCCAGATGGGATAGGAAAGACATTGTGAATAAAAATGAGCCTCTCTTTTCTGCTTACAAATATTTGAATTAAGATGATAGCAGTGTGTCTGGTTAATGGAAAAACAGTATTGATGCTTAGCTTTTGAAGGTTTTCTCATTCCTTTTTAAATGGACCCTGTCAACACAACAAAATACTGTAAACAATATATGAACTCTGGCACTTACTATCATAGTATATTTTATTTTCTGTGAATTACTGTTTCAGGCCAAACGGGAAGAATACAAAAATAGGGTCCTGGACGCAGAGCTCTTCTTCAGTCCCTACCTGTGCAGAAGGAGCCTGAGCAACTTCACCACATCCCAAAGGGACAACATCACTAGGGAATTGAGACTGGGATAACCTAGTCTTCTATTAGCTAAATTCCATGCTACTCAATGAAATAACAAAAGTGAGCGTGTTTTGTAAGCTGTAAATCACATGCATGTAAACTTTGATTTTGCGGTTTAATTGTTTTGGAAACGGCCTGAAAATCACCTCCAGTTTTGTCTTATATTTTATCAGAACTGTTGTTTCACAACTGCTGGCTTTATTCTTGTCAGCTCAGGCATTTTTTAATGCAAAACCCCTCAAGGCTAATCATCGAGGCTGTGGCTGATGGTGCCCTCTTCCGCTCTGAGCAACTACGATGTTGTTTAGCACTTACCATACCACTATTTATCTTTATATATATTTGTCTTTTCCACTTGGCTGTAGTGTAAACTCTTCAGTATTAAAGTAGCAATAGCCAATGCTTACTGTTGACACTATGCCCTGCACTATGCTAAGCATGTTAAATGAACTATCAAATTTAATAAGTAGAAAATTGCCTCATATTTTCCAGTAGGCTCACATGATGCATCTGTACTATAATGCATGTTAGCGCTTCATATCTACCAGCTCTCATTATCCAAAAATGAGAAAATAAAGGTATAAATATGAATTTATATACTACAAGCATTTATCCTATTATCCCCTCCAATGAGTTGATGTCTCTGAGAGAATGAGATCACTCAATATCAGTTCCAGTATTTCTTTCAAGGCATGATGATCAAGCAGTGGAAAACATAAATATAGACATTTGGAGGTATTATATATACTGGGAATTATATAGAATATAACATATATAGGCTGTGAATTATATAGACTATAGCATATATAGACTGCAAATTATGTAGACTATAGCTGTTACTAACCAAAAGAAAGAACTTTAATGTCAGAGGAAAACTGCTCATATTAGATTTATTAAGTAGAGTGTGTAGCCATCCCTGGTGTGGAAATTTATAAGAAAACTTTAGGTATTGTTTGCCTATAGGAAATTTCTTCCATACTTATGAGTTATCAAGGAAGTAAGAAATAAACTCGTCAGCTCAAAGTAAGAAGGAAGGGCTTTGAAAGAGTGAGTAGTGTGTGGGATGTGTGAAATAGTTACTGGCACTGGATAGTAAAAACTACACAAACACCAACTTACCCACCACTGTGCAAGTGTCTCTGATCATAGGCAGAGAAAACAGCTCATAACCCCCTCCTGAAGGCCCAATTCACTTTGTTATACTTGACCAACACTAGAGGTTGATATTCAGTCAATATGGACCAACAGGGATGCACCAGTTGTTAAAGCAATGAAAAAAGTCCATGCAATTTGTTAAATATCCATCATCCTAAGGCTTTTTTGTCCTCACTAACTTAGCTGAACATCTTCCTGCAGTCCACTCTGGTCTTCCCAAAAAGTCCAAATTCTAGTTCCAGGACTTTGTTTCAGAAGTGGCTGTCTACTACTTTGTTCCATGCGGAAGGTGACACGTTTTAGTCCTGCACATAAAAATGAGGAAATCTTCTTTTTGCTGTATGATCTTCAATACGAGTCTCATTTTGCCTCATGTTTACGTGTTTCTCTTATACCTAGTCGAGTTCCATTATGATGCTTAAAATATTTAAGCTTGGTTATATGCTGTAGCTAAATACTAAATTTGACTTCTTTGTGAGATTTGCATACAGCATGGGCTGCGTTAGCTTTTATTAACTTTTCTTTTTTTCTTTTCCTTTTCAAGACAGGGTTTCTCTGTGTAGCCCTGCCTGTTCTGGAACTCACTCTGTAGACCAGGTTGGCCTTAACTCAGAACTCAGAGATCTGCCTGCTTCTGCTTCCTAAGAGCTAGTGTTAAAGGTGTCTGCCACCACTGCCTGGCTTTTCTTAACTCTTATAACACCTTGCCCATCCCATAGGTCTTGTTGATTATCTGCATTTAGTTGCAGTTTGTGAATAAATTAATTGCCATACTCAGCAATAGCAATGTGATAATATGTAAGACGTACCAGATCGTAGAAGTGAATATAAACTTCCAAGACCTGGTTTTTCAAGTGTTTAGAAAGGAGTTTTTGTTTTTTTTTTTTGCCATGGCTATTTACGGTTCAATTCAAAGAATCTTACAAGACTTTTTAATTTATTTATTTAAATTTCTTTTTAAAAGTGTGTGTGTGTGTGTGTGTGTGTGTGTGTGGTGTGCGCACACATGCGCAGGTATGTGTGTTTGAGCCCAGATGCCCAAAAAAGCCAGAGAGGAAGTTGGATAAGTTGGATCTGGAGCTGTGAGCCAGCTGACGTGAGCGCTGGGAAGCGAGGTGCACTCCTATGGAAGATCAATAAGCATGTGTAACCACTGAGCTATCTCTCTGTTTCCTTACAAATTTTTTCGTTTTCTTTCTTGATACAAGAATTCAGATGTTTAAACTGAAGTCATTAGAAACTGATAATCACTAATAAATTGTTAAAATGGAAGGCTTGTTTTAAAGAGCATTCTTATTCAGCATTTGTGTGTGTGTGTATGTTTCCTAAAGCCAGAGAAAGTGCTGTAGAGAAAAGACAATTAAGTATAATGTGCAACTCATGCTCTTATGACCTTTGTTATTTGTTTGAAGAGGCTAGAGAATCATGTGTTATCTTGAAATGAAAGATGACAGCAGATAATTAAGTTGTGAAAATGCTAATTAATGATTAGTCTTATTTAGCATTCACTGGAAAACGCCAGTAGTTGCATACCATTTCCTGAAAAGGGCCAGTGTGACAAATCTCATGCCTCTGGTGACTAATGTGTGTATGGTAATCACGTTGGTTGAAAGAGTAGGGTGAAGGTGACTGGGGGTAAGCCAAGTGCAAGTCATGTACATCTTTACAGTTCCCTAAACCTAGAGTATATTGCAACTCAGAGAGTGATTTTTCTTATCAGCAAGTCACCCTGGAAACTGTACCAACTATAGAGAAGAAAAGACATGGGGAAAACGTCTGACAGATGACACATAGATGAAGTTTGAGTATTCATATAACATTACTATGAGATGTCACTGAATAGAAGCTATGTTTTCGGGCTATTTAATGAATACAGTCACATGAGATGGAGTACGAATGCTATAGAAATATAGCACAGCTTTTGAGATTCCCGTTTCAAAGGTCTGAAAAAAAGGTGGTACCATTTACCGAGAAGAAGAAACAAGAAGTATGGAAATTTGTAGCAAAGGATCTGTCATTCTACTTATACATACTAAATTAAAACGGCAGTGGAAAAGCCAGTAGTAGGTATACATGAGGCCATTCTAATAATAAAAGCAAACCTACAAAGACACATAAATAGGGGCACAAGGAAAAGGATTAATATCAACTGGAGCAAGGTAAGAAATACACATCTGTAAGTTATCCTGGGGAAAGCAGCATCCACAGTTTAGATCATGTTGTCATCCAGGGTCCGTTCATATCTTGAAAACAGAAAAATGAAGAGTCCTCCATCTTTCCTACCTCTCCATCGCCTCTTAGAGACACGCGGCGCTGCCATGTGTCACACGGTATGGCCCTTTGTCCAAGCAGCTTTGCTTGAAAATGTTCATTGTAATGAGTTGTTGGTCTGGTGCAAGCCGTCTGGCTGCAATACTGGTACACCGTCAACACTGGACCTCCACCAAAACCCCTCTTGGATGCTCTCCTGTGACCCTAAGTCATAGAGATCCTTTGGCTATGGTTGCATAGGATCAGCCCCTTCATACGCTCCAGCAGGTCATACTTGTGTAGATGTTGGAGTGGTCCAACTCGAAAGCACCCAGATGTGGGCCTGGGTGTTAGCGGACTTGGTCAGCACTGGCATCTGCGATGCCCCCCGCCCTCAGGTGGGGGGCGGAGCCAGTTCTCCCATGCCCATGCCATCAGGGTCAGCTCTCCCACATCTGAGATGAGGGCTGGGACCAGATTTCCCCAGTGCAGGGCCAGCTCTCCACTGAGGGGTGGGATCAGGTCTCCTAGGGTCTGGGTCATTGGGGGCAGCTCTGTTGTGTAAAGTGGACCGACTTGTCTGCTGCAAAGGCGAGCAAGGGGGCAGGACCAGATCTCTCAGGGCCAGTGAAGTGTGGGGCCAGCTCATCAGAATCCTCAGGACCACGGACCCAGACATGGCCCACAGCAGCAGCCTGCGTCCAAACATCACCATGGCCCTCCGCTGGCAGTGCAAACCACCCACATCAGCCTGTTCCTTAACTGCCTCTCTCCACAGCACACGGACCACTCCGCCTCTCTTTCCCACTGCTCAACCACAGATTTGCTCATCGTAATGGTGTCCGCCTGCCTGGGCTGAGCAGCGCTGGGTGAGCCTGTGGGCATCTTCAGCCAGCCTGGACTGCAAGGCACCCTGGAGGCATTTCTTTAATTGAGGCTTCCTCCTCTCTGATGACTCTCTAGCTTCTGTCAAGTTGACATAAAACTAGCCAGAACACTGTAGATTTGTTATCAAAAAGCATGTCTTTTTTTTTCAGAAGTTAGCAATGTATTTCATATTATATAAAAGCAAATTAAGTCATTTTTACAGTTTTCTGAAACAGATACAAAATACCCTTTGTTCTTGTTAGTTTTATTGTCAAATCGACACAGCCTAGACTCATCTAAGAGGAAAGCCTGAGTTGTGGGATTGCCTAGGTCAGACAGGCCTGTGGGCAACGCTGTGGCAGCTCATCTTGATCACTAATTGGCCCAGGAGGGCTCAGTCCACTGTGGTCAGCATCATCCCTAGACAGGTTGTCCAGGGTTGTGGAAGAAAGCTGAGAAAGACCCAGCATCTGGTGTGGGTAGAGATCTCAGGTACCCGAAGCACTGACCACACCCCTTGGGTCCCAGGTATGTGGGAGAGGCAGAGATGAAGGTCAAGGAAGGAGGGGTCTCTCTCTCTCTCGGGTCTGCGTTGGAGATCGGAGATCAGCAGAGGGCTGACCTCAGTTCATAGCGTCTCACGTGACTTCTCTCTCTCTGTCTCTCTCTCTGTCTCTCTCTCTGTCTTTCTCTGTCTCTCTGTCTCTCTGTCTCTGTCTCTGTCTCTGTCTCTGTCTCTCTCTCTCTCTCTGTCTCTGTCTCTCTCTCTCTCTCTCTCTCTCTAATAAAGTATCATGCAACTTCCCTTCCCGGTATACTTAATGTGGTTCGTAATCTCTTATCAGTCTGGGTCACTAGGGCCAGCTGTCTTGTGTGGAGTGTCCCCACTTTCCTGCTACAAAGGCAAGCAGGAAAGAGTTGTGAGCAAGCCAGAGAGGGAGGCAGCAAGCGGTGATTCTCCACGGTTTCTGCTTATGGCTCTTGCCCCGAGCTTCCCTCCCAACGTCTCTCAATGAAGGACCGTGGCCTGGAAACAATCCAAACCAACGCTTTCTTCTCAGAGCTGCCTTTGGTCAAAAGGTTTGATGACAGCAACAGAGATCAAATTACAACCGCGCCATTTTCTAAACGTCAGATAGAAAGAAGCTCATGGATTAAGACAATATTTTAAAATAATTTTATATAGTGTTTTAAAATATTACATGTAGCACTTTGTATCTGCTAAAATCGTATATACAATTCAGATGCCATAGCTCATCACATTAACAGACTTCCACTCTAGATTGGAACTGCGGTAAGAATAAACTGCTAAGGGTTTGAAGAGGCATAGTCAATTTGAAACGAATACTGTTCACATGTAATACTATGCCCATTTTCTTTTAGGATCTTAAAAGAAATTCTAACTTAACTTGGAATAAAAATCATATCCGTTGGACTCCCTTACACATATGTTTCTGTATGTGGTAACTACGGGGAGAATGGACCTATTGTGTGCCTTTTCCTCAGGAGACAGGAAAGTACTTGTGCACAGGCATGATAGCACTGATGATAGACGCATGAATCAGTTCTACCCAAGTCTATGCTGGTGAACCAGTGAGTTCATTGGGATTATTTACAGGAGTGGGGTTATTTGAAAGGACACTGCGTCAACAAGAAGCCCTGCTCAGTCCAGGTCTGCATGGAGATCTGCGTCATGAAAGATGCCCCCCCTGGAGAGCCAGCTTGCAGGCAGCATCTGTAGCAGAGTCTCTTCAACAATTGCTTCCCGCTTGTGTAATGTTGGGATGGAGCTTGTGGATTTTGTAACTCTCATGAGCTTTCTGGGTCCCACATGCTCCTTGAACTTTCTTAGACATTGTGTGCCCCTCCCTCTGCAGAAGAGAATGTCTCAGTGTGGAATAAACTAAACTACAGCGATTTGGGGCAAGTTTCACCAGTAGTAGAAGGCAGCCCTTTCCTCTGCCTGTGGTCTTGGTGTCAGAGAGCACTGAGCAGCTGTCTTGGGGCTCCATGCTTCACAGGCTTGTGTGCAGGGCAGCATGACAGATGAGTCACGGTCACTAGAGTTATGGGCTCTCATGCTGGAAGTGTTCTGATTGTTTGAGCTTTTGTGTGCAAGTGGAAGTCAACATCCCTGTCGTTCAAGTTGATGTTGTTTCTGGGTTTGGTCTGTCCCCTTTGGAATGTTCTTTCACTGTAAGCATGCGCTCCTTTCCCCTTCTCAGTTTCTTGATTGATCTTTGTCATTTGTCTTTATCCACCTCTCGACTTTAATTTATTCTCTCTCTCTCTCTCTCTTTCTCTCTCTCTCTCTCTTTGTCTCTCTGTCCCTCCCTCCCTCTTTGCCTTAAGAAGAAATAATAACAATAAGTACTTATTTACATTGAATTGTTCTATCACAATGGGAGTTTAAAAATACTGGCTTTGTGCTTCTGCTCTTATTTTCTTTTTCTTTTTCTTTTTCTTTTTTCTGAGGGGGGTTTCGAGACAAGGTTTCTCTGTATTGTTTTGGATCCTGTCTTGGAACTCGCTCTGTAGACCAGGCTGGCCTCAAACTACAGAGATCTGCCTGCCTCTGCCTCCTGAGTGCTGGAAATAAAGGCATGTGCCACCAACGCCTGGCTTCTTCTCTTATTTTCGAAGCCAGGGGAAAATAATCATCTGCACTTATTCTTCTTAAGAGAAAACGCAAAAAAGAATATCGTTTGGCTTTCATATTCTAATGATGTTTTTTTGCCCTCTAGTCAATCTGAATTCTGTGATTGATCAGTGTCTCCATGCTGGTTAAGATCACCTACAGGGTGTATTCATGCCTGTAGAAGTTCCAACATATCAATTGTTTCTTAACTTTGTGATTTAACATCTTCTGACTTAAAGGTTTGCTTTGGCGGGGCGTAGGAGGAATGACTTGAATTGTGTGTCATGGCATGGGGGAAATCTGTTAAAAACAAATATAAAGTTTTCACAGCTGGGAGTTATCCTTTCATTTTTAGAAATTCCTTCTTGTTTTCATAAGTGCAATAAAGATGTGGCCTCTGATCTCTGGTCATATCTCACCAACTTTCATTAAAAAGTAGCAGGCACAAAATATGCTCCTTATAATTTCAACTATATTAAGTGGTCATTTTAAGATATTCAAAATGTAATAAACCAGAGTACTTAACATCCATCCCCACTGAACACTTAGTCATTATGTTAAAAGCAGCCTATATTTCTACTTTCGCATTTTTATGAAAAGATGATTTTAAATAGACAGTCAGGTGATGTACTGAACATAATTGTCCAGGACTCTCTTTCCATAAACAGGCTTTATACCCTGTCTAAATAGAAGAATTTTTTTCAATTATAAACTTGGTATGAATTCTCATTTAAAATCTCTTGAAGATGTAAATGAAACTCTCTTGATATCTTTAGGAAAGATTAAAAACACTTTGTAATTCAACCTTCTGGGCTCCTTTTAAAGTGGCTATGGATATTAGTTTGTAACAACTCTGGTTATAACTGAGAAATCTGTTTAGTTGTACAAAAATAAGATTTCACTCTATAAAATAGCTTCAAATTCTGCTGTGTGTCTTTGCACGTGTGGATGCACCACTAATCATCCAATCATTAAACCTAACTATTTTCCCTATTGTTCTAAAATGGGGGCATATGAAGAAAACACAAGTCACTGTTATTTGCTATTCTAAAAGCTCATGAAGTACACTATGAAGCACAGGGTAGGCTTTTTGTGGATTTCCCCCATTTCCAGTCTATATGGTACCAAGGATATTGTTTGTTGCCTGGTGTGTAGAACTGAATTAGGTACCTCCCCCCAAATACTTGCTGTAGAAAAAGGCACAGGTGGACATAGTCAGTAAATATATCAATCCTACATAAATTTATTTCTGTTCTGCTTCCTTTGTCTAATTAGGACTCATTCAACATAACGCTTGACTCCATGGTTTTCATTCATTTATATCAATTACAGCGGTGGAAAATAGAACTCAAAACCAAAGCCATAACAACATAAAAAATATCAGTCTCCTATGAGAGATAGTATTGTTAGAGTAGACTCTAGTTGTCAATCAGATTCTTCATTAAACCAACACAATTAGCATAACTGAAAGCTATGTGGTAAGGAATTGTCATCTACTCAATAAAAAATCCAGATCCTGGTGGGACTCACATTTTTTAAATGATTTACTCCTAGGAGTGAAGATATAGAAAGACGACAAGAGCCAAAGATGTATGGGCCTGAGCCCTTGATTTTCTTTTTGCAGTGACTTTAAAACATATGTATCTGTCATGAGCTCTGCGATGTAAATTTTTGCTTCAGATGTGTATCCTGTTAACTGCCTAATAAACCTTAGATGCCTTATGTTGAAAGTAGTAATATGAAGCCTATCATTCTTTCTATTTTATGCCTACCATTCTCAGTCTTCCTAGCAAATTAAGTAACATAATCCATGCAGGTATGATGGTATACACCCTTAATCCCAGAACTCAGGCAGAAGAGGCAGGGTGATCTCTTTGAGTTTGAGGCCATCCTGACACACACTGAGCTTCATGCCAGTCTCACACAGTGAGACTCTATCTATCTATCTATCTATCTATCTATCTATCTATCTATCTATCTATCTATCTGATAATATGAAAAAAATTTAGCACATAAAAATGTATTCTATGCATGGAAGTCAATTTTACTTTAAAATACAAGCTCAGATTAGGCCATATTTTTAGACCTTATCTTTGCCTGAGATTTCACCTCTGCTGGTTTGGATGTGGACGTCCTTCCAAAGACTCATGTGATAAAGGCTTGCTCATCAATGCAGCAGTGATCAGAGATGGAGTGTTGGTAGATGACTGGGCTATGAAGCTCCAACTTTATCAGTGATCTTCCTGCTGTGGGAATCTCACTAAAGGCACTGTGTAAAGGCCGGGCATGCTCTGGGAGTGCGTAGAGTGTATCTGGAGTATTCTCTTCGTCCTTGTTCTCTTTCTTCCTCTCTGCTTCCTAGCTGCCGTGTAGTGAACAGCTTTGTTTCTTCACACACTTCTTACCAGCCTTTACAACAACCCACAAGCAACAATGTCAACCAAGAATAGTTTAAAAGCTCCCCCAACCTGAGCAAAACCACATCTTTACTCCCTTATTTTTTTTGTCAATTGTTTTGTCACACAGATGGACAAATCAATGAACGTTTTCTTTTTAAGCCTTGCTCATTTACACTTCTGCCCTCTCTGTGTGTTCTGTCATTCAGATTATTGATGTTCTTTCCTCCCTTGACACATCTTTGACTGTGACTTTTCTCTTCCTAACCTCTCTGTTCAACGATACTCTCCTTTTACGATTCATTTATTGCAATTATTATTATTTTATTCTTTCTAGTAAAGTGTTTCTCTGTGTAGCCTTTGTTGCTCCGGAAATTGCTCTGTAGATAGGGCTGGCCTCAAACTCATAGAGATCTACCTGCCTCCTGCCTCTGTTTCTCAAGTGCTGGGATTTAAAAGGTGTTCACCTCCACCTCCCATTTCTTTTCCCTTCCTTTCCCTTCCATTCCCTTCCCTCCCCTCCCTTCCCTTCTTTCTCTCCTCCCTCCTTTCTCTCTCTCTCTCTCTCTCTCTCTCTCTCTCTCTCTCTCTCTCTTTTGAGAAAAGGTTTCTCTGTGTAGCTCTGGATGTCTGGAAACCTAACTCTGTAGACCAGGTTTGCCTCAAACTCAGAGTTCTGCCTTCCTGTGTCTCCTGAGTAACTGGGATTAAGGGCATGCTATAATACTTCTATACCCAGCTTCCCTCACTCTTTAAATTTCCCCAGAGATACTTCTGCCAACTCTTCTGTTAGCTTTGTTTGACAGATTTTAGTTTCCAAAAGGTTCAAAAATTTCTGAGTCTCCATCATGGATTCCAAACGTTCTTACTGGTTTGCTTCTGGATTTACCGATTCCACGGTATCCTCTTTCCTTTACTTGTCATTTTCCTGCTTGGATATAGATAGGACCCTCAACTAGGTTATCTCACATTTCCTTTTTCCTGTGGTAACCTAAGTGCTGAATTTGTTTGATGAATTTATTGTAATTTCATTCTCGAATGTTCTTATATTATATATAAAAATCTTTTGTGTTAATGGGCCTTTTTTATGCATCTCTTAACAGCATATGTAGCTCAGGTTTTTGCTCTTCTCCAGACATATTTTCTGGTTAAGGCAACTGAACAACTTTAAAAATCAACCACATCCTCACATGGCTGTGAGTGAGTGTGAAGCTTTATCACCATAGTCCAACTTACACAAATGTATTTTCCATCGTTCACATTGTACACATGATAAAAAGGAGTCTTCAAAAATTACAGAAAAATGTGAAAAAAGGGAATTACATAGTGGCATATTTGTTAAATTTCTCATCATTTGGATGAAATATTTGAGAAGAGGCAATTTAGATGAGAATTTCTTTTGGCTCCTGTTTTGAAAGAATAGATGCCATCATAGTAACAAAGATGTTGTGTTGACATGGAACATCTGAAAAGATCAGAAAGGGAAGAGAGAGAGAGAGAGAGAGAGAGAGAGAGAGAGAGAGAGAGAGAGAGAGAGAGAGAGAGAGAGAGAGAGAGAGAGAGAACTGGAGAACTGGTGCTCAGCTTGTTTTCTCCTCCTCATTCATTTCATCAAGCCCCCAGCTCCTTGTGTAAAGCTCCCCAAAGGCAGGGTGGGTCATTTCCTCTTAATCAGTCCTCCCTGGAAAGCTTTCACAGACAACAAAAAGACAACCTCAATTTCCTACGTGATTCTGATTCCTCAAAATGATAATAGAGACTAGTGATCATACATGGGAGAGAAAAGGGAAATAAGCTTATATCAAGAGTGCATAGCTGGGCATGGTTGTGCACACCTTTAATCCCAACACTTGGGAGGCAGAAGGGGGCGCATTTCCGAGTTCAAGGCCAGTCTGGTCCACATAGTGAGATCTAGGACAGCTAGAGTTACACAGTGAGACTCTGACTCAAAATAAAAGATCCCTCACACACTCATTCATGTATTTTATATAGTTATATTCCAAGTGACTTAAAAAATTTTGGCAAAAAAAGAGATTGAAACAGAGACTAGATATGTTACATATTTCCTGTGATTAGAGAGAAAAACAAAACAAAATAAAAACTCCTAAGATTCTAGAGAATAATTAAGCTTTTCAAATTAATTTATTACTGCTGTTTCTTACAATGACCTTAATGCTGAATGACATAAAAGAACCAGCAACAAAATCTGTGATCATAAAAAAATAACAACAATAATAACAGCAATAAAACCAATGTAACGGCATTGATTCTGTGGACAGCTATGGTAGTAACTTTAAAATATAGGTGCTGGTGGGAGTGAGTCCTTTTTCCAGGTCACACAGTGAGACATACTCAATTACTGTGTCTTGTGGTAGAAAACTTCTGATAAGTTTCCATTAGTTTGTGATGTGTGCACTGGGAGTGCTAATGAATGCCGAGACAAGCTTTTGGCATGCCCGTGCCTTTCCCAGGTTGTAAGTAAGTATCATACTTTTGGAGGCTGTGGTCTAATAATCTGTTACTTCATTGTACTAGTCTGATTCGGTATTGATTACATTCTCAACTCTCTTGAGCTCACCAGTTCAACTGCTCTTTTCTGTCTGTTGGAGATGATTGCCTCCATGTCCGTGCCTTTCCTTGGGAAATGTATCTCTTTCAAATGCTGCCTGAACCAATTTCTAAGCATGTGGAGGCAGGGTAAAGGTATGCTATCATGAAAAGAGATCATCTATAGCACAATTTCTTTGGCCCAAACAAGAACCTCTGGATTTATAGATGTTAGATGGAAAAACCAATATATGAAATTTTCTACAGAAAAATGATATTTGAAGCCATGAAGAAATTCACTTACTATTACGATCCAGCCAGAAATTACATAACTCTTTTTTTTTTTACTTCTTACCTTCTATACCAAAATAGGAAAAAAATAATTGTAACAGGTTTATGCTAGGTGTAGGGTCACTGAAATGGAAAATGCTGAACTTTGATTGCAGAAGACTCAGTGTCTCTAATTTTTCTTTCTCCAGCAAATAGCTTCTCCACCCCCTCTTTTATTTCTACAAACCCCTACTTCTCAAAATTGGCTGAAGGCATTTGACTAGATCAGTGGACCTCAACATTATCAGGGAGAATATCTCCTTCATAACAAATATTTCCTTTTTCTTTCTTCTCTAAAGTTTTGTTTACTTGTGTCTTTATATGTTTGTGTGTGAGTACATGTGCGCATAAATGTGTGTACCTGTGTGCATGGATGCCAGAAGAGGGTGTCAAGTGTCTTTCCCATATTACTTACCCTCTAAGAGGCAGCGTCTCTTCCTGAACCTGGAACTCAAATTTTCTCACCTAAGCTAGAAGCCAGTACAGCCAAACAAGCCTCCTATACCCATACCACTTGGAACTTGTTATACTGGTATCTAACTTTTGTCTTTATGATTGAACAGCAAGGGTTCTTAACTGCCGAGCAATCGTGAAAACTGGGGTATATACTAATATAAATTAAAAAGAGGACATGTATTAAAGTTATATATGCTTAGGTAGACAAATGTTCGTTATGACTCCATAAAAGGATGTCTTGAAGTACTGAAATGGTAAGATAATTATATTATCTTACAATGAATATTTGAATTTAATTCATACCAGGTGTTATGTTCATATAGGAAGTTATAAAAATAAAACATACACGCACGAGTGAATCAAAATGAGAAAAATAGTGTAAGAGTTAGTAGGAATAGATAAATTCATAAGTGTTGGGAAAAGGAGATGAATAAGTTTAATTAAAAGAATGTTAATGAGGCTGGGGGTTGGTGGCGCCCGCCTTTAATCCCAGCACTCAGGAGGCAGAGGCAGGCGAATCTCTATGAGTTTGAAGCCAGCCTGGTCTACAGAACGAGTTCCAGGACAGCTTCCAAAACAATACAGAGACATCCTGTCTAAAAAACAAAACAAAACAAAAAACAAAAAACATGTTAGTGTGCAAAGGCAAAAAAGGATGGAGAGGTAGAGTGTGATTGCAAATGAAGTAGATTTTTTTAAGTTAATCAATTTTTAAAGATATTTTCATGCGTGTATACAATACACATCGATTGCGCTCTATTCCTATATTTTTTTTCCTTCCCATCCCTATGGACCACACATCTCCTGTCACTCTTCCCTTCTAGTTTCTTTCCCTGAATAGCCACTTTTGTTCCATTTGTGAGCCATTTGGTTTGACTAGGAACGCGGTGACCAGCCATTGGAACTAGCCGTTGGAGGCTGGTGGGGGCACTAGTGGGTCCTGACAGCAGCCTCTGCTCCTCTGCCTGAATGAATTAGTAGCAGACACTTCAGCAGTGAGCTTCAGGGCCTCTTGGTCTCCTCCATCCTTGCCTGAGTGTTGAAGACCCGCTCATGTGCAAACCCAGCTTAGGCCTCCCAGGTAGTGTGGACTCAAGGTCGCAATGGCTGTGTCTTGTGCGGAAGCTGGCATTTTGCAGCTCTCTGCTGTGTCTTCCGGCTTTTGCATTCCTCACCTCTCCACCTTCTGTATTTTCCCTGGAGCCATAGAGGGGATGGTACAAATATCTGGTTCAGGGATGAGCACTCACCCGTCACTGACTCTCAGTTCCTGTGCGTCCTGAATCGTCATTCATCACTATTCACTGGAGATGGCTGCTTCTCAGATTAAGGCTGAGAGTGGCAATTTAAAATGCAATATGGCATAGGAAAGGATGATAGTAGGAAGCGATGTCTTCTCTTGAAATCCGTCCAGGGATTTCTGTTTCGGTTTGGGTTACTATTGCTGTGATGAAAACCAAGACCAAAAGCAAGTGGAGGAGGAAAGTGTTTCCTTGGCTTATGCTTCCCTGTCCATAGTCTATCACTGAACCAGTCTGGGCAAGAACCTGGAGGCAGGAGCTGATGCGGAAGTCATGGAGGAAGCTGTTTACCGTCTCAATCCCCATGGCTTGCTCTGTCTGCTTTTTTATGAACCCAGGACTTCAAGCCCAGGGATGGCCCCATCCACAATAGGCTGGGTCCTCCCCCATCAATCACTAATAAAATGCCCTAGAGGTTTGCCTAAAGACCAATCTTTATCGGGGTTTCCTCCTCTCAGGTGACTCTAGGCTGTGTTGACATAAAATTAGCCTGCACAGTCATTGCTAAAGGAAACTATAAGGCATATTCTCTGACAAGCAATGGGAATAGTGTATAGCAATAATGAACACGATATAGAGAATCTATGGTAGATCTTAGAGAATATCAGATTGAGACTGAACACCAACTGCTGTGCTCACAACAAGTCAATAACTCCAACGAGTGCTTTGTGCTTGTTCTGTAATAGGACAATAATGAAATCAGCGCTTCTGAAACAACTAGCATTGATGAACTATAGAGGGATGATTTTTGGTTACCATATTCATTATTAATTTAATGTTTAAGTTTGTAACAGGAGTTTCAACCCCATCTGTCATATACTTACATAACCATAGGCAGATAGAAGTGTGTGTTTCTGGTGCTTAGATTGTCACTGGGGATGGCTTTTTACTGGTGATGTGACTTTATGAAATATTAAACAGCTCTCATTAGAATTTAAATACAAGACAGTGGAAGTTTCTTAGACTATATGGTAGTTACAATACCACAATACTAAAACATTACTCAGTTATACTAAAACATGCACGCAGAATGGAACTCATTTGGATTCAGATAATTACAAATAGATTTTGCACCTTTGTGCTTTAGAATTAGAGTTCCCAATGCATGGTCCCTGGACCAGCATCATTGAAAACTTCTTAGACACACGTCACCTGCCCTTATGCCCTGTGCAGTGAAGGAGAAGCTGGGCATAAACACCAGTCGTGTGTGTTTCTGATCTAAGGTGAAGGTTAGGACCTACTACTTCTAAGGTATACTTGCCAGTCACACAGGATTTGAGACAAATGTTCATTCTGGGCAGCTGTTCCATGAATTGCATGTCTGTTTCATAGTCACTAAGTACTCATTGTATGCTTCATAATTAAAACAACCAAAAATATGAAGCGTAACAGGACTGGCATACATATGAAATCACAGACTGTGACTGCATGCCACAGGAACCGCACAAGTCTAAGCTAGGCGGGATCCCAGTGCTGAGAGGAGGAGGGGGCATAAGCCCCCATCCCTAGTCCAGACACGATCTCCAATTAATAACCCCTCGTAAAAGAAAACTTAGTTTCTCCAATGGAGTTTTACTGGGTATATGAATCACGCTTGAAGGTAGGCCCCATGCCCAATGGTAGACGGTCAATAAAAACAAACCCAGTGGCATTTTTGAAGGCTTCTTTGTCATACAAAGCCTTGCCTAGGATTTTTTCCTTATAGGTCTTTTTATTATATATTATGGTACCCCTAACTTTTTCTGTGTGTGTCTTTTCTTTTTCTCTGTATTTCTTTTTTTTTTTTTTTACTATTTAGGTTTATTTGTTTTTATCTTTTCTTACATTTTCTTTGTTTTTTACATCCCTGCTTGTTTTTTTAATGAGAGAGTACAAGAAAAGATGTGGATTTGAGTGAGAGGACAGGTGGAGAGTATCAGGGTAGAAATGGAGGAGGAGAAACCATAATCAGAATATAGTGTTTGAAAAAATATCTATTAAATAAAAACAAAAATACCCACAAGTTTCTAAGATGTTCTCCATGTTTATGGGGAGACTCCTCTCAGTTCTTATGCTGCCATCAAGAGGAATTAACCACGTACAAAGCATGATAAATTAGTGAGTTTATTACAGGGGCAGTAGATACACTCACATGGACATAGGAGCTCATTCCATGGGAAGATCCACCCATAGGGTCTGCTGTCCCACCTCGTGTCTGTTATTCATGTTTTCCTCCAAGTCCTGCTCTCTGTTCCAAATGGCAGGTATACCCCCAAACTCTGTATGCTTATCTAGAGTAAGCTTATCTAGAGGTTCTTTGCTCATTCTAGGGCTGCTGAAGGTCTTCTGGGTAATCTCATGGATACCTGTTTCCTGTCTGTCTTCTACATAACTCTTAGGCAATGCTATGATTCTGGCTGAGGAACATGGGGTTCTGAAGTCTCAGTATATGATTTTGCAATGTTCATGGAGGCAGCAAAACCTTAAGAGCCAATGGAATTTGTAGACAAACCGGTATCTCAGTATTTAGTGCAATTACAACAGTGTTTTTTCAAATACATATCTGGCCACACATTTGTGACTTTTAAAGTATAGCTGAACCAACATAGATGGAAGGAGTAAAGGAAGCAGGGATAAATTGCGACTCTAGATGCCCCAAGTATTGCTCCTTCTGCTTCAGACTAGATGACTGGTTTGTGTCGCTGGTTACATACGGTGGTGCACAACATGCATTTGTATAATAGATTTGTAAAGCAAAGGGACATCCAGCTTTTATTGGTCCCTCAGTGCCCCTTGGACCTGCCTAAGACAGGGGGGCTTTAGAGAGGTCTTCAGTGAGATTCACGACAAATGCTGAAAGACCCAACTCAGATTTGGCAAACACAGAGTTCCTTATCAGCAGGTAACAGCTGAAAGTGGACTTTACAAAACAGCCAACAGGGACGCACGCAGAGAATCAGGATGGTCTGCTAGGTGGCATTCATTGCAATGAGGATATACACTTACTAGACTTCTGAGGGGAGATGTTAATGAATGACCAAGTTGGTATAACCAACAAACAGCAGGAAGGAGTGGCATTTTGGGTGAAATAACTGGCTGGTGATTTGCTTTTGAACACCCCTCCTCTTTTGGTTAATTCTCTCTCTTCTAAAATTGATAAAAGAAAAAAATGACTCAAGCGAAATATAGACTTGGCCTTTTGCCTTTCATGCTAATCTAAAATGGCTGATAAGAACAGTCCACTTGAAAGATAATTGGTAGTGTGACAAGTCTCTAATTGATCAATTGACCTCTTGATAGGATCCAAGAGAGAAACCTAACTGCCGGCAAACGTGTTCTGAACTCCCATGGCATATTTCTAAAATTTTCATTTTTATGAATGTTCAGTAAATGTGCGTATGTGATGGTTGAAGTCAGTGTCAATTTTCTTTTCCTTTTGTCTCTTTCGTCTTTTTAGAGTTTGTCAGTCTTGACAATTCCTATTTAAGGTGTAAGCTCTTCAATCAACCAAGAAACTTGTCTTGAGGACGTCTAGAATCCAGGCTCCTTTCATTTCTTATGCATTCAGTAAACATTATGTAATGCATGATCCCGGTGGGAGCGGTTGGTGACACACACAAAAAAACTTAAGACTCAGATACATAATAAATAAGGTGGTGGTCTGAGGGCCAATGCCGTCCGTGTAGAGAGTGAGGGTGAAGCAGAAAGGCTATGATGTTGACTCATTCTGACTGATGAAGAGAAAAGCCTTTTTCATCTGGGAAGAGCTGACTTTTATATGTGGGAGATGAACAGACACACTAGACCCGGGCAGGAAAGGTGCAATTGCCCTCAAGCTGAGAAGCAGCAGCTCATGGCTTTACAGAGCACAGTGTATCTTTATTTACACTTTGTAACATCACTAGATAGATAGGTGGGTCTGCAGTTTTGTTTTTCACTTCATAAGTAATTTTTTAAAAAAATCTAATTTAGTAATTGTAGCAATATATTAACTCACCTGACTATTCTCCTCTGCTGAAACCTTTAGGGCAATTTTGTATTCAAAGCAACACTATTGTGTACAGCTTTCTAAAATTCTCCTTGCAATGATCTCACCTTTGAAAGCGAGGAAAAGAAACCAGGTATGACTCCATGCAAGAGAAATGCCTACAGAATGTTGTGGGGTGTCATCACACATTGGAGAAGCAAAACATACGGAACATGTGCTGTTAGGGAATTCACTGCAACTCAGTTAAATTCTTCCCACCACACGGTTTCAGAGCTGAACAAGCCCTTGTATAGTAAATCTAAACACACTTGTTTATTTTTACAACTAATTTATTTTCACACCGTATGCATCTTGTAAATGATTAAGAAGCTCATAGGCTTTGGATAACAAAAAGGGATTTGATGTTAGGTTTATAACTAAATTTGGCCTTTGTTTTAAGCTAGCTTCACTAAATTGTTGAAATACTTAATTAGGGCAAGTCTAGGGGGGAGGCATCAATAGATTTAGTTGTTTTTAACAAGCCAGATTTGTCCTAATAACTGATAGTTTTTATTTTTTTCTCAGTTCTTCCTACAACTATGCCTCTGTGTTGAAGGAATTCAGGGGATAAGGATAGATAGATGTAAAAAACATCAGGGTATCAAGAGAAGGTTATTGGGTGAAGCATGAAAAAAAAAAAGATCCGGAGTCTGATATGGGGGTTCAAGCCTCAAGTTGAAGATCAGAAAGGCAAAGCAGCCAGCCACTAGCTCTTACCTCTAACTCAGCTCAGACCAAAGGCGTAATCTTCACTGCTCCTCAGATTCACTCAGACTGCTGTGCTCTCCTCAACGTGACTGGAGACTTCAATGTCTTCCTATCCTCAAGGTGTCTGGAGAGTGAATGCCAGCTCTGAGAACCTATTCCTGTCTTAAACCCCTCTCATGAGTCCCGAGAGTAAAGGAATGAGCTCTCACTCACTCTCTGGTAGCACAGGGTGGTCTTGGACTCAGAGATCCATTTGCCTTTCTCCTGAGTCCTGGGATTAAAGGGGTGTGCCACCACTGCTCAGCTTCTACAGCTTGTGGCTGACTTTTGTGTTCTGAATCCTTAGGCAAGCTTTAATAAATCATAAATAATATGTCACTACAATTGGGTGCCCAATCTAGAGTCCATTGAAAGTCAGTGTCCTGGGTGAATCCCATCATCTAGTATCTGATAGGGTCCTCGTACAATCAAGCCTACTCTTGGGTTGTCTATGGTGCTTTTTGAGTGTTATCTAGCTTTAGTCAGGGTTCTCTAAAGTCACAGAACTTATGGAATGAATTTCTCTCTCTCTCTCTCTCATACACACACACACACACACAAAGAGAGAGAGAGAGAGAGAGAGAGAGAGAGAGAGAGAGAGAGAGAGAGAGAGAGAGAGAGAATTATTGAATTATTTTTGGAATGACTTACAGGTTGCAGTCCAATGATGACCAGCTGTCAATGGGAAATCCAAGAATCTAGAGTTGCTCAGTCCCTCGTGACTGGAATCCTGAAGATATAGACTCCAATGTATTGAAGGAATGGATGTGCTGACCACGCAGTGGCAAGCAGGCAAAGAATGAACAATCCTTTCCTTCTTCCACCGTCTTTCCAGCATAATGTGTCTTTCCAGGCTAAGGTTGTGCCTCCCAGCCTCGAAGTCTGGATTAAAGGCGTGTGTCATTCAGCCTCACAAACCAGATCAAAGGCGTGTTGTCTTCTTGCCTCATTGTCAATATCAGAAGTGTGACCTACATTTCTGGATTATAGTTCATTCCAGATATAGTCAAGTTGATAGCCAAGTGGCTCTCTTTCCTCAGTTAGCCTCCTCATTTTGCTCGTCGGCCTAGAGCTAGCATGAACCACCATTCCTCACTCAGCATTGTATGGTTTGAGTCCTAGTTAAATAGAGCAGATGTTTGTGCTATTAGTGTTATTATTTGGATTGTAATTTCAAACACTGCTGAACATAGGGAGGGATAAATTGTGAGGTAGATTTACACATACCTCAGTCTAACCTGCTGTGTGGTAGCCGCCTCAACTATTTCTGATAACTGTTATTTTTTTATGAATTATCATTTCTTACAAGTGCTCACCATTTTTCCCAGTGAGAGGTCAACCTTGTAAAAGACAAAGAAACAAACAACATGTGAGAAAATTCCCTTGTCCTTGAGTAAGGACAGCCTCTTTCCCCTGCAGGGCCACACTCTTCAGTGCTTCTGGGGACATACCTACTTTTCTCCTCTAGCATCCCACATGCCATTGTAATCTCTGTCTCCAGAAAGCGTCTTTGCGTTTTATTTTCTATAAGTCCCTTATCTCTGACAAACATACTACCCCTAGATTAAGTTCATCTGAATCCAGCATACACTAATTTCAACCCCGACATTGACAATGGTGGATGTGATTATTTTAAAGACCCTAGTTAGCCCACTACAGTTTATGGAACAGAAGAAAATCACAATACATATGGAAAGAGGGAATCAAAGTATCATCTGTTTCAACATCTTGGGCTTTTATTGTTTGTTTTGTCAATTTACCACTAGCTGGAGCTATCTGAGAAGGAACGACAATTGAGGAAATGCCCCCCTTGACAGCAGGATGTAGGGAAGACAGTGGGGGCATTTTCTTAATTGATAATCAATGAGAGAGGGTTCACCCCATTGTGGGTGGTGATGTCACTGGTCAGGTGGTCCTGAGGAGTACAAGAAACCAGGTTGAGCAAGCCAAAGAACAAAACAGTAAGCAGCTCTAGGCCCTGCCATGGATGAAATGGCAGACTATGGACACCCCCATGGAGGGCCTCACCCTTCCTGGGGAAATGAGGGGATATTGGGGGGTTGGGGGGAGGGCATGGGAGGAGGGGAGGGAAAGGGAGAGGGACCTGGAACTGACTTGTGAAGCAACCTTGTTTCTAATCTAAATTTAAACTGAAAAAAAAAAAAACAGTAAGCAGCACTCATCCATGGCTTCTGCCTCAGCTCCCCCTTTGAGTTCCTCCTTTCCTTCTTGATGGGGTGCAAACTGAGAGTGTCAAGCACAACAAACTCTTTCCTCCCGTAGTTGCTTTTGATCATCGTGTTTTATCAAAGCAATCAAAACACCCAAAGGATATACATTCATACCACAAAGTCATTGGCTCAACTATGTTCATAGCAACAATATTTGTAATAGCCAGAAACTGTAAGTAAACTAGATGCCCCTCAACTGAAGAATGCATAGAGAAAATGTGGTACATTTGCACAAAGGAATACTGCTCAGTGGGGAAAAAAAAAAACTATGGAATCTTGAAATTTGCAGGTAAATGGATGGAACGAGAAGAAATCATCCTGAGTGAGGTAACCAAGACACAGAAAGAAAAACATGGTATGTACTCTCTCATATGGGATTTTAGACATAGAGAAAAGGATAACCAGCCTATGAGCCACAAATCCAGAGAAGCTAAGAAACAAGGAGGAACCTAAGAGAGAGACATACATGGATCCCCCGAGAAGGGGAAAGGGACAAGACCTCCTGAGTAAATTGGGAGCATTGGGCAGGGGCGAGTGGGTGGGGGGGGAGGGGAGAGGGAGGAGAAAGAGGAGGGGAGAAGGGAAGGGTAAAGAGAACATGAGGGATCAGGGAGGTCGAGCTGGGGAAAAAACAGAGAAAGAGTATGGAAAGAGATAACCTTAATAGAGGGAGTCATTATCGTCTTAACAAGAAATCTGGCACTAGGGAAATGTCCAGGGATCCACAAGGATGACCCCAACTAAGAATCTAAGCAATAGTGGAGAGGCTACCTTAAATGCCATCATAGAGCCTTCATCTATGAAGCTAATGGAAGCTAATGGAAGCAGAAGCTCAGCTAAGCACTGAGCTAAACTCCTGAAACAGCGGACCTGAGCAAGTGGGAGCTCAGGGACCCCAGTCATAGAGCTGGGGAACCAGCATAGGACTGAACCAGGCCCCCTGAACGTGGGTGTCAGTTTGGAGGCTTGGACAGTCTATGGCACCTCTGGCAGTGGAACCAGTATTTATCCCTAGTGCACAAATGGGTTTTGGGAGCTCATTCCCTATGGAGGGATACTCTCTCGGCTTAGATACACAGGGGAGAGCCTTGGCCCTGCACCAAATGATGTGACAGGTTTTGATGATCCCCCCATGGGAGGCCTCACCCTTCCTGAGGAGTGGATGGAGGGTGCCATGGGGGGTTGGTGGGAGAATGGGACGATGGGAAGGAAAGGGAACTGGGATTGGTATATGAAATAAGATTGTTTTTAATTTAAATAAAAATTTAAAAAAATGAATGAAAGCAAAAAAAGATATTCAGAGTTCAATGTGTATGTTTATATACAATACAATTCAAATCCCTTTCCCTTTGAATATCTTTAGACCCAATACAGATGCAGTTTTTAGCCCCTTAAGCTTGTCAACATCAATAATAAATAAATGAAAGGTGAGTGAATGGAGTAAACGGCTCATGTGTTTGTGAGCACACACTCTGCCTCTGTCTTAATTGGTATTTGTGACTGATCTTGCTTCACTTTTGTATGCGTCTTTATGGAAAAGGCCAGGACTCATTAATCTTCGTCTAGGACAAAATTTTGCGTGCGTCACATGCTTAGAAATGCGACTTTGGCATTTGCATTGTTAAGTGCAGAATATACTAGAACACATACCACAGAACCACAAATCCATGTTACAAAGAAAAGGAAGACATCTGAATGATTTCAACCACAAATAGCACAAATAGAGAGATTTACCTTAAATAGTCATAATTACAGTGATAATATAATTATTTTGGAGTTCTTTTTTTTTTTTTTTTTGGTTTTTACGAGACAGGGTTTCTCTGTATTGTTTTGGAGGCTGTCGGTCCAGCCCAGCCTTGAACTCACAGAGATCCACCTGCCTCTGCCTCTCGAGTGCTGGGATTAAAGCTGTGCGCCACCACAGCCCCGCTTATTTTGGAGTTCTTAACAACACAAAGCAGAGAGATAGAATAGGGTCTGAAACTGGTGGAGACTCTACCAGAGACCTTGTGCTTTCTTCTTCCTCATCTTTCGTCTATAGGGCACTTACATCCTAAGACTGATGCCCATGATTGGCATATAATTCTTGAGAGCAATTTGGAGTCATAGGACAACCTGTTCTTCTAGATATAAACCCACGCAAGAGTAGCATGAGCTCAAGACACAGAACAAACAAGCAGATAAAAGACCCTCCATGGCTGCTTTTATTAGCTAGTTTATTAATGTAAACATTTTTGTATGACAACGTATTTCAGGTATGGCTCTGAGTGCTGGGGATGGGACAAACAATGTAGATTATGTTTACATTGATGAAGAAAGTAGTCTCCGTTGACAAAATTTATGGTTTTTAATAAATATCAGTAATTAAATCTTGTATGAAAAATATCCTATATATATCTCATGAAAACTATAGGAAAATATTTTGGTTTGCATGAACATTGATGAATTTTAATTTGTAAAACTATATATAAGCTGACCTAAAATTGTGATTATTCATTTATAGCTATTCCTGATTCATTTATGTGAACATGATAATACATGTGCGAATCACTTAAAGAAGTACTACCAAATATTACATTTCATGAAAAAGGTGCACCATTTAACGAAGTTGATCCAATATAATACTGAATTATTGCAGCATAGCTGCATTTTTTTCCCTAAGTAACAGTGAAGTTTAGGTAATCATTCAATGCCTGAAGATGATTAGCCATATAGTAGTATTTGGCCTAGGATGACTAATGGTCGGGCAGTCGTTGAACTCATGATGACGACCTCGACAGGAAAACCATGCTGCTCTCCATTGCTCTGTGACCCGGGTAACTTTAGCCTTCCTCCAACCTAAACTAAGCAAAAACAGTGTCAATGATCTTGTTTTCTGCTCATGTGAAGGGGCAGCGAGTTTCTTGTTTGTTTCCATGGTAGCATCTGCTCACTAACACACATACATCTTATCATTAGTATCTTGTGTTTTTAATGAAAAAAAGCACTGTAGTATTATTCAACTGACTATGGTCACTTTCATGGTTTTCCAGGTTGTTGAAAAGATGACGTGGCATGAACTAGTGACAACTGGTTTGACTTAGAAGATACTCTTTCTAATTTGTGACCTCCAGTATTTTTCACTTGTGAGACGTTCGGGAAGGTACTTATGTTTTCAGAACCTAAATCTCCTGATTTAGAAAGTCACAACTTAGTGAAGATTAAATGTAGGCATAAATAATATGTAGGAAAAACAGAAAGCTTGAATCTTGGGACACTGGAGGCAGGCAGTGTTTACATTCGTTACATTTTAATGTAACGAATGTAAACAGTTTTTAGAATAAAACACTGATGCAGCCCAATTCCACTGGGTATTTTGAAGAATGTCTTCTGAAGCCATAACTTCAAGATACAGTCGTAACAAAAGAAGCTATAATGGTTGAGTGGGGAAAGTAGTGGAATTGAAGTCAGGAGATGACTTAGCCACAGCAAGGTATTTTCTATTTGAGTGACACAGGAGAAGTCAGGAAAATCTTAAATGTGACTTTGTAAGCATCTACTGTTTTCCAGTGTTTGCTTCATTCCAGCCTTCCCTTAGTTGCCTTTTTCAATAAAGCAAGGAGGGAAGCAGCTTACTCGTCTCCCATCCATTCTTGGCAAGAGTTACCCACTCTTCCAAGCAAAGCCACTCTAAAGGACTGCCTAGCCCATGCTTCCGTCAACTTTGTGCGTGAGTTTCTCACAGTCATCTTTGGGTTAGCTTAACGTCTCTTCTTTGGAGAAAAGGTTCTTTTGCTGCTATTCTAACTTGATTGTGGTGATGACCTTCAGTCACACACATCTTTGTTTCTTCGTAGCACTTACCATAGTTAATAATACGTTTAAATCTCCTCTCCTCTGCTAGGTGAAATCCTTATGAGAGGAGAAGTCACAACTGCTCTATCATTTCTGGATCCTCGCACAGAATCTGGGAAATTTTATTTTATTTTTTTTAATTGAAAACTGATACTTGCATCACACAATACATCCCAACCACAGTTTTCCCATCCTCCAATGCTCCTAGCTCCCTTAAGCCTCCTCTCTTCCCCGGATCCACTGCCCCTACATTTTCTCTTCAGAAAAGAGCAGGCCTCTAAGACATGACAGTCAAACAGGACCAAACAAGGTACAGTTAGACAAGGCAAGAGACTCATATTGGGCAGAGTAAGGCAACTCAATAGGAGGAAAAGAGTCCAGAGTTGGCAAAAGAGTCAGAGATGCACCTGCTGCCACTGTTAGGAGTCCCGCGAAAACACCAAACTAAAGGCTGTAACAAATACTTAGACAATATGCACTCTCTGTCTACATCATGTCTGACTGTGGGTCTCTGCACTTCTCCCACTGGCTGCCCAACACAGCCTCTCTGATGATGACTGGACAAGGCACAGATTTATGAGTATAGCAGAATACCATTAGGAATAATTTTATTCTTGTTGTTGTTTTGCCAATTGTGTTTGGTTTTACCCTTCGTCTCTGGGCTAGAATTAATAAAGCGAAGCCCATGATGGTGTCCTAGCTTGTCAACCCAACACTCTAAATTAGTTGGTAGAGCTGGAAGCCAGCTTAGGAGGCATAGTCAAACCCTGTCTTAAAAAGAAAAGATAAACAAAACTCCAAATACATTCACTTATTCTTTCAGAAATAATAGGTAATTAATTATCAAGGATTATTGCAATCTGTATAGATTAGTACATATTATACAAATGGCAAGTCGTTAACCAAAACTAGTTCTTCTCACTAATAGATTACTGTGCCTCAATATATAATTTCTAAGATGATATTTTATGAATATACTTCTATATGATTATGATTAAAATTACCTAAAGTATGCCAGACAATGTGCTACCTAAAAGCTTTACGGTGAGGTATACTTGAAAGAATATACAAATTTCCTATGGGAATGATCATTTTTTCACCTGTGGTTCTATGTTGCAGTCAAAATTAAATGCTTCCACCAATAAAATTACAGGAGCTGAACTGGGGAAAATGGACTAAACAGGTGAGGCTGCACTAAGGTTATTTGCATCTAGGAAACAGATGGCATTCTAGTTCGACAGCACCAAGCCATCAACTGTTTATGAAAGAAATGAATTCTGGGGATTAGAAAGTCAGACCGTTTACTTTTGAGGGGAAATTATTGGCAGCATTTTCAATGATTTGGCTTGTCACTCCCAACATCTGCTGCCTGTGCTGTTCTACCACTTAGCTCCTGATGACAAACTGACCAAGATCAAATTTGAGGCATGATAATCAATCGATATCTTCACGAGAAAAATCAGTTCATATCAAGGGCAGGGCGGTGACATCCCATGGGCACTCTCCTTGTAGTTATCTCTCTGTCTTATCTAGTCTTTCATAATTCTACTTCTGAAGCATTCTTAACCTCAGTCATCTCTTCCAGCAAAAACCTTAATGGTGACGTCCTATTATAAAATGACCCTGAAAGAAACACTTCTGTCACATAATTATAAGACAGTCTGATGCATCTTTCTGATGTAGGATTGTCTATCTCAGTCACATCTGTAATGAAACTGAAAAAACTACAATGAAAAGAATACAAAACGATTTGGCTCTGCCTTCTGCTTGGTCCATCTGTTGTTATTTTTTTTTCCCTACTGACAAAATGTTAGACAATATTTCAACTTAACATCTCATAGGGAGTAATGCAACACAAAAGATACACTATATCAATGTCCTAGTTATTTATTTTTGCTCTGTTTTTTGTTTTATTTGTTTTCCCCTTTGGTTAATAGCAATGCAAAGTTGATCATCATGTTGTCATGCCTTAGTAAAATCTTACTTAACATATCTGACTGTCATTCATGCTATATAATTAATAAACTGGAATTTTGTTCTGAAGACAAAGAAAATGGTGTGTGTGTGTGTGTGTGTGTATGTGTGTGTGTGTGTGGTTTTAGGAGGAATAATAGGCTCATGGATTCAACAAGGATGCATGCCAGCCACTGAACTAGGATTTTAAAATGATTAATTTTATCAGAACCAGATTTCAAAAGAAGTGAGTTTATAGCTTTGTATTCAAGAAAATGGCATTGAAAGTAAAATGTAACATGTGAAGCATTCATGTTTCTAATTTAAATAAAACATATTAAGAAAAAAGAAAGTAAAATGTACATTTATTACTTCATTCATTTTATTTGTTCATTCATTAAATCTTTTATTCAACATGAATGATGTTGCACTTACCAAACCTTGTGTAAAAATGAGGTTACATTCATTTTAATAAGTAGTTTTTAATACTCTTTTTTTTGTATTGTTTATCAACACTCCTACCAGTAATCTACATGATGTGATCACAGCCTGTCTAATGCTTCTGGCATAAACAATGATTCCTGGGAAACAGAAAGGAGGAGTTCATAACAGATCAGAACTAATTCCTTCATATTGTGTGCTCTGATATTTTGCTATTGGTTTGGTGCCCAAAGCTATAGAAGAGAGACTCCCAACACTTGTTTGACCACTGAGTAAGGATTTCTGTAAGAATGCAACTTTGCTGGATGACTAAGCCCTCTGATTCCTGCCCAGCCATTCTCTGTTCTCAAGTACATTGTCTTATCAACTGTATTGGGATGATTGCTTTGTAAGGACATCAGTGAGATTCTCCTATGAAGATTTAAAAAAAAATTGTTCTTTGTTTCCAGAGATGTTTTTCATGTGCTGACCATGTCAGCTCCTTCCAGGTGTTGCTGTTTGTTATGTCTAGTTCTGAAACTTCGCTAGAATGCTCATATCTTTTCTTCTATGCTTTTAAATTCATTCCTCAAAATACCAGTGCAAGAAAAGAAGAGAAATGAAAAAGCTTTATAAATCTTTTTCTCTTTTTATCCATTCCAAGCAAAATTTGAGACGCCCATCAGCCCTTTCCAATCGACTCCCTAGACTGTTGCTCATCCACCCTTCTGTAAGGAACCAGATTAAGTCCCTATTTTACTCAGACAAGAACGAAAGAAATGCAAAGCACTTAGAATGACCTAGAACCATATTAAACGCTGGGTCAGTTTTTAAAAAACAGAGAGTTAATCTATGCTTTTTAATCAGCTCTTATTTGGAAATTCATTTCCAACCATAAAAGTATCAAACAGTAATGTGAGTTGAGCAATTTAAATAGTGAGGAGAATTAGGCTTAGTTGTTGTTGTTGTTGATGTTGTTGATGTTCATGAGAGTGACTGTCTCCGTTGGAGTACAGCACTGGGAGAGAGATGCTTAGACAAAGTGACAGACATGCGTGGTGGTGCCTCAGGTGGGTTTACAAAAAGATTCATTTGAAGGTGTTAGAAGAAACTTGAAGGTAGGGGAGGTATCAAGGTGCAGGAGGAAACCAAAAGGTCCAAGACTGTGTTGGGCCTAAGCACTCAGGTTCTCAGTAGCATCTGTAGGAGGACTGAGCACTCTATGTGGGTAGGGTATTGGGGATAGGGAAAAGGATTAGAGGGGAAACAGATTGGGGTAGGAAGGTGAAAACATTTTGATTTCCAAAAACTGAGGTATTTGGATTTTTACCATATTAAGCAATAAGTGATCACTAAACAAGAGTCTGACACATTATTATGATTTAACAAACAGGGAGGTCATTGGCATAGGTTTTCGCTGTACCCACAACTCATAAGTAAGAAAGCTGAAAGTGACCTTGAAGGCATTTCTTATAGCCAAATTAAACCAACCAACCAACCAACCAACCAACCAACCAACCAACCAACCAACCAACCAAAAACCAAGGCAAAAGAAAACCTGGCTGAGGGTCATTTTCCCACACACAGCCAAGATGCTGGCTGGTTATAGAGCTTGTTATAGACTTACATCCACACAGCTGGGTACTCAGCTTCATCCAATGGGAGAAGCTCTTTGTCTTGCTGCAGTATTCAGCAAAACAGGAAAAGCTTGTCATTCACACTTCTGGAGGGCAGCTCATACCCTCCTTTCAGCTTGCTGCCTCGTGACTTATGAATTATCCTTTATTCAAATAAACTTTTATGTGGTGTTCTTAAGATGTAACTATGGAAATATCTTGGAAATGAAGTAGGAGGAAAGTGAGAATAAGTTTGCATGCCCTTGAAATAATCAAGAGAATAGATTGGAAAAGTATGAATTAAAGATGAAAATGGAGTAAAGAAGGGAAATTTTTTAGGGATCTTAGAACTTGAGTAAATGAGAGAGGTATCATTGCAATTTTATCATTTCCAACATAGGATATTAGGTCAAAGGGACACCAAGGGCAAGTGGAGATGAGTGCATTCATTTTTAAAACTTCACATAAACAATTTTAGATGTTTGGAAGAGAGACCTCTCAAATACCACCATGTCATAATTGCTGGAAGCTGTGAATATAGTAATGCGTGTGGTAAAAGAGTCACAAATGGCTGGCTGAGGGCCATTTGGCTCCTTTCGGATGGAAATCATGAATAGGCCAGGCACAGCTTCCTTTGTGTTGGCATCGCCCAGTACTGCTGTGCCAGATGGACATGGGTGGGACTTACAGACCCAGAGGCTTATTGCCCTAGGTTGTGAGAACTAGAAGCTGAAGACTCTCCAGGCTTTAAAAGTCAGGCTTATAGATCTCTTGGCACTCAGGGCAGACACTTTTTGCTGTGGACTTTTAATGCCAGCAGCCAACAGCCAGCAGCTAGTGTTATAATTTCAGATCACTGTGTGCTGGGACTCTTAGCTTGTAAACCTTGGTAGTTCCCAGGAACTCTTCCAGTACCTGGAGCCTGGAGCGCTCATCCTTGGTTGTTTATAGTCTCTCACCATCTGTCATCTCAGTTCTCTGCAATTTCTGTACCCAGCTTCCCTGTGGAACTCTTCAGCTTACCTTCCCCCTGCTTCTAGGTGGGTCTGGGACTAAAAGTCTTGGGGGTTCTTTTGTTCCTTAGGCAGCTACAGCAGCCCGCTCTACCCATAATACCACAAGAAGATAGAACAAAATTCTTGAGAAGTCTTTGTTGGAGTCATACCTCGCAAGAGCCGGGGATAATGTACAAGAGAGAAATCTACCAGGCTGATTCACCAAAACTGAGAAACTGGCTGCTTGTACAGCTAGAATTGGGTTTGGTAAATCTGTGCTCAGATTATTCTTCATTCATCACAGGGTGATAGTGAGATGCTCCTAGTCTATCAACCCCAAGCCTGATATTGCGCGAAGTACTGTCAATGTTGTTTTTTCTGAGTCACGGGGAGGTGCTTTCTTTCCATTTCTCAGTGAGAGTAAATGTAGGGTGACCAACATTATCTAGAGTTCACAGAAGTTGCCTTGCTTAGAGTAGAGTCTTCCAAAGATCCCTGTATATACTCCGAGAGGAGCCTTCCAGTGTTAGCTTACTTGGAGCAGTCATGAGTGGTGCAAGCCCCCCTGAAGCTAGCAGTACTTCTAGCAGCAGGAGAAATAGTTGAGTGGTGCTGGCTGCTGAGTGGTTAGTTAAAGTTACAGTGAATTGTTCGAGAAGACAAAGAGAGAGAGCCTTTTGGCAGCTACTTTCTGTTCAAGGTATCCGGGTATAAGGGGACGGTCTTCCAGCTGTTGTTTAAAGGGTTACATGTCCTATTTCCAAAAGTTTTCTTCACCCACAGGAAGAGTCTTTACAATACTTACTCAGTGAATTACCCTTACTCATATTCAATAAGGCCTGATTACTAACTACATGTCATTAAGAATGCCTCTACGGGGATTTCAGTTATGATGAGATTAAGGAATTTGTGGTGGCTTGGTTATCATGGTACTCAGGTAGGTTCAATGTAATATTCAGGGTCAGGAAGGCAAGAGGCTCAAAGGCATATAGAGTATGTCATAGAGATATGCTTTGTAGATAGGACCAAAGAATGAAGGCCGGCTGTTGAAACTAGAGAAAGTAAGTGTATGATTTAATTTCCTTGTTGCTGCAGTGAAATACTTGACAAGAAGCAACATAAGAAAGGGCTTATCTTGGTTACAATACTTTAGTCCATCACTGTGGTGAAGAACAAGAACAAGGCAACAGGGGCCAAGCACTGTTGGGCACATTGTATTGGCCTTCAAAAAAAAAAAAACAGAATAGGACTGAGCTATGAAACATTAAGGCTAGCCCATAGCGATCCATGTCTGCCCACAAGGTTCCACATCCTACAGGTTCCCAGCAAGTCCTTTCCAAACAGCACCACCAGCAAGGGTACCAAGTGCTAAAACATGTAAGTCCGCCATTTTATACGCAAACCATAATAGTAGGGAAAGAGAGATTTTCTTTCTGCAAGGATGATCCCAACTAAGAATCTAAGCAATAGTGGACAGGTTACCTTAAATGCCCTTCCCCTACAATGAGATTGATGACTACTTTATATGCCATCCCAGAGCCTTCATCCAGTGGCTGATGGAAGCAGAGACAGACACCCACAGCTAAATACTGTGCTGAACTCCTAGAATCCAGCTGCAGAGAGTGGGGAGTGACGAGCAAAAGGGTCAAGACCAGGCTGGAGAAATCCATAGAAACAACTGACCTGAACAAGCGGAGCTCATGGACCCCAGACTGAGTGCTGGGAAACCAGCATAGGACCAACCCAGACCCCCTGAACATGGGTGTCAGTTAGGAGGACTGGGCAATATACTGAACCTCTGGTGGTGGATCAGTATTTATCCCAAGTGTATGAATGGACTTTGGGAGTCCATTCCACATAGAGGGGTACTATCTCAGTCAAGACACACGGGGGAGGGTCTAGACCCTGCTTCAAATGATATGACAGACTTTGAAGATCCCTCATGGAAGGTTTCATCCTCCCTGGGGAGCAGAAAGGGGATGAGGCAGGGAGCCAGTGGGGGACAGGGGAGGAAGGGAGGGAGAGGGAACTGGGATTGACATGTGAAATAAGCTTGTTTCTAATTTAAATAAAAAAGAGAAAAAAAAGGTTTTTTTCCCCTTAGGGCTTCAGACATCTTGATTTTACTAAGCAAGATTCATTTCAGGGCCATAGAGATGGCTCAGTAAGTTAATCCCACCAAGCCTGAGGACCTGGGACCTGGGACCCACATGCACACATACATATGCACAAAACATAATACATTTTGAAAACAATATTTGAAACTTCTAACCCCCAGTGCTATATGTAATGCAGTAACAGGGTTACTGCATTTACACAAACAGGGTTTTGTAGTAGAACAATCTGTGTGTTCATGTCTGCACATTTTAACTGAGAAAATGCCAGAATTTTGGGGGTGGCAGAAAGTTACAGGATTAAGATTTACTTAATTCTCAGACAACCTTAAGAAGGGAATTCTGGGTAAACTGCCTGTACAAAGTCCCACATTCTAAAAGCTGATGAAGTATCCTCCCAAGCTCTTCCTGCTTGTACAGTACAAGTGTTGGGGGCACTCGCCATGTCTGTTCCTCAGATCCATCAGTCTGATGGAAAGTCAAAGCCCTACCCCTGGCATTTCCTGCCACCTCCGATCTGGGACATTTGACCTGCTGAGCTGCACTTCTTGTTTATCTATCTTTCTCTACAGCCATTCCTCTGATGGCCCTTCTGGACTTCCTTCTCTTGCAATGTCCTTGCATTACTGGATCTGTGTGAACATGATCAATCGAAGTCTCTGTGTCAGAAGGCCAATTGCTTGGCCACAAAATGAAATGATAATTCCAAGATCCTTGGCTCAGGAATTATGGATTGATATTGGTCTTCTTGATAGATACCAGTAACAAGCTAAGAGGTCTAGGGGAAAGGCCAGTGTCACCTAACCTCTCTGACAGCCTATACGGCTTCCTATCATCCTCTCTCCCTTTAGCTTGTGGTTTTATATCTAATTTGAGGAGGACAGGCCACATTTCTTCAAAATACGTGAATGGGAGGAGAATGAAGGAATGAAGCATTTCGGGCTGGTCAGTGTTCGAGAGACTCCATCATAATGACAGCTAGTTGAAAAACAGAATGTTAGAAGTTGAAGCCTAAAGTCGGACAGGAGAGCTTGCACCTTCAAGACTAGTGAAGTGGAGACAGGAGGATTACCGTGAATTTGAGGGCATCTTAGGCTACACAATGGTTTCCAGTACCACCTGGGCTGCAGTGTGAGAATGTGTCTCAAAAATCGAAAGATAAACAGCAAGCTTTCAAACCTCCTACTTGTGGATGGGTGAAAACTTTCTGAATGTACCATTTTTATGTTCCTCCTATTCCAGATTCTAACCACTGACTTGAAGACACAAGGAGGTGTCTGACGTAGTTTTACAGAATAGAACTTCATATATTCACCCTGTTTCAGGTTAATGACACACTGATAGCGTATGCCCTAAAGAACCTGAACATTTGACGTGGACATCAAAGCAGCCCAGCGGAGTGCAGAATGCTTGGTGTGTGCCTGGCTTACTGCCACTTTCCTGCTGGACACTGACACCAAAGCTGTTGGTACCACTGTCTTCATTTTCAGGACTGTTAATGAATACACAGAGGTTTAATGAGATCTGCACATTGCCAAGCTGAACACAGCCAACTAGTAACAGCACTAAGATTAGAATTTGGGTCCTTTTGGTTCCAGACTCAATACTTGTTCCTTCATTCTGTAGATTCATCAACAGGAAATTCTCTTACAAGCTAAAAGCTGAGGACTCTTTTCCAGCCTGTCCTGAAGACTGTGATTCACAGCTCAGACCCTCCAGTGAGTGCACAGAGAATGTTGTTACGGGCTATTTGTGTGACTTTGGGTGAGTTATTGTTTCTTCTCTTTGAGTGTTATTACCGCTGGTGGCATAATGATAAGTGGAAAACCAGGTGTTTTAGTTTGGGTTTCAGTTTTGTAATTAATTAGCTGTGTGGTAAGAAGAAAAACACTTAACTTGTTTAGGCTTTAATTTTGTTTGATTTTTTTTTCTGTATAAAATGAGATGACTATAGTACAAGATTTGTTCCTTTTAGGACTGTGATTGTATTATATTAGAGGTTTCAATTTCAATAATTAGTTTCACCCAGGCAGCTAATGGGGCCAATTCTAACAGCTCCCTAATACAGACTCAATCTTCTTCCAACAATGAAATACTGTCCTGCAATCCTGGGCTTCAGCCAGATATATTTACAGCACATCCTTTAGCTTGAAATAGAAATTTATTGCTCAGCCATCTGTTACAATTAAGAAAGGGTTCAAAAATGTTTCTGTGTGTTTGACTAATCATGTTTTAGAGCCCTGTGGGTGCTTTACAAATTACATGCATTCCCTTCTTGGCATCACTAAAAATCTGGGCTCTGCTTCCAAAATGCATAACCCCCCCTCAATTCTCTCTTTTCCATAGAAACTTGCTCATAGTGTCACATGATACAGGCTGTGCAACCATGCTTTGTGACAATAATTGGCCTCTGGTGAATGACTTCTTTGAATTCAAGCAATTGCTTAGATATTGTAGTGTACATATACGTACTTCACCGGGACATGTCTTGGTGTCTGCCGTAGGAGATTAGGTCGTGAAGGTGGAGCTCCTGGATATGGTCTCTGGTTTCTCACCTAAGAATACACTGTTTGGACTGATGCTGATGGTTCCTGTACATGTGTCCCTCCCGTGTGAATTGTGCACAGCAGGAAAGGGTTACAAAGAGAGGCTCTGATACTGTCTCATCCCTTTATTCCTGTTCCTATCCTCTTCTCTGTCTTGGCCTCCATGTTCCATCCCATACTGTACTCAAGAAGGTGAGGCAAATACTTTTAAAATCTATTATTTCCCCATAAAGTTCAGTTTCCTTTACGTCAAAGATCCTTCTGGTTGTGTCCATGGGAAGAAAACACTCCGGTAAGCTGCTTTTGGCATCAGTTTTTTTTTTTAAAACAGAACATTCAAGATGAGGCAGTTTCTGTTTTTCGAAGTAGTTGTTTTGAATGTAATAATTTTTGAAAATCAGTTTTGAAAGTAATTTCTTTAAAGTGCTTTTTAAAAAAAACATATTGACAACTTTTCTGGGCTCAGCCAAACATTTCTGCATGGAGAAGGTTTTATGCTGTCTGCTCAGAGTTTCACAAGCTCTCCCCTACCTCAAGGTTTTAAAGCAATCTTAGCTTTTGCTTATTTATAAAGTTCATTATTTTTGTAGCACCAGGCAGGTAGTAATTCATTTCATTATAATCTTCCCGTGGAGAGAGCAGGGAGTTGGGGGTGGAGGTCATGCTAGGATGTTTAAAATAATTAGCATAAGAAAGTGTTTCAGGGCTATAGTCACTGATGGAGCAGGGTTGGGCTAGATGCCAGGACATTTTTTCCAAGAAACTCACTCTTTTTTTTGTTCTTTGTTTTTTTTTTCAATATTTGTAGGTGATCCAGGTGTGATAGCATAATATTTCTTGTCTAAGTCTGTTCATTAATTGATCTAGGAAACAGGTTCTTTTGCTTTTGAGGTCACCACATGAAACTGCTTCAGTATTAAGTGACATTGTCTCCTTGCTACATTAATTTACTTGGTGTAAGAATGGAACATTTACGGCGTCTCTGACTGTTATAACAAAGCCCGTGGGGACCCTGGTGGATGCCATGCAAGGGTAACCGAGGGGTGGGTAGGACACAGGAACGAGGATGTCACACAAACATGCCAGGCAGACAGAGCTGAAGTGGGCGGGGCTTTGCACCCATGTGCAGACTATGGAGCCCCGGGCTGACCAGGGTACTGCCTGAGTGCATTCTGCTAGGCGACGGGCAGGCCCGCGTAATGCCTGAATCCTTACACTGACTGTATCTTATTTTATTCGCGAGATGAATGGGTGTTAATTTTTTTTAAACTACCAACAGTATAACTTTCATTTTCTTCAAGGCAGTGTATTTTGTTATTCAGTACCTCAATTTTGAAACTTTTGAATGATTATGACTTTTCTTGAAAATCTCCAAGCTGTTTTGAAATCCAATAGCTGTATTTTTTTAAAATCGTTTTTCCTTGCCAATTGGATGTGATTTGTAATTAAGTGTCTTTTCAAAATTTCTGAAGACATTGCAACATTTCACTTGTCTGCCACAGCCAACATGGAAGAACCCTGTGTAAGGATATTTACTTGTAGATAAGATTACTCTCCTCTTTCTTGATGTACCAGCACAGTAAAATAACTTAGAAGATTTCAATTCTTCATCTCTAACCATATGTAAATTACTCACAAAACTAAATTTAAACTCTTTTTCATAGTGAATCCTACCTTCAAAGATTGTACTTGGACCATCAGACTTGTCTGTGAAATACATACCTAAATAAAACACAAGGGGGGCATAAATAACACAATGAGAACATTACAACGAGACAGGATTATTATATTAATAATGTAATTCAATTCAGGCCCATCTAACCTATTTTTTTTGCAACAAACACAAATATTATTGATAACTTCAAATCAGTAGTTGGTCAGCTAAGGTATAGCACCAAAGATTCCTTTTTCCATATTGAAGCGTCTCTCTGGTTGCACATTCCATCAGAGAAGCTATTTTCTCTCTCCCAGGAAATCATTGAGAAAGTTGTAGGGCCAAGAATGTAGGAAGAAATGAAGAGACTGAGGACATACCAGGGTAGATCCCTGTGAAGGCAGACAGCTAGCCCGTGGAAGCTGGAAGCACTATTCAGCAAGACCCTCAAGACTGTGCTGAGCAGATGAGCATATCTTCTCTAACACGTGTAACCCTCGCTCTGCTCTGCAGGTGGTGGTGCTGATGCGGGAGGGCGGTGTGTGTGTGTGTGTGTGTGTGTGTGTGTGTGTGTGTGTGTGAAGATGAATGTGATTTGGCCTTGTTAGCAGTAACGGAGATGATCAGGTCCTAAAGCCACAGCAGAAGATTGCAATGGCTGGACTGGGTCACAAAGTCACAGGAGCATTTAAAGAAGCTGGGGAAAGTGATAGAACACGAGAGTCCTGATGACAACACGGAGAAGAGTGAGCAACCATGTTGCTTAGTGCACCAGAGACTAGATGGGTCGTCTTTATTCAAAGTCACAATCTTTAGACAAAGATCTCTTTAAAGTTTTCAGACCCAGAAAATTTGGCAGGGATGGCCAGGTCCCCAGGAGGACAGAATTTGCAATATTCTAATTTTTAATGTTTTATTTTTCCTAAAATTTACTAAAAAAACATTTATAGTCATTTGCTTACTCTCTTGTGTTTCAGGAAGTGATAATGACCATTTGGAAGATTATTAGGTGTAGAGACTTTGAGTTGAATTTGATACCTCACATCTCCATGATTGTCTAGGGTGGATGCCTGTAGGAACAAGGTAAAAAGTGGATTCCTAGCCAAAGATCGGCTTATTGCAGGGATAGAAGCTCTGTGAGTTCACCGAAAGATCCTTAGATCGGATATGGGAATGGTTAGTGTATGGACACCTGTGAAACCACTTTCTCTCCCACTGGAGTAGAGAGTCTCTCAAACAATATGACCTTGAAGGCACAGAATTTGACTTAAGAATCATTAGTGTGAACAGTTAGTTCAGACCCTTATGTCAATAAACTTAATCCCTTAGTTTCTATATATGCATTACAGAAGCTCAGACTGACTTGCAGATGTGGCAGACTTGATTTATGGATCAGGCCCCAAATGGGCCATGGTTCAATACAGTCATATTCAAGGGGAGCCTTGAAATATGACTGTGAGGAAAATATTCCCAATATTTTGAGGAAAGGGCTGAGTGACCACCTGTGTCACCTGTGTGAAGAAGAGTGGTTGTAAGTAAGAATGTTTGCAAAAGTGTGAGCAATAACAGATGGGGATGGAGGACTTGTGAAGAGGTCAGGGGAGGGGCCCTGAGGGCAAAAATGAGATTGCTGAGTCAGAAAGAAATCCTACAGAAGGCAGATGATCTGCTTTAGTGCTGTTTGAATGCTCCTGCCTGTATCTGCAGTTTGACAAACTCAGCAATTCTGGCTTAGTTGAGTTACTTCCAAAAGATGACTTTAGGTCACCTTATCGCTTAAGCTACTGAGTGAGGCAAAATAGAATGGTTATATAGAATGGGTGGTAGATGGGAATGCAAATTGCAGAGCTTTGTGCTAGTAATATTCTAGTTTCTCTGCGGAGGGGAGTAGCTTCCAACTAAAGGATCTGCAGCTCAGATATTTACGGAAAAATGGATTAATCCCAGGTGGAGGTGTGGGATGACACATGGGGGCATGAGCTGTTCAGGTCTCTCTGAAGGGATCTCGGACGGCTGATCATCTAGAAGCACACTGCACTGCAGCATCTGAACTGAAGTCATGATTTTCCTTGACACCTATAAACATAACCACATACAAGGAGGTCTCAAGAGATGAGTGTAACATAGACTAATTCGTAACATAAATATGGATGTTAATCATATTCTAAACTTTTTCTCAGTACTGTAACCATACTGCAAATTTCTCTCACAAGCTCATTACAACTGCATCTGGCAGAGAAATTGCAACAATGACCCTACTGTTCACGGCAATTTCATTTACCAATCCTTTGTCACTGTGACAGAATACTTGAATAAAACAGCTTCAAGAGGGAAAGATTCATTCAAACTCATGGTTCAGAGATTAGGGTCCAGGGTCAGCTGGGTTATTTTCTTGGGCTTATCTGAAGGTGGGGGTTTCTGAACCAACCTTGTCCCATAGCTGCTTTGCCCCAAATAAACATACAAAAAACTTATATTAATTTATAACTGTTGGCCAATGACTAGGGCTTCTTATTGCTAGCTTTGTCTTAATTATTAACCCATTTCTACTAATCTATGTATTTCCATGAGGCTGTAATTTACCAGTAATCCAACATTTACTCCTTTGGCAGTATGGCATCTCTCTGTGGCCTCTCTCTGCCTTCCCCTCCCTAGCCTTCTCCTGGTCTGATTGCCTATGTTCTTGCCTGGCTATTGGACAATCAGTGTTTTATTCATCAACCAATAAGAAAAGCATATATACAGAAGAACATCCCCCATCACTTATCATGAGGCAGAATCCCACACAGTGTGGTACAAGGCACAAGGGGACTCTCATCTCATAGCAGAGAAGAAGCAAAAGGGTAAAGAGCTAGACTCCAGGAACCACATACACACTTTCAAAAAGATGTCTGGAATGATCCATCTCTCCAACCACGCCTTGCCTCTTCATAGCTCATTTCACTATTAACTCACAATGAAGTAACACATTAACAAAGTTAGCATCTTCATAATTCAACTAATTTTCAATAATTCCACTAGATAGGGACAAAACTTTCAACACATGATGCTTTTGAGAGGTATTTTATATTCAAACCTCAGTAGGGTTGGAGACACTAGTGTCATCAGCCTGTCATATTCTTCCTGAAATCATGTCTTCACTAACTGTTGTTGGCCCCTCCAATCATGGGAAAAACTAATATGTATCCACATAAGCGAAGGCTGTCCTTGTGGACTCTTCAATTTAGGCCTGAAAGGCTTCTAATGAAATCATGGACTAGCTGCTAACTTACTGTGTTCTACTATAAATGTTGCCATTCCATGAACTACATAGATTCACAAACCATACTTTATTTATATTTTAGAGACAATGTCAAGAATCCTTTCATGACACTTTGTAGAGCTCTAGATTTCCAAAGAACTCTCCTTGGGCAATTTTGTTCTAGAAGATTCTTTATCATTCTACTCTTATTTTCAGTGTTCTGGTCATGAATTTCTCTTCTGTGTAACTTACTCTTTTCCTTCCTGCCTTCTATCTTTCATGCTAGTAATGGTTCCTGACAGTATAAAAACTCTCCTTTCAAGTAAGTCTGCTGTATTTAACGCGTTGCTTCTGGTTTACAGTGGTCTGGAGAAGAGAAAATGTTACACTATTTTTTTTAAGGTTGAGAGGGAAAACAGACATAAGATTAATATTAATATTATGGAGTGTGACACATTATTATTCATTGCAGCAATAAACTTGAGGTCCTAGAACTATTCATATAATCCCAAACTTTAACATCAAAATTTAAAGTAAACTTTTTTTAAAAAAATAATTCCAGCAAACCCCTGTTGGATATTTTTGCCTTCTTGACATTGATGTGATGTAGGTTTTACTCTTGACTCAATCCCTCTGACATTTCCTCCTGACAGTAAACTGCTATTTCATCCTAGAAGTGAAAGACCCTGATTATTTGTTTGTTTGATTCTTTCACAGTCCCCTTTTCTATGTTTAGCTGTGGATTTAGTACAAAATGTGGCTCTGACTTAAGTGTGTTATATGTGTGTGTATGGTGCATGTCCTTGTGTGTGTGTTTGGGGGGGTTGTGCTGCTGCTTGCATGTGTGGAAGCCAGCTTAAGATGTCTGGTGTTCCTTTCTGTATTTCTTAATCTAATTCCTTTAGACAGGGCATCTTTCTGGTGCTATGCTGGCAGTCAGCAAGCTTTAGTGATCCCCCTGCTCCCCCAATTCCACAGTGCAGGAGTTGCAGACATGAGCACTAAGAATAAAACTCACATTCTTACATTTATACAAGAAATGTTCCTAACCACTGAATCGTCTCTCCAACTGCAGCATTCCATTTTTTTTTTGCATGACTTGGAATATAAACTTTCCCCCCATGTAATAACTTGTCAAATTTCTCTGTACTATATTGGGAAAAACCATGTAACTAACCTTTGAGATATTGTAGTTAGGATGATAGCTTTGAGTTCCAGAAGGAAGTCTTATAATTAGATTAGGTTGTTCATGACTGTCTTTAACAAGCACATGTTTCTCAAGTACTTTATTGTACTTAGGTGTCAAAATGGCGACCTTAGCATTAAACACTCAAGGTAGAGAGTATTATGGAAAATTTCCCATTATTCCTATGTCCATTGATCTAGTATGTCAGATGATTGGAGCTGTTTCACAAAAGTACATTTCCCATTAAGTGTAACGATTCCTTTCAAGTGTCAGATAAGTTTTTTTTAACTCATTTTTGGTGAAAATAAATCAAAACAGAATTATGTATTTTATTGATTTTTTTCTAAACTGTTCATGCTTGAATTTCTAGATTTTTATAAGATGATTTGAAGGCTGTTTTCAACTGTAGCAAAATCTTTCTATAATGCCTTATTTTCAGTAAGCTCAAGTTCCTATAAACAACGAGGGGGGTAGACTCTCAAAATTATATAAATTTATGTATGTTACACGTATTGTTTATGAATATAACCTCTTTGCTCAGTACCTGCTTCTTCTATAAGCCTTTTCAGGATAGTATAAGCAACATACAGAACTCCCTGAAAAGCTACTGATCCCTTCTCTTGCGGAGTCAAACAGAAATGTCAAGACATCTCAAACCTAAAACTTAGAACTTTGTCTTCTGAGGATGAGGTTTCCTAGGTAATGCTCAGTTTCTAGAGAACTAGACATTTCTCTTTCCTCAAAATTTTGTAAGAAAATCTTAGCTGCTTTTGTAAATCACTTTAACCCCAACCTTTAGATACCATAAACAGATCAGACCTTGCCTGTGTCCAAATTGAAACAGCTAGGCTGCATTGGTATTCTTGATATTAAAAAAATATCATAATATATCTTGGGGTAACTCTAACCAATCAAGGAAAGACCTGTGTGAAAAGAACTTTGAGTCTTTAAAGGCAGATATTAAAGAAGATACCAGAAAATGGAAAGATCTCCCATGCTCTTGGATAGGTAGGATAAACATAGTAAAAATGGCAATCTTACCAAAAGCAATCTACAGATTCAATGCGATTCCCATCAAAATCTAGCTCAATTCTTCACAGACCTTGAAATAACAACTTTCAACTTTATATAGAAAAACAAAAGACCCGAGATAGCCAAAACAACCCTGTACAATAAAGACCTTTCGTAGGCATCACCATCCCTGACTTAAAACCCTACTATAGAGCTGTAGTAATGAAAATGGCTTGGTATTGGCACAAAAAGAGACTGGTAGACCAATGGAATAGAATTGAAGACCATGATATTAATCAACACACCTATGAACACCTGATTTTTGACAAAAAAGCTAAAAGTATGCAATGGAAAAAGGAAAGCATCTTAAAAAATGGTGCTGGTATAACTAGATGCTGATATGTAGAAGATTGCAGATGATCCATATCTATCTCCATGCACAAAACTGAAGCCCAAATGGATCAAAAGCCCCAACATAAATCCAGTCACACTGAACCTCTTAGAAGAGAAAGTGGGAATTACCTTTGAATGAATTGGTACAGGAGACAGCTTCCTGAACTTAACACCAGTAGGACAGACAGTGAGATCGACAATTAGTAAATGGGACCTCCTGAAACTGAGAACTTCTGTAAGGCAAAGGACACAGTCAACAAGACAAGATGGCAGCCCACAGAATGGGAAAAGATATTCACTAACCCCACATCTGACAGAGGCTGATTTCCAAAATATACAAAGAACTCAAGAAGCGAGTCTCCAAAACACCAAATAGTCCAATTAAAAAGTGGGGTACAGAACTAAATAGAGAATTCTCAATAGAGGAATCTAAAATGGTTAAAAGGCACTTAAGAAATTTCTCAACACCCTTAGCCATCAGGGAAATGCAAATCAAAACAATTCTGTTAGAATGGCTAAAATCAAAAACACCAAGGACAGTTTATACTGGAGAGGATGTAGAGAAAGGGGGACACTCCTCCAATGCTGGTGGGAATGGCAACTTGTAGAGCCACTTTGCAAATCAGTACGGTGGGTTTCTCAGGAAAATGGGAATCAGTCTACCACAGGATTCAGCAATTCCACTCTAAGGCATATACCAAAAGAATACACATTCATACAACAAGGACATCTGTTCAACTATGTTCAAAGCAGCATTATTTGTAATTAGCCAGAACCTGGAAGCAACCTAGATGCCCCTTAACTGAAGAGTGTATAAATAAAATATGGTACATTTATTCAATGGAATACTACCTAATGGAAAACAATGGAATCTTGAAATTCTCAGGCAAATGTATGGAACTAGAAGAAATAATCCTAAGTGAGGTAACCCAGACACAGAAAGACAAGCATAGTATGTATTCAATCATAAGTGGATATACAGTGAGGGGCTAGGTCCTGCCCCAAATGATGTGACAGACTTTGATGATTCCTCATGGAATCCTCCCTGGGGGACTGGATGGGGGGGTGGAATGTAGGGTTCATGGGGGAGGCCATGGGAGGATGAGGGACAGAGGGAATTGGGATTGGTATGTAAAATAAGTTTTCTTTTAATTTAAATAAAAATTTATTAAATCATATGTAAGTATTGCGTATCAAGAGTTGACTCTTTGCTTACATCCTTTTTCTCCTGTGGTCTATACTAGGTACCATAAAATTGCCAAAATGGACTTAACAGTTAAGTATTTGGAGCAGTGGGGGCAGGATGTCCAGGCGAGCTTGAGGCTGGTCAGAGAGGCAGGCACAGACACTGAGATCTGCAGGGGCAATTCTAACATATTCAGGCCTCCTACCCTGCTAGAGGGTAACCCCTCATGCATGGATATTTGAAGGACACAGTCTGTGTCACATGCTTAGCTTAAAACAACATTGTCTTATGTTTTGAAAAATTGATCTTATGGGTTTGATACTCTTTAGCTTTATAATCATGACTATTTTTTTAAACCAGTTTCTAATTTGATATTAGAAACACTGACGTTTAACAACTCCGTGCTGTTGTGCCCAAATTCTGAACCCCCAAATCACCAAGAGGCCCATTTTGATGCAAAAGCAGAATCTTTCCTTGTAGTTGTTTAACGAGCTAACCCCATTAGCTTGGGCCTTTCATCCATCCACCACAGCAGATGGCTGGAGAAAGACTCTGAGAAACCACGAGGCAGGGATCTAATAGGGCAACATAAGGGGAGTGTCTAGGAGTTCGCAACAGTCTCAGGTTTGGTGCGCTTCCAGACTTGGACGACCTGCCCTGTGCTGATTGGTCAACTGGTTGTTATCCTGCCCTGTGCTGATTGGTCAACTGGTTGTTATGTCCTATAGGCCCTTCCAGGGCTATTGCTATGCTCTGCACATCACTGATACCCAAAGCTGTAAAGCACAGTCCGGCTGGCTAACTTCTGATTGGTTCCTTGCCACGAGGAAGGCATCTGATCTCCTAGTGACCAGCACTGGAGCAGCAAGGTCAGGTAAGTGCGTGTTAGCCTGTCATGGCTGCTAAAATGAGAGCAGGAGTGGTTCCTTCAATTACACTATATAGTCTATCTGAAACTTTGAATATTATAAATTATTATAAGGTATAAGAATTTATAGGAGAGGAATCAGTAGGGTTCACATGTCATCTCTTCCAACTTTTCTTAGAACCTTCCTAAGGAACAAGGAATTGATTTTCTGGCTGAATTCCAGATCCTCACTGACTGGAATATATCCTGTCCTATTTGACAGTAGTGTGGGTTAGTTATATCAAATATAACATCACACATTCTACCTCTCTCTCACTCCTTTCAACTCTGTGTCTGTGGCCACCCCACTCTGAGTACATTCAGTCTGGTCTTACACCACAGGCTTAGTAGGGTCAGGTCTGGTGAGTACGGGATTGGAAACCTGTTCCAAGTATGCTCCTGAGAGCTTACATCAGCTCACTCAACTGTGCTCCACGTTCATACAGGGACTAAACATTTAAATGGAGCCCCTTCCTCATCTACAGTGATGGCCATTCAGATTCCGAGGGATGGATTAAGGAGTGGTCACCAGGATTTTCAAGACCTACCTTTTCACACCAGAATTACTACTCAGAAAATCCCACATTTAGAATAATTAAAGTAAATTAGATATTAATATTAATAAAACCTTCCCATTACTTTTTTCCTTTGTACTTATCCTCTTGCAGAGGAAACCTGAAGGGATGTTGAGTGTCATTACTTCAGGATCAATACCACACACTAAGCTCTGACAGTAGGAGAGAAGGGAAACAATCAGTCACTCCTGTGCTCCTGGATACCACCTTCTGGTTGGGTGATAAATGTTTAAATAAACAGCTCCCACATCACTAAGACAGGTGATAAAGATGTGCAAACTATTTTTTTTGTTGCTGAAAGCAGGTCTAGAAGGGTCAGAAAGTTCTCAGAATGCAATGATGCCTGAGTTGACCTTAAAGGGTAAGTAAGAGCCTGGCAGCAGAAGAATCATACCTGCTGTTGGCTTTTGAAGGTATCTGGAGGAGGGAGAGTCGGTTTTCTGGGAAAGGGGCAAGATAAGCAGATGCATAGGGCTCCTGAGAAGGAAATTCTTTGTGGTTTGGAATTGTTGGAGCATGAAGTGCAGCATGGGGAGTGATAAGAAACACTGCAGAAGCAGAAGGTGGGGGTGTGGAATGCAGAGTTCATACCCTGGTGGGAACTTGTGTTTGGTTCTGCAGTCAAAGGGTACTATTGGGCAAAAAAAAATTTTTTTAAGCAGATACTGTGCATGTGTGTTTCTGAAGACACAATTTTGCAGTGCTGTGTTTGGTAAATTTGAGGATAATGTGACTGGAAGCCACTTACAAGGATCTTGCTGTAGAGATTTAGATCAGAAATAAAATTTGACAATAATATTATATACGATTTTAGAGCCGAGACACACTATCTCCCAGGTTGCATACACATTTTGCATACATGCAGATGCTTTGAAAACAGACTGAGTTCTTTGAACGCTGAATCAGGAAAGCTGGTGTGTTCTAGGCTGGCTGCAGCAACTCGTATGAATTTGCAAACACTGCAGAAAAGTATTTCTAACACATTTAGTTATCACATCACGCACTAGAAAATTACTTATATCTATGCATTTGAAATATTTTCAGTGGCAAATTACTAGGTTGGGAAATATCATGGCATTTTAGACAAAAAGTCTGCATCACTGCTATCAACGTTTTACAATGTGATTAAGTTTTTTTGTGATAAGCAGTAGTTTGCCTTTCTTCTGTTTGAGAAAATAGTTTAAAATCTTCAGGACTGTGCTAGCACAAGCTCTATTTACAATATGTTTTTTAGAAGAGAATTCTTCAATTAGATGATTAATAGCTATGATCACTATTCACCTGAAGAAACATTGCTCTTGACTACACTTTAAGCATGATCTAATCATAGCTTGTGACTAGGCCTTTCCCCTCATCAAATACAATTCATGATGTTTACTCAAGTGTATTCTGACATGTAGGAAAAGTCACAGAATGCCCCAAGGTAGATAAAAAAGTCAAGCTGTTGCTGTCCTGAAAATGGCCCTCTTGGGCAACCCGATGTTTCTTGAGGTATAACATGTCTTATTTGTGAGTGAGCAGTAACTTCATTCTGCCTTGGTACTTTTCCATGTGCGATTGCTTTATATTAGCTAGAAAAACTGAATTTGACTTCACAAGGGAAAGCACAAGTGTTACATCTTCCGAAGAAATTAACATTAAGTGCCAGTTCAAGAATAGTCTAATAGAGACACAGGAATGGTAGTCTACCACAGACTCACTCAGAGCTCCAATGCATTGTGACATGTTACCTTAGACAAATACATAGTCTTCATATTTATTGCAAACTAATAAAATCTACCCTCACAGGTTTTATTTTTGTGCTTTCTTTTACTTTATTTATTTATATTGTGTGTGTGTGTGCAAGCATGTGCACACGTGTGTGCCACTTGTGGAGGTCAGAGTACATCTTTCAGGAGCTACTGCTCTCCTTTTGTCATGCGTGCTCCGAGGACCAAGCTCAGGTAGTCAGGACTGGGGGTAAATGCTCTGTTCTCTGAGCCGTCTCACCCAGCCCTGCATTTTGCTTTTTAAAATTAATTTTTGAAAATAGTATTTAATAGTTTTTAATTTAGCCATTGGCTTCTGGGGGAAGCCAAAGAATCTGCATAGATTAACTCCAACTAATATATATTATATTGCCAAGAATTCATGGTTGGGAAGGGCCTTAGTCACTATTCTATTGCTGTGAAGAAACACCATGACCACAACGACTCTTATAAATGAAAGCATTTAATTGGGAATTTGCTTACAGTTTCAAATATTCATTCCATTATCATTATGGTGGGGAGCATGGGGGTAGGGAGCATGTTTGCAGGTATGGTAGACATGGTGCTGGAGAGCTATACCATGCTCTATAGGCAGAGAGAGAGAGAGGGAGGGAGGGAGAGAGAGAGAGAGAGAGAGAGAGAGAGAGAGAGAGAGAGAGAGTATAAATGAACATTTCTTGTTGTGACTGCCTTAAGTAAGTGACTCAGAGGCTGAATATGAATTGTAAATGTCTGACTGATAGCTCTTTTTTAAAAAAATATTTTTATTTAAATTAAAAACAATCTTATTTTACATACTAATCCCAGTTCTCTCTCCCTCCCATGCCCTCCTACTGCCCCCTCCATGCTCTCCAGCCACTTCTCAGGGAGAGTGAGGCCTTTCATGGGGGATCATCAAAGTCTGTCACATCATTTGGAGGAGGGCCTCTGTGTATCTAGACTGAGAGAGTATCTCTCCATCGGGCCATAGGCTCCCAAAGTCCATTTGTGCACTAGGAATAAAGACTGGTTCCACCACCAGAGGTCCCACAGACTGCCAAGGCCTCCTAACTGACACACACATTCAGGGGTCCTGGTTTGATCCTATGCTGGTTTCCCAGCTGTCTGTCTGGGGTCCATGAGCTCCCACTTGCTCAGGTTAGCTGTTTCTGTGGAACTAGCTCTTATAAGTTAAACCAACCCATTTCTATTAATCTATATACTGCCATGTGGCTCATGGCTTTACCGGTCCATCATCATGTCTTGCGGTCTTGCTTTCTGGGCAGTTGGCTGGTGTCTTTTGACTCCACCCTTTTCCCCATCATTCTCATTTTTGGCTTTGCTGTCTAAGGTCTCACTTCCTGCCCAGCTACTGGCCAGTCATCTTTTTGTTAGCCAATGAGAGTAATACATACTCATTGTGTAGGAAAGTGTTGTTCTACAGAAACTGGGCCTGGCATGAGCTTTTGAAACTTCAGAGTACACCTGTAGTGACACACATAAGCCTATGGAGACCATTCTTATTTAAACAACCACAGGGAGTGTAAAGGTCCCAGAGATAAGCCTATTACTATTGTTGTACTAATGGACATAGCATCCAACTGCCTTCTGAATTTGAATCTCTCTACCCATAGATGAGTGTAGCTCTCTTACCTCATCAGAGAAGTTTCTTCATACAGTGGGTGATGGTTAACTCAGGAATTCACAGCTTACCAAAAGACATAGAGTAAATGTCAGTGGCATGTTTAGCCGCAAGTGGGGGATCTGTATCTGGAACCTCTGTAGAAGAGGAGACAGAAAGATGGAAGGAACCAGAGGTCAGGGAGGACTGTGGGGAACCATCTTTTGAACACGACACAACTGCTACACTAATGAACTCACAGCAGCTGTGGTTAACTCTACATGCTACATACATCATGCTAGTCAACATTCTAGTGTGAACCAGGGAGGGGATCACCAATGTCCTCTCTAGCTGAGGAGCTATTGTTGGTTTTTGAAGGTTTCTGGAGGAGAGAGAGTTGGTTTTCTTATGGGTAAGGCTCCTAGTAGGTCAGCCATGCCCTTATGAGTTGGCAGTAGACAGTTTCATATCCAGAAGCACAACTTGAACAGGATGGCTAATAAGAAGAAAAGAACATATGAAGTTGAGAGGGGTTGGAAAAGTCCAGATAGGTCTGGGAGAAGTTGTGGGAGGAGAAGGGGCTAAATATGATCAATGTTCATTGTATCAAATTTTCAAATAATAAAATATTATATTAAAGTAGTATTGTCTCTCTGTCTTCCTCTCTGTGTTTGTCTCTCTTATTTATCGATTCTGAAATAGCGTCTTGTTCAGAGAGTTCAACTCACTCCTATTGTCTCTAAGACATTAGTTTAAGGACTTCAGGATGCCCTGGCTTTGGTAGTGAATGGCTGCTTTCTAAATAACAATAGATGGGTTTAATCTCACCCTGAAACTAGGAGCAGCTATGAAGTGCTTGAAGGCCAAGTAGAATGTGCAGCTAGGCAGAGTCTTTAGGATTAAAGGAAGTAATTGCTATTTGCCCTTTATACATGATAATAGAAGTCCTCTGCCATTGCCCCCACCTTTGGCTGGTTAATTAAGGTGATGCATGAATAAAATGAGGCACATTCAGTATGAATTGAAATTGCCCTCCTGACAGCTACTCTGTGTTTCTGACTCTTAGTTCTTTTAGCTAGGCTTTCCACCATCCACACTCCCCCACTCAGGAATGGACCTGGGGCTGCTCAGCTGGTCCCGACCACAGCCCCACAAACACCAGTCCATGACATAATGTAACTGAGGCTAGCTTTGGACTCTATTGCTTTGGCTTCCACCTCTCAAGTGCTGGGGTTACAGGTGTGCACAACCATTCATAGATTAAAAGTTTAAGTGGGCATATGAAATAGTGGGTTTTGCTGTCTTTACGTAAAATAAATCACTGTATTTTGCACATGCACCACTCATTGGCACCTATCTCCCTCCTGTTCATTCCCTTCTCTCCCCAGATATCCGTCGCATTTTCATCACACACACACACGCACACACACACACACACACGCACACACGCACACACGCACGCACACCTCTAGATCTGTATATGAAAGAAAACATGTATTTGTCTTCTCCCTCCAGCCTACATTTAGTCTTTTACTAAAATAATACCCCTCCTACAGTTGTGTCCTATGTATTCCTATCTGCTTATCTGTCTAGCTATCTATAATGTCTCACTTCCCCATATGGGAAAACATGTAATTTTTCTCTTTGAGTCAGACTTATTTTTTGCTAAATATGATCTCAAGTTCCATCCATTTCCCTATAATGTCACAATTCTGTTCATATTTATGGCTGAATATAACTCCATTGCAAATATACACCACATCTTATTTATTCATTCATACCTGATGAGTAGCTAGGCTTATTTCAAAGGGTTATTTCCATACTTAGATGAGATAAACTCCTCACAACATCTTGCCTGGCAAATAGTGAAAATTCCATAGTTACTACTTTCTGTTTTTCTTTGGTGTGACTTTCTGATGACTGATTTTTTATTTTCTCCATCGCATGAAACTTTTCCCTAATTTTTTTTGTTACCCTTTTCTTGTTATGCAAGAGTATACAAGAATATTACAAGGTATGGCCTGGTGGTGGCCCTGCACTCTACTAGGAAGCAGGCTGAGCAAGCCACGTGGAGCAGGCTCTTAAGCAGCACCTTACCGTGGCCTCTGCACCAGCTTCTGCCTCCAGCTTTCTGCCCTGTTTAAGTCCCTTCCTGACTTCCTTTGATGATGAACAGGGATCTGGAAGTGTAAGCCAGATAAACCCTTTCCTCCCAAAGTTGGTCTGGTCATGGTGTTTTATCACAGCAATAGTAACTCTAACTAGCGCAGATACTGTTAGCTTTCTCTCTATAATGCTAGATGCCTCTGTTTGATTCCGTATTGTCCTTGATAAGTTTAAGTGTCCCGGATCAAACATCTAGGCTCTGTATCAGTTTACCTGCTTGTCCATTTCAAATTACTACTCATGTGCAGTAGGCCTTTTACTTATTAAGTCGGTATTTGTTGGATAGCTGTTGTTATTGTAGGCGTTAAAGATGTGTTCAATCGGAAAACCAGAGAATCTCACCTTTACGTGTTTACGTTCTGAAAACAGACTCCTCAAGAATGCTTGACCTATATAATAACGAAAACAAATGAATTATCTACTGTGGTGATGATAAGAGCCATGAAAAAGCACATGTGGCAGATGTGTACTGTTGTACAACAAATACACCTGAAGCAGTATAGAATTACGGAACAATTTGCATTCATGGTTTCTCAGTTTTCATGAGACAGGTTACAGCACAGGCTGCACTACGTAAAGTCACAGCAAGCTCCATTTCTAGTGCACTGATGTTGGGACAGATGCAGTAAGACAGACAGCTTCATAAGAAGATGATGAGCTAAGGGCTACATGAGCCAAAACTTTAAAGTTGTTTATACAACAGGATTGGGTTTTCTGGTACTGATAACATTTTTCGCCTGTTACATTTTATAAAAAAAATGTTTGTTTAAATTTTAAATATTAAAAAAAATGTTTGTTTAAGCATTATATATAGAAAAAATAAAATATCTCTTAAATATGACAATTGCATTTATTGTGACATGCTGAATTAATGTATTTTAATAGTCTTTAAAAGAATACTTAGAAAGAATTCATAATGGCTAAAGGCTTGAATGCTAAAGTTAAAAAGAATTTTGTGAAACTATATTTACCCTATAGACATATTAATGTCAGGTCCTTATGTATCTTAAAGAATATCATGGAATATTTAAAAATTCTGTCTTTGATTATATCTGAGTAGGCATGTTGTTTGTTTGTTTTTTTCCTGTCTCTTTATAACATCATCCATCCCTCTGGAACTTGTAAACAGCAATGCCATTTTCATATATTCTTCAGATAGGAGCACTGAAGTAATTGAAAATAATATACAGAAGTAAGAAGGTAATTCTCTCATGAAAGAGAACTCAGGAGGGGCAGGGGATAGAATGGTCTGAGGATGATCTTCAGGACTGTTAAAGGGGTCATTTACTGTGTCCTAATGTCCCTGTCTACACGGAAAGACTGAAGTGAGTGTACCAATCCTCACTGGTGTCTGTCTGGTCTCCATTATTCTCCCCATGGGTAGCTAGGGGAAAGGGGAGAAAAATGACCTATTCTCTGGTTGAATTTTGGAGAATAAGCTGGTAATTCACAGCCCAAGCACTCTATCTTTCCTTTGTGAGTGGGCTGTTTTCAGGGAATATCTGTTAGTTTGTTCTCTTTTAGAGTTAGTTGCCCCCGAGTGACGTTTTCCCCATTTACTGTTCATTGTGAGTCAGTGGGTTAGTCTTTTTCGTTTGGGGATTAAGTATAAAGAATCTGACCGTCTCAGAAGGTAAGCTCTCTCATCAAATCACTTTTTTGTTAGTAATAATACCAGTAATTTGGTATCCCTTTGCTGACTTCTAGTCTCAGTTTTGATTGATTCAAATACTAAGTGGGGAGAACCCTTACTTCCATTCTCGCCAATGATCTTAGGTACGCAACTGAGTCAGTCTTTCTTAATGAGTCTATTTCCAGCTCCTGAATTGGTAAATGCCCTTATGGCTAGTATGGAGTCTTAGATGCTTAAGATAATTTCTGTTTTCTATCCTTCAGGTAGGACCACAGTTGCACTCATCTCTGACACAAATGTGGATACAGGTTCGGAAACAGGTTGCTCTCGGTTTCAGATAAGAAATGCCAAACGGGAAACAAATCCAAGGACGTGAAGATGGGGCAGTAATAAAGCAGCGGGGATGACTGTAGGGGCCGGAGGAAGCCCTCGAGATGAGCGAAGCCCTGAGTGACTGAGTGTCGTTGACATGGGCACAGGCATCTCAAGGACTCCAAGGCTTTGAACTCACCGGAAATTGGCAAAGCCATTACCCGTATAGGCCGGGCTCAAGAAGAATGGCAAAGCTTTCGTCTGGAGTCCAGGTATGAGTATTTGTGGATGATTGTAACAGTGTGTGCAAAGACTAGCGACTTTATCTTCTGCCTCTAGGATGTTTACCATCTGAGAGACTCACCTATAGAGCTCTCCTACCAGGGTTAGCTGACCCCTCCCTCTGTTCTGTATCCCATAAGCACACTGAGGTTCTGGGTTGCAGAGATAACGGATTGACACGTGATTCCTGCTTCACTCTATGCATATCCGTGTGCCTGCCCTTTATCAGCTCTTAGTCAGGTAGCAAGATTCATGAGATGATACTACAGAAACAGAAGCTTCTGCATCAACTTATAATAAATGTCTTCCTGATACGCTGTTTTTTTTTTTTTTGGAAGCAGGATAAGATTAATACACAGGTGATGTCAGTGCAATAAGCCAAAAGCAAACTGTAACTGCTATGCAAGTATAGGGCAGTATAAAGAGAACATATACAGTACAATAAAAACCGTAATAGCCCAATTAAATAATTATTGTTTGTAATAAAATGTTATTAAAAGTAATATTTGTAAGTATTCTATGAATTGGTAACTATTATTGGTAGCTGGAAAAACACTGATGGTGCTAAGATTAGTGAGGAATGGAGGAGAATTTCAAAACACAAAAAGATGAGATCTGTTTGTTTCCATAGAACTGTATTTTTATACTATTTCATATTTCTAGCTGCTTAACTACTTTCTCTGCTTAGCTCCATAAAGAATGCGTGGCCACAGGGACAGATCCTCTCCTTATAGGTGGGCAGAGATCTGGAGGAGGTAGAGACAAATTAAGGAGTCTTTCTGTAACTAAGAAATGAAGATGTGTCCATGATCTTTACACTTTGATTAGATGTCAATGCTGTATCCCAAATTCAAATTGAAGAGAGGTGTCACCAATGTAAGTTCAGGATGACACCAAGAACACTTAGCTGTCACAAGGCTTTACAAAGCACTGTGCCAGAGATGAGGGTGTGGCCATCACTGTTCAAGTTTCTGAAACCTGTATAAATAGTTTTTCTTTTGGTACAAAAGAATCACAGTAACTAACTTTACTGAAATGATGTGATATAACAATTATACAGATATCATAAAAATATGATATATTAATTTTTTAAAGTAATGAGTTTTAAATGTAAATTTCACTTTTGTACGTTTTAAAGCATTATTCCATTAAATTGCATACAAAGAGATTTTCTGCTGGCATTTTCACGATGTTTAACACTCTCCACAGTCCGTTCTTCTTCCCCCAAGTCCCTGCTCTTTCGACTTTATTGCCACATGTTTTATATTACCCTCCACATACCCTTCCCTAAAGCCTCTTTGCACACATCTTGGGAGACCCTTTCTAGTTTCACGACCTCTGCCTACACTAAGCCTCACATAAACCCATATGTAATAATGAAAACTAGGACCTGCGCCTTAGAGAGAACATACAGCAATGGACATAGGTGAGCAGGCATCTCTGCAGCAGGATGTAGATGCGCCATATAGCAGTCCTGTTTTTATTGTGGTGTTCAGAGTGTGTGCTGCTCACACAAGCAAGCAAGTCAGAAGCCCAAAGAGCGCTTGATGGGGAAGAAACAATGACCTTGACCTCTGCCTCCCATTACCCGTCATCTCCACTTCTTGAATAAGCTTCTGATCTGAACTCCTTCCTTCTTAGTCTATTTTTAGAGTGAAGTAGGAGTGATCTTATTTATAACATGAAAAATTGTACAGTTTTGCTCCCATATAAAACTGTAATAACTTGCCACTGGGGGCAGAAAACATAACCCTTGGTGCTGCCTGAAAAGAAGTCTCTGAATATTACAGCCTGCATTTATCCAGACAGAATATTTTTTTCTGAGATGCCTGAGTTTTACATTCACACTTTTGGATATAAAAACGCAGCTATTGAAATTCCTGGTGAAAAATATTTTTTATTGTGATTCTGCAAGTGTCCAGACGACATTCCCTCTTTACCGCAGAAAATGGTTTGTATTTCTTTTTAACAGTGCAGCTTTATTTTCTAGCAGAACTACCTGTTTGGAAAACCATTTATCTCCAAATAGGCATGGAACTATCTGCTAATGACAGATCAGCTAATGGGGATTTGGAGGGGAGTCAGAGTATTTATGTGTACATGTTTACCCACTCCATCTATAGTAGACTCTAAATATCAACACTCTCCAATGTGACATAAAATCACAACAAATTTCCTATTCTTACATGGATTTTAATTTCAGATAAAGTACGATCAGAAAGCAAAAATATCAGATCCAAAATGCCCATAGAAAGTTACTTCTAAAATGAAGCAATACCAAAAGAATATACTAAGGAATGCTCTGGAAACCTTACACTCAATGGCTGCAAAAAGTCAAAAACCAAAACCAAAATCAAAACAAACCGCCACCAAGAAAAAGCACCAACAGCACTGGCAGCAGCAGCAGCAGCAGCAGCAGAAGCATCACCACTGGACCACAGCATCCACCACAGCAATACACAGTACCACAGCACCAGCACAGCAACACCACACAAACACCACACCACCCCCACCAAAACAGGAAGCACTTAGCTAATATTTGGGAAGCTATTCATGGCTTAAAGTGAGCTTTTGTAATTTATATGCAAAATATAGCAAGGAACCTGGGTTCCATTTATTGAAATATTAATATGTTAGATTAGGGGGCAGGATCTGATTATCTATTGCCTGATAGGATCTCAGATGTCCGGGCTCTCATGTATTAGAGTGATGTCAAGCTGCTTTGGGTCAGCACACAAGTTTTCAAGGAACTTTTGTCTTCTTGAGACCGCCGAACAGTTCTTCAGCTTGGTGCCTGCATACCAGTTGCTGGCTCTGAACTTCTGGAGGGGATTTGCTTGTTCTCTTAACAAACAGTTCTGCTACTTTGAGCCAGCTGCTTCACCAGAGAAACCTTGAACATCCCCAGAAGGGCTTGGGAGTATTTCTAAAGGTGTAAGTAACTCAAAGGCACCTCTTTTATGAAGATGCCTCCAAACTCGAACCAGTCCTGCTAAGAAATGCCAGGGGACCTTATCCGATGAACTAAAGCATTCAGAACAGATCATTTCAGGTTTTTTTTTTGAAACTTGATTTGGGGAGGGTAAGAGGAGCCAGAAACCAATGTGATAATTACTACATGGAAAATGAAGTATGATGGTGTGTATTGACCATGAAAACACCGTAGGACAGTTCTACTGTCTAACCTTGATTCCCAGAAACATCTATCTGCTATGATTTTATTTTATCTCCTTAGGCAATTAGAACTAACACCAGCCAGACAAACGTTGGTATTAAGGATGTCAGAAAGAACAATGCCTATGTAAGTTTAGTCCATAATAAGATTTATCTCTGTGGTCACATTTGGAAATGTACATAATTATACAAACCCAATAAAGATGGAGACAACAAGTGCTGATAGAACTCACAAATTCTAGTTTTAACTTTCTAGATGGGATCATTTCTTCTCCTTCTTTTATGCACTTCTTTTGTCTTTCACAGACTGTATCTCTCCATCCCATTCATTTCCCATCCCTTCGTATCTGCCCTCTGCCCTTGCAGCTCCTGCACCCCCAAAAAATAAGTAAAATTTTAGAGAAAAAAGAAAGGAAAAATAGGAAAAAATACCAATTTTACCATGGAAGCTGTAGCGTGGCACAGTGAGTCAGGCAGTAAACTCTTTTATCCAGATAGCTTTACGGGCAGCGTCCATGGCAGAGCCATTGGTCAGGCAGTAAACTCTTTTATCCAGATAGCTTTACGGGCAGCGTCCATGGCAGAGCCATTGGTCTGGTTCGAGGCCTCGGGTTCCGGCTACGCTTATGGATGCTGTGCCCTCACTGGGACTCCTCTTGATTATCCTGCTGTTGCCCTGTGTTGTGAAGACCCTGTGGCTTTGAGTCTGTAGGATTGGTCCCTTGTGCGCCGCAGCAGATTAAAGGTAGGGTGGATGTTGTGGTGGGCCAACACGTAACCCTGGTTCTGTTCACAGGGTTGGCCAGCCCGACCGCTTTCCCTTATCCTCATCACCACTTGAGCTCTCCTGCATTGAGTTCACCCCATGGGGCTGTGAGCCAGGGGCAGGGCCAGTTCTCCTGCTTTCAAGTCCTCAGGGCCACTCTCCCCAAGTGCTGCAGCTAATGCGGGCCAGGGCCAGCTCTCCTCTGCTCTTCCAACCTCAGGGCCACCTCTCCTACCAGCCTCAGGTGTTAATGGGCTAGGGTGGAGTGGGGTGGGGACGTCATCTCTTTTCTGCACATGCCTTCCTACACATGATAGATGAGTAATGGAGATAGTTCTCCCATGCTCACAGATATGAGGCTGGCTCACCCACACCTCTGTGAATGAGATTGACTGTTACCCTGCCAACGTTAAGTGCAGGGCCTGCTCTCCCAAGCGGTACTGGTGGAGGCAGGCAGAGGGCATCTGTCTTCCTCCCATGCCACCACACGGCAGGTGGGTAAGGGGGACAGCTCTCTCATGCTCGCAGCATCAGGACCGGTTCACCACACCTTTGCCAATGGGGTTGGTTCCATTCTGCTGCTCATGTGAGGTGCAGAGCCTGCTCTCCCGAGTGGGGGACAGGGACAGTTCTTCTGTCCTTAGGATCTCAGGGACAGCTGACCCCCACCTAGCTGGGATAATTTATTTATTTATTTATTTAAATTAGAAACAAGCTTGCTTCACACATCAATCCCAGCTCCCTCTCCCTCCTCTCCTCCCCCGCCCCTAACCTCCCCAACCACACTCTCCAGGGAGGGTGAGGTACTTCATGGGGATTTCAAAAGTCTGTCATATCATCCAGGGCAGGACCTAGGCCCTCCCCCATGTGCCCAGGTTGAGACAGGATCCCTCCATGTGGAATGGGCTCCCAAAATCCATTCGGATGCCAGGGATACATACTGATCTAGTACCCAAGGCTGCAAAGATTGCCGAGGCCTCCTCACTGACACCCACGTTCAGGGTGTCTGGATCAGACCTGTGCTAGCCTCTCAGCCGTCAGTCTGGGGTCCATGAGCTCCCCCTTGTTCAGGTCAGCTGTTTCTGTGCATTTCACACGCCCATCTCATTATCAGGGAAGGGTATTTAAGGTAGCCTCTCCACTATTGCTTAGATTGCCAGTTGGTGACATCCTTGTAAATCTCCAGAAATCTCATTAGTGCCAGATCTCTCCTCAAACCTATGATGACTCCCTCTATTAAGCTATCTCTCATCCTGCTCTCCTCTATTCTTCCTTCGACTCAACCATCCTCCTCCCCCATGTCCTCTTCTCCTCTTCTTTTCTCCCCCTCACTTTTCCCCAGCTCCCTCTCCCCTCCCCACATGCTCCCAGTAGACTCAGGAGATCCTGGCCCATTCCCCTTCTCTGGGGTATCATGCATATCTCTCTTAGGGTACTCCCTGTTTCCAAGACTCTCTGGCGGTGGGTTTGTAGGCTGGCACTCCCCTACTTCATGCATAAAATCCATACAAGACCATGTTTGCCTTATTGTGACTGGGTTACCTCACTCAGGATGGTTTCTTCTAGTGCCATCCATTTGCCTTCAAATTTCAAGATAGCATTTTTTTTAACTCTGAGTAGTAAGTACTCCATTGTGTAAATGTACCATATTTTCTCTATCCACTGTTCAGTTGAGGGGCATACAGGTTGCTTCCAGGTTCTGGCTATACAAATGAAGCTACTATGAACACAGTGGAACAGATGTCCTTGTTGTATGAATGTGCATTCTTTTGGTATATGCCTAAGAGTGGAATTGCTGGATCTTGTGGTATACTGGTTCCACATTTTCCTGAGGAATCTCCATACTGATTTCCAAGGTGGTTGTACGACTTGGCACTCCCACCAGTAGTGGAGGAGTGTTCCCCTTTCTCCACATCCTCTTAAGCATAAACTGTCCTTGGTGTTTTTTATTTTAGACATTGTGACAAGAGTGAGATGGTATCTCAGAGTTGTTTTGATTTGCATTTCCCTAATTGCTAAGGAGGTTGAGCGCTTTCTTAAGTGCCTCTTAGCCATTTTAGACTCCTCTATTGAGAATTCTTTTTTTTTTTTTATTTAGCTCTGTAGCCCAATTTTTAATTGGATTCTTTGGTGTTTTGGAGACTTGCTTATTGAGTTCTTTGTAAATTTTGGAGATCACCCTTCTGTCAGATGTGGGGTTAGTGAATATCTTTTCTCATTCTGTGAGTTGCCTTTTTGTCATGTTGACTGTGTCCTTTGCCTTACAGAAGCTCTTCAGTTTCAGGAGGTCCCATTTATTAATTGTTAATCTCAGTGTCTGTGCTACTGGTGTTATGTTCAGGAAGCGATCTCCTGTACCAATTCATTCAAAGGTAATTCCCACTTTCTCTTCTAAGAGGTTCAGTGTGGCTGGATTTATGTTGAGGTGTTTGATCCATTTGGACTTTAGTTTTGTGCATGGGGATAGACATGGATCTATCTGCAGTCTTGTACATGCTAGCATCCAGTTATGCCAGCACCATTTGTTGAAGACGCTTTCTCTTTTCCATTGTATAATTTTAGCTACTTTGCCAAAAATCAAGTGTTTCTAGGTGTGTGGGTTAATATTAGGATTTTCAATTTGATTTCATTGGTCTACATGTCTATTTTTCTGCCAATACCAAGCTGTTTTCAGGACTATAGCTCTATAATAGAGCTTGAAGTTGGGGATGGTGATGCCTCCAGAAGTTTCTTTATTGTACAGGGTTGTTTTGGCTATCCTGGGTCTGTTGTTTTTCCATATAAATTTGGTTATTGTTCTTTCAAGGTCTGTAAAGAATTGTGCCAGTATTTTGATAGGGATTGCATTGAATCTGTAGATTGCTTTTGGCAAGATTGCCATTTTTACTATGTTGATTCTACCTATCCAAGAGCATTTGAGATCTTTCCTTTTTCTGGTATCTTCTTTAATTTCTTTCTTTAAAGACTCAAAGTTCTTGCTATATAGGTCTTTAACTTGTTTGGTTAGTGTTACCCCAAGGTATTTTATGTTGTTTGTGGCAATTGTAAAGGGTGATGTTTCTCTGATTTCTTTCCCAGTCCATTTATCTTCTGTATGTAATGGGGCTACTGATTTTCTTGAGTTAATCTTGTATCCTTCCACATTGCTGAAGGTGTTTATCAGCTGTTGGAGTTCCCGTGTAAAGTTTTTCAGGTCACTTAAGTAAACTATCCTGTCATCTGCAAATAGTGATAGTTTGACTTCTTCCTTTTCAATTGTATTCTCTTGATCTCCTTTTGTTGTCTTATTGCTTTAGGTAGACCTTCAAGAATAAATTTGAAGTCATATGGAGAGAGTGGACAGCGTTGTCTTGTTGCCTGATTTTAGAGGAATTGCATTGCATTTCTCTCCATTTAGTTTGATGTTGGCTGTTGGTTTATTGTATATTGCTTTTATTATGTTCAGGTGTGTTGTTATCCCTGATCTCTCCAGGACCTTTATCATGAAGGGATGTTGGATTTTGTCAAAGGTTTTTTTTCAGCATCAAGTGAGATGATCATGTGGTTTTTCTTTTGCAGGTTGTTTATATGGTGGGTTACATTGATAGATTTTTTTTTATGTTGAACCATACCTGCATCCCTGGGAAGAAGCTTACTTGATCCTGGTGAATGATTTTTCTGATGTGTTCTTGGATTCAATTTTTCTAGTATTTTATTGAGTATTTTTGCATTAGTGTTCATGAGGGATATTGGTCTGTAGTTTTCTTTCTTATTTGTGTCTTTGTGTGGATTGGGTCCCAAGGTCGTTGTAGCCTCGTAAAAAGAATTTGGCAGTGAACCTTCTGCTTCCATTGTGTGGAACTCTTTGAGGAGTATTGAAATCCCCTCTTCTTTGAATTCTGGGCCTGGGCTTTTTATTGGTTGAGACATTTGATGACTACTCCTATTTCATTAGGTGACATAGGTTTGTTTAAATTGCTTATCTGCTCTTGATTTAATTTTGGTAAGTGACATCTATCCAGAAAATTGTCCATTTCCTTCAAGTTTTCGAATTTTGTGGAGTACAGGTTTTCAAACTATGACCTGAAGATTCTCTGGGTTTCCTCAGTGTCTGTTGTTATGTCCCGGTTTTCTTTTCTGGTATTGTTAATTTGCATGTTCTCTCTCTGTCTTTTGGTTAGTTTGGATGAAGGTTTGTCTATCTTGTGGATTTTCTGGAAACATCAAATCTTTGTTACATTGATTGTGTTTATTGTTTTCTTTGTTTCAACTTTGTTGATTTCAGCACTCAATTTGATTATTTCCTGGAGTCTACTCTGGGGGTGAGTTTGCTTCTTTTTGTTCTAGAGTTTTCAGTTGTGCTGTTAATTTTCTAGTGTGACTTATTCTCCAGTTTCTTCATATGAGCACTTAGTGCTATGAACTTATCTTTTAGTATTGCTTTCAAAGTGTTCCATAAGTTTGGGTATGTTGTGTCTTTATTGTCATTGAATTCTAGGAAGTCTTTAATTTCTTTTTTATTTCTTCCTTGACCCAGGAATGGTGTAATTGTGTGTTGTTCAATTTCCATAAGTTTGTAAGTTTTCTGCAGTTTGTGTTGTTGTTGAATTCTAACTTTAAAGCCAGGTGGTTTGATAAGATACAGGGATTTATTTCAATTATTTTGTACCTGTTAAGATTTTCTATGTTGCCAAGCATGTGGTCAATTTTAGAGAAGGTCCCATGTGACTCTGAGAAGAAGGTATATTTATGGTGTTTGGATGGATTATTCTATAGATGTCTGTTAAATCCAAGTGGGTCATAACTTCTGTTAGTTCCTTTGTTTCTTTAATTTTCTTTCTGGTGGTCCTATCTAGTGGTGAGAGTCAGTTGTATAAGTCTCCTACTATATATATGTGAGATTTTATGTGTGATTTGAGTTTTAGCAATGCTTCTTTTATGAACATGGATGACTTTGTATTAGGGGCATAGATGTTCAGAACTCAGACTTCTTTCTTATGGATTTTTTCCTGTGATGAATATTAAATGACCTTCTTCATCTCTTTTCATTGATTTTAGTTTCAAATCTAATTTGTTCAATACTAAGATAGCTAAACCAGCTTGTTTCTTGGGTCCATTTGATTGGAAAATCTTTTCCCAACCCTTAACTCTGAGGTAATGTCTATATTTGAAATTGAGGTGTGTTTCTTGTAAGCAGCAGAAGGATGGACTCTGTCTTCAAATCCATTCTGTTAGTCTGTGTCTTTTCATGGGTGAATTAACACCATTAATACTGAGTGATATTAATGACCATTGATTGATAGCTCATTCTCATTTGTTTTGGAATGGTTGGTGGTGGTGGAATTGTATGTGGATTTCCACCACTTTCTCTTTTGCCTGTTGGTAAAGTGGGATTATTTATTGCCTATGTTTTTCTGGTTGTAGTTAACTTCCTTAGGTTGGAGTTTTCCTTCCAGAACTTTCTGTAAGGCTGGATTAGTGGATATGTATTGTTTAAATCTGGTTCTGTCATGGAATATCTTGTTTTCTCCATCTATAGTGATTGAAAACTTTGCTGGGTATAACAGTCTGGACTGGCATCTGTGGTCTCTTAGTGTTGGTGGAATATCTGTCCAGGACCTTCTGAATTTCAGAGTTTCCATGGAGAAGTCAAAGGTAATTTTTTTGTGGGGGGAGCTTTCTTATAACATTTTTAAAATTAGAAACAAGCTTGCTTCACATGTCAATCCCCTTTCTCCGGTAAGAGAAAATACTTAGATTTACAATTATGGGGTAAATATTTAAGTCAGAGATAGCCAGTAAGAAAACAAGCAAACAGCCAACAGCTTCATAATTAATGTAGCTTCCTGTGTGTTCATTTGGGACTGATGCGTCTCTGGAACCAGGCTGGTGGGAAGACTTCACTCAACAGTCCCCAGGCCAGGAGATCTCAAAAATGAGGGATCATTTTTACCATCTTTGGAATGAGAAGTATAAATGGGGCTAAAAGAACACAAAACTCATTAGTTTTTCTGTGTTTATTGCCTCTACATTGTTAGTAAATTATTTCTTTTTTAAATTAATTTTTTATTTAGATTAAAAACAATCTTATTTTGTATACCAATCCCAGTTCCCTTTCCCTCCTGTCCTTTCCTTCCTCCTACCAAACACCCTTCCCATCCACTCCTCAGGGAGGGTGAAGCCTCCCATAGGAGAATCATCAAGTCTTCATAACACCCCCACACACACTCTCTCTCTCTCTCTCCCTCTCTCTCTCTCTCTCTTTCTCTCTCTCTCTCTCTCTCACACACACAGCATGCATATGAGAATACCCTCAATTAATATATTAATATACAGGATCTCGAAGTTTACTGTGTGTTACCTTCTATTCATAATAACAAGCTCATAATACAGATACTAACAACATTCATACTTTGTAGATGAGGAAACTGAATTTATGACTCTTGTGTATCTTCTCTCAGAGCATGCACCAACACATCAATCAAATGGACAGAATATCAAATCAGGTCTGTCTGTTTTTAAAAACCTGAGATTCCAATCCCAAGAATTATATACTCAAAGTCTTAACATAAAAGTAAATGGAACTACTCCTAGGATAGTGGCAAATATATTTAAACACTCACATATAAACATCATAACTACAACTTTCACATGTAATATAATCTGAATGTTCAGTTGTGTAAGGAAACATTTTTTTCCTTTTGGTTTAAGTAGCAAGAAATTTAAATCCTCATGCAGCTTTGCCGTTCAGAAATTCATTTGGTTCACTGCTTGGGCTCAAGCACTCTGGTGTTACAGTCTGAAGTGTGGCTCCTATGCTGTTCCATGGAAATGGAACACTCACTTCAGCTTTTCCGCTGAGAAGTCTCACATTATTGCTAGCAGCATTGCATGAGGTCCAGCCGACCTAGTAGATATGAGGCACAGAAATCTTTTCTGGGAAGATTCTACATTGCTTACTCATTTATTTCTCTTATATTAAATACCCTTGAAGTGTGATATCTTCCTAGATGTTGAGAAAAAAATGCAATCACTAGACAAATTTTCTGCTCTCGCCTAGAGTCTAGTCTATCTTAATGTGCATTGAAGTGATATAAGGAGTCATAATAATAATACAGAAGTCTTCCTCTTTTAGAATATTTTTAAAATTTCATATGTAAATGATTATTATCATGGTCCCCTGATATTCAAGAGGATTGATTGTAGATCATACAATGAATTCCAGAATTGATGGATGATACTCAAGATATTTGAGTTCAGTGTCTGATCAGCCTCTCATCTGTAATGCTTTAACCATTGGATGTTACACTACCTACTACCCATGATTGACATGCAAATAGTTATATTATGTATGGAATAATTACACAAAAAATCTGTTCACATTTGGTGCACAGTTGTAACCCATAGATTTGATCCGAGATTACTCAATATACAGATGTACAGTGCCTGGATGTCTACGGCTGACTATGTTTTCTTTTTCATAGCTTTCACATCTAATGACTCTTGGCTTACAGCTCTGTTCTTCTTTTAACGTTGCAATTTCAAAATAATTCAAGTACCTTACTTTGCACATTTTGGAACCTGAAAGAGCATGTGTGAATTCTCCTTACCCAGTATGCTGCAGCAATCTATTCAGAGTTTCATAGGCACAGCAGAGCATCATCTGTTACCAAGAGGGAGCAATGTTTCCTGATATCTTGTTCTCCCCAACTGTGAATAAATGTCCCTTTACTAACTCCCAACTTGAAAAAAATGTCTAGGAGTTTTTTTTTTGTTGTTGTTTTGTTTTGAAATCCCTGTCTATTGCCCCAAATAAGGAAAAAGTGATCATGCCTTTGATCTTGTATGTATCTAAGCCATTACTCAGTTCATTAAATTATTAGTTAACTAAGCACAATGATGGCTTTGAAGATGAAAAGATGCTATTCTCAACTCAAAAGTACTCTGTGGGCTGAATAGCAAAGAAGCCCAGGTGTCCTGGTGACAGAAAAACAAAGGCAATTACAACTCTCATAGTACTACCCTAAAGGCTACAAAAGAATGAATTATCAAAAGAAGTCTTTCATGAGAGCTGGTGAATTAGCAAGTGGGTGTCTTTTTCCTTTCTTTCTTTCTTTCTTTCTTTCTTTCTTTCTTTCTTTCTTCTTTGCTTTTGTATAATATTTTATGCAAATATAAAATATTTTGTGTTTGCATAAAATTTTCATAGCATAATATTTTATGAATTATTTGGAACTTTCATACAAAGCACCCTGATTACAATTGACCTATTCCACCATTCCTTCCAGGTCTTCCATCCCACTCTTGTGGCTCTTCCCAAAAGGAAAATACAAGGGGCGGGCCACCGGGAGTTTAACCATGCTTCAGTGAGTATATGGAAAACACAAATTGGATTGGGTATCTTTAAAAAATGTTGTAAGTTAAGTCTTGATTATCTTTTGTTTTTTAAAATTTTTATTTAAATTAAAAACAGCCTTATTTTGAATACCAATCCCAGTTCCCTCTCTCTCCTGCCCTCTCACTTGCCCACCATTTCCCCATCCAAGCCCCCATCCACTCCTCAGAGAGGGTAAGGCCTCCGGTGGGGGGGGTCATCAAAATATGTGGCATCATTTGGGGAGGACTGAGACACACCTCCTGCATCTAGGCTGAGAAAGTGTCCCTTTATAGAAAATGGGTTGAAAAAAACCAGTTCATGCACTAAGGATAAATACTGGTTCCACTGCCAGCAGCTCCACAGACTGCCCAAGTCCCTCTACTGACACCCATATTCAGGGAGCCTAGTTCCATCTTATACTGGCGCCACTGCTGTCAGACTGGGGTCTGTGAACTCCCACTTGCTCAGGTCAGCTGCTGCTGTTGGTTTCTCCAGCATTATCTTGACCCCATTGCTCATCACTCCTCCCTCTCTACTGGACTACAGGAGTTTGGCTCAGTGTTTAGTTGTGAATCTTTGTTTCCTCTTCTATCAGCTACTGGGTAAAGACTCTATGATGGAATTTAAGGTAGTTATACTCTCATTATAGGGGAAGAACATTTAAAGTACCTTCTACACTACTGCTTAGATTCTTAGCTGGGGTCATCCTTGTGGATTCTGGGGACTTTGCCTAGTGCCAGGTTTCTAGTTAAGCATAATAGCTCCCTCTATCAAAGTATCTCTTTTCTTGCTCTCCTTCTCTGTCCTTCCTCCAACTCAACTTTCCTGATCTCTCATTTTCTACTTTGTGTTAAGAGAAGCTTTTTCTTTGCTAGCCGCTTTGGTTTATCCCCCGCCAGTAGCCTGGGCTCTGCCGCTTTGTAGTCCCCAAATAAACACACAGGAGGCTATATTAATTATGAAGCTGTTGGCCTTGCTTGTCTCTTACTGGTTAGCTCTGCTTTAAGTAATTACCCCATAATTGTTAATCTAAGTATTTCTCTTACCGGAGAATGGTTCCAGCCTTCCTACCCCCATGGCATTACATCTTGACTCTCTTGTGTTTCCCCTTCCCAGAATCCTCCTCGACTCCTAGTCCCTCCTATCTAGGTTTTCTATTGGCCAGACAGTACTTTATTGACAAGTGCACAGGCAAATAACAGGACTTCCCCAACATCTCCTCTTTTCTGTTTAAACAAAAGAAAGGTCTTAATTTTAACATAGTCAAATTGTATATGACAGAACAGTTATCAAGTAAGAACATAGTTACAATATTTTAGCAAGATTTAAAGAAAATATCATCCATCCCATCCTTGTGAGTCCAAAGTCCTATATGTAGCTTATCTTTTATCATAACTAAGGAAAACTATAATTATAACTATCTGTCTTCAACTCCATCAAAGACCACAGAAGGATAATATATAAACACTAGGATTGACAGAGACATCTTACTGCCTGGACAGTCACCCGAAGTTCCTCTGTAACGTTGGGGCATCCATCTTCAGCCCATAGGCCACAATGTGTCTGGAACACTTCTCAGCAAAGCAGGAAATTTCAAACTGTCCATCTGCGTTGGCAGTCTGTCAGTCATTTTTCTTTGTCCTGCAGAAAGTCTCGTAGACTCTTCATCAAGCAGGAACCCTGTAAGACTGAGTTCAGTAGTCACTTTCCTGTGGGTCCTGCATGTCCAGATGATACAACAACAGTCAAACAATCTAGGCAAGAGCAGTTTCTTGCCCAAATGGCTAATCTTGCCATGTTGAAAGCAAACTCCATAACAAGTTTCTTGGATGCCCATCTTCACCCAGGCTACTGGCGGGGGATAAACCAAAGCGGCTAGCAAAGAAAAAGCTTCTCTTAACAAAATGGTGATCAGGAGTGGGATTGAATTTCCACGCAAAACAACAAAAGCTTTAAAGGAATTTTAGAAACAGAAGAACGGAGAGAAGCACAGATTTTTGATAGCAGCATTTTTCTCAGGTGTTTTGCTAGCGACAAGCCGAGATTCACATGGCTCGCTTACCGGAGTCTTCCTGACTCGGCATTAAAAAAAAAAAAAAGCCAGCAAGGTTGTTTTAAGAGACTCTGCTAACGATTGAAAGGTGTGTACATACAGCTGGAAGTGGCAGCTTTTGCTGGATGTCAACATGGACTGAGGCAGTAATCTGGAATCACGCTTACGCCCGCCATCTTGGAAAAAAAAAACGCAGTTTAAACGGCCGCGGTTTTAACAGATAAGACACATGGCCAGAAAAACATAAAGATTTACAGTAAAGTCAGACTTGGATGAACAAAACTTCTAAAGGTTTACAGTGTGTTTAAAAATATACATGAGATTGAGAGAGAAAATGAAACGACAAAGTGGTAAATAAATAAAAAAAAGCCGCCGGGCGTTGGTGGCGCACGCCTTTAATCCCACTTCTGACACCAAATTGTTGGCTTCAACGGACGCTGTAACTATACGTGACACACAATTACTGAAAATAAGGCTAAGTATTTAATATAGAAAATTACTCACAAGATACCAAACCCAGAGGATCTAGTTCTCAGCTAGCGGCTGGACCGGAAGCCGAACTCCAGGAAAAGAGAGCGAGACTTCCTGTGCGCTGTCTTTTATGCCTTCCCCCGTAACGCCCCTAGCCATGCCCAAAAGTGGGCCTGGCTAGTGACGTAGTTCCACCTATGTATGTATACGTCTTTACGTCCAGCCGTATACGTCTTTAGTCCTGCCTAAAGTGGGTGTGGTTAGCGGTGTGGTAAACCGCCCTTTTATTACCTCATCTGTATGCGCCTCTAATAAGTCACATGTTTAATGGCGGCATCAGACTTCCTCCTACAACTTTGTCCTGCCCTTCTCCCTTCCTCTCTCTTCGCCCTCCCTTCCCATTCCCCTATACTCCCAATTTACTCAGGAGATCTTGTCTCTTTCCCCTTCTTTCGGGATAGGTCCAAGTATGGCCCTTTCAAGGTTCTCCTTGATTCCCAGCTTCTCTGGAGTTGTGGATTGTAGACTGCCTATCCTTTAATCTATGTCTAATATCCACTTTTGAGTGAGTAAATATCATGTTTGTCTTTCTGTATCCAGGTTATCTCACTCAGGATAGTTTCTTCTAGTTCCATTCATTTGCCTTCAAATTTCAAGATGTCATTGTTTTTTACTTCTGAGTAACAACTCCACTGTGTAAATGTACCATATTTTCTCTATCCACTTTTCATTTGAGGGGCATCTAGGTTGCCTCCAGGTTCTGGCTATTACAAATAATGCTGCTATAAACAACAATAGTTGAACAAGAACTGATAGGTGGATCAATGGAATTGAATTAAAGACCCTGATAATAATATGTAACCTATGAAGACCTGATTTTTGACAAAGAAGCTAAAATTATACATTGGAAAAAAGAAAGCATCTTCAACAAATGGTGCTGGCATAATTGGATGCTGACATGTAGAAGATTCCAGACAGGTCCATGTCTATCTCCATGCACAAAACTTAAGTCAAAATAGATCAAGTGAAGACGTCAACATGAATCCAGCTACACCAAACCTCTAAGAAGAGAAAGTGGGAAGTACCCTTGAATTCATTGGCACAGTGAATCTAACGCCAGTACCACAGACACTGAGATTGGCAATTAACAAATGGGACCTCCTGAAACTGAGAAGCTTCTGTAAGGCAAAGGATACTGTCAACAAGACAAAACCACAGCCTACAGAATGTGAAAATATCTTCATAAACATTACATCTGATAGAGGGTTGATCGCCAAAACATACAAAGATCTCAAGAAACTAGACACCAAAACACCAAATAATCCAATTAAATATGGGGTACAGACCTAAATAGAGAATTTCTAACAGAGGAATCTCAAATGGCTGAAAGGCCCTTAAGGAATCACTCAACATTCTTAGCCAAATCAAATGCAAATCAAAACAACTCTGAGATACTATCTTTCACCTGTTAGACTGACTAAAAAAAAAAAAAAAAAACAAAGCACTAATGAAAGCTTATGCTGGAGAGGATGTGGAGTAAGGGGAACAGTCCTCCATTGCTGGTGGGAATGCAAACTTGTACAGTCACTTTGGAAATCAGTATTGCAGTTTCTCAGTAAAATGGGAATCGGTCTACCTCAAGACACAGCAATTTCACTCTTGGGCATATACCCAAAGGATACACACTCATACTGCAAGGACATCCATTCAACTATGTCCATAACAGCATTATTTAATTGTTTAAAAAAATTTTTTTGGTATCAGTGAGGAAAAGAAAACTAACCCTGTTTTGCTAGAATGTTTCAAAATCTTTTAATATTTAGTTAAGTGGCTGGTGTTTTTTAATTTAGTGAGAAAGTCATTCAATTTAATACTTAACTTCTAGATTTACTGAGACGGTACTTAATATTAGAAAAACTGTTTTGGTTCATTACATTTTTTAAGAGGGTCTAAACTTTAATCAGTGAAAATTCACTCAAGCTTCTAGCTGCAGAAGCAGGCTATTTTTAAGTAATGTGACAACTTGAAAGTTTTAAAGCTCTTCTTCACACAGTTTTTCATGAGTGCCTGTGAAGTTTTGCATTTTTTCTAATGAGATAAGCTTATAAATAGAAGTTCATAAGCTCTATAAGATATGTCTTAGAAATAAATTTATAAGTTCAAGTTTGGTTTCTATTTAGTATTTCAGAGATTATTTTGAAAAATAGCAGCAAAGCTTATGTTTGTCAAGAGTTTTCAAGTTGGCTGGTCTTTCTATGCTATTTCATTTTTAAGCCCAAATCTTAAGCAAAGAAACAATGAAGTCTAATATCATGCTAAGATGGTTATATGAGTAGTTCTCAACCTTCCTAATGCTGTAAGCCTTTATAATATGGTTCTTCATGTTGTGGTCATCCTCATCCTTAAAGTATTTGCATGGTTACTCTATAACTATAATTTTGCTACTCTTATGCATGGTAATGTAAATATTTTTGGAGAAAGAGGTTGCCAAAGGGGCTGCAACTCACAAGTTGAGAACCACTAGTTTAAATATAATACAGAATTACATGATTGATTAGGGAATTTTGTATGGTTCTATTAAAAAATGATCAAGAAAATGAACAGGAAATACAGAAACAGAAACAGTAACAGTATCATTGAAAGACTAAGTAGCACTAAATAGAACAGCAAACAGTTAAAAGTCACTTAAAAGTAGCTATCCTCATATTGATGAGAGTAAAACATCTTTTTAAAGAATCAATTATTTTTTATTTGTTTGTGATTGTATATGTATGAGTGTGCCACAATTTGTGTAGGGGTAAGAGGACAGTTTTCAGGTGTTTCTTCTTTCTTTCTAACATGTGGGTCCTGGGGATCAAGCTCAGGTTGTCTTGGTGGCAAACACCTTTTAACCTATGGATCCATCCCTCTGACCTTTGAACCTGCTTTTTTATGTAGTATAGATGAGCTAAGGGCTGGAGGGATAGCTCAGCTATTAAAGGCTAGGCTCACAACCAAAATAGATGAGATAAAATGAGGCTTATGCATAAAGTACTCAACCTTAGTAAAAGCACAAGTGCCACCTGAGAAGTGCTGAAGGTATTTAAAGTAGTACTTTTGTACAGTTGCCTTTTTAAAACAATAATTTGTACTTTAAAAATCAGAGAAATTTCCTGAGCTGTGTAATTTATAGCATCCTAAATATACACAATAATATGTAGAATAAATTTTTGAGAGTAAAACATTTTTTAAACTGCAACTTACAGATGGCATAGTCCTTCTGGAAAAGAGAGGCAAATGTGTCAACAAAACTGTATTGTCACTCATAGTATTTGACTCACCAGTGATACTTTTGGGGGGGGCATAAATACAGTTGAGAAAATTAAGTCAGGATGTTTGAGCCCAGATTCTTCTTGTAGCTGTCATTAGAATTTGAGGATATAAATGCTCACTTTTGCCCATAATACAGCCGAGAAAGGAAAGATCCAGAGCCACTAAACACTTTTACAGACGTCCATCATACCTACATTCTATCTTTTGGATTTCAACAGTGTGCGTATGGTTTATCTTGAAAAGTAAAAAAATAAAATGGTTAAATGACATTTATTTTAGCCTCTAGATCTACAAAACAATAAAAGTTAATATTTACTGAGCATTTCCTATGCATAAACTTTTTCATATGTGGATTATGTGATCTGACATGAACAGCCCTTTTGTGTCCTGTGATTTTCAACAAGGAGACAGAAAAGTTCTCCAAATGTCAGCAGTCTGAACAATTGTTTTCTTGAGTAGCAGTTTTTAGCTATGCCACTGGATCTCCATGTGTGAGATCTAGTCCTCTGAAAAGCTCACAGAAAAACTACAAGGAGGCAGTGTTGCTATGGGTCAGAATACATGGTCAACATACCATAGGGATACCGGGAGGACACCATCACTGATATTACTGTGATTTGTTTATCCCAGTGCTGACAGCATGTGCAAGAGGGTTCTCAATCATACCTCCATCTCTAAGATTCATTTCCTTTGGTGTTTTCAGCTTTGGATTTTGCAGGAACTGGGGAGAAGTTTCAGTGGGTAAAGTGTTTCCAGAGCAAACAAGAAGGTGTGAGTTTGATCCTCAGAACTCATGTTAGAAGTTTGCATGGTACTGTGATTATCCCCACATTGGCAACGCAGAAAAAGCAGATCTCTGGGGTTTGCTGACCAATCTAAGAGAAATGGCAAGCTAGAGTGAGAGACCCTAACTCACCAAAACAAAGTAGAGAGAAACTGAGGATGACACCCAAGGTTGACCTGATCTCTGGCCTCCAGATACAACATCACACACACACACACACACACACACACACACACACACACACACACACACACACACACACTCTCTCTCTCTACTGTCTAGGAAGACTTTGGAGCTTTGGAGTTAGGTGCATATATTTTTACTTGTTAGTTTCTATGTGTTTTGGGTTTCCATTATTGGGTAAATCAAAACAATATTCTTACAAAAATGCATTAGATAATGCATAAAAGTGTTAATAAGTCCTGACTGTATTCTCAATGACGAAATATTTTGTCTTTCTTATATCTCTCTAAAGTTTTGTTTTCATAAAGGAAAACCGTGCAGTAGTATATCATCAAGTATGTACACATTTGAATGTTAGTGGAAAGCAACGAATAACATCCCATAGGTTAGTATACCCTTGCAATATTTTACATACTTGTTTGGCCACCATGTGTAATTTTGGAGTTTCTCTATATTATTGCATTGAAAAAAAGTAGGAGTTTTCTTGTAGGTCTCTCCTAGAAACATTCAGTCAGAACTTAAGAGGGCTGTGGCCAGAGTGGCCCTGGAACCAGAACTGAAGCGTTTTCTTGTCACAACAAATAAGAAAGCGTACACGATTGCCTTTGAAGCACATGTCATTGTGGTACAAATACAAGGTATATTTAGTAAGGCTGGAAAGTATGAAAAGAAATCTCATCATTGGAAAACCATTGAGGAAATGCCATTCTGAGCATCCCCTCTCTTGTCGTGGGTCAAAGTGTAAGTACTGAGAGCTTGTGTTTAGATGCCCTCTGAAAGAAAAACTGAATAATTTCCAGTCTCGCACACAAAGAGCAAACATCATCTGAACAATTCCTCCTGCTAAGTGCTTAAACACATTACTCCTTTGACCCTCCGAGGATTTTTGTTGTCTCCACTGACAGGGAGACAACATGAGAAAGGAACATGAGGATCTGATTCTTGGGAATGGAAAAGCCAAGAATTAAACTGAAGCAGAACATGGACTTACTTATTTACTAGATGACCCTTTGATTTTCAGAGATTGATTTTAAAAAATTGACATTTAGAATTTGATAATGATGTCTCCCATGTCTTCTATGTTTCAAAACACTACCTTCTACTACCATCCTCCTGGCCCCTAAAATCTCTCCTGATGTGTTATACAATGTATTTTAAATTTGATAACCATTATATTTTGTAGTCATCATCTAAATACTATGAGACAATTGGGAAGAATTGAATACACCCAGTAGCACAGGCAAAAAAGAATCAAAACTCTCTGGTGTAGATAAAACAGCTAAAACCCACAGTTAATATAGCCCTTTATACTTCCTCTGATACAAACAGCTCCACATGATTTTGCAGATTATTTTCTCCAAATATGCACCAATCCAGATGTGGCTACTGTACTTTATAAGAAATAGTCTTCCTCTGTCTCTATTGAGTATCTTCCTTTGTTGGAAAATCAACTTTAAGAATAAACTGGTTGTTCCAAGCTGTGCATCTTTAGGGATACATTATAGACATTATTGACTACCAGGTATGATACTCCCCTGGTGCAATGGTGTTAGGATTGTTTTGGGGGTAATCAACTGCTTTCTGATTGAATTTGAGACATATCTCACTGAAAGCGAATATGTGCCTGATACAATAAATCTGCCCAAAAACTTTGACTGATCAGGCTCTAGGAGGGACTATCCTCATGTGTGCTTTGCTAAATAGATGTGAAGTTAAACAACCTTCTAAATATATATGCTAACATGTAAGGGTAGCGCCACTCTCTCTTGGCTTAGAGAGGCTTCTATTTTGTAGTAGGTAATTGCTATGAAAACACTCATAACACCTCAAAATTCTGAGAACAAGTGATTACTGAATGGGCAGCCCTAAATGAGACAGCTCTGCTATCCTTTCCATGTCCCAAGGTATATAGAGGAAAGCTTGTCAGCGGCAAAGGACAGAGATGAATGAAGTCTTCTGGATGTGATACATGTGGTCATTTGCATTTAAAAATCCATGAAAGTGAGGGGAGGACTAGTTGAGAAGAGGAAGGAGAAGGTCAGCAAATGTGGGAAGGGGATGGTGGGAAGGGTAGCGGTGAGTTTAATGTGATTATAATATATTGTATAAATGTGTTAAATTGTTAAAATTCAAGGCTAGTAATGGAAACTACTCTCATCAACAGGAAGAGAAATGACTGTTGGAAAGTTTAATGAGAAGAATATATAAAGAAACCAAGGGAAAATTTGGAGAACTATATTACTTCAGGGAGTCGAATAGAAGTTGGTTCAAGGCTGGTAGAACTTAATCCCACAGCTCTGCAGTTTGATTGGCTGTAGGTTTCTGTGATAGTCTTCAACTGCTGCAAAGAGAAATTTCCTTGATGAGAGCTGAATACTACTCTTATCTGTGAGTATGAGGGCACGTCTTTATAGATTTCTTCTAGGAATTACTCTTGTCTAGTAAGTTAGAGATATGAAGCCCAGCACCAGTGTACACATCTACAAAGCATTTCTGCCCCTAAGGCTCAGCGAACATTGCAGAAGAGGGGGCAACAACAGTGTAAGAACCAGAGGACCAGGGAGTTTGCTATAACGGGGTATCTCCTATTAACACCAGAAGCTTCATCCATAAAGTCTCAGCAGCATAACCACCTATATGTGAGCTGTATGATGATGACATCCATGAACACACCAGACTGGATGGGCAAAAGCCAGGAGGCCTGATTCCTACACAAAGAACTACGGGCGGCTGAGGAAAGCTGGGAATGGGAGAGGTGCTCCCAAGAGAAGAGTATGCCAGTTGATTGGCCCCTGCCAAATGGTCAACTCTGAAACATACATCGAGGTAACATTATACAGGTGGAGCATGTTAGATTTAGGAATGCAATAACAATTAATGGAAAAAAGTCATAAATTTGAAGGAGAGTGGGAGGGTATATAGGAGAGCTTGGAGGGAGGAAAGGGGAGGGAGAAATTTTGTAATTATAATCTAAAAAAAAACCCAACCTATTCCCATATTTTGAGGCTGTACAGATGCTGTACAAGTTTAGGAAGTGATAAACTCTGGTCAAGAACTGTCTAACCCATTTTATTTGAAGTGGATTCTTTCACTCACTTGAGGGAGTGGCCTTTACTTTATGTAACAATCATGAGAAACAGTTGTATTTGGATACAGTTATAGTTCATCTCTGTGAACCACTCAGGCTTTTGATGGATGTGGGTAGAGTTCACCACTCTGCCCTGTCAGGCTTTTAGGTGAATGCAGGTTTCAGAGTTTACTTCCCTTGCAGCTGAGCCCCTTATATGGAAGCACGAGGAGTTCCCTACTCTGGACTTAGTCGGTGTCTTGGTTTTCCTCATAACCTTTTCCAGAAAAGATAAATCTCTTATAAAATCTATTTTTAGAACTTACATATTTTGTATCCTGTCAAGTGTGTTTTACATACACTCTGTAGTGGAGAAGCCTTATTTCTGTAGAGTGATCAAACCATAATAAATACCATCTGAGGTGACCTGGGTTGGGAAGTGCTAATTCCAAGGGAATTTGGCCACAAGGGGGAAGTAGAGGAACTTTCTCAAGAAACAGCTAATTTCTCCTTCCAATCCCTCCTTCACTCTTGCAGTTTTATTCAGAATCTCAAGCCTGCCTTTCCGGCTTCCTGATTCTAAATATACTCACATAGGCCCTATACATGGCAATTTTATTGCAGTTAATCACCTTTATTATCAGACTGAGGTCTACAGGGCGAGGGAAGCAGGGCTTTGCTCACAGTAACAGTCTAAGATCCCAGGTCTACTCTTGAGGAATTCAAAGCAGTAGCTGCTCACCCATGCAGTATCTGAATGTCTTTATCACCCAGAAGGATTGACTAGTGGTTATAGGAAGATATCTGTGTACTCGAGCTAGTACAGCACAATCAACCGAAGAGTTCCATTCGGATCTTGCTTCTCAGGGAATTACTTATCTAGGGTTCCTTTTGTTATGCTCATCATCACTCCAATCTCATAGCCAGGGTCTCTTTTAAAACACACCTCTCTTTGATTAGGATTGCTTTAAGTTTACCTTGAAGCTATTCAGTCTCTCTCTCTCTCTCTCTCTCTCTCTCTCTCTCTCTCTCTCTCTCTCTCTCTCTGTATGTATGTTTAGATGCAAGAGTACATGTGTGCATTGCAAATGGAGGACAAGGGTCAACTTCTGGTGTTGTTGTTCATTAGTTTTTCACCTTGCTTTTTATTTCTTGGGGTAGGGTCTCTCAGTGGAACTGGGGCTCCCTGATTTGGCTAGGCTTGATGGTCAGCAACTCCCTAGAATCAAATTGTCTCTGCCACTCAAGTTCTGGGATTATACGTATACACTAATATGCTTAGCTTTTTATTTAGTTGCTGGGATTGAATTTAGGTCATTAGGCTTGTACAGCAGGCACTTTCCTTAGGGTTATATAGTTGTAATTGATTATTTTTAAGGATTCTTAATATTTAGCCAATGAGTAAGGACTGAGGAGATAACTCAGCAGGTAGGCAAATAGTGACTGTTGCATAAACATGATGACCTGAATTTGAACCCCCAGAACCCACATATAGCTAGGTGATAGTAGCATGTGCGTGTAGTCCCAGTGCTAGTATGGCCAAGATGGGAAATGGAAGCAGGGGATTCTCCAGAAGCACATGGGCCAGCTTGCCTGCTACATACAGTGGAAATGCAACAAGAGCATCTGTCTCCAACAAGAGGAAGGTGAGACCAACACCCTAGGTCGCTCTCTTAGCTCCATATGCAAGTCGTTGCATGTGCATGGTGCATTTCACAAAACAAGCCTACACACACACACACACACACACACACACACACACACACACATGCATGCACAGGGAGAGAGAGAGAGAGAGAGAGAGAGAGAGAGAGAGAGAGAGAGAGAGAGAGAGAGAGAACAGAAAAGTACATATTTTAGACTATGTGTATTATACCTTCTGTACTTTCTAGGAACCGAAGATAATAACAGATGAGGCAAGAATCCTCAGGAACTTCTGGTATAACAGGTTGTTCACTAGTAATGTAATTTACCTGAATGGATTTATTGATATGCAAAAAGCATTTGCATCCCATTTACAACAGAATTAAGTCTGAAGCTCACAAAAAGACTGTGTGGATTAGGATTCTATGCAGAGACGAAACCTCAAGATAGCCTATATACAAAGGTGCTTGGGAGAAGGTAAAGAGAAATGAACAGGTGATAGGGAGTGGCCTCTATCAGAGAGCCGAGGGAGAGCTGAACCTCATGGAGCGCCCCCTGCAGGGCATCTGTGTTAGGAAGCTTTTACTGAGTCTAGACCACAGAATTCAAAGCACTCAGTGCCCCAGCTTCCCATTTCTCTCACAGCCTCCTGATGCAATCACTGTCAGAATCAAATGGGACACTGGACATGGAATGCATACATCTTCTCTTAAGGTGACAGCCCCCGTTCATGTGAAAGTAGTGAATTCAGCAACAGCAAATCCCTTTGCCAGGAAGTTCTCAATACTGATGAATATTTCTCAGCTCACCCTGAATTCCAGATGTATTTCTAGCAGCTGGGGGGAAAAAAAAACAAAAACTGCACCTCTCAGGAATTTGCTACCTTTTAGTGAGTGACTGTTTTACAAAAAGCGTGCCATGCAGCACTTGGATAATTGAAGCACACACTTGGTGACGGACGTTCTGAAAGATTTTTCCAGATGTAATAATGGCTAAACTTGTATGTGGGAATGATAAAACAAGGTCAGGGGAGTGGAATGAAAGAAATGACAATTTTAGGGGGGGCTAGCTGTAAGGAAGGCTATAGCCCTTTTTGTGGAACTGCAGACAGCTCATTATGGCCGTGTGCAGTTGAAGGGACTGAGGTGGCAATTGAGGAAAGAGAGGTGACAGAGGCAGAGCAAAGGGCCGCAGAGGTCGCAGTGGAGAGCAAGGCGTTTGGGTAATTGGGAAACACGGACCTCACTCTGCTTCTGCAAAACTCCTGTCAGAAATGTTTGTGAGTTTCCTACGGAAGAAGGCTGCTGCAGGGAAAGCCCACATCTCTACAGCGTTCTCACCATTCTGGGTTCTGTGAGGCATGACTGCTGTCTGTGTGGTTTCATAAAATGTCACCAGAACTGAAACAACCAACTTAAAAAAAATCATCCAAATGTTGCCTTGGTGCATTTCGCGATTATTCTTACCCACTCAACTCTTACCCGTGGGGCAAAGGAGGCCTACTCAGCCTGAGGCCTGACGCCACACCAGTGGGTGTCAGCACACCACACATACAGGCAGAGTGTCTTTTGCCTGCATCTTCCAATTTATAAGTCCCTAGCCTCAGAGCTAGAATCATACTGTGTAAAGTTAGCCTCAGGGTCAAATATAGACTAGTTTTCATTACATATGCATCCCTTGTAATTTCTCTGAAGCTCACTTTCATCGTCTGTGAAATCTTGAGAATTGTAATTTCTCTTCCAACAATTCACAGTAGGTTCTTTGAGGAGGAAGTGAGACAATTAATTGAATGATAATCTACAATGCTGCTGGGACTGTCATGGTCTGTCTCCAGCAGGAAGGTTGAAAGTCTCCCTCTGGGCTGAGGTTCAGTGTCTCAAAAGCCATGCAATTCAAGGCACTAGTAACCCAATAGGGGAAAGCAACTTAGCAAATCTACTTGTGGTATTACACAGTGATTCTGCCCTGTGCCCCCACCCTGGACACAATTTGGGACGTCTTAAGTTTTGGTATTTGTTGCTGGAACTGAGAAAACAGAGCAGTTAATAGGGGTCACACTGTAGTTACTGCTCTATTACTACGGAAGACATCAAGGCAGCTTACAAAAGAAAGCCTCTAATTGGGGGCTTGCTTACAGTTTCAGGGGGTGAGTCTACAACCTTCGTGGCGGAGGCATGGCAGCCTGCTCGCAGGCAAGACACTGGAGCGGTAGCTGAGGGAACACGTATGATCCAGAAACAGGTGGTGCAAGAGACTGGGCTTGACATGGGCTCTTCCCCAGCAACCCACCTCCTCCAACAAGGCCACGCCTACTCATCCTTCCCTAAACATTTCCACCAACTGGGGAAGAAAGCTCTCAAACATAAGAGCCTGTGAGGGCTACTCTCATTTAGACCAGCACACTGGGCTCCAGACTGTAAGAGAATAGCACCTCCATTGCTTGTTTCTCTGACGGGTCCTACTCCAATACCTTGAAGCCTACGTTCATGTTTCTGCAGAGTCTGCAGAGTGAGGCTGAGAAGCATCATTCCATCCCTACGTCCTCTGAAGGGGTTGGGTTTGAACGTTCGGTTCCTTGTTTTTTATTCATCTGCTTAAGAGGAGGGAGCCGCCAGTTTGGTTCAGTACTAAGAGCACTGGGTAGCCTAGACCCTAGAATTAAAATGACCGAGGCATACTTTGTCCTGGCGCCATTCTGGGATGTCAGCACATCAGGAAAATTTCTGATCCCATCTCCCAGGTGTAGTCGAGATGACTGATACACCAGTGCGGGACTGGAGCTGCGTGAGGAGCGACAGCAAAATCAGAGAAATGGGCACGCTCAAAACGAGGAAACAGGTTTTAGTCGTGAGCATGTTTGGGAAGCCGCAGAGACAGGAGCAGAGCAAGGAAGGAAGAAAGTCCCACCCAGGCAATGGGCGTGTCGCTGACTCCCTCGTCTGTTCTCAGGACCCCTTTCCTCCTACTGGGCTGCCTGGTCTAGCCTTGATATGAGGGATTTGTGCCTAGTCTTATTGTGTCTTGCTATGCTGTGTTCAGCGGATATCCCTGAGAGGCCTGCTATTTTCTGAAGGGAAATGGAAGAGGAATAAATCTGGGGGAGGTGGGGGCTTGGAGAAGGGGAGAAAGGGCAAACTGTGGTTGGGATGTATTGAAAACAAAAAAGTAAATTAAAAATACAAAAAAGAAAGGAAGGAAGGAAGGAAGGAAGGAAGGAAAAAGGAAAGAAAGAAAGAAAGTCTCATCTAGTGTTCAGTAGTTCTTTGGAAATGAACAGAACAGTGAGCTGACTCTTGTATAACTGGAGACAAGGGCTGGTGCTTGAATCTCTCTTCATGTGGGTAGGCATTATTTCCATGCTCATTTTTCTGACATTAAATACATGAATAAGGTTTTCCTTTGTATGTGTGGTACGTGCAGGGTCATATGTGTGTATATATGTGCATTTGGAGAACAGAGGACAGCTGTGGATGTTATTTATCAAGTGCTGCCCTCCCTGAGGCTCAGCAAGTTGGTTAAGCTTGTTATGAACCCCAGACACATGCCAGTGTGTGGGTTCATGAGCACAGCACATTATTCTAGAGTTCGTGCTCTGAGATAAACACTTATTACCCTTTCCCCAACCTTCTATCATTATTTGTCTTGTTAGAGTTTCTGTTATTGTGAAGAGACACCAGGATCACTGCAACTTTATCCCCTTTTTTAAAAAATTTAAATTAGAAACAAGCAGTTCCCTCTCCCTCTCCTTCTCCCCTGCCCCGCCCCACCAACCCCTTATCCCATCCCCTTTCTGCTCCCCAGGGAGGGTGAGACCCTCCATGGGGGATCTTCAAAGTCTGTCACATCATTTGGAGCAGGGTCTAGACCCTTCCCCATGTGTCTAGGCTGAGAGAGTTTCCCTCTATGTAGAGTGGGCTCTCAAAGTTCATTTGTGTACTAGGGATAAACACTGATCCACTACCAGAGGCCCCATAGATTAACCAGGCCCCCAAACTGACATCCTCGTTCAGGGGGTCTGGATCAGTCCTATGCTGGCTTCCCAGCTATCAGTCTGGGGTCCATGAGCTCCCCATTGTTCATGTCAGCTGTTTCTGTGGTTTCTCCAGCCTGGTCTTGATGCCTTTGCTTATCACTCCTCCCTCTCTGCAACTGGATTCCAGAGTTCAGCTCAGTGCTTAGCTGTGGGTCTCTGCTTCTGCTTCCATCAGCTACTGGATGAAGGCTCTAGGATGTCATATAAGGTAGTTGTCGATCTCATTATCAAAGAAGGGCATTTAAGGTAGCCTCTTCACTATTGCTTAGATTGTTAGTTTCACCGCAACTCTTATAAAGGAACAACATTTAACTGTGGTGGCTTACTGTCCAGAGGGTTAGTCCATTATCATCATGGTGGGGAGCATGGCGGTGTGCAGACAGACATGGTGCTGGAGAAGGAGCTACTACATGTTGATCCACAGGCAACAGGAAGTAGACTGTCTCAATGGGTGTGACTTGGGCATATATGAGACCTCATAGCCTGCCTCCACAGTGACATACTTCTTCCAACAAAACCACACCTACTGCAACAAGGCCACACCTCCTCCAAGGCTACACCTTCTCCAACACCACACCTTGTATTAGCCACTCCCTTTGGGGGTTATTTTCTTTCAAATTGCAACACTATTGTTTTTATATTAGCTTCCTCACAAAGATTTATGAAATTCAAATGATTTTTCTAGGAGACATGCATATGATATGGAAATCACATATAAGTATATATACATATATGTATTTACATATATATGCATCACATATTTAAAAATATTTGTGTTTAAAAGATAAAATATGAACAAATTGAACACTTTGTATAATTAGAAAGTTTGCTTTAATTACTTTTCTTAAAAATTTATTTCATATTTAGTCAAAATTTATATTCACAATTTCATAAGATCAGTTGGTCCAAGTTTTCCCTCCTCACTTATAATTTCACATAGTGGAAATCCCATGTGCTTTTAATTTATTCTGTTAATATTCAAATTTCTTTCACTGGCTGGATGAGATGACTTGGGTCTACAATTCTAACACTTGAGAGTTCAGGCAGGAGGACCAGGAGTTAAAGGTTATCCTTAGCTATGAAAAGAATGCGAGGCCAACCTGTTTCAGAAAGCCATCATTATCACTAGAAAAACAAAACAGCAAACTATCAAATTTCTTTCACTTTGATGAAATTTGAATAGCAGAAGAAATGAGAGGGCCAAAGCGCAAGACCATAAGGAACAGAAGTGTTTTGGTGATAGAGTCCAGTTTCCCTCCCTCCCTCCCTCCCTTTTTCTCCTATCTCCCTTCTTTTGCCTTCCTTCCTTCCTTCCTTCCTTCCTTCCTTCCTTCCTTCCTTCCTTCCTTCCTTCCTTCCTTCCTTTCTGCTTAAAGCAATATTCACAGACAAGAAGTGAGGACTGTGTGGGCTGGTATAAGCTTTGGATTTGGAGACTTGAGCAATAATTCTTCTCAAACCCTTCAGGTTGGGGACAGAATTCAGTAGTTTGCATCTGTGAAGCTGAGGTCCACATTCCTTGCTGACCATTGGCAGATGTTCACTTTCATTTTTCTACTTGTTCCATGTTCCTTGTCATGAGAAGCTCCCCGACTCCAAGCCATCAGAGGTTCCTGTCCTCTAGGTGCAATGACTCTGAGATCCCTCTGCCACTGGCTGGGAAAATCACTCTGTTTTTCAAGGCTGTATTGTACCTGTTCTGCTAGATAATCCAGGATGACTCAATCTGAAGGTCAATTGTGCCATATAATGTGGCACATTCGGCATTCAGACAGTCTTGGATGGTTTTCATGCCTGGCTAACACCAAGTCTTGCCTTATCCACTCCAGTGCTCTTGAAGTGCACTAGACTGCTGTTTCATGCTGATAATGTTCTAGAGCCATGCTATTTTTTAAATTTCTTTACATTTGTTTATTAGTTTTATATTGGTGTGTATGTGTGTGTGTACATGTGTGCTTCTTGCAGCTTTCTTTTTAAAAAATTACTCTACTTGTTTTTTAGTTGCCTGTTTGTTTTCCAAAGAGACAGAAAAAAGAGTGTGACTTTGGGTGTGTGTGGAGGTGATAAGGATCTATGGGGAGTTGGTGAAGGAAGGAGAAGCCACTGAAACAATGTTGTATGAAAACAATGCTTTTCAATAACAGAATAAAATTCTTTAAGAACTCTGTCAGTATATGGAGAAAGAAATGCCTTCATGCCAGGTGGTGGTGGCGCATGCCTTTAATCCCCAGCACTCAAGAGGCAGAGGCAGGTGGATCTCTGTGAGTTCGTGGCCGGGGCTGGCCCGACAGCCTCCAAAACAATACAGAGAAACCAAAAAAAATGCCTTCACATGCAAGTTAGGATGTATACTGAGATAAAAGGATCCATACTGGCTTTTGTCTATTCTTTACTTTTGATAGAACTTCCCTCTCTGCTAGTAATGTCCACAGTATTTACATTTGTGTAGTAGTCATTGTAGACCATCGATCACAATTTATTTTTCCCTTTCGTGTTTGTGATGTGTGTATGCTTGTTTGCATGTGTCTCAGCATACAAATACATGAAGATATATGTGCACATATGTGTAAGTGGATCCTAGAGGTTACATTGCATGCTTTCCTCAATTGCACCCCACCTTGTAGATCGAGGTTAGGTCTTTCACCAAACACAAAGCTCATCATTTCTGTTAGTTTTCCTGGCCAGCTCTTTTGCTCTGGGTGTTCCCTGTCTTTGCCTACAACATGTTGAGATTACATGCTGCCACATCTAACCAGCATTTATGAAGGTTCTTAGGGTTTAGGCTCTGTTCCTCTTGCTTTCAAGGCAAGCACTTTGGGCATTCAGACATCTCCACAGTACTCCAAATTTATTTTCCACAGCTCACCATGGCAAGGAAAGCTTGGAGGGCAGAAGCTCAAGGTGGCGGGAGGGTCACATTGTCACACCCACAATCACTAAGCAAAGAAGAACATAAGTGAACCAGGGATATAAAACCCAAAGCCCTACCTCCACTGGCTTACTTCCTCCAATAAGGCTCAAGCTCCTAAAGGTTCTACAACTTTACAAAGTATTTCCACAAGCTGGGTACCAATTGTTTAAACATATAAGCCTATTAAATAAATTCACACCCAAGCTATAACACCCTTTATGATTCTAAATCGTTAATGTCCTTTTATGGACACCTAAAGGTTACCACTATGATCTTCCTAATTATAGCTTCTTCTAGAACTGCCTTCCTATCCTAAAACAGTGCCCACGCGGCTGTGGCTGGTTTTTATCAAGTGTTTGTTTTGCTTGCTTTATTGTAACACTCATTTTGAAGTGGATCTTAGGGGCATTGTATGAGTGCAAAGAAACAAACTTTGGGGATTATGCTTAAATATTATGAAATATTTGGGTTTATGAACATTTTTATGTTTGTGTTATGAATTTATTGTTCAAGGCACCTTTAAAATTTATTGTTTACTGACACATAAAACACAATAGTTTTATTAGTAATGGGAACACTGTTTTGATACATTTGACCATTTGATATGTATGATACATTACATAATCTTCTCTCCCATATATCATTTCATATGGCAAAACCATTAAAATTTTTCTTTTTAATACAAGATTTGTCTGTATACATGTTTGCTTACATGTATGCCTGTGTGTCTGGTGTCTCTGGAGGTCAGAAGAGAGTAACAGATCCCCCTGAAACTGGAGTCATAGACTCCAGTTTGAGCTACCATATTGGGAACTGAACCAAAGTACTCTGCAAGAGTAGGAAGTACTTCTAACCACTGGCCCATCTCTCCACTCCCTCAAAACCATTCACAATTTAAATTGTGTAGCATGCTATTGGATCCACATACTTTATTGTGCGATAGTGCACCAGAGTTTCTTCTCTGTAATTTAGCCATCAGTATTCTGGTGCTTATGTGGGTTCCTTAGAGCTTACAGGTGAGATTAACATGGAGATCGGCACATAGGGTAGAGCATAATTGTCCCCCACCCAATAATGCAGATGGGTGTCATCTGATCAGCCGACAGCATGAATTTAATAGAGTCTGCCACCTGAGAGTACAGAGACATTTCCCTTCAAGCACCAATGTTAGCTTTATTCTGCCTTTGAACTTGAGCTGAAACATTAGTTCTTTCTGGGTCTGCACCAGTGGGCCTTTGAACTACACTCTCAATTCTTCTGATCCTGAGGCTTTTCGACTTGGTGGTTCATCCTGCAGATACTGGGAATGGCTAGGCTCCATAACTATGAGTTAATTCTTTATAACAAAGCTTCTATCTTTATGTGTTTCTATATACACACATGTGTGGATGAGTGTATGCATGTGTGTGTCTATTCAGAATACATTTAATTATTTAATTTCTGTATATAGGTGTATATAAGTGTATACATTAAGTTACACATATACAAATATATAGTATACTACTTCTGTGTATATGTATATACATGCTCTCTCTCTATATATACATATATATATAGCATATTCTATTTTTTCAGGGGAATCTTCCTTAATGTACATAATCTTCCAAAGACAATCATATAGCCAAATCATTGAGATATATGTTTTTAAGCAATTGTAAATGGTAATTGGGTTACAGCTAAGCACTAAGCCATATTACTGGAATCCAGTATAGAGAGGGAGGAGTGATGAGCAAAGGGGTCAATACCAGGTTGGTGAAACCCAGAGAAACAGCTGACCTGAGCAAGGGGGAGCTCATGGACCCCAGACTGACAACTAGGGAACTAGCATAGGACAGAACCAGGACCCCTGAATGTGGGTGTCAGTTAGGAGGCCTGAGTAGTCTATGGTGCCCCTGCTAATGGAGCAGCATTTATACCTAGTGTGAGAATAGACATTGGGAACCCATTTCACATAAAGGGATACTCTCACAGGCTAGATACACGGGGGAGGGCCTAGGCCCTGCCCCAAATGATGTGACAGACTTTGAAGATCCCCCATGGGAGACCTCACCCTTTCTATGGAGCAGAAGCGGGATGGGATGGGGGTCGGTGGGGGTCATGGGAGAATGGGAGGGCGAAGGACCTGGTATTGATAAATAAAATAAGATTGTTTCTAATTTAAATAAAAAAGGAAAAAATAAGTCAATAAACCAATGTTTTAAAAACAAGTAATTGGGTTTGCCTCAGTATCTTATTAAATCAATCCTACGCTCAGAATGTATTAAAATGTATCAGTTAGTGAAAGCTCTAAGGCAATGTCTTCCGACCAATCCCTTTTTCTTTGAATAGATTTGCCTTCTCTGTAGCACAGTGCTTTCCTAAACACACTTTAAATGCAAAACTCTCTTTCAGAATGATGAGTTTGAAGCTGATCTGGAAGGCAGTATCAAACAGTTTTTCATTTTCCTGTTTGATTGTTCTTTTCACTGTTTTGCCCCTGTGTCAAGACATTTCTCTTTTTAGCTCTAAAATTTCTGATGATTTTCCTCAGAATTTGCATGATTAGCTTTTAAATGTGACTTCAAGTGGAGGTTTCAAGGAGTAATTGTTCATTTCTTTTCTTCCACAAAACAGATACAGAAATGTAGAAGAATTTGCATCTCACCAATAATAAAGCCAGCACTTTAAATAAACATCTAAATACACATGGTGCTTTTTATACCCATGGCTGATGCTTAGAGCTGTCGCTAATTGTGAGTGAGCAGAGCTATTGTCTTTGCATTCCAGTTTTGCGTGCAGAGCCTCAGGCAGTAGACAGAAGTGCCATAGCTTCTAATTTGCTACAAACAAAATGTTTCTCCTCTCCGAGCTTTCCTGATAAAATCATGAGATTGGCTGCCGGTTTTGTTTGCACAGGTACATGGTAAAATCTTCTAAGACTGCAAAATTTGTTTTTATTCCAATTTTTCTGCAAAACGTTCATCTCCCCAAAACTACCACATGCATAGTCTATGTCTTCCCTTCTGTACCAGCTCAAGATCCCCCAGTGGGGGTGGGTGTGCCCTGCTGAGAAGTCTCGCTTACTTCCCTGCTCCATCTGGTTCTCCCTGCAATGAGTTTTTCAAATTACAAAGTGACTGTTTTTTTTTCTTTCATACAACTCTTAAGTGTCTGTATTTTAATGTCTTCTGAACCTTCTGCTCCTCCCCTTGTAAGCCGAACTCTAAGCAACAGCCTGGCACACATTGGTTCTTGACTGGCTCTACAGAGTCAGTAGTGATGGCCATTTATTTCCCCATTCCATCCAGCAGTTTTCTCAGACGCCAGACTTCTTGTACGTCTTTCTTTTGGCTAGACTGTGATAGACGCGTTTCTTGTTTCTCAGTCCTCCTTCTTGGAGACTTCCATCTGACTTCTCAGTTTGCTAGGCTCAAGCCACTTTGTTCTCTCTCTTTCTGTCAAAAGGAGGTGTCTAAGCACAATCTCGATTTCTCTGCCATAGCACTTGCCCTAACACACGGATTACATGTCTATATCTATGTGTGTGCATAACACATGTATACTGACTTTATAAAGTGAAGTGCCCCTCCCTCTACATCTCTTCTCTCCACTTCTCCTATCTTTAAAGCAGTGTTTTGCTTATGATTGGATAAAATTCGTGTTTAGTATAGTGGAGAACCTCTAGTCACACTTCAACCAAGAGTCAACATCATGAGGGCGATACCATGACTTGCTCAAGGCTTTAATTCTTACAATTTATTTTCTGCGCTATAATTTTTTTCCATCTCTTCCCCGTCACCCAGGTGGGGCCACATGACATGTAATTCCTTAGAACTTTACAACAGGGCTCTGGCGTGACGCTAAGTGTCAGGAGTGAAATCTGATACGTGTGTGCTCCACCCAAGAGTCTTGTGCTTCTTTTCACACTTCCCTGTCATGACCTGTCTCCCCAGCTGTCCATGGTCATCTGCAGGGCAGTGAACTCATCTGATGTCTGGGACTTTTCCTAGTTTAATATATTGCAGTAGTCAATTAATTAAATATCTGATTTTGTTTTACAGAATCCTAGGTCTCAGAAACCCATAATTATAGATTTTTGGGTTTTTAAGTTTCTGTGGGGGACAAACCAGATTATAAACCAGAATTTCTGAATCAAATTGAAAGGAAATTCTTGCCAATTACTTAACCTCACCATTTTAAAAGATGTAGTAGACCATCAATAACTGTTTAAACAGGTCTGTTATTCCACTTAATAGAAGGGCCATTTAATGTGACAGAGAAACTTAGGTACATCTGCCTCTAAATGAGAACCTATTAAGAGACTTTTTCTGAGTTTGCCCTGTGGCTGTATCACCTATGGTTGATAATTTTATGGTGTCTTTAAAAGTTTTTGTTGAGGTTACATATGAAAATAAATGTACACATATTATAAATGAACAATTTAATAAGCAGCCATGAATACGTCTTTGTAACTGCTATGTAGGTCAGGAAAAATGTTACCAGCATCCTAAATAAACTATTACAACCCTAATGCCTCTATTTCTTCCATTTTATTTTTCAGCACTTTCCCAAAAGCTGTGGAATTATAAAAGCTGTGTGAAGAATGTGCCATCATCCCTGAAAATTAGGCTCTTTCAATCTAGCAGAAGAGGAGACCTTTTTCATGTTGGTGCAAGACAGCACATTCAGAGGTTAGGAGTGTAGGTAGCTTATTACAGAAACCCGAGAGAGGGAAACTTGTACCTTTGAGCTGAAGTAGAATGAGTAGAAGTCATCACAGACTGAAAATGAGAGTGTTTAAAAATATTTTCTTGAGTTGGCAAAGGGAGAAAAGTTTGCAGTCAAAGAAAAGTATAAGGGTATGATAGAAAGGAAAAAGATTGGCTGCTTGCGAAAAGGCTGGGTGTCTAATGTAACATGATGGTGGAAAATTCAGATTAATGCCATTTGGGGTCACTTATTAGTCTGTTCATAGAATGACTTTGATTTCAGATTCATGCTCTGGAGGGATACAAGAATGCGGTCAGCATATGCCGGCTATGCGCAGATCTCCCCAATTAATTTTGGTGTGCAGACAGAGGGTAGCATGCCTTAGATAATATGATGAAGTACATATGCCATACGTTGGATCATGGCATGCCACAAGGGATTCTGAATGCTAAGCTATGCATGATAGGGCTGTGCTCTTCTGTATTCTGTAGCTTGGTGCCTTTTGGACTTGCCTAATTAAAAGTTAGTTTTCTTGACCCCGTGTCAAATCCACAAAATAATGGAAGGGCATTGGAGAATACTCTTCCTTCCTTCATGTCCCCCTCATTTCCCTCCTGTCTTGCCTTGTAGTAACTTGAAAGCCAGCCTCCGTAGCTACCATTTCCTTCCTTCCTCTTTCCTTCCCTTTCTTCCTCCCACCATTCTCTCCCTCCCCTCTCTTCCTTTTCTCCCTGCTCCTCTATTACCACCTATTTTCCTGTTTTTTTTAGGCTTTATCCAAAGAATTCAGGCAATTTTCATTATTACTCACATAGAAGATTATCATTATTTTTAGCTCAATGGAAGACATTTATATTATTATTGAATCTGATATGATCTATGGGTCATCATGGTAGAAATTAACTGGATGAGAAAAGAGAAAATATTTGATTGAGGGGGGATGATTTGAATCCTTGTTCTATAATTTGGGAGCAAGGTAATCAGGAGAGGTTCATTTTTAAATTATTATTATTTTTTATTTATTTTACATACCAACAACAGTTTCCCCTCCCTCCTGTGAGAAAGTATCCAACATAATTATTGCTCTGAAACATGTTATGTGAAAAAAGTGATTATTATTTTATCAATTTATAAGAGATGCACAGAAAGGATATTGCAAAAGATAAAGTAAGAGGTACTGGAGGACAAAACAGGAGCTGGGATTCAGGAAGGAAGCTGAGCACTAACTGGGGTTTTCTATCATGAATGGAAGGGCAGCTAGGCAAATGGCAGGCACTTTCATTAAGAAGTGAGTCCTGGATTTAAGGTCTAGGTCTCAAAATGGCAAAGATGATTTTAACTTCTGACAGATTCTTTCCCCTTTGCTTCACTCTCTATATAGGCCAAGAGCCATACTTTTCTCCTTCATGACATCATAAATATATGAAAAAGAGAGATAGCCAGGCTAGATGAAATGATGGCTGTCTGAAGTTGTTACACTATCTACTGAACAATCCTGACTGTACTGTGCAACTTGGTACTCGAGTTTGGAATAGAAGGATGAAACTGTAATTGAATTTCATCTTCAAACAAGCAGAGTAATAAAAAAAGAAATGAGTGGAATTTCAGAGTAGTTCAATTTGAGAACCCTTGTAGCTGCTCAATTTGAGAACTCCACATAACAATTACGTGTGTATTAACAGATCATAGGTGAGTCTCGATTTTTCACCCCAGTGAACATTTTTTTTCTTAGCAATAAAACAACTTTCTTTTCTTATTATGGTAAAACTGCCACTGGGCTTCATTTAATAAGAATTAACTGTGAATAACTTACAGCATCAAATTATCCACTATGACATGACTCGGTGCGGAAGTCTAGGCAGTTGCAAGACTCCTTGAAGTTAATTCAAGCTGAGCTCAGTAGAAGAAGCCTTAATTACCTCCTAGAACCCCTAGTCCTGTTCACAGTTCTGTGTGCCATTGGGATCACAGTTTATTTGAGCAAACGCTCTTGAAAGGCGTTATTTGTAGGAATGGGCCCAAAATGGGGTCATGCTTTTTATATGTGGATTTGCTTCTAGCTTTCACTAGTAAATGCATCCTTGCAAATTGGCTCGAGAAATCACAGCTGGATTTAGGATAATCTACATTTCCTATTCAGAAGGCAGCAGAATCAATGGATTCAGCCTCCCACAGAGAACAAACTCTCTTGCTTTGTCATTTCTGACATATGGTCAGCATCTACTTAGAATAGATTAGGTTTCATTAACTCCCAAACCTGCGTATTTGTCCATGGCATAAACTTTTTGAAGCTGCAGTCAAAATCCAGATGATTTAATAGCCTACCTGGGTTGAAGTTTCTCAAGCTTACTTGATTTATGAAGCATGAGCCTGAGAATCTGCATTGTGGCTCCTATAGCTGCTGGCTGCTGCTTCGGTGCTGAGAAACACTTCTGCAAGCACTTACTTCTCAGACATGACCGTGCAAGTGAATCAGCTAGTGAGTCCAATAAATACCACTGTAATTTAATGTGTGTGAGATGGGATCTACTATTCTGCATTCTTGTGGGTTCCCAGGTCATGCCAATGTTGCTTGTCTGTGGACCATACTTTGGATAGTAAGACTCTTAAATAATGTCGTATCTCACTTCTCAGAGGTTCCTTAAGATATCATGGATGATAATGATCTTTCATTTTAGTTTCCTGTTATGTATCTCTTCAAGCTGAATATTCCTGATTACTTTAGTAATTTCTTAAGCAGTATTATGAACATGCTATCTTGCCACAACCTTTGTCATCTTAATTTCTTCTGAATTTGTCTTAGCTTGTTAGTTTTTCTCATGGGCTGTAATTCACACAATCTTGCACAAATATTGAAATTTGTATTCAAATCTTGCTCTAATAATTTAATCCAATTTTATAATCTGTAGACTATAGGAAATGTTGATATGCTAACCCATCTAATTCTTTCTTGTTTAAACTACAGATAAGTATGGTCATCTGGAAGTCAGTTCAATTTAATTTTGGTAGGTATACATTAAGCTCTATGGCTCATCTTTTTAAATTTCCCATTTCAATTTTTTTTTGAGAAAGATTAATCCCAGTTGCTTCCTTATAATCTATCTCTTTCATCTTTCCTCATCCTTCCATGTTATTTCTTCATTTTTTTGAGTGGTGGAAATGAAATACAGACCTCTATGGAACTGATCGCCGTATACAGTTTCTAATCTATATATTTCTGAAGATATCTTAGACAACTAGTTTTCTCCTTAAAATGATTTTATAAAGCCACAGGCTTTTTTTAAAACTCCAAGACTCTATTGTCATTTTAGTTGTGGTGATTTCTGGTTTTAGAGACTGTCTCATCTTATTTAGGAGCCCTACAATGCCCTTGGAGTTCAAAGAACCATACTTCAGGGGTAGAGAACTTTTCCTGGAAGAGAACTGATGCAGCCGAAAATTTCCTGTCCCTCTTTAGAGTACATCAGGAGAAGGCTTAATGGGTATTTTGGGGGACAGGTTTCTCAGTATTAAACTACAACCACTGCCTATGTGAGGAGCAAGTCCCTTTCTTTCACATATCTTAGCCACCTGAACTGAGAGAACCTGGGTCCGTAATTTAACTTTTTGCTCAGGGATTTTATATGACTCAGTAAGGGGTAAATATTCCATTGTTTTGCTTCCAGAACACTTAGTGGTCTAATTTATCTTTGTGAAAAAATTTGAAATGTTGATTTATCTGGATACACAGCTTGCTTATTTGGATAATCATTTATCAAGTTTCTCATCTTGGTGGTAAAATAATCTCAAATTACTTGTCATGAAATTTTTCCAAATCTTAATTAATTCTTAATTATCACTGTGAAAGATCTGCTTTGAGCCTCTTTGAACAAACATCCCTTAACTTTCTTCCTTTGAGACACTGAGACTGTCAGGGTAGCGATCTCTCCTTCAGTTAGTTTAATGCATCTAGATCTGGTGGATTAATAGTGTCTTTCATAGACTTTTATAAGGAAGTTAATTCTACTTACTAATAAAGGCTTTAACATTGCTCTTACAGTTTTTCAGGGAGAGGAAAAAACAATTGAGAACAGGAAAAGAAAGGAATGGATGAATATTATAGAGAAATTTGGTTCCTTTCTTATAGTGGAAAGAGAGTTTCTCGGGCAGCTACCAATGCTTGTCTCATGAACAAATGAAGATGATGACAGAGTATAAGGAGTGGGGGAGAATGTGCTCCCCAGGAAAGCAGAGCTCAGGAGAGATGAGACTGAGTGGCTGGAGGCAGCATCAGCCTGAGTTTTTGTTTCACCAAATCATAGCCCCAGATATGTTTGCCTGGCAAGGAATATTACTACCCTCAGTGTTTGTTTAAGGAGACTTTCTGTTATAATCTCAAAAATACTGAAGAATACAAAACACACAGCTCCTAATTTATCCAGCAATGTAAGATGGTATTATTCTAAGTCAGGATTTTTACATATTAATAAAGACTCAAGGAAACAGAGAAGACAGATGGAAGAGAAAATAAAAGACAGAAAGAGGCAGGAAGAGAGAAACAGTAGGAAAAACAAAAACCACATAGGACTGGGGAGAGAAACCAACAGATGGCTCTGTTTATCATGACGCAAGTTTCGACAGGTTTTAAGTCAACACAGTTTTTGACACAAGGAGAGGAAAGACATTAAAATAACCGGAGTTAGGGGGTGGACATAAGGATGCATCGAGTCACCCCACACCTTCTTCAGCGGCAAACTGCTTTCCTGCAGAGATGATTCCTCCTTCCAGGACTCTGATGAGCACCCTGACTGGGGTGGAACTTCCAATACTGATATACAGCAGCTCAACTGACGTTCATTAATGCATTCACCAAATAATTGTCATCCTTCAGGACTTTTTAAAATCAACATTGTGTTTAGTTTTTTTTTAAGTTGACAAGTGTCCAAATCTACACTATTGATGTACAACTATTAATTTAAAAAAGTCCAGAAAATTCTCCTAGTGTTTCTGTAACTTTCCATATAATGAAGACACCTTAAGGATTACTACCAATTGAAATCAACAAATGCAACACACTCCATAAATAGACATAAGGATGTAAATCACATGGCCATCCCAACAGATGCCGTAAAGTCCTTTGCCAAAGTCCAACAGCTTTTCAGAGAAAAGCCCTGGAGAAGCCAGAATAAAAGGAACATGCTTCAACATAATCACGACTGAATAAATGTGAAAATAGCTTAAAGCATTTTTTTCTAAAATCAGACATATGACAACACACTGTAGTTCAAAAGTCTGACAGCCATGGGCAAGAGGAAGAAATAAAGGAGAGAGAAGTAGGAATGGAAGGAGTCAGATTACCCCTGTTTGAAGACAGCACAATCCTCTAATTTTAAAACTCTCCCGAGATCCCAACAAGAAACTCTTAGAATTGACAAACACCTTCAGCATTGTGCCAAGTTATCAAATCAGCATACCACAGTCAGTAAATCTCTGACACACTGATTAAAAACTTACCAAGAATGACTGAGAGATTAGGAGCAATTTGGCACTGTTGCAGATGGCCTGGGTTCAGTTCCCAGTACTCACATGGTGGCTCACAACTGTCTATAACTCCAGTTTCAGGGGATTCAACCACCTCTTCTTAAATCTGCAGGCCCAAAGCACATACATGGTACGCATACATACATGCAGGCAAAACACTCATACATATAAAATAAAAATTCAAAATTCATAAAAAGGAATCCACCGAAAACATTTCACAGAAAATTCCATTTACATTATCTTTAAACACTTTAGGAATAACTTCAACCTAGAAGGTGAAAGACCTCTGTGATGAAAACTTTAAAGTACCGAAGAAAGAAACTGAAGAAGATGCTACCAACTGGAGAGACGGTTCCCAAGTAACATGTTGACAGAACAACTATTTTACTGGAAATAATCTACAAATTTTCCATTAGTTGTGATAAAATACAAGATGCATGTTTCTTAAATGAAAGTAATTTAGTTTGGCTCTCGTTTTACAGGAGATGTAGTTCCTCTTTGTGGAGCAGCATGGCGGCATGACTGTCAGGCAGCCATTCACGCGGCACGTGCAGTCAGGAAGCTGAGAGAGTAGACTCTGGTCGGCAGCACACTTTCTTCATTCAGTAAGAGACCTCATCCCTGGGGCTGCATCCAAGTTTTCCTTCCTTTCCTCCTTCAAACCCTGCCAGAAACATGTGTCGGCAGACACTCCCAGAGGTACATTTTGTAGGAGATTCTAAACATGGTCAACAGTGAAGAGTAGCTATCACAATCCCCGTAAGACTCCCAATACCGTTAGCCAAAGAACTAGAAGAAGAGAGTCATAAAATTCAAATGGTAGGCCCCAAAATTCCAACCAGCCAAATCAGTCTGCCTTCTGTCAAGCCATACCGTGGAGATATGGTAACAAAAGCAGGACGGCGCTGGCAGCAAAATTAGAGGCATCAAACAGAAGACAACAATTAGACCCACACATCTATAGCCGCCTAAGATTTACGAAGGTGTCAAAAGTGCATGGTGTAGAAAGCCTCTTCCACAAACAGCGCTGGAAATGTAGAAAATAAAGAAATGTGAAACTTGTTCCACACCTTTCTCGCTTAGCAGATATTTAAAATCTACTAAAGTTCTTAGTATAATAAGACCAGAAACTCTGAAAATGTCCAGATAAGACATCAGGAAAACACCTAAATGTAGACAATAGCAAAGAGCTGAAAGTAAACAAAACAGATTATTAGCTTAAGACATAACGAATGGAATGGCCTAAAATTAGAAAGTTTTTCCATAGCTATAGAATGTTTAGGACAGTGAAGAGGGACTATAGGATGGGAGGAAAATGCCAACTATATGTCTTTTAAAATATTTTAGATTTATTTTACATGATTGGATGTTTTTCTTATATGTATGTCTGTGTATCATATGCGTACTTTGTGCTCACAGAGGTCAAGGAGATCAACAACCAGAGTCACAGTTATAGACAGTTATGAGCCACCATGTAGGCGCTGGAAATGGACTTGGTTATCTACAAGGACAGGAAGTGGTCCTACACTCTGAACCACGTTTTCAACCCCTAATTATACTTCTGACAGGATATTAATATCTGGAGTGTATAAAAAGCTCTAGAACTTAAATGCCGAAATAACGCTAGCTATTCAATAAGTGGTCAAAGCAACTGACCAGATATTTTTCAGAAGAAGAAATAAAACTGGCCAACAAGTATTTGAAAAATGTTCAACATTTCCAGCTATTGGGGGAATACAAATTGAAACTGCAATGAACTTCCATCAAAACAAAAGAAAATGAAACAAATGGCAGCAAATGCTGCTGAGAAGCTGGGGAAAGAGGAACACATATTTTGTTGGTAGAAATGTAAAGCCATCTGAAGAGTTCAGCTTTTTACATAATGTTCTACAAGGCAGTATTTGGATCATTTAAAGTTTTTAAAAATGATTTATTTGCTTATTCATTTATTTTAACTTTTGTTTTATGGGTATATATTAATGTCTGCATATATGCATGTGTAGCTTATGTGTGCTTTTAAGATCTCTTGGAGCTACAATTACAAGCAATTGTGAGACCCCTATTTAAGTTCTGGAGACCAAGCCTGGACCTCTGCAAGATCAGCAATGTCAGCAATGCTCTAAACTGTTGAGCCATATCTCCAACAACTAAATCTTCTTTCTTTCTTTCTTTCTTTCTTTCTTTCTTTCTTTCTTTCTTTCTTTCTTTCTTTCTTTCTTTCTCTCTCTCCTTTCTCTCTCTCTCTCTCTCTCTCTCTCTCTCTCTCTCTCTCTCCTTTTCTTTCTTTCTTCCCCACCTTTTGAAAACATAGGTCTGGTGCAGAAATATTAAACTACACAAAATATGGATGTCCTATAATGTTTTACTTGAAAGAGAAATCACTTTCTTGAAAATCCAAGAAAGTCGAGAACCAAAGGTCCATATGCTGCTCTCCAGGTCGAAACCAAAACCCAAAGAGAAAGCATCTCCTCCCCCTAGCTCTATTTACCCCTGTATGTTCTATGTACCCGTGAACACACCTACACGGGAGTGGTTAGTGCTAGGGATATGTAAAATCGCTCCCTACCATTACCCTTTTAGTTTAAAGAAAACATTTAGACTTAAGACAAAACTAAATTGTGCCAATACACAAAATGTCTCAAACATATATACAGCATGTATACATAAAAGATGATAAACAAATTATAATCTACCTATATCCTATCCTAAGCATATCTACCCCAATCTAAATCCTAAACTTATCTGAAATAGATGCCTGAACACCTCCTTCCAATCACAACCCTAAATAATTGAAAACTAACACTAATAGGTGTAAACGATCCTACAATATCAACAGTATTCTCAAAATTACTTCCTGCTGAAATGGGACGATGACCTCATGGGATACTGTAGGAAGAAAATGTTAGTGTAACAAAAGTCTCATAGAATCTCTCCCTACAGTCAGTCAAATGTTTTTGTTACTTGTTTAGAGTTTACTCTCCTATTTTCTCAGGACATTTTATTGCAGACTGCAGAATTCAGGGAAAATTTTGGTACTTAATTTAAACATTTTATATGGATTACATAGTGATGATCAGGAAGCTACCTCAGTAGATAGCAAGTTTGTTAACACAGACAAACTCTGTCTAACATATTCATAAAAGCAGAATCCACAGACTAACTTCTCATTGCAGGAGTTTTATGCTAAATGAACCTTTATAAAGCAACCAAGAGAGTCATGAGGTACCTACCTCATATATGCTACTGATGCTAGGAGCTTTTCCAAGGAATGGGAAGACAGACTAGATGTTATAGGTAAGTTCAGGTGGGTTTAAGTACTCAACCAAGGCAGAAGGCACATCCATGATAGGAAGGAAGAGAGGAAGGAAGTAAGGAAGATGTGATGGTGTAAAACTATGTCATAAGTACTAGGAACATGTGTCACACTCAGATTCATGTTACAGAGACATGTATTTCAAAAAAGTTTAGGCATTTTGTGCACTATTGTCAATTTGAGAGCAACAGAGGGGACACTAGTGATGAATATGACTAATGGCATGGAGCTAAGGCTGGAAACTCAGTATTCCCAGACTAATCACAGGGAGGTCACTCTGTAGCCATCCTAGAGGAGATGCTGTATAGCATTAGTATACATCAAGTAGTTTCATCAGGATACAATTGTAAGTACCTGGAGTTTTGAACACTTTTAGAAACTCATTCATCAGGCATGACAGGCATGAACTATAGCCAAATACAACTTGCCAGCAAGAGAACAATTAATACCTTTCTGCAGGCATCTAATTCTCATAGGAGTTAGGCTTTAGCCTGTAGGTATACATAGATCAATCCTCGTGTTGGATGAGATAAGCCGTAAGTAATAGGGAAAGGGGCTGCAGATGTAGAATTTAGGACACAGAGATGGAGAATGACTAGTTTCCTTCCAGATTGCTCTGAAGAATCTCTCTTTATTGTTTATGGGTTCTGGACTTAAGAAATCCATCTGGCAAAATAAAATAAAAATGTTTGTGAGGGGTCAGTCTCTTTTCAGATGGTGTCACAAAAAGACAGGGGATGTGAGAAGCGCCAAGACCTGCAGCTACTTGAGCAGACCTGAGTCTCTGGAACACCAGACGACTCATGATGGAGTCCCAGCTAACTGGAGACCCTTTAAGTGGGCATGAAATCCAAGTGTTGCCTGCTTCCTGCCCTTTGCGGACACACTGCCCACTTCCATACACCCTCACACAACATAGGTTGCCTGTCATTCGTACTGATTGGATGTAACTTGATACGACCTTAACTTATTGGGTAATGTATGCATATGTGCTAGTGAACATACACGTTAAACCAGAAGATCTGTACCTCGATGCTGGTCTCTGGAGTCTGCTTCCGGGGAAACTTGAGGTAGCTCTGGCTCCCTCACCCCTCTCTCACCAAGTTTCCGGTGAGAGGGAGCAAAACCCCACATGTCTGTTATCTTGTTAGAAATCACATAGCACATATTTACATTAATAATGTAATGAGAATTAAATTAATTTCAAAATGAGGTGAATAGTTATCAGTTTTCATGGATGAGGCAAGGATACCCGGGAGATGAAACTTCCTTTGTTTGAATCCAAGCTCTGTTCTCTTCTTGTACAATGACCTTATTTTAAAGCATCTGTCCACTTCCGTCTAAATTGTCTTCAGAAATAGTTGATATTGCCACGTAATTTAATGATAATTAAGCAAGCTAAGCTTGAACAAGGGTCCTACCTTATTATAAACAGATACATCAAAGAAAGCTTGATTCAGAGGCTGCTAAACATATAGCCAACGAAGGCATGCATCACTGCAAGACATAGTGAATTCCATGCTGATCATGAGTAAGCTATAAGAAGTAATTGCTATGTTTATGAGTTAGCTCTGTCCTCTTAGATGAAAGAGCAGTCATAGGGTATTTTCTTAAATCATTAGAGTAGCTTCTGCTATTGCGTTTTTCACAATAGCAGTAGGCCTTCTTCTGGTACTACCACTTAGCAGACCATAGCGGCATCTCTTCTGTGCTCTGTTTAATGTCTAAACATTAAGATTTTATGAATGAATGCAAACAGATAACAAGTGCCAAGGCAGGCCGCAGTTGCAGTTGTTCAGCAGTGTTAGCTCTGCTTCGGTTTTCTGAGCTCTGAAAACACATCTTCCATCTGGCACCTGGCTTCATTTTCAGATTTTTTTTCTCTCTGAATAAATAAAACCCGTAGGCATTGTCATTTTTTACCCTTTGTTATTTAGGCCAAGTGAACCGCCTATCCATATCTACTGAAGAGATAGCCAAGATCAGTTTTCTTGAACTCCGGATAAGATGTGCATGCATATTTGTACATTATTCATTAATAATCTATGAAATCTATGAAAAAGATCTTTATTGAGGCTGAATTTTGTCATTTCTTTTTATTTTTTTCACTGATGGCATGGTCACTTTCTGTTTTCCCTGCCCTTATAGCGTAGGCATCCTTGACTCAAATATAACCTGGCATCATTTGGTGAAGACATCCATGTTTGTCTCCTTTATCACTCAACAAGACCTGGACCTTATTTGCTCCTAGGAGACTCAGTGTACAATGTGTCCTAGATGAGTTCTCAGTCTGCTTGATTTGGGGCTTCTGTGTCTCCTGTCCTTGGTCACAGACATTGATCCACTGGCATATGGGCTTCCGCTTTAGAATTTCCATTTACATAAAAACTAGTTTACTCTTTTATGTTATTTGTATCACTCCACCTCATTCAAGAGAACTTTTCCAGAAGAAAAGTCCTATGTGAGTATCTGTTAAAATAGCTCCTTTGAGAGGCAGTGGTTTAAAAAGAATGGAATCTTACTGTTAGTAAACAAATTCCATTCTTTTTAAACCACTGCCTCAGTTTTGACCCCACTCTGTATTTATTTATTTATGTTTTTTCTCTGTATTGTTTTGGAGGCTGTCCTGGAACTAGTTCTTGTAGACCAGGCTGGCCTTGAACTCACAGAGATTCACCTGCCTCTGCCTCCCGAGAGCTGGGATTAAAGGTGAGTGCCACCACCGCCTGGTTCCGCTCTGTTTCTTATTGAGAAACTAATATAATATCATGATTTATCCCTTCCCCTTCTCCCTCCAGTTCCCCTAAAAATCTCTCCTTTCTCTTTTTCAAATTCATGGTTCTTTTTTTCATTAATTGTTCTTACAAATGCATATATATATATATACATATATATATATATATATATATGCTCTTAAATGCATCCTACTCAATCTCTATAGTTGTATGTATATTTTCATGGATGGCCATTTGGTATCACATAACCAGGTGGAGACTATTTCTCCCACTCTCAGCATTTCTTAGTTGTCTGTAGTTCTTTGTGTAGAATTAAAACATCTTGGGCTTTAACCACTTTGGTATAACTTTAGTATAGCTATTGCTGTTATATCTTAATTTATGATATTATCTTCAACAAACACCCCCTTTGTTCAGAAGACACAGAAAAGTTGATCTCTTCAGTTTGCTACACCAAAATAACGAAAGAATGACATTCCATGAGAGGAGATGACCCTTCCATAACTCCCGAACTCTGATTCACAAATGAAATTAATCTTAGCCCAGAGAAAGAACATTCTGTTGAGACAGTTCAGTTGAATTTAATTGCTTGATGACTGGATTGACCTAAATTTTGTGTTTGTTACATTATTCATAAAATATCTTTCATTTTAAAGCATGCCAACAACTCATTGTCTTTTGTTAGGAAATAGAAAGTCAGGAAATCAATTGTTATACTCTGTGAATTCAGTGGATGGGCTTTGTAATCAAGATTATTTTCTTACAATCAACACTGTAATCAATAAGGGGTCTCTAGATTTGTACATAATGTCACCTTTAAGTGCCTATCATGTAACTCAAAAATAAACATCTCCTTTCTATTGAAAAGCTCCCCATGTTATGCAGGGACATAAATCTGGGGTTAATATATACTGGAATCAGTATAAATTAAAGAAGTAAATAAGTTACTGATCTGGGAGATTAAAAATATTTGAAAAATAGAAGCACTATAAAATATTGCAAATGTTTGTCATCCTTAACAGGCTGTTTTTTAAATTTTTTTCCTTTTTTATTTAAATTAGAAGCAAGCTTGTTTTGCATGTCAATCCCAGTTCCCTCTCCCTCCTCTCCTCCCCTGCTCCCCCACCGGCCCGGCCCCCTATCCCATCCCTTTTCTGCTCCACAGGGAGCATGAGGCCTTCCATGGGGGATCTCTAAAGTCTGTCATATCATTTGGAGCAGGGACTAGAAAAAAAGATTTTGATTAAAAGTTGAATCAACTTGGGTTCACAAGTTCCACACATTATGACAAATTCCATTTTAATTTAAGTGCTATTTTTTCTGTTATAAATGTGTTTTAGGTCAATTTTTTTTTCTTACAGAAAGTGAAAGAAATATTACCATTATAGTAAAGAAAATAATTCAACCTTTATCTCAATGAATATTAAGACAGAATATTTCTCAGTTTTATTTTGGGGGTATACATATATGTGTATATATTTTTAAAAGTTTGTATAATATGGAAATATGGTTTGGCTTAATTAGTTTTATTTAACCGCATGTTATAAATACTTCCTATAATGTCTCAAAAGCAAAAAAGAAATGGTATTGTAGTTTTTTATATTATATATTTCTTATTTCATTTAGCCTTCACAATAAACATGTGACATACATATTCATGTTTTTCTTATTTAAGTAAGAGAAACAAGATATCAAGAAGTTAGATATGTTAAGAGCTGTAAGTAAAATATCTGACTCACTTATCTTCAAGTGAATATGCTGGTGATGTCCCTTTTGGAAAATCCACTGGTGGCATCTACTTACAGGGGAGTCTTTATTATAAAATTGATTTCAGTAGTGCATTCCTAATTTGTATGAAATTGCTTATGGAAAACACAAATTCTATAGATCCCTAGACTGTTTCAGCTATACTATGCAAATATCTACGTGAGAAATTGGTATATTTCATAAGTAATATGGCTATATACTGCTTTTCTAACAAAATAAGACCCAGAGAATTGAGTTTGCCTCCTCAAATCTTCTTGCAATCACTTGCATAATTGAATTTGTTATTTCTGTATCAAATACAATCTTTTATTCACTTGAGTCTGATCTTACATACCAATTTAAATTTTGTGTGTGTAATATCAGGTTTGTTTTTAGATTTTTGATACTTAAGGTCTGTTGGGAGACAATTCTCCATGATTCCTGTTTAATATACATCTTGTAAGCTAATTCTTTCAGTAACTTTGTTTCAAATCAATTTCACAGGTTTAATGGCATATAATCTCACAGAATAAAGACCATGTAAAACCCCAGAACATTGTCCAAGAACATTTACTGTCTATCATGAAATAGGTTCAAGCTTCTCTCTTTTAGTTTAATTTTCCAAGTGTGTATATCATGTGAGTCTTTTATTCTAGAAGTTATGGCTTGATAAGCTGTCACAAAAAATTAAAGATAATGTGGTTATAGGTATTTCACATCTTATGCTAAATCTTCACAAATATGCTATACCTTATTAGTTTGGCTTGCGAGCATGTTAAAAATCAGAGCATACCACAATTGTTGACAGGATCAAATTACTTTTCAAAACAGAAGTGCTAATTTACTGTATTACCAACTCACCTCTTTTCATAAAAGTGATTACTGTAAAACTGGAATCAATATGGCCAACTTCATTAATTCACAATTTAATAAATATTATATGCCTGAATGCATTCCTTTCTATAGTTATATAGTATCACAATTGCCTCCAAGCAAACATTCAACTCCCATAGAAGAAGGACAAGTCTAATGTTTTTCTCTAAGTCTCCAAGCCTAAGATAGTGCCCAGCAGCTCATCAAATAGTTAGTGCATTGAAAGGAGAAGATGGGTAACTTTTGGGGTATGCCTTAGTAGTTTTGCTTTAATCCTATTGACACAAACTAGAATTTTCTGGGAAGAGGAAACTTCAGTTGAGAAAATGCTCCCATTACATAGGTCCTATAGAGCATTTTCTTGATTAATGGTTAAGGTGGAGGGCCTCATGCCGCTGTGGGTGATGCCACCCCTGGACAGGTGGTCCTGGGCTGTATAAAAAGAGAAAATTGGAGAAGCTATGGGAGCAAGCCAGTAAGCAGCGTTTCTCCATGGCCTCTGCTTCAGGTCCTGCCTTCTGGTTCCGGCTCTGCCTGAGTTCCTGCCCTGGCTTCCTTCAGTGATGGAGGGAAGAGTAACTGGTGACATGCATACCAAGTAGAACCTTATCCTCCCTAGTGGGCTTTGTTCAAAGTTTTATCCCAACAATACACAGCAAACTACCACACGGTGCCACAGCTTCCTTCTCTGGTTCTGATATTTCTGTCTCTTGATTAACCTTCTTTTGTGATTTGATTTTCTTGAAGACACCTTCCAAATTGTGATCTTTTGAAAGTCAATCTCCGTTACAAATTTGATCCCCTCTGTAGTACTTCTTCCTTTGACTATCAGTCAAGCTATATCTGTTTCTTAGTACATGAAAGGGAAACTGGTTCATTTGCAAGTCCATCCTGATAGCCCGGGTAAAATAACCCTGTTATCTAGCCAATTTCTCTAAATCTTAACAAGCATCAATTTTTAGCTGAACATTGCCAGCTTCTCATCTAGCACCTGTCTCTTCTATTAGCTTTGTTGCTTTTTGCTTCTTCTTCTGGATCAGTTTAGTTTCTTAGCCTTACATGAACAAATGTCGTTTACATCTATGCTTTTCTGTTTTTGTTTTTTTTAACCAAAAATAGTCAATTTTTCATAGTGCTGTGGTTGCAGTGACTTATTTGAACTTCTCATTTGTATATATCAGATTGTGTAGCGTCTTTAAGTCTCATAATACAAAAATAAATACTACATATTTCTTAAAACTATACATGCACATATAACCGTGTTTTTGAATCCATATATATATATCTTGTAATGAATTAGGGGCAACAAATTAGCCATTATAAATTAAGAGTCTTAAAAAATACATTGTTTGAAATGTTGCAAAAACAAAGCATTTTGTTCATTTCAGCATTATTTCTAGAAGTACAGTTCTCAGAACTCTTTAAACACCAATATTAAGGGAAGTGAATAATTTAAAAGTAATGCTTAGAGGAATCTTAGCTAACATTAAAAATAAATATGTGAACATATTTAACAAAAAGGCATGTTTTGTAGAAATCATTTTGAAATAATATCAATGGTTAAATTAGGAATATAAAGCTATTTCGAATTTTAAAGGCTTATCAATATATTTTTGAGGAAATTTAGTTCTCTGTGAATCTGAAATAGTAAAAGTTGTTTGTCTATTTTCTTCAAGACTTAGTCATGCTAATGTCTAGCACTAATTAAAAAGGCTGCACTGCACTTGGTAGAATAACAATTCTTATCCTCATAAGCGTCACTTCCAAAGATTCAGATAAACCAACTAGGGGAAATCTATTCTTGCCTTTCTTAGAAGTTAATATTTAAGTGTAAGTCTGACTAATTAGGCCTGGGGAAATGGCTCAGTCTTAAATGAACTCCGGAGATAGATTTCTGGCTCTCATGTAAGAAGTTGGGCATGGAAGCGTTCCTCTGGGACTCCATTTGCAAGCAGGCATAGACAAGTGGGACTCTGGTGAGCTGGACAGCCATTTCCCCCGAGTTAGTGAGCCCCCGTAAAGTTTAAAAATGACTGAAGGATATACTTGACCTTGACCTTTGCCCTTAACATGTATGTGCATGTATTCCTGTACATACAAGTAAGTACTCACATATATGTTCTCCTGCACACACATGTACACCTCCATATCCATGTGCTCCTGCTTACATTTCTGCAAAAATTAATAGTGACATGGATATTTACATATACCATGTGTATACAACACACAAAGGTTATTGAAAAAAAAACAATTGCAAATGCATACATTTAGTATATAAGAGTACCTCATTAGACATCATGCATGTGATTGGAGAACACTGAATAAGCTTTGTTTTAATATAAAGAAGAAACAATTTTCAGCTTCTTTGTATGCTATTTTACACCATTAGAGATACATACAAGTACATACATGCTTTCAAATGTAAAATGACTTCTTTGAAGCCAATCTAGTGTGTATATAATTTCCAAAATAGTTCAGCCCAGAGTTACAACATAAGAATAAACACCTGACTTTTATGTACTCTCTATACATTTACTATTGTGGTTTATTTGATCGTATTGTGATACCCAAGATTGTGTTAATAAAATCAACCCTGGATCAGGGAGTGGAGTCAGCAACTAGTGGAAAAAAAAATAGAATCTTGAAATTTGCAGGCAAATGGACGGCACTAGAAGAAACCATCCTGAGTAAGGTAACACAGTCACAAAAGAGAAATATGGTATGTATTCACTTATATATGGATTTTAGACATGGATCAGGGGAGTGCCAGCCTACAATCCCAGTGCCAGAGAGTCTGAAAAACAGAAACTTCATCCAGCAACTGATGGAAGCAGAGGCAGACACCCACAGCTAAACACTGAACTCAACTCCTGGAATCCAGTGTCAGAGAGCGAGTACTGATGAGCAAAGGAGTTAAGACTGGGATGGTTTAACCCACAGAAACAGTTGACCTGAACAAGGGGGAGCCCTTGGACCCCAGACTGATGGCTGTGTGGACAGCATGACACTGGTCCAGACTTTCTGCATGTGGGTGTCAGTGAGGAGGCCTAGGTAATCTATGGGGCCGTGGATAGTATTTATCCCTGGTATACAAATGGACTCTGGCTGCCCATCCCACAATGAGGGATGTTCTCTCAACTCTTGGGGGAGGGACTAGAACCTGCCCTGGATGAAATGACAGACTCTGGAGATCCTCCATGGAAGGCTTCACCCTCCCTGAGGATCAGAGTGGAGATTGGGTGGAGGACTGGGGGGCCTGGTGGGGAGGGCAGGGAAGGAGGGGAGGGAGAGGGAACTTGGATTGACATGTGAAGCAAGCTTGTTTCTAACTTAAATTTAATAAAGGAAGAAAAAATAAAAACATTTAGTATTTTCTGTTGTCATTAGTTTACACAGTTGTCAGTAGTTTACACAGTTATGCTTCTTAAAATTAACTATTGTTTCCAAGTTTTGATTTAATATTAATAGATGGGATAATCTCACCCAAACTTCTTATTTATAATAATAAAGTTTTATAGCTTATTAGATTCTGCCAAGCTAAGTTTTCTTAATACTTCTTAGCTCTATACAATAACAAATTAGTGATTGGTCTGTCTTTCTATTGAACCTCATTGCATGATTACAAAACTTGTTTGTCATTTGTCTGAGTTATGATTATTTAGTATTTGCCATTATTTGTTTCTGACTGTCTAGTCTGTATGTAATGTAGCAATATATTTTTAGATGTTTCTTAGAAAATTGTGCTTAAATATTGATAGGAAAAATGATATAAAAAACTATAGGGAATAGTTGTTCTAGGATTTCAGGATTCTGTGCATAGTTGTGTGATACATTTTGATGTAAGGGTTTCTAAATTCCCTTGGAATTTCAGTCTTGATGGAAGGCATGGTACCATCTTAGCATGCTTTGTCCAAATCAAAGAAAGACTCAGAAAGCAGTGTTTGTAGCTAACAATGAAATGTGTTATACTGCTCTCAGAAGGCCATAACTTGCAGAAAATCTGTGAGTCAGAGTACTCAACTATTGTTGAACTCATGCATGAGATTAATAATTCAGATATTAAGAGATTGATGAAAACTCATCCACTAGGTTGGGTTGGAACTGATAATCAACTTCTGAACACAGTAAGAGGACCTGAACTTTACTAAGGATATTTTGTTTTCTGATATACCAGTATTATTAGATAAAGTTCATTACATAATGTTAACTTCATTATTTTTTATTACATTTTTTTTTAGAAAAAAGCTTGCTTCACATGTCAGTCCCAGCTCCCTCTTCCTCCCCTTCTCCTGGACCCTTCTACCATCCCTTCCAGCCTCCCACCCTATCCCTACTCCTTTCCACATAGAGGATCTCCAGAGTCTGTCATTTCATTCAGGGCAGGGTCCAGGCACTTCCCCTAGAGTCCAGGCTGAAGGAGCATCCCTCAATGTGGTATGGACACACAAAGTCCATATTTAACTTAGATCTTTATGCTACCATGTTTCAATATTTTTCTTTTAATTACTGTAGGTGAAAGTGTTTGTCCTGCCAGCAACTCCCAAATAAACACCCTGTGACTTAATATTACTTATGAATGCTCAGCCAATAGCTCAGGCTTATTATAAACTAACCCTTACATTTTAAGTTAACCCATATTCCTTATTTACATTCTGCCAAGTGGCTGCTGGCAGGAAAGAGCTACACTTGGGATTCTTAAGGTTTTCTGTTTGAAGAGAAGAAAAGAGCCCTCAACCCACAGGGACCATAAATGTCTGGTCCCTACACACAGCGGTTTATAGTACTCATATCAGTGGTCTGTTGCGACCTATTAGTTCACAAAACATTGTTTCAGCAAAGGCACACCACCCAGTCTCAAACAAGTGACTGTAAAGAGAAACATAATTATCCAAAATATGAAAAGAACTCTTGAAATTCTGTAAAACATAAACAAAAACCAAACCAAACCAACCAACCAACCAAACAGTAAGAAGAGCAGTATTACTGTTATTATTACTTTTTTTAGTTTTTAAAAAATTATCCCAAACATATTCCCATTTAGATCCTTGAGAGTTGTACATAGTAAAAGTTTCAGCAAACCAGTAACTTTGAGGGTTGGGAATGGGAAAGATGACTAGATAGTGGACAGAGGATTTGGAGAATCATGAAGCTATCCCACACCTTGTAATAGAACCACGACATTGCCCATTTGTCCGTACAAAACCGAGAGTGACTCCTAAATGAACTATGTCTTCTGGGTGATGGTGATGTGTCCCTGCCAGCTCATCAGTTGGAATAGTTGCCTCCCTGGTGACACTAATATCAGAGAGAGGTGTGTGTGTGTGTGAGAACGTGAGTGAGCACAGGCACAGATGAGCACTCCCCAGTTCTGCTCAATTTTACTGTGAATTTGAAACTATTCTGAGAGGGATTTGTTCCAGTGTTTCTAACCACAGCGTGGCTTTTCACTTTGGGTATGGTAATGGTGTTTTTATTTTTATTGTTATACTTTCTATATTTACTATTACTAAAATGTGAACAAACGAGAGACTCAATACTGAAGTAGCAGGTGTTTCTGCTTATAATTTCCATGCAGTTATTGGCAAGTGGCTTCTTTCACAGTGCATGCGAAGTGTGAACTACAGTCTTCAGTTTCTGTTTTGCTACATGAGATGGTATTACAATTAGCTGTCTACAGTTTATCTTCATAGTGATCATTGTTCACAACTGTGCGGCACCCATACTTCAGTGCATCATAATTTCGCAAGCCTCCTATTGAGCATGTGTTTTATTATTGAGAAGACGGCACTGTCTACTTTGTGGGAATGCGTATTTTTGCTTTTGTTGAAGTGTCTTCTTAGGGGAAATTTCCAAAAAACCACCTGTCACAAGGGCACAGAAAAGCTTGTTTTTGCCACCAGGTACTTCAGTCCTTTTAGAAGTGTTTGATTAATTTGTACTTATATGAACTGAATATCAGTGATTTTTATTTATTTACCTATGACGTTTTTGTTTGATGAGTTTACTTGTAATGAGCAACTATTACTTGCTATGGAAATGCTTTGAATTTGCTTACTCATTTTATGGAAATTTTGGCTTTGGTATAATGCTTACATGGAAAAGTCAACATTGCAATGTTTCCTAGGGATTATTCTGGATTTATCTATATGTGAACATCATGACTAACTGAGATCAGCTAATTAATGACTGACAGTTTCGCACCTTGCATGCACACATATGCGGTTTTGACAGTTTGAAAGTTGTTTTATTTTAAAAGTCATCCAGTTTGTTTCTAACTAAAAAAATAAAGGAAGGAAAAACGTTATCTATAATTTACCTTGGTAATTTGCTAAAATAATTGATCTGTTTACCAGAATTGTTCAGAATATTAAAACTTTAGTGCAATCCCAATTGACTATGGCAGCTTATCATTTCAGAACTGCGAATTTAACATTGTCATATGTTATGAAGGGGGCAGTAGCAGGCACTCACGTTTTCTTAATCACAGATGTTACATTTTCATTGCTCTATTAAAGACGTGGCTCTGAGAATATAGATTGAGCTGACTGGCTCAGCAATGCAGGATAGATTTAGTATTTAAAGTTCAGGCAAATACCAAAAGGCCCAGAGGTTGTCTTCTATGCTGAAATAGCAAATCCGATTACTTTGAGAACCAGAAGAGAATGAGCACTTCATCAACTTTCTTACCCACCTAATTCCTTGAGGCATTCACCAAAATCACCATGGACAATACCATCTCTCACACTGAGTTCACAGGGTACTTCAATCTACAGTCAACTCTTAACTATTGCATTGATAATGTCCGGCTGGTCAAGGCAGATTCATTTCTATTGATCTGAGGGTGATTTCTAAATGCATTCTGCAAACCAACACTCATAAAATTTAGCATGAACTACACCTTGTGAAAGTATATGGATTTTATAATAAATGTATTCAGGAAATATATTCATTGTCCAAGAATAAGTTGTGAGTTGTCTTGAGGGAACAGGTAACATTGTTATTCCAGAAAGTTTTGTTTAGTCTAACCAGCATTAATTTTCTCTTTCCATGTTGCTCTGAGACTGGTGTCAGGACTGACCTTAAGTTTTATTTACCTCAGATTTCCTAATACCTTCAGTACATACTTGTATGGATGAATAAATACTTGAAGCTTCTGAATGTGTTTTCCCAGAAATAAGCTATTTGTATAGATAGTTAATAATTATAAATATAAAACCCTAGTAAGCTAAATGAACAGTCTGACAGGCTTCTCTGTCCCAATTAACATTTTTATATTCTTAACATATATGTGAATATCAGCAAGCATAGAATTAAAGTTTATAATGTTGACTTAAGATTAAAATGAATTTTTATTTAATTTCAGGCATCAAATCACAGAAATGTACCTGTATCATCATGTAGTACGAGTTAGAAGCTGTAACTTAAATGATAACTATTTCAAGGGGAACATTCCTTATTTATTTAGTCTTTGACTATATGTAATTGGATAATAAGATATCAATTATTAAAATGCTGGATGAAAACTGGTTAAAACATTCATTGTGCATCTTTATATTAAGTTATATCTAAAACAATTCTTTTTTAAAATATATTTTTCCTTTCCAAATAACCATTGGATCACTATGGTGCTTTAACCTCATGGAAGCACCGAATGGAATTTGTACCTAAAAATCTCATTCTCCCCCAATATGTGTCTCTCTGCCAATCTTCTTCACTTATACATACACTCCATAAGCTTAAATATGGGTCGTGGTTATTTTTGTAATGTGGAACTTAGATTATTTAGTGAAGTTCCCTTTTTTGACTCTTTCTCTAAATATTAGTGAAGAAACCATTTTGTTTGGGGATGTGGTGAAGTTAGTAATCAGAGCCAGAACAATGCATTGTGGATGGCAATGGTATAAAAGCCTTCTTTCCCAGCATATCAATTTGTCTGCCACACAACAGACACAGGCCTGGTTATGAACTGTCAGTGTTCCAGCATTTTATAACTCAAATGAGCTTTGCGCTTCACGACTGTGAACGCTTAGTGACCATTGCGCAATGGACGAGATGTGAGACTTGGAAGTAAAACGACTTGAGGGCAAAGCAGCACCCAAGACACACAGTAGAATGTACAGGCATTTGCAAAAACGGTGGATATGATTTTTGACTCTAGACAATTGCATAACTTGAACTATGACTAATACTACATATCATAGTACCAATAAGCGTTTTTTTGGGGGGATGAATAACTTTTTGGAAGAGAAATTACACAAAATTCTGTTATAAATATTCAAAGAACACATACTGCATAATATGAGAGTATTCTCAATAATAACTGATGAATACATGTTGTATTAGCAAGTGTAGACTACTTTATAAAGTTCTTCCAATACAGATCTATGTGTAAATCTTAGACTACTCAAAGCACTGCGTCATAGCACATGCCTACACATCCAGTACTTGGGAGGTGGAGGCAGAAAAATCAGGAATGAGTTTAAGGTGAATTGAGCTTCATAATAAGTTCTAGGCCAGTATCAACTACATAAGAACCTGTCTCAAACAAAATAAAACAGAAATTTAAGGATGAACCATTTTATAACTGCTGAGAGCAGATGAGCATTCCAATCTGGCAAAGGTAGAAATAAAAAGAAGGAAATAAAGGACTTATTCTGAGGTTTAATAATAATAACATTTAATTCCTATATTAAACACAAGATTAAATAAATCTAGGTACATTTAAAAGACAGCACTTTGTATTGAGCATATATAATAAAGAAAGAAGGTAAAGAAGCATGTGCAATTAACCAGATACAGAATTTTCCAAGCATTTTATTATTTTTAAATAGCTTTGATTTCAGCTCCAAGGAATATGATGTTAATTGTGGTGAGCTGTCTCAGTGTACAAAGCTCTCAGTAAGAAGTCTCTCAATTATAAGGCAGTGCAAATAATAACAAAAATGTTAAAGAAAAAAATGTCTAGAGCAAATGCGTATGTTTTGTAAATCTTGTATCTGAGGATCACTTTGGCCCAGAGGACACTGCACTAAAGCAAATTGTTGTCATCTCTTCAGCCCTTAATAACATTGATGCCTAACAGTGTTAAAGATGGAGTGTTTTGAGGTCCTGTAGCTGCAGGTTGTTAGGAATGATGGAGGCTACACCAGGGTTGCAGTATTTGGAAAAAAATGGTGTCAAGGAAAAAGGAGCAAAGGATTTTCTGGTATTTGAAAGCAACTAGTTTCTTATCAATTATTAATTCACATAAGAAAAGCAACTGTGATGGCAAAGGCCAGATACTTATACATAGGCTATAAATATAGATGAATAATTCATTTTTCTATTAATTTTGAATTTATAGGCTAACTGGCAAGACTTCACTTTTTTTTTCTCTTTTTAGGAGGTTATGCCTGGGACAAAAATGCCAGTAGTGTGAGCAGAAAGCCCTGAGTATGAAAAATAAAATTTATGCATGTATATTTATATGTGAGCTGTCTCTCATTTTTAGATGTCATGTCACAGTTTATGAGAATGTTTTGAAGAAATCACTGTATTTTTGTAATTTTAAATTGTTCAGTGCTTGTGATTCCAGGCATTGTACATGAAACACGAGGCACACAGGACAAGGACCACCCACTCAACTCCATCCACAGCTTGGGTTACCCCTCTCTCTCTGGGAAAACCTAAATGTGATTGTTATCCTAGAAGACTGCTAGTCATTTGAAAGATCCTCAAAGCCCCACACTTGGCGCTGGCAAATATTATTTTCCTTTCTGTGTTGTGAAGTTCTGAATTTATTGTTCTCCCTCTGGCATTCCTTAGTTTAAATTCAAATGTATATTGAGGTAGCTCTCAACTTTCTACCTAAGTCAGTCCACAAACCTGATGATCAAAACTTGACATTCATTCAAGGACATCCTTTAATGACCCTTCTCAGACAAATATCTAAACTAGGAGGAACTCATTCTGATGAAAAGGTTATTTATGTAATACGATTGTTGAAAATCTGCTTTAATCCAGCAGGATGAAGAGGTCAGGCGATTTGGGGCTGACTCTTGTCCATAGGGTGTATACACGTGTTGATGATAGAAATGAATCCATTATTCACACTCAGCCTGCCTGAGGCAGATCCCATCTCCTGTGAAAAACTACCTAACAATAAAAGAATACTTTTCCTTGCTATAGTTTGTGTTCAAGTATATCATTTTTGACATAAGATGGATGTGACAAAACTGATTAAGCATGGCAAGCTTTAGGCAGGACATATACCTAGAGCAAAATTCTTGGCTCCATTTTGCTGTCATGCAGAACAGAGAAGGAAGAACATTCTTCCAGCCATGCAAGGTATATATGCTGTAAATTAGTAGACTGCTGTCTATGGCTAATGAGCTTTTCCCCCCCCTTGTTCCAAAGTGGAAAGCAAGCGCTTTCTACAGTACCACAGTCTTCTGTCTCCCGGAATAAATGCTCATTTCCTGGACAGACCACACTCTTAGAGGCTACAATGTTAATTATGGACATCCTTATTTACTGTGAGTTAAATAGTGGAGTATAAATAGAAATTAAAGCCTTTTGTGAAAGAATCAGAAGAATGATGTTGAAATCAAGTTAATTGCTTTATGTTTACATATTCTTCTAAGGGGAGTTACACCTTTCAAAAACTTCAAGAGCATTCTTTCTATCCATGTGAGGTATGGAAGATTACCCTGCAGTTCAAAAATCAAGTGTAGTTGAGATATAGTGAATGATTATTTTTTCCCTAGGTGGAAGTCTATAGTGGTTCATTGAAAAGGATAAAGATGATATTTTAAAAAGTGTTTAGTAGAGGCTAATTACATCTTAAATTTTCTTTCTTATCACCCATGACTCTTCAGGAAAATTCAATGCAGATATAACAGAAAGAGTCAGAAAAAACTCTTTCCCATTCAGATGAGACAAGTGTTTTTTCATTAAAAGAGTTCAGAGAAGCAAGAAATCTACAATAAAAGTAGAGATTTTAAATACTTATATAGTATCATAGGTTCATTCTTGAAGCTCTTAATTATGAAAAACTCCATAAACATTGATAAAGCTGAGTAGATTTCACTTCTCCTTCCCCCCTTTTAAATTTAAATAAGAAACAAGCTTCTTTCACTTGTCAATCTCAGTTCCTTTTCCCTTCCCTCCTTCCCTGCCCCCCACCAACCCCGTATCCCATCCCCCTTCTGCTCCCCAGGGAGGGTGAGGCCTTCTATGAAGAATCTTCAAAGTCTATCATATCATTTGGAGCAGGGCCTAGGCCCTCCCCAGTGTGTCTAGTCTGAGAGAGTATCCCTCTATGTAGAGTGGGCTCCCAAAATCTATTCATGTACTAGGGATAAATACTGTTCCACTACCAGAGACCCAATAGATTACCCAGACCTCCAAACTACAGCCTCATTCAGGGGGTCTGGAACAGTCCTGTGCTGGTTTCCCAGCTCTCGGTCTGGGGTCCATGAGCTCCCCTTTGTTCAGGTCAGCTGTTTCTGTGGGTTTCTCCAGCCTGGTCTTGAGCCCTTTGCTCATCACCTTACATGCCATTCTAGAGCCTTCATCCAGCAGCTGATGGAAGCACAAGCAGACACCTACAGCTAACCACTGAGCCAAACTCCTGGAATCCTGTTGCATAGAGGGAGGAGTGATGAGTAAAGGGGTCAAGACCAGGCCAGACATTTTACTCATTTATACTGAAAATGTATTCTTCCCTCACACAATAATCCTGACCCCGGTTTCTTCTCTCGGAATGCTGCTGAGACGATTCTCAGAGTGCCAGTCTGGTTATCGGTTTCTCATGTAAGTGATTTTCCCTTTAGTAAACAACGATCAATATCTATATCCCATGTATGGTGACTTGTCCTCAACATCCTTCTCCTTCCATTCCTCCCATCTTTCCCACACCTCCCGCCTCACACAAATCTACTGTTCCTCCATTTCTCCTCCAAAAGAAGCAGGCCTCAAGAGACAGCAACCAAACACACACACACACACACACACACACACACACACAAAACAAGATACAGTAAAAGACAAGGCTAAATCCCTCATTTTGAGGCCTGACAAGGCAACCCAATAGGAGGAAAAGAGTCTCCAGAGCAGTCAACAGAGTAAGAGAAATATCTGCGTCTACTCATAGGAATGCTATAAAGACACCAAACAACCATAACATATATGCAGATGACCTGGTGCAGAAACATGCAGGCCCTATGCTTTCCACTTCTGTCTCTGTGAGACCATTTGAGTTCTGCTTAGCTAATACAGTAGACCTTGTTCTCTTGGTGTCCTCCACCCCTTTTGACTCCTCCAATCTTTCCTCCCCCTCTTCTGTGGTGTTCCCTGTTCTCCAATGGGAGGGACCTGATGGAGACTTCCAATTTAGATTCTCTGAACAATGTCTGGCTGTGGGTCTCCACACCTTATTCCATCTGGTGATGGTGGAAGTCTTCCTGATGATGATCAGACTAGGTACCTTGTCTATGAGTAGAGCATAATATCATTAGGAATCATTTCTTGATTTTTTTAGACTAGTAATGTTTGATCCTACCCTATGTCTTTGGGCTGTTTAGTGTCCAGTTTCTGGCTGTCCATCCTGTGTAGGGTATGGACTACCTTTCTTCATGAGGTCCTCAACTTACACCACATATTGCTTGACCATTCTTACGAATTTTGTGTCACCATCACACTGGCACTTCTCACAGAGTGTAGGTAGAATGCTTTGTGACTGGGTCTTTGTCCAGGTGTCTCCTTCTGTAGCCAGGAATGTAAGTACCATCTTCCCCCAAAGAGACTAAGACATAGACTTGAAGGCTCCACAAAGGCGCCAGCTTAACCTCTTTACATTCAATGAGCTGTATAGATGTTGTCCTCAACAATGAGAGTCCTCTCTGTCAGTTTTTGGAGAGAGAACCTCTGCCTAGCATCAGTCTGGATTGTTTGGAAATCTCCATGGAATCTCCTCAACCAACAGCTTGACTGAATGAAACCCTGGCCAACTACTGGAAGATTTACCTGATTATAAAAGATGGAGAATTCAGATTCTGTCTTCTCCATTACTAGGAGTCCTCACTAGAGTCACTCTCATGGATTCCAGGTAGTTTCCACTGCACTAGGTTTCAACACCGTCCACCCACAAGAGCCTCCCAAATTCCATTCATTTCTTTCTTCACTCTCCCTCTATCCCCTCTCTTTCAAACCTGATCCCTCCTGCACTCATTCCTAACCACTCCCAGCCCACACATAAAATATAGTCTATTTCCCCTTCTAGGTACATCCATTAGTCCCATCTAGAATCCTCCTCTTTATCTGACCTCTCTGGGTGTAGAAGGAAGCCTGTATGTGCCTCTAGTAAGTCACATGGTTAATGGCGGCAAAACGACAGAGAAAAGTTCGCCTTCACAGTACCTACCTATAATAATTCCCGTCCGGTACAGAGATTCCAGTGGAAGGTATGTTGAACAGCCCAACTTTGTGTCAATATTTTGAATAAACCTCTAGAAATAATTCATAAAAAATTTCCACATTCGTTAATATGTCATTATATGGATGACATATTACTGTCTGATTCAAATAAGGATACTTTGGAAAAGATGTTTGAAGCAGTAAAGGAAACTTTGCCTCGCTGGGGATTACAAATTGCCCCAGAAAAAATAAAAGAGGAGATTCTATTAACTACTTAGGTTATAAAATAGATGCTCAGAAAATTAGACCACAGAAAGTACAGATCAGAAGAGATTGTTATCGGACTCTTAATGATCTTCAAAAACTATTAGGAGAAATCTCTCAATTACAGACAATTATCGGTGTAGAAGGGCATGATTTAAAACACCTGAAAATGGCTTTAAAAGGAGATAAAGACCTAAACAGCTCACAAGTACTATCAGCTGAGGCTGCAAAAGAATTAGAATGGGTAGAAAAGAGAATATTAGAAGCACATGTGGACCGTGTAGATCCAAAGCTGGACTGTATTCTGGTTATTTTACCATCCAGAGAATACCCCTCAGGAATATTGATGCAGAGGGAAGACATCATTTCTGCCACATAAACAGAATAAAAAATTGAAAACATATATAGAAAAGATCTCCGATTTGATATTAAAAGGTAAGTTAAGGCTTCGTCAACTGACTGGGATTATTGTACCTTTAATGAATGAGGAAATTTCCTCCTTATGGAAGGATAATGAGTATTGGCAAATAGCTTGCAGTGACTTTTTGGGAAGTATTAGTAATAACTATCCCAAAACAGAGAGAATCAAATTCATAAAGAAAACAATTTGGATTCTTCCGCGTATCGTGAGGCAAACACCTATTTCTGGAGTTCTTACCTTCTACACGGATGCAAACAAATAAGGTAAGGCAGGGTATGAATCAGGAAATATAAGTAAAGTAGTTCAAAGCCCTTACAACTCCGTACAAAAGGCAGAGTTATATGCCATTCTCATGGTACTTAAAGACTTTACAGAGCCTCTCAATATAGTCACGGATTCTCAGTATGCAGAAAGAGTTGTCTTGCACATTGAGACTGCAGAATTTGTTCCTGATAGTATAGAATTAACCTCATTATTTTTACAATTACAGGAAACCGTCAGAAACAGGACTCATCCTATACATATATAACACACATCAGATCCCATACAGGTCTGCCAGGTCCTCTGGCCCAAGGCAATGATGAAATTGATCGTTTATTAGTAGGTAATGTGTTGGAAGCTTCAGAATTTCATAAGAAACACCATGTTAACAGCAAAGGCTTAAAGAAGGATTTTTCTATCACCTGGCAACAAGCCAAAGAAATAGTAAGAAATTGCCCCAATTGCTCATTCTACAGTCAAACTCCATTACCAGCAGGTTGTAATCCTAAAGGTATTCACAGAAATGAACTTTTGCAAATGGATGTATTTCACTTCCCAGAATCTGGCAGTTTGAAATATGTACACCATACCATAAACACGTTCTCAGGCTTCCAATGGGCTACTGCCCTTAGCCCTGCAAAAGGTGATTCTGTTATTACACACCTCTTAGAGATGATGGCTGTTATGGGTATACCTAAAACAATAAAAACTGACAATGCTCCAGCATATGTCTCCAGTAAATTGGAACAATTTTTCAAATATTATAATATAAAACAGGACAAGCAGTAATTGAAAGATCTAACCGAACCTTAAAAGAGATGCTTCATAAACAGCCAGGGAGAACAAAAACACCTAAACACAGGTTACATAATGCTTTACTAACATTGAATTTTATTAATGCTGATGAAAAAGGACAAACTGCAGCAGAAAGACACTGGACTACAGAGAAGACTTCTGAACTGAACCAACCGGTGTATTTTAAGGATGTTATGACCTCAGTCTGGAAACCAGGATATGTGTTACGTTGGGAAAGGGGTTATGCTTTTGTTTGCACAGGAGAAGAAAAGCTTTGGGTTCCATCAAAATTAATTAATATTTGATCAGAACAGAAGACATCTCAGAAGGAGGAAGATAACAGCTCATCTACAAATTCATATTCTACCATGGGTAAAGTGACCTCCTAAAAGGAAAGAGAAGTGTTTTGTTTTTTTGTCTTCACAGGTAAACTCAGCAAAGAATACTGGACATATGGATTCCTGAAGGAGAATGAATAGCTACCCTGAGGACCATCAAACAAACAGTAACTCACTGTGTGGTAGCAAAGTCTAAATCTCTCTATATTGTTTTTCATAGTACCCTTTTATCTTTGCTTCTTCACATACTTCAGTCCCCATTCATTTAACTGAAGCTGGCTTTGGAGTTGGATTGGCTCTCCTACTGTAAATTCAAGCATATTATTTAAATAAAATTCAGAATTTCTGTATTATATCAAAGAGCCATTGATATAAGACAGAAGAAAATAAAATTAGGGACTGTTATCTGTGGATTTTTTTCTCTGAAAAGTCTAATTTCCTTCATGTTTACCATCTTCCCTATTGTCACCTCTTCCAGTATGCATACATATACAAGTTAAAATATTTCTTTGTTAACATTAATGTTTGAGTTTTCCAGAGAAGGGATTTCATGACAGCAATCTTCAACTGCTTCAGAAAGAGAATGAGGATCCATTTTCTTGACTTCACCTGATTCAACTGGAGGCATCTGAACTGCCCCACATCATTGACTCCACCTGACGAGCACTATCCTGAAACTGGCTTGAAACTACATCACTCTACACAACTCCGGACCAAGAAACTGAAACTTCTACAATCTAGCCAGAGCTTCAGATGAGAGCTTCAATCAATACTTGAACCCCAGTCAGGAACTTCATTCAAGCATCTCCTGCCATACAGAGACTGTCTGATCTACTGAGATTTTGTTACACTAACATTTTTCTTATCACAGGTCCCCATGAGTTTATCATCGTCCCATTTCAGCAGGAAGTAGTTTTGAGAATTCACGCCCCCTCTCCCTACTATTGATATTATAGGATAGTTTACACCTGTTAGTGTTAGTTTTCAATTATTTTAGAGTTGGGATTGGAAGGAGGTGTTCAGATTTGGGTGTTTCTTTCAGATAAGTTTAGGTTTAGATAGAATAGATGTTTGATACATTTTGTTCATTGACACAAGTTAGTTGTCCTTTTTAGACTAAAAGGGGAATTGTAGGAGGAAGCCTGTATTCCGCCATTAACCATGTGACTTACTAGAGGCACATACAGATGAGGTAATAAAAGAGCTGTTTACCACACCGCTAACTACATCCACTTTAGGCATGACTAAAAATGTATACGGACAGACGTAAAGACATATACATACATAGGCGGTGAACTACGTCACTAGCCAGGCCCACTTTTGGGCATGGCTAGGGGGCGTTACGGGGGAAGGCATGAAAGACCGAAGAACGGAAGTCTTGGTCTCTTTTCCGGAGTTCGGCTTCCAGTTCGGCAGTGGAAAACTACTGGGCTCATCTGCGTTACTTGTTTGGTACCTTGTGAGTAATTTCTACAATAAATACTTAGTTTTACTTTCAGTAAGTGTGCCTGTCGTTTATCATTACAGCGTCATTTGGAGTGTCATCTGGGTCTGTGGATTATAGCTTGATTATTATTTGCTTAACAGCTAATACCCACTTATTTGTCTTTCTAGATCAGGGTTACCTCACTCAGGATGTTTTTTTCTAGTTCTACCCATTTGTCTGCAAATTTCATGATGCCATTTTTTAAAAAAATACTTGAGTAATACTCCATTGTGTAAACGTACAGTTTCTTTATCTGTTCTTTGACTGAGGAACATCTAGGCTGTTGCCAGTTTCTGGGGATTATAAATAAAGCCAAAATGAACATTGTTGAGTAAATGTCCTTGTGGTATGATTGAGCATTAATTGGGTATATGCCCAAAAGTGGTATAGATGGGTCTTGAGGTAGATTGATTCCCAATTTCCTGAGGTACTGCCATATTGATTTCCATAGGGGTTGTACAAGTTTGCACTCCTATCAGAAATGGAGAATTGTTCTTGCTCCACATCATCTCCAGCATGAGCTGTCACTTATGTTATTGATCTTAGCTTCTCTGACAGGTGTAAGATGCAATCTCAAAGTAATTTTGATTTGCATTTCCATGATGGCAAATTATGTGGAACATTTCAACTGTTTCTCAGTCATTTGAAATTCCTGTATTGAGAATTCTCTGTTTAGATCTGTACCCCAGTTTTAAATTGAATTATTTGGTTTGCTGATGTCTAGTTTCTTGAGTTCTTTATATACTGGATGTTAGCCCTCTGTTAGATGTGGAGTTAGTGATGATCTTTTCCTGTTATATAGGCTGCTATTTTGTCATATTGACTGTGTCCTGATGGGGATGTCCTATGTATATGTCAATAAAGCACTCTTGGCCAATAGGGAAAAAAGATAGGTGGGATAGGTGGGACTAGGAGTCGAGGAGGACTCTGGGTAGGAGAGACACAGGGAGTCACGATGTAGCTGACATAGGGTAAGAAGTCCAGACCTTTTCTCTGGTAAGAGACGTACTTAGATTAACAATTATGGTTTAAATACTTAAGTCAGAGCTAGCCAGTAAGAAACAAGCCAGGCCAACAGCTTCATAATTAATATAGCCTCCTGTGTGTTCATTTGGGACTGATGCAGCTCTGGAACCAGGATGGCAGGAAGGCTTCCCTCTACAGTGTCATTTGCCTTTCAGAAGATTTTTAGTTTTGTGAGGTCACATTTATTAATTATCAATCTTAGTACCTGTGCTATTGGTGTTCTGTTCAGAAAGTCGTCTCCTGTGCCAATGAGTTCAAGGCCGTTCCCCACTTTCTCTTCTATCAGGTGTGTCTGGTTTTATGTTGAGGTCTTTAGTCTATCTACTTGATCTTGAGTTTTGTGCAGGGTGATGAATATGGATCCCTTTGCATTCTTCTATATACTAACATCCAGTTAGGCCAGCACCATTTGTTGAAGATGCTTTCTTTTTTCCAGGGTGAATTTCTGGTTTCTTTATAAAAATTCAGGTGTCCATCTGTTTGTAGATTTATGGCTGTGTCTCCAATTCGATTCCATTGATCAACCCATCTGTTTTTATGCCTGTACCATATGGTATAATCATGTTAGAAGTGTTCCAAATCTACTTTTTAAAATCATACAGAACATTTAAAAGAAATAATAGGAAAACAACATAAACTACAAGTTCATCAGAAATGAAATATAAGTGGGTAAAATATTGGGAAAATGAACCTTAATGTATATCTAAGAATGTGACACAATGTTTCTACCAAATTGATGTTTTGGTAAAATTCTATACCAACTGTGTGACAGAGGATGCTAATAGGCACAGTTATCCTTAGCCGTGCTAAAATTCTACCTTTACAGATAGAAGAACTTCATATATACTAACAACATATAAATGTTAGTAAAGACACTTTGATTGATAATGGGGTTATATATCCAGATACCATAGTAAGATGTATATACATGTTGTACTGCCGAGAAAAAGCCAAAATTCAAATTTAAATTAAGGTTTCTACTGTATACATGTTATGTCTGTACCGCTGCAGAACTGGGAAGTTATAATATGAAACATCAACGTTGAATGCTCTGTATTTTATATTGAGTATCTTAAAAACTTAACCAAGTAATGTCACTTAAAATTTTTGTTCCTCTTGGGTAGATGGAGCATGATGTCTTTGGAATGAAATTTTCTGGTGACCCTTGTCTGTGGATACCATAGGTCTATAGCTATTCTCACACCAGAATACCTTCATGGAAACTCAGGAGTCTGAGTGACAGTCTATTAAACATGATTTTACTTTATACAAGCTAAAAGGAAAGAAGGAACATTTGGCTTTACCCATCTTCCAACCTTAAGTAGCCAAGTATGGAAAAACATACCTTCTTCTTAGTGGAAAGAAGGAATGAAACCCAGACCTTGTACTTCAAACCTAATACCAGAACAAACACCATTCGACCTAGTGCTGAGAAAAGGCCTAAAGGCCCTGGTCCCATGAACCTCTTAGCCTTCCTTAGGCAGAGAGATTGGTTGCACCCACCACCCTTCCTCCAGCCTTGGACTTCAGAGCAGAAGAGCAAAAATTCCCCCCCACCCCAGAAGAAAATCATAAAATCTCTGTCTCAGATATCAGTGCTAAATCTGTTGTTACACTTAATAGTCTGAGTCAGGGCTCTTACCTTGGGGGTAGAGCATGATAATAAACGTAAGAACTTGCCCTGAACCTCAGTGCTAGAATGGTGAAACCTAGTTCTTGTTAGATTCCAAGGGCTCTCTTCTCCAGATTTGCCTTTAGGCACAGCCTATAGAATAGCTTCAGTGCCAGAGAGAGATAGATAGCTTCACTCTCTGTGATTTCCATTCCAGTTAGTATCACCTTTGAGGCTGGTTGCACAGTCAGTCAAAGGCTATTATCCACATCAGCTGCATGGGGTCCAGAGTGGTGTGGGTCTTGGTGTTCTTCAGGGTTGTCAGAGTTTGACCCATCCTAGAAGCACTAGCTGTCTACAGGTGTGTCAAATGACCAGGGGGCTGGTTTATCTACAGTGAGAATGCATAGAGCTAAAAAAAAATGCTGTTTTGACATGCATTTTCTTTTTTTCTGGTTTCTCTTAGGCATTTCTTATTTTGCAACCAAGTTGCAATCAAGTTGCTATTATTTCAAAACAGCTTGTTATAATCAAAAAGATTTATTTGAAGTTTCACAGTAACTACAAAGTGAAATCTGTAACAGACATCCAGAATATTAACCAAAATATCACAAAATATTATGAGAGTAAATCATTTAAACAAAAGAGGAACTGTAGCAAAGAAAATAAATGCAATGAAAGTAGAAAGTAAGGTATATACCAAATATAATAAGATCTTAATTGTCAATAATTGAAATATTAGTGGATAGGTTCATTATTTTAGCAATATGTAGATATTGAATACATTAAAAAGTTTCCAATTACATGTTGCTTCTAAAAATACTTTACCTCTAAGACATATATAGGCTGAAACTGAAGGGGTATAATGAAATATTCCATATAAATTGAATTCATAAGAATTCAGGAATACTAAACTTGTATTAGGTAAAGTAGACTTTAAAGACAGTGAAAAGGGACACAGAATGGTTGGAGAAACAGCTCAGTCAATAAATTGGTTGGCTAGCGAGAATGAGGATCTGGGTTCAATCTCCAGAACCCATGAGAAAACTGGTCGCATTAGTGTCTTGTCTGTAATTTCAGTTCTCGAAGCAGGGGCAGGTGCATTTCTCGGTTTCTGGGCTGCCAGTTTAGAACACTTGGCAAGTTCCAGACCAGTGAGGGAGCCCATGTTAAAAAAAAGGGAGGGGGTAGGTAGATGATTTCTGAAAAACAACACTCAGGCTGACTTTCTGGCCCGTGTTCACACATTTACACAAGCACATGCAGGCCTACAGACACATGAACATAAAAACACACAAAGAAACGAGGAAGATCCCTAGGTAATCGTGAAGAGATCAAATTAGTGTGGGGAAATAATAATCCTTAACCTGTGTATATCCACAAACAGAACACTCAATATCACAATGCTCAATTTACATTCATATTTTATAAGGGAGTCTGGCTTGTTAGATGAGGTTTAAACTAGGTTAAGAGCCAGGTGAAATTGCTTATCAAGCTTCTTTACAATTGATGTTTGCTTTTCTTCCTCCACATTTTCCATAATTTTTTTTTGTTTTTTTACAAGACAGGGTTTCTCTGTATTGTTTTGGAGGCTGTCGGTCCAGCCCGGCCTCGAACTCACAGAGATCCTCCAGCCTCTGCCTCCCGAGTTCTGGGATTAAAGGCGTGTGCCACCACCGCCCTGGCTCCATAATTTCTAAAGTGAGCTAAGAATAGATTCGGTGTCTTAGAGGACAAGACTTCAGAAGGTAACAAAGTTGAACCTTTGGAACGAAATGGACCAAATCAACCCAGACATTTATTTCCTTTTGTTACTAAGTGCTGGGAAGCTGGTCAACATACAGTGGGTCTGTGCATATCTATTCTGGCATAAAGGTCTTAGAGACCTTCCAGCGATTTTTCCCCATCTGTACCACAGGAGCATCTCACATATAGGAGGCTGGAGAGATAGCTCAGTGGGGAAGAGCACTGTCGCTCTTCCGGAGGACCTGGATTTGATTCTCACAAACTGCGTGGCTACTCACAACCAGTTATACTACAGTTCCAGAGTTTCAACACTCGCTTCCTCTGACCTTTGTGGGCCCCAGAGAATCACGTGGTACCCAGACACAAACACAGAGAAAACACTCACTGAAAACAATTGATTAAAAATGACATATTTAGTAGAAACAGGCACCCACAGCTGAGCACTGAGACACACTTCTGGAATCCAGTTGTGAAGAGGGAGGAGAGATGACCAAATGAACCAAGACAGAACTGGAGATACCCACAGAGAAAGTTGGCCTGACCTAACGAGAGTATGCAGACCCTAGTGGTAAAGTGAGGTAGCCAGCATTGGACCAAACCAAGCCCTCTGAATGTGGGTACCAGCTAGGAGGCCTGGGCAGTCTATGGAACCTCTAACAATGGAGCCAGGGTTTATCGCTAGCGCACAAATAGACTTTGGGAGCCCATTCCCTGTGGAGGGTTACTATTGCAGCCCAGATACGGAAAGGAGGGCCTGAGCCCTCCCTCAAATAAGTGATGGACTTTAATGACCCCCTGTGCAGGGTCACACTTTCCCTGGGGAGTGGGTGTTGGGTGGGTTGGGGGGTTGGCAGGAATCATGGGAGGATGGGAGGGCGAGGGAATGGGGGGATGGATATGTAAATAAGAGTGTTTCTAAAAATAATTTAAAAATGCTTATAAAAATAACATATTTAAACACACACACACACACACACACACACACACACACACACACACACACACACACACACTATTTGACTGGTCCAATTACATGCCAGAGAGTTCATTTCTTCAGATACAACACTGGAACACCAGGTGAGGTTGGGTGTCTGAGTCCCACTGTATTTTAAGTTTCTGAGGGAAGGACTTCTAAAGTGTAGAGGCAAAAGTTTAGCAGCTGTTTTAAGTTTTAAAACCAGAAAGTCTTTGTTTTGTGGTACCTTGGCTGAGGGTGGATAGGGCATAGGGTATAGAAATTCAGCAAAAAGAAAGTATTTCTTGTTCTTCACTGTCTTCTGAGCAGTTCAACATTGTGTTGGTCTTGAAGGTCCCAAAACTTTGAGTCTTTAAGTAAAATGATACAGTATCAGTTTGGAAAATTGGCCCTTATTTTGAGTGAGAAAAGAAATCACTACGATAATTTTCAAAGACTGATAAATGATATAGCTATCACAAAATGAAAAGAACGCAGATATTTTTATTATACAACTGCCTTAGACTTTATAATATCTTTTCTTAACTATGAAATCAGTTTAAATTTTGATTTTAACAAATTATTCTTTTCAAATGAAACTAAACAGATAATTTCCATAACATCTCAAAAACTTTTCCCTATTGTTAGTAAATTTTGAAATGTTTCAGTTTCAACCACATTATTAGTCTTGTAAAATTTTTGGTATTTTTGTCATAGTTTGGAAAATGTCTATTAAGTTTCAGATGATGGTTTGAAGCTTTTGCTATTCCTTTATTACTACAGAGAAGAATTTATGAACATGGGAAGTCTAACATATTGAAATTCACCTGATTCCTTTTGATGAACAAAAAAATTTTAAAGCATGTTTGCAATTGTATCAGACAAACTAGCCAAATTATTTAAGATAAATGAAGACTTGTGTTTGAGTTCAACTTTGTTGTGAAATTGGTCCTCTATTCATAATTCTGCACAAATATTGTTTGGGGAAGGTTTTGTTTCACAGAGTCAAGTCTAACTTCACCTATTTAATTTTCTCTCTGCTCATATATAGCCCTATTAAAGGGTGTGACAGGATACAGTCATATTGCAGTGTTCTCTGGTCCTTTCTATGTCATTAATAGCTTAAGTATAAATAGTTGTGGCTGTGATTGTATCACAAACACACATACATGTGTGTATTACACCTCTTTCTCTGCATATATATATACACGTCAATAAATATATATTTACGTTTCCAATTTAACCTCCTTGTACCCAGAGTCCAAAGGTATTCTAGTTATTTTGTTTGCAAAAAGTTTGTAGGAGAAATGTCACTTAAAATAATGTTTCTTTGTAGCTAGAATGACTTGCATCTGTACACTTTGTAGATCTCATATCACCCTGTGAACCTAGTATCAGGCTCCCACCAATGGCTTTGGTTTGGGCCCCCTCAAAAGAGTGGAACTTAGGCTCAAGGTTGATGAGTTTTTGGCAAAAAGCCTTGAAATCACATTGCAGGTGGTGGAGGGTCAAGGAAGCCTGACGAGTAGTGTGGCAAGGACAGAGGCACACCTCCAGCCTTTCGATACGAGTCCCACTCTGCTGTGAATGGTGCGGCACAAAAGAGGCACTAAATATGGTGGCAGCAATAATGAAAACTGTTAAGGCAATACTGAGAATGGAAATCTACGACTGTCCTCAAATATATAGCTACATGAGATCATTAAATGTTTCTTAAATCAATTTAGTTCATTTAGGGCTTCATTCATTTTCATTGCAATCTCTTTTAAAAAACATAAAGCCTTTCTAAAACTGATTTATGCTGTTACTAAATAATAAAAGTACCAGCTTACACATTATATGGTCCTCTTTTGCCCTCCTTTTAGAAGGATATTTAATCAATTCTTCTTAATCCCTTAGGAGAAAGTAACTGTTAAATGACTTCACTAATTGTTTAATAAGATCAACTTAAACATTTGTCATGCATACCTTTCTTCATAGTCTCAATGTCCTGCTATGTAACTTGCTACTGAAAGTATTGAAAATTTCAAAGCTATTGTGTATTCACAGCATTCGATTTTTTTCTAGAATTGGCAAAAAATCATCAGATTAAAACTTAGGGAAGATTTTACACAGTTCATTAATCATTCTATTCTGCCCTAAATCACATCTCACTTCCTCTCAGAGAAAATCCACACTAATCACTGCCTGGAATGAGGACTCCATCTTTTTCCTGTTTCCCTTGTTGCTTTTTTATCAGGATCCTACTGTGTGCAATTACTGTGACAAGCAAACATGAACAGGCCTCTGCTGGATTTGCGGATCCTTGTGACCAGGACTGATTAAGTCACCAATGTAGTCAGTGCGCCTAACTCAGGCCCAATAATCAAATACTAGTCACATGTGTTGTTGAGTCCTGAAGTTGGTTTGTAGTAGAAACTGCTTTCAGAATTAATGTTGGAAGACAGACTGTTTGTGTTTAGTAAAACGCCATCCTGTTAAAATCATGACACAGAGCTAGAACCAGGAAGGAGCCAAAAGAGTTACATCGTATCAGTGCTTTGGATACCAGTGAACAAAAATCTGGGTGGTGTCTTAGTTAGGGTTTCTGTTGTTGTGAAGTGGTGTCATGACCACAGCAACTCTTATAAAGAAGAAAAAGCCATTGAATTGGGGTGGCTTACGTTTTCAGACCTTGAGTTCATTATCGTGGTGCAGCATGGTGGTGTGCAGGCAGACATGGCGCTGGAGAAGCAGGCAAGTGTCCTACATCTTGACTTGCAGGATGTGGTCTGAGACACTGGCGTGGCTTGCACATGTATGAGACCTCAAAAATTCAGCTCCATAGTGACATACTTCATCCAACAAGACCACACCAAGAAGGCCACACTTCCTAATAGTGCCACTCTCTTTGGGGGCCACTTTCTTTCAAACCACCACAGATGGTGTGTTAAAATTAGGGAAGAGAAACAAATGAATGAAGAGGGTATATCATATAACAAAGTAAGAGGACTTAAATCAGAGAGGAGGATGAACAGAATGGCCACAGTAGCAGTGGGAATGCTCCAAATATTTTGGGTGATTATTTATTTCATTTTTATAGTGTTGCTATTTTAAAATGATGTGTATGTGTGTGTCTCTCTGTGGTTAGATAACATGAGTACAAGTAACCTCAGGGGCCAGAGGCTTCATCTCTTAGAGCTGGAGTGACAGTTGGTTTTTCAGCCACCTGACATGGGTACTGGGAATTGAACTCAGATCCTCTGAAAGAGCAGTGTGTTCTCTTAAACCCTGAGATACCTCACCATAACCCTGAAGAATTTTTTATGTAACACACTCATGTGTTGATATTTGAGGTAAAGATGTACGGTACTCCATGGGCAGAGGCTGTACAGCAATTTGAGATGATGAATATATAAAAGTGCTGTCTGTTAAGGGGTTGTTGCTGAGTATGTATCATATGGGATGCTTTGGAATAGAGAAAATTTGGATAGAGAACTTCTTAGATTTTCAGATATTTACATAGAGATATAAATTATCTTGCAGTTGGGTCTTAAGGCTAAATAACAAAATTCGTTTAGTTTCATGTTCTCTGTGTATACACATTTTGATTGTGTGCACAGGTGCATGAGTGCGTGTGTGTGTGTGTGCGTGCACGCGCGTGTGTGCCTGTGCATGTGCACGTGTCTGTGTTTGTGTGTATGTGCACATGTGTGGGGTGGGCTATGTGCTGATGTGTCATGCCCCTTTCTATAGATTTCTGTCTTGATTTTTGAGACGGCACCCTTCGTTGAATCCAGAAGTAACTGACGGGCTAGACTGGCTGCCCACTGGGTTTTGGGAATGCATCTGTCTTTGTCTTCACCACCAGCACCAGGCTTTTTAATGTGTGCTACAATGCCTGGCTTTCACATGGGTGTTGGAGGCACTAACTCAGGTCTTCACGTGTGCTCAGCAGGCATCTAACCAACTCAGCTATCCCCAGGCTTCATATTCCCTTCATCGTATTTTATTTCATTTAGACTCACTACTTTTTATTTTATTTTTTTTTAATTTTTATTTTTAAATTTAAATTTAAATTAGAAACAAGGTTGCTTCAAATGCCAATCCCAGGTCCCTCTCCCTTTCCTTCCCCCTCCCACCAGCCCCCCCAATACCTCCTCATTTCACTTTTTATTTTATGTGCATTTATGCTTTCCACAAAGTATTGTTAGTGGTGCCTTCAGAAGTCAGAAGAGGGTGGTGGATCCCCCCTGGAACTGCAATTACAGCCAATTGCTAGTTGTGTCTTGGATGCTGGGAATCTAACCTGGGTCCTATAGAAGAATAGTGCTTCCAACTGTTGAGCTATCTACCTACCCTCTCCTTTATTTAACAGCAGAAGTGACATACACCCCAGTCTATAGTTTATTTTCCTAACTTGTTTCTAAGACTTTCCTTTGGGGAGAACATTTAGAAAACAAGATGTTAAATGTGAAGAAGGAATCTTTAGAGAAATGACTGTGATTGTCAGTCCTCAGCATGTAGGTGGAGTTCCTGTTATTTCTATTTCTTACTTTTGATTATTTTCCTGAAGAGGCATTGGATGTTCCTCTTGTGGTACATCTTTGTAATTTGACTTGATTTGCACATTTCTTTTCAGGGTTGGCCTGTTTTATATCAATGATTTATTCACAAAAAGACACAATGACATATTGTTTTTACTTGTCCATCCATCTACTCTGGAGGAACAGACAGATCTATATTCCACTTTTGGTTCCAGCAAATGAAATAAAGATATAGTGAAAACAGCATGAGTGGGGAATATTATAGGAAATCTATAATGTAGATAAAACCTCCAGGTTTAGCAGGAAAAAATCCCAGCCAATTGCAAGTTTTTATTTTGTTATTTTTTTCTCAGACAAAACATAACTTATTTATTGTTTAAAAAATAGGACAACGTCAAGTAAAGTAAATGAAACAACGTGGAAAGTTTTTATTGGATTTTTGTCCAAGTTTCTAGGTTTAAGATATGCTTTTGTTTTGCTTTTGTTCTAGATGATTATTTGAGACATGGCATGGGATTGCACATACTATTAATGTTATTTAGGCTTTAAAATTGCAGATTTCTCTCTCTCTCTCTCTCTCTCTCTCTCTCTGTGTGTGTGTGTGTGTGTGTGTGTGTACAGAAGTACAAAAACAAGTTCATTCCTCATGGTTCATCTCCAAGAGTACCCCCTGAAAGCTCTATCTGGTTCTATTCTACTCTGTGCTTCTGGATAGCCTAATTGGGAAGCCATCTGTGAGAAACTACATAGAAATTTCAGGAATTCTGAAGGGAAGGCTTTTGCCTTTGTAAGACACAACTAATTCTCAGTAAGAGAGAATGAAGGCATGGAGTTTGTACTGTGTCACTGGGTCAAATTTGGATGAGAGAAAATGGTATATGATTCAGAATATGACACAAATTGTTTGGAATTATAACTGACACTTACAGTGAAGAGAACAAAGAAGTCTGAATGGCAACATTAGCACTTAGGAAGCAAGAGCCTAGTGTTTAGCAGTAACAACATTAGTGCTCTAATAATGCATAGAAAATCCAGGAAATTTGAAAGCCTAGACTTCCCACGGTGGTGTGGGCCTTAAAGCCAATACAGTGACAGGATACAAAACTCACCTTCAGACATCAGCACAAAGAGAGCCCTTCCTGCCATCTTCGAATGAAAGTGACAGCAACTCTATTTCAATTATCTTAAGCAAAAGAAGAAAGATTCCTACAGTACCTTAGTGTTAAGTACCTGAGGAGAAGGCAGACGTGAAGCATGACATCAGACACTAACTCTATAGAAGGAAGTTAACAAGGTCAAGACTCTATGTCTTCTCTGTCTTCCTCTTCCTATGCTTTAACTCGGCTCTCTTGCTCACAAGCTGGGAGTCGCCCAAATGGTTCACAGCACTGTTGGTAAAACTCCAAGTCCTGGTTGCTTATTTCTCAGGAAAAAAAAATAACCTTGCCTAACACAGAGTTAAGCCACAAAATCCATGTTGAAAGTTAGCTTGAAAGAGGAATCCAGCACCATTCGAATCATGCTGATAGGTGGTCAATGAGATTTAAAAACAAATGGTAGTTTCTATTCTCCTACTATGGCCCATCTCGTAAATGATGTTAGGGTTGCCTCTTCAGAGGGGAGAATGGCAGAGAGACACTGAAGGCCCATCAAAGGAAAACTTGTCAACCAGAAAAAAATCTCTGGCCTCATATTCCGGCTGGGCAAGGTCAACAACCTGGCTAAGGGATCTCGAGGGAGGAAGGAGCTTCTTTTTTTTCTTCTTTTTTTGTTATTATTATTTTCATTTTAAATAGCTTGTTCTACATGCCAATCCCATGAAAAAATCAAAGAGGATACCAGAAAATGGAAAGATCTCCCATGCTCTTGGATTGGTAGGATCAACATGATAAAAATAGCAATCTTGCCAAAAGCAGTCTACTGATTCAATGCAATCCCTATCAAAATTCTGGCACAATTCCTCACAGACCTTGAAAGAACAATAATCAACTTTATATGGAAAAACAAAAGGTTCAGAATAGCCAAAACAGCCCTATACAATAAAGGAACTTCCGGAGGCATCACCATACCTGACTTCCAGCTCTATTATAGAGCTATAGTCCTGAAAACAGCTTGGTATTGACATAAAAATAGGCAGGTAGACCAATGGAACCAAATTGAAAACCCTGATTTTTACTCACACACCTATGAACACTTGATTTTTGACAAAGAAGCTAAAACTATACAATGGAAAAAAGAAAGCATCTTCAACAAATGGTGCTGGCATAACTGGGTATTGGTATGCAGAAGACTGCAGATAGATCCATGTTTATTGCCTTGTACAAAACTTAAGTCCAAATAGATCAAAGATCTCAATATAAATCCAGCCACACTGAAACTTTTAGAAGAGAAAGTGGGAGATACTCTTCAACGAGTTGGTACAGGAGTCCACTTCCTAAACATAACACCAGTGGCACAAACACTGAGATCGACAATTAACAAATGGGACCTCATGAAACTAAAAAGCTTCTAGCTTTTTAGTTTCATGAGGCAAAGGACACAGTGCCTTCTGTAAGGCAAAGGACACAGTCAACAAGACAAAAAGGCAGTCCACATAATGGGAAAAGATATTCACTGACCCCACATCTGACAGAGGGCTAATCTCCAAAATTTACAAAGAACTCAAGAAGCAAGTCTCCAAAACACCAAAGGATCCAATTAAAAGGTGGGGTGCAGAACTAAATAGAGAATTCTAGATAGAGGAGGCTAAAATGGCCAAAAGACACTTAAGAAAGTGCTCAACATCCTTAGCCATCAGGGAAATGCAAATCAAAACAACTCTGAGATACCATCTTAGTCCTGTCAGAATGACTAAAATCAAAAACACGGAAGACAATTTATGCTGGAGAGGATGTGGAGAGAGGGGAACAGTCCTTCACTGCTGGTGGGAGTGCCAACTCGTACAGCCACTTTGGAAATCAGTATGGAGATTCCTCAGGAAAATGGGAATCAATCTACCACAAGACCCAGCAATTCCACTCTTAGGCATATATCCAAAAGATGCAAATTCATGCAACAAGGACATCTGCTCCACTATGTTCATAGCAGCATTATTTGTAATAGCCAGAACCTGGAAGCAACCTAGGAAGAAGCTTCTTAACCCACCCTACAACATCGGTGGGGTAATTAGTGAGCTCATGGACATTCCCTTCCAGGAAGCCCTATCCCCTAGCATAGTCTTACAGGGACACAGATGTTCAGATACCTACCGAGTGCCCCTTTTTCTCCTTCTGTCTCTTTTCTTACTGTCCCTCTCCCATAACAGCGGGCTCTCCTACCACTGTAGACCACCTTCCTCTTCCTCCAGAGCTCCTCTCCCTGCCCTGGAACTTCCTGCTGCCATGTATCTGTCCCTCATCCTGGCTCAATGTAAACAGCATGGCATTTTCCAATCTCTATTCTCCTCCTCAGGACATCAGCTGAGATTTGTATCTTGCCTCCTTTTGTATCCCCTCCTAAATAATTGTCCTCAAGAATAAAAAATAACTTACAGATATCTAGCATTTTAGAATTCATGCTTAGTGCTAGTGTAGATTCCCTTATTTATTTATTTGTTCACCTACTTTTGTAGGCTCTACACAGTGTTTCAAAGGAAAATAAAGGCCCAGTGGCAGACATCTAAACTAAACACATAACCAACTGTGTTGCTGTTAGGACAGTGCAGACAGTCTTAATCTTTCTAACTGGCTGTCTTACTATCTAGGGGTTTTAATGACACTGAAAGCAGCAGTCAAAAGTCAAATCCTCTCATGTGCCCTTCCCACTCTCCTCCAAACTCGCAGCCTCTTTTTAGACTAATTGTTATTGTATTCACATAAGTATTTATATACACAAATAAATTTCTAAATGCAAACTTTTGAATCTTTATAGTCTTATATATGTTTTCAGGGCTCACCATTTGGCACTGGACAAGCAATTGGTGGGTTTTTTCCCTGTGGAGAGTCACCCTATCTCTCCCAGATTTAGTCAGTTGCTTTGTTATTTATGTGGAGTTGAGACCTTTTGGACATTTACATGTTAATTGGTTCCTCTTTTTCAGCTCATGTTTAGACAGTCATGCTGGTGAGACTTTATAGTTGTAACTTTGGATGTTGCTAAGAGACACAATCTACATAAAAGCCCCAAATTCTATAATCTTTCTGCCCCCGCTTTCTGCAACGTTCCCTGAACTTTAGGTTCAGGAGTGTTTTTTAAAATGTATTCAATGGGACTGGGCTGCAATATCTGCATTTTGATTGGTTGTAGTTTTCTGCAGAATTCTCCATCTGTTGGGGAAAGAATTATTCTTGATGAGAGCTGAAGACTACTGTGAGTAGAAGAGCGAATGTTTATAGGTTGAAGTTAGGGATTATACTGGTCTAGTAAACTACTGGTTGTAGATTTTCCTTCAATAACCATGTTTTCACTAGCACTGAGTAGTTATCTAGGCTTCCAGCACCAGAAATGGTATCCCTCTTGTTGAGCATGTCTTACATCCATTTAGACAGCTGTGGTTACCTCCAAGGTATAGGTAACACTATGATACATGTAGGATTAGAGTGCTATGCTGGTCATTGATGTGCATCCTAGCTGAGAAGGGCTGTTTGTTCTCTTCCTCTTTTGGAAGCTTTTATGGAACCTTCTGGTGCCATGAAAGCTAGCCCTCCGAGAGGGGGGCTTATGTGTAAGCTCTGCTCCAGGAGTCTCTGAAGTGTATGGTATCTTCATCAGTAGGGATTTCCTTCTTCCTGTTGGGGGCTGGTAACCAAGGCAAAAGTAATAGACTCTATGGTTTTGGAGTCTCTTGGACTGTCCCAGTCAATAACTAAAAGGAGTGCTTTTCATGTCTGATATTGGGGTGACCATTGGCTCATGTAGGGAGCACTATCAGCCCAGATGAGATAATTTCATTAGATCAAGTGTGTAGAACTCTATATATGTTTTACATACTTTTAATACTCTCATTCATCTGTGGAGGCTTTGAATCCACCTAAAACATGCGTGCAGAACAACACTGGAACAGGGAAATGAGCAACTGCTTATGTGATTCAGTGTGTTAAACATATACATTTCTCATGCACAAGTCCAGTAGAACCTGTGACAGAATTTTAAGATGTTTATGTCCAAGACTCTAAGTCATCATGACTACTGAAATACGGCCATAGGATTGGCAAGTACCTTTGACTAGAATATGTCTGTGTAGGACAGTCATCAAAAAAGGAGAAAAGCATGGTGTTATAACCTCCTGGGGGGTCCATGGGCTAGACCTGTACAGAATTTTGCTTCATAATGAAGAAAAGTGAAAAGAAGAAAGCTTTAGACTAGGAAACAAACAAGATGTCAAAGGTCAAATATTAAGTATGAATTGCTTTGTTAGTAGAGTTATTTAAGAGCAATGTGCTAAACAACAAATTTGGTGGATTCTTACTCTCCATGGGTGATATAGCTAAGCTCCCCAAGACTTCAGAAAGGGTTGTAAAAACCAATCTATATTGTGCTTCTATTGGAATTAGTTCTGAAACTTCAGTGCAAGTGAGTCTCTAGGCAAGAGAAACACTACATGAACGATCTATAACAGGCTAACACAGATGCAGAGAAAAAGAAGAGACTGATAGCTAACCTTTTGAATTCAAAGGAATCTGACATTTGATGCTCTATTTTCCTTACAGTTTTCAGAGCTTAGCTGGAATGAATCAGAACGTTGCTCAGCATTCACTTGGTTTGATTAAATTTCAGGGCTGGGATAATATCGTTTTACAGGGATATATGAGTATGATATTTGAAGAAAGGAGTTCTGATCCATGACTTTTACTCAGTGGAATTCTCAAAGATAAGACTTAACTTTTGGCTTGGAGTAACAGGTTGCTGGTTTGGGAACTTCAGGGCTGTCCTGGAAGCATGTGACCACAGCACTGAGAAATATATAGGGCCCTTTGTGGCCATCTCCCGTTGGTACGGTGCAAGCACTGTATTCAATCACTCTGTCAGAACAATGACAGCTGGGAGAAGGGGCCCATAAAGCTGTCTATCAAGTTCTGAAATAGCTAGCACTTTACTTGTCTGGAGTTATTTACTAGTGGTTGATGATGACACAGTTGAGTGAGGCAGGAGTTTATGAAATGTTTTGACTTTCTGTTTTGGTGAGAAGGTCATTTTGAAAGAGAACATGGTTAGTCCATAGGCACATCCAAATTTACCCTTTTGTTAACATAGAAAACAGCACTAAAATGTGAAATTTTGTGCGAAGGGGTTTGGTAGTGTTATTAAAAAATTGAATTTTATATAGGTGTTGGAGCAGAAAAATGGAGACATTAGAACATATAAATCATTTTAGCATTGACAAGAACTCATGAAAATCTATATTGAAAAATTCTTCCTAATTAGATTTAAATCTTTGAGTAAGAAATTAAATTCTTCATCCTCAGTCATCATCCATAAATACAATAATGTGTCTTTTAGTACTAATACATTTGTCATCTTTCTGACATCTGTTTATAACCTGAGATAATCAACCAATAAACAGAAAATGTTTATTTTGTTATAATTTTGAACTCTTCAGTTCTTTGGTCAATTAGAACCTTTGCTTTTGGGCCCGAGGTAAGGTAGCACATGATGGTGGGAGCGTGTGATGGGCGCAAACTACTCAGGATGTCATGACTGGCTTATAAAGGCCTCTCATCAGGCCCTTATCCCCCAAAGTTTAAATCCTCCTCAGTAGCTCCTGCATGGAGACTGAACCTTTAACATGGAGGCATTCGGGGGATAACTAATATCCAAACTATAGCACTTTCTAGATGTTCTTAGTTGTCTGGATTGTATGTATTGGCATAAGGCAGTCCTCAGATGGGAAATATTAGGTGACATCACCTGCATATTAGTGGGCTAGGGCAATGCAGAAGTTTGTTTTATAAATTAAAGAAACAAAATGAAGACAGCGTTGAACTAGATAACAAATGGGCTTTCTGTTTGTCATCAGTTTTGGCCAACTCCTTTTAATATCCCAAAGGACACAGAATTCAACAAAGGTTCGCTATATACTTTAAAAAAATTCTTTGATTAAAATATTTCTGAGGTTAACTGATAGATGATCCAGCTTTCAGATACTTGATCACACCATCATCACATTGAACTTTAATAACAATATCTAATCAGATATGATGATCTTCAAATGAATTCTGCCTAATGAGTAGGTAGCTTGCAGAAGCTTTCATCTGATTTTCAAAGTCACAGAAACATTTAAGTCCAAGGTAGCTTGATTTTTCTTCCTCCTAAGTATCTTAAATGTATGACCCAAGCTTCTAAGAGGTTTAATTTAGAAAAATCTATCATAACTTTCAGATTTGGTTTCAGCTAGTAAGAATAAAACGTTGTGTACTTCTTTTAGCTGATAGCCATCTGTTACAGAAACATTCAAATGTCAGCTCATCAGAATTTAGAAGGACTTCCTGAACAGAAGTTCACTGAAATTCAAGAAACTTTAATGGAACTTCTGTTGTAAAAATGATGCTGCCTTGGCTTTAGGCTAATCCTCAGAACACACCTACAAATCCATCTCCCAAAATGTCTGCTACAGAGAAGGAGCTGGGTTGGTTTTACAATTTTTATGGCAAAGGTTAAAATAAGTAATTTCCACAGCAGCTGTCGACATCCAGTATGTCTTTGGAGGCTGCATCCCCTAGAGAATTTTATTTCTTCAAATGTCATAATTAGAATTTCATCCCCAGTGACTACTCAAGGGAATCTGGCAGCAGGAGACAGCATGGGTCACATTTTAATTACGGATGCATCCTTTTTTTTTCTGAAGGGCCAGAAGCTGGTTGCTAGTCATGTCACAGGAATCCCGATGCACTGGGAATAATTAAGTACCCTTTTTCAGCAGAGAGCAGTTGTTTCCTTAAAATTCAGCAAGATTTATCAGAGCCTTAGCAGACTTCTCTGTCCCAGTGAAAACCGATGGGCTGAAAAGAAGCAGATTTCCAGGCAATTAGAGCAGTGAGTTGTGCTCACTCACGTTCATGCATTATCCAAGACAGATGTGCTTCAACGGGAGGGTACTTTTATGCATGCATTTATTTATTTTCTTTCTTTTGTTAAACAAACATTCATTGAATACATACTTTGATGCTGAGAGTTGAACTTACTCTTGGGGGGAGCAAAGTTGAACAGCACCGTCTTTTTCATAAGAGACGCATACCTGGGTTTGGTCATGAATTATTATTAAGTGGATAATGTAGTCGAGTTATATATCCGGTGCTTTGGGAACACCAAGAAAGAAGTAATTAATTCTACTTGAAGAGACGGGAAAGACGTGACGTGGAAAATGGAGTCTCAACTGAGCTGTAAAGGATAATATACAGGAAAGAATTTGATAGATTGACAAGGATTGGCAAATAAAATTGTCTCTGTAGAAGCAAGGGGTGGTTGGAGGCACCTGTCGTTGTTGCACTGAGGATAGAACACATTCTGTTAGGTAAATGGAAGATGCACACACATTCCAGGGCTGAGTTCTTCCACTAAAAGGAAGAAATGTAGATTCTATGGGCAAGAAACCTGTCTTTGCAAAAGGGCCAAAGTTGTGAAATGACATTGATTTTTCTCTCACCTTAAAATAGTCAAACAAGACTTTTGAGAAGTTTTATCTTTCACTCCATCTTGCCTGAGAAAATTAATTATTCTCCCCCTCCCCCCATGAAGTGAAAAAGATTAGTTCATCCATACGATGAAATATTACTTAATAATAAAAAGAAACGAACTATTGAGACGTGCAAGAAAAGGGATGAATCTCAAATGTATTTTGCTAAGGGAGAGTAGCCTGAGAGAAAAAGACTAGATGATGTATGTTTCCATTTATATGAAATTCCAGAAAATGCAAAGCTATAGTTATAAAGGAATAATTTGGTAGTTGTTGGGACCTGGGGGTTGGATTGATGATATTAGCTGAAGTGGAGCATGAATGAATTTTTGGGACAGACAGAAATGTTCTGTCATAACTGTGATGATGATTACAAAACTATGCTTCTCAGAACTCATCAGATTATGTGTTTAGAACTAGTAAATTTATTGGTTATAAATTATAGCTCAAATAAGGTTATGGCAATGTTAAGGACAGAATGGATTAACCACAGAGATTCTGAAGGAACAACATAATTTGCATAAAAGCATATAGTGAGAGGCTACTGAACTGTCCTTCAGCACTGGGGAGAAAGGAGTGCTTTGAATTTTTAAAATGTTTTTTTTAAAAAAAAAACATAAGCATAGTAGTGAGAAATAATAGAGTAACTCCATAATGCTGTTGCAAGCTTCACATATATTAATCATTTATTTTCCACAGCAGCAATATGTCTCATTGTTACTCTGATTTATCAGATTAGGAAACTGAGGTTCAGTTAAATTAAGTTGCCCATGATTACAAGCCTAGTCAGTTTAAGAGTTAAGGTTGAAATTAGGCAGTGTGGACTTGTTATGTTTATATGAATTATATGCTACATATATATTGTATTATATAATATTTAATTTATATCACATTGCATATGACCACAAACACATTGTATTTGACTCTTTTCTCAGAAATTTAATAAAGGGAAGAGTTAATACTCAGCCCTGGGCATTTTAATGTTTTTATGTTTTCTTGTTTGGGTTTATTACTGTTGTCATTCATATCATTGTAGAGCCCTTATATAGCTAGATATAACTAGAGGGAATGGATTTTCAATATATATTCTAAAATATAGTGTTATGTTAGAATTTATTAGCTAAACACATTGCTTTTTATTCATTTTCATTCATTTGGGCAGCAAAACTCTATGTTGTTATGGTATAAATGATATCCAAAAAGGAACAATAATTGGACTGGAGGAGTGAGCAGATGAAGATGAAAAGGAGACTGCCACCAAAAAAAAAAAAAAGCTGGGCGGTGGTGGCGCATGCCTTTAATCCCAGCACTCGGGAGGCAGAGGCAGGCAGATCTCTGTGAGCTCGAGGTCGGGCTGGACTGACAGCCTCCAAAACAATACAGAGAAACCCTTTCTCTTAAAAACCAAAAGAAAAAAAAAAAGAAAGGGACACTGCCTATCACTGACAAAGAGCATGGCTGCAATCCATATGAGTACAGGCTTGTGAATCACTGGGTGTTAGGGAGGCCTGCTGAAGTGGGCATGAATGGGGGCATCAACTCTTCTGGGTAAGTTATTAGACTGCTGAGTTAACTGCAGAGTTTATGAGACCTATGATCTGTATTTCTGAATTACACTAGGACAATCTATTAAAACACTCATAAGTGCCAGGAATCTGGACTCTGCATCTAATTTTTTTCTTTTGTACAATAAGAGAAAGAAATTCTCAGTAGTTATCTGACATCTAACCCTTTCCCCTGGAAGCGTTTCAGACAAAAAGCACTGGTAAGTCAATCACGCTTTAGATATAACCTTTAGTTTCATTATTCTGTAATAAAGATCTCATTTGATACACATTTCACTGGTGGGACTCTTTCTCTTGGATCAGAACTTAGATGGCATAGATAGACTTGAACAAAAACTGCAATGCCGATAACTTTATAAAACATCTGCATTAATACTGGAGATTTGGATATAATATTGGTAACGAGGACAATATGAGATCAGCAGATGCCAAGGAAGAAAAATGGAGTAAAACTAAAATCTTTCTTCCCCCAAAATGGCTCCACCACAAAGTGCCAGCATTAAATATGACTCCAATAACATCAAGATCCTTTGTCTCTCAACACATTTTCCATAATATGTTTTAGTCTTTTTAAAAGCCAGTGCCAAAGACCACAAAGAACACACTTGTATTTTATTTTCATTAGCATACTGCAGTAAAAGAAACTGTATCCTCTGTGGAAAATAACAAAGTGATATGAAACTGGAATTTCTCCTCCTAGGTTATAAGTAACACTGAAAGAGTTGCCTATCTTTTCTTGATTGCATTGTCAGGAGCTGGGAGCACAGGTAATTAAACATATTAGTTATATTTAAATCAGGAGGTAGGACTAATAAAGCTGGGCTGTCGGTTGTAGGGGTTAGCGACTCATTACACCTGACTGAAATGAGTCCGGGTTATTCTCTCCCTCCCTCCCTCCCTCCCTCCCTCCCTCCCTCCCTCCCTCCCTCCCTCCCTCCCTCCCTCCCTCCCTCCCTCCCTCCCTCCCTCCCTCCCTCCCTCCCTCCCTCCCTCCCTCTTTCCCTCCCTCTTTTCCTCCCTCCCTCTTTCCCTCCCTCCCTCTTTCCCTCCCTCCCTCCCTCTCCCTCTCTCTCTCTCTTTCTCTCTCTCTCTGTCTCTCTCTGTCTCTGTCTCTCTCTCTCTCTCTCCTTCCTTTTGTGAGTTTTAGCAATCCAGTTTAAAATTCCTAAGAAGAGCAAGAGAGTTCCATGTTTTCATCTGAGGGAGTGTACAACTGATACAAAGTTTTAAAGTGGTGCCCATTATGGTTTAGGTCAGAGATAGGCGAAACATGCTCAAGTATTTGATCTCCTGGTCTTCAGACGGTGGAGTTGCTGTCGGGGCATGTTGTAAGCAGAGGGAGCTTAATGGGTCGTTCTGTTGGGGGTTGAGAAGATGCTTTCCGAGTCAATGGAGAGGTGAACAGTACAGACTGACCTCACAAATCTTAGGAAGGGAATGAGGATCATATTGGAATTAGACTCAAGGTCATTTGTGTTACATTCTGGTGAAGAATCTGGCTAAGCATTACCCATAACCCGAAAACTTAGAGTGTTAAATGCGAAGTAATTAGCTGATTTGTTTTATGGAGGAAATTTCAGCATACCGTAACATCTAGGTTTTTGTAAGGTCACTGTTGGTTCTGAGAGTCCAGTGCAACATGCAGAGCAGAAAGCTGTAAAACATGAGTAGTATGGTGAAGAAAGGAGAATAATGCACTAAAGGTTGCATACAAGCCATAGACAAAGTGATTGCAATTGCTAATGAAATTAATAGCATAAAGGGAAGAAGTCACATGCTTGCCTAGGTACAGTAGAAAAGGGTAGACCCACATCACGAAAGGTTGCAGAGGATAAACAAGAAAATTAGTTAGAGAGACCTGCCTTTAAAAAGAGTACCTGGATGGATGGCCTTCATTGTACCCTACTCCAACATGACTTCCATGGAGCTGTCTTCTCAGCTAATGTAGTAGAATGCCATGGAGTCCTGGAGACGAAGACATGAGAGGTTTACCTTTAGATAATTCCGATCTTCTCAAGATGGCACAAAACTACATCAGGCTGACTTCTGAGGATGTAGACACTATGAGGTCCTTTTCCAAAACAAGGCTACTGAGTGAACTCCAGGTACATCCCTTAACCTTTTGGAAAACATGAAGTTTTCCAGTGTTTGTCATGCCAAACAATAATGGAGTGGTTGAAACTCCCTTTCATTATTTACCTCGAAGTCATGGCTTCTCATACTGGCTAGGAAACAGGGATAACAGCTGTAAGTGAAATTGGAATTTTGTTTGGGCTGCCAACTAGCTCTCCAATAGAAACATGAAGACATTAATAATTATGAATGCTCGACCTTAGTTTAGGCTTTTCCCACTAGCAATTTTTAACTAAATTTAACCTATTTCAATTCTTCCATTTTGCCTCAGGGCTTTTACCTTTCATTCAATCTGTATGTCCCATTTTCCAGCTTCTTCCATGTCTGTCTGGCTTGGCCCCAGGTATCTCCCTCCCTGGCATCTCTTTATCTTCCCCTACCTGAGCCTAAATTACTCCTTATACTTCCTCTCCCTGTCCAGAAGTCAACTTAAACCTCTTCCCTTGCTATTGGTCATTCAAAATTTTATGAAACCAATCAGGTGATTTAGATAGGCAAGGTAAAGCAGCAACACATCTTTACACAGTTAAACAAACACAACACATCTTTGTATGGTCAAACAAATATTCTACAACATAAATGCAACATATCTTTGCATAGTTAAACAAATATTCTGAAACAGGTAGGGGTACAATTCTTTTTTGTTATCCTGTTCTCCATGCCCAACATGGTTCCTTAGTTCTAAAATTTTCACAGTTACTCATTTCAAAATGCAGTTACACACCTGATTCTTTATTTCACCTTATTTCGAAAGGTGTGAGTTTAGGGTTCCTTTCCTTAGCTGTCTTGGAACCTCTCTTTTTTGTCTTGTTCCAAAAGGGTCACTGAGTAATCTTTCCTGATGTTGATACTCTGTACAGGTGTTTATGCCCAACAAGGATATAATACAGTTATTGGCTGCAATATCAGGGTCTGTTGTGATATTTTTTTCTAAGTCTCTTACACCTATCAACTCACCTTTCTGTGTTGAGACATGCTGAAATCATTTTTTTGTGCAACAATAGTAATGGGTATTATTATTAGTTATAACTCTGCTTGTGTACTACTGTAATTTATTGTAAGTTCAAACAGAAATTTGTACACATGTTTTCATAGAGTCAGTTGTCAAATGGAAAAGATTGCCCTGTGCATAAACCTATGACATAAACCCATTGAGCAAGGGTAGATTAATAGTAACAGACAGTGCTGGGTGGTGGGAATAGGGGGCCAATGAAAATGGGGTGATACATCCTTTCATGTCTGCATTCCACCTGAGCTTAATAGGATTAATTTTCACAAGGGTTCATTGGAGAAGGACATTTAAGCCACGCCCCCTTAATCTTCTTCATGGTGTCCATTTCAGCAGCACGAATCTGTCTATACTTTTCTACAGTGATTTTTTTCGTTTTAAAGAACGGTCATCACTTAAACAGTGAATTAAAGATTCTAAAGTATTTTAGAATTATTTAGACATAACCCAGTTATGTTCACTTGGCTTTCTTAAATTGGCTTTCCCACAGCACTGTGATTTTCATTATCATGCTCAGATATTATTGCCAAACACGAACTTGCCTCAGCCACTCCACAGGAACCTACCGTGACTTATAGAGTCATTCTCAGTTTTACACACTCAGGGAACTCAGACTAAAAGAGCTGAGAGAACTCGGGGAAACCACTCTTACACAATTCAATCCATCTGTACAAACCCAGCACAGGACCTAGCAGTTGCAAAGAAGAGGTTAATTTGCCTCAGAGTGGTTGGACTCTTGGGTGTCCAGCTATTTGATCAAATGTTGACTTGTGTCTGTAAGGATATTCTAGAAAAAAACTAACATAGAGATTAGTTAATGGAGTGGAGACAATTCCTTTTTTAAAATATGTGTGACTTTCTGTAATCTATTAAAGATCTAACACAGTAGAAATTCTGAGTAGGAAGGAATTTCAGGTGCCTGACCACTGACCTGGAACAATATTCCTCCTCGACCCTCAAGATGGAACTTATGTCATTGGCTTTCTTAATGCCTAGACTTTAAAACGTGGAGTGGAGTTCATACCTTCAACTCTTGGGTCTCTGCCTGTCTGTTGTAGATCTTAGGACTTTTCAGACTCTCTAGTTTTGTGAGCCAAATCCACCAAATCCCAATTTATATTCTCTCTCTCTCTCTCTCTCTCTCTCTCTCTCTCTCTCTCTCTCTCTCTCTCTCTCTCTCTCTCTCTCTCCTGCTGTCTGTCTCTCTCTCCCTGTTATTTTTCTTCTGGGTTAGGAATCTGGTCATATGGCTAAGCATAAGACATAAATTGTGAAGACAGGGTAAGTAGATTAAGTTACATGCATGCAATACTTATTGCAGTATAAATGAAGTACACTATCATTGGTGGCACCAGTGTTTCCTACATATAGAAAGGAGCAATACCTATATACCCCTTCACCCATGTAATATTTTTCTTCTAGGATGATGATACTAGCTGTTTTCTATCACAACACTTATTGAGTATTTACATGCCTGCAGTATTTTAAATACGATATAATAGTAAAAAAAACAAAGATCTGTCTTACTGTAAATAGAGGTTAAAAAATGAACTTGAAAAAGCAAAAGATAATGACTGATATTAAGATACAGTAATTAGAAAGATTATTGCCCTTTTAATTTTAAAGGTATTACTTTGACACAGCTCCAAATAGACACTGGCATTGCTTTTTAGGAATGGCTATAGATTTGTTTCTTTGGGCAAACCACAAAGTGAAATTAGAAACATCACACTGACAAGCTAGCTCCACAAAAATCTTCAGAGTTAAGTTATGTGTTTATTTTATTTTTGCAATTATTTATCTGATCTATGTATTTGTTTATTTATTTTGGTTTAAACATATATACCGAGGCATACACACATGATAAAATTTAGATGAACAAACCATTCTTTCAGTATTTGTTTCCCACATAGGGAGGTAGAGCTATCATTAGACTAGCTTCAGATGATGGCACAGTGACTGTTTCGTTCTGATGAAGAGCCCTTATTCTATGGTGCATTATCACTGAAGAGCAAATGTGGCACCACGCAAATACATTCGAAGTCTTCTTTACGAAGAGGAGAGGTAATGTGGTTAGTTGGCCTGGGATGTCCAGGAAACTCAGGGGATTCCTGCAAAATATTCTTAGGAGAATAAAATTAGTCCTACCACTCACAGTTCTTTTTACAGACGTTGTGAGAATTAAAGTCAAGATCTGTTTCTTTATCTCTCTTATATAGTGGTCTGTTTTTAATTTTCATGAAAGCTTCCCTTTGCACTTTTGCAATACAGTTCCCCCTTCCCTAATTCTGGATCTTTGTGGACCTGACATTATAAATGAGTCAAGTTATCAGCCAGGCTGAGAAATAATCAAAACTATGTTCATGTTAAGATTAGTGAACTATGACTTTACCTGGGAGGTTGTTTGAACAGCTGTTGTTATTTGCGTATGGAGAATTTTCTGCAGCTAGCGCAGAATACCTTCGAATCTTTCAATTCTGTAATAAGCATGCAATAAGATCTTCAATACGTGGATTCATTACTGTGACTGGCTTTACATAAGATTAATTATCACAAACAACTGTCGGGATTACATGATGGAATGCTAGCAGCGATATTTGCCTTTTAAATTTCCCCTCATCAATAAGAGAGTTTATCTATTTAAATAGAAGAAGTTAACAACAACCTGTGAGAGTAACTGGAAAACATTATATGTGTGTGTATGAAATTGTCAGAATCAAATTTAATTAATAAAATGTAATTACACGTTATATTTTAAGTAAATACAAACCAAACGATCAGATATATTATATATTTTATATTTTTCCCATTGAAAGTGTGTGCCAGCTCTACACTGTCTAGATATGTGCAACCTGTTACAAAGGGATGAAAGGTATATTTCATGGGTTTCCATATATATTTTAAAATGTAGTTGTCAAATTCTTCAAAAAGCTTGCTGAAGTTTTGCTTGGGTCAGATACCTTTTATTTTTCACCCTTGAAGGATTTCTGAATTAATTGTTTGATGTCTCTAGCTTTGGTCTTCAGATATGGAAAATGCCTTTCTAGGATAGTCCTCTAACTCAGATTTATATGGCAGTTTTTGTGATGTGGATTTTTAAGGCTCTAGTGTTTTATTGTTTCAAATATAGAAATGCATTGAATTCTATATGTTGCAATTCATCTCTTGGCCTTTCAAAGTTGTTTTCTTCTGAAGATTCTCATTTTAGATTCTTTAAAAGTTTCAGGGGAAATATCATGCAATCTCCTAAAACTGACAGTTTCATGATTTTCTGTTTTTTGAAAGAAACATTCTTAGGTTATATAACCAGCCATATTTAAACAATTTTCTATTTTTCTCCTTCATGATACAATGTTTCAAAACTAGATTTCTATTCAAATTAACTAAAGACATGTCTTCAGACTTACCTGTGGGCCCCTATCAGAATCCTTTCAGTGAGTTTCCTACAATATTGGGAAAATAAAAGTATATGAAGGGTAGTAATAGATATGCACCAGACTTAATCAAGCATAAACTAGAAACTCAATTCAGGTCAAATCTAAAAGGTTCTATTCTTAGAAAAGGAAAATAACATAAATTTGACCACATTGTAATGAAAACTCGAAAGCAAATTAAACTTCTTTTGCACGCAACCGTTAAATTTGAAAGGCAGCTTTGGGACATGAATATTTTATAATGTCACACTTGAAATTTAATTTCCACTTTCAGAGAGAATAGAGCATCCTGGTGTGGCACATCCATCACCACACAGTGTCAGATGGGCCATCAGAATGAGAGAACTCTCAGCACAACAGGGCCCTTTAGTCCCCTAGCCCCCATGGAAAGTATGTGTAGGTTTGTGTTACCTTCTGCTCTGGTGCTAGGGAGGTTCATTTGTATGGACAAGGAAACAAAGATATCCTTTCCACTCCATGCAGGCGCTGCTGTTTGTATGTTAGCAGGAGAGAGGCCTCTGTCTGTGCTTTATGCTGATTTATTTGAACCTTGAGGGACATTGCATGACAAAGTGATTGCTGTAGGAGTGTATCTAGAGTGAGAAACAAGGTCTCTTCAACTCAAGCAGGAGGAAAAATGAGAGATAACTGGAGTAGCAGCTCTCTGACCAAGTGCTTTGCGAATCTCAGGGCACCAAATACAGCAGAGATGTTGGTTAATTAAATTATAACACCTCATGGCCTGGAGAAAGTGCACGAAAAGCTTGGCAGAGTAAAGTAATTATGTAAAGCAGCCAAGAAGAAAACCGGGATCCTAAGGCTTATGGGATATATTCAAACTGTGTGGTTGAGTAGCTTCTTGTAGGTCACGCAGGCAAAATGTTACGACACACAAATTAAATTCTTTTTTTTTTGTGACTTATTTTCTTTGACTCAGGGATTCCTTAACCGTAACTCTGTCACTTTCTTGTTTGTTGTTTTACTGTTGTCCTTCCTTGTTTGGGTTCTAGTTTGTCTTCATAAGGTCAGAGAACATCTCTGATGTTATTTTTTAAAAAATATTTTGTATTTTAAATTACTTTGCATTTACACAAACTCATATGATGTCACTTACTTTCAATGCACATTCTTAAGGAAAACTGCGTTCACGTGAATAGTTGTGAAAGGCTGACAGCTGGAGTAGGGGGAAGTACTAATCAAAGGATGCACAACTTTCATGGTCATATAAATAAATTCTGGGAGGTCAATCCACAACGTGGGAGTTGTAGTTACTACTGCACTGTATACTTGATACTTGAAAAAAACAATGCCTGGATTTCATAAACAGTCTTAAAATGAGAGGAAGTTAACTACTTAGTTCTCTGGCTATCCTCAGTTAAAAAAAAAAGAATATTAATGATAAGTTATGAAAAAAAGGAAACACCTAATTTTACAAAATTAGTGATCATCTAGGTTGGTTGTGATATGGAAAAAAGAGAGAGACAGAGGACATGTAAATTATAGCCAATGGCTAGTTAATGCTTATGGTCATTAATTTTAAGTATTTTTATTATTTATTACTATTGTAATTATTTGTGTGTGTGTGTGGGTGTGGGTGTGCATGCACAGATGTGTGTAGGTACCCGTGAAGGCTGCAAGAGGGTGTCAGATCCCTTGAATCTGTACTTAGAGGTGTTCAGGAGCTGCCAGGTGTGAGTGCTAGAATATGAACTCTGGTCCTCATGACGGAGTACTAAATAAACTCAGTCCCAAGCTTGGAGTTCTTATGAAAGACAAAAAAGAGTGAATTAAGAGAAAATAAAAACAAAGTAATGGAGAGAAATCAGAGGAGGGGACAGGTAAAGTAGAAGCCTTGGGGAAATCTATTTGACTCTACTTGACCCTTCATCCATATAACCTGCTCTTTTTCATATTTTCCCTAAAATTTAGTTACTTATTATTTCCCATTACAACTTGGATTTTTGCCTGGCCCATTACTCTTAGCTCCATAAGTGAAATCTATTGATTCTTTTAACCTGCCACACTGGCTACATTTTACAAAATGGTGCTTCAAAAACCTCCCCTCCCAGGAGAGTCTGTGACATATGAAAATTGTCCCAAGGGATTTAGATTACTAGTTTATTTTACAGTGACATTTAGCCATTCTGACAAGTGCTTAATTATTCCAAGTTCCTCCATAAAGGTTGTCTCTGACACTATGTGTAAATCAAATAAATGGAAAAACCACAAGCCATTTGTCTCTTGTCCTAGTTGGCATCTGTGATCCCCGTTAATAATTTAGTGCATTTGTTGACAATGATGAAGTCAACACTATTATTGCTGGAACTGTTTTCTCCCCAAGGATGGATTACACAGATGCTTATCGCTAATAAAGTTAAGTCTAATGTCATACGGCTGCATACTCTCTTGTGATAAAATAGCATAAATAGCTCCTGTTAGTTCACCCTACCATCACGCATGGTATACCTTTCTGTGTTATGATGTAAAGGATAGACCATTATAGCCATGGGAGTGACACCTTCAAAGTCCCCGCTCTGTCAATGACTATTATAGCCATGGGATTTATACCTTCAAAGTCCCAGCTCTGTCAATGACCATTATAGCCATGGGAGTTAGTTACACCTTCAAAGTCCCTGCTCTGTCAATGACCATTATAACCATGGGAGTTACACCTTCAAAGTCCCAGCTCTGTCAATGACCATTATAGCCATGGGAGTTACACCTTCACAGTCCCAGCCCTGTCAATGCTAGCACTTATGCACTGCTGATTATCTTTCTTATCTGGAACTTAATTTTCTCATTTATAAAGCAAATGCCCTAGTCTAGGTAGCAAAGGTACTAAAATGAAGGTATTTTGAGTCTTTACCAAATCCTTACCCAAACTCAACCAATAGGTAGAAATTGTTTGTTCTTCTTTCATTAGACCAATACTCCATTAACTCTATCTGCTCTCCATACTGTATATCAGGTTGAGAGAGGGCTGAAATACATGCATGAGACTATATTGGGGCTCCTTGCAATACACGTGATTTGTAGGACATGGAACAAATCTGCCGGGGATTGACTCTTATGCAAATAACAATGAACAAATCTGAGTTTGTTACTTGAAGGCATGAGTTTTGATGGTTAAATACAATGTGACAAAAAGGAAACATGAGGAAGGTGATGTTTACAAGGCTTTCTTGGGCTGTCAGCCCCCAAATCATGACATAGAGACTTACTGTCAATCATGGATCCTTGATCTTAGCTTAGGCTTGTTTCTAGCTAGCTCCATTTTTTTGTACTTAAATTAATGCATTTCTGTTAATCTATGTGTTGCCCCAAGGCTCATCTATGTACTGTCCATCCTGCTCTCCTGCCTCCTCCCTGTCTGTCTGTCTGGACCCTGGCAGGCTGGCCGACTCCCCTTTTCTCTTTGCCCATCTACCCCTCCTCTGCCTAGGAACTGGCCATTCAGCTTTTTAATAGACCAGTCGGGTGCCTCAGGCAGGCGAGGTAAAAAGCAACACATGTTTACATAGCTAAATAATTATTCTGCAACACAAACAAATGCAATACATTTTTACGTAGTTAAGCAAATATTCTGTTCCACAACGACGGTGACAGGAGAAAGTTAATGCTTACTTCATCTCATAACATTTGCTGAAATATCCACAATGTGCTAAGCGCTGCGCTTGTTGCTATGCCAATTCCTTCAGCAATTACTGAAAGAAGAAAGTCCTTGTCCCCTGCACTCAGAAGCCATGTCCTAGAGTAGAAGCAGATAAACAAATGCTGTGCTTTGTCTTCGTGGCAGCACTTGACTCAGATGAGTGCTTGCAGTGTTCCGGACTTTCTTTGGTAAGAGTTCCATTCGGAGGGTTAGTATCAAAACACAATCATAAAGTGATTTTTTTTAAAAAAATCACATCTATTTTTTTTCCCTCACAGTCGTGAAGAAAGAAGCTGAAAGGAGTTTTTAAAACTCCCTTTCACTCTGGAGTCTGGCGGCCTCACAGGCTTTCTGCGCCTTTCTCAGCTTCGGTTTCACCGCCCTTCTCCCGTTTCTGCCTCCCATTCACAGTCCAGAAAGAGAACCGAACTCGATGGTTTTCACATCCTCACTTCTGGAAAGCGGTTTTGTTTCGGGCCGTTTCTTCTTTCAGTTGTTGTTCGAAGTGCAGATTGGTGACTTCAGAGCCAGCCTCCTTGTGGAACCATGTATGTCAGGGAAAGACAATGTGTTAGACAAAACCATGTATGTCAGGGAAAGAGACACCGTGTTAGACAAGCGCCTGCATCCTTAAGGGCGAGGAATTCCACAGAAGCCCGTTGTGGGACTTAGTTCGGAGGACAGGCCTGGGTTTTGGATTATGGGCTACATAAACCATGGGTGAAAGGATAGAAAAAGAAAAGCGAAGTGGGTACACTTCTGGCCCTGCCAGGGTATGCCACTAAGCAAACACGCCCCTGCACTGCAGCAGAGTCAGTGCAAGAGGTTTATTGGGGGAGTGGGGAAGAGGAGCGGGGAGAGTGAATGACTGAGAGGCAGGCAGGCAGACACAGAGAGAAAGGGGAGATGGCAAGAGACAAGAGAGACAACAGAGGCAAGAGAGGCAACAGAGAAGCCATAGGCAAGGGAGCGAGCCATGCCTGCAGGCACTTTTAAGGAGTGCCTACCAAAGAGCTGGTGGTGGAAAGGCGCCTGGCGACCGATTTGGCGCTACTGCTTCTGTAAGCAGAGGCAGGAACTAGCAGTGGATACAGTTAGAAACGGATCGGTCACACTAAAAAACAATTTAGCACGGTTTTCAATGGAAACTTAGCAAACAAGCAAATCAGGAATCCGAAAGAATGTATGTGCTTAGAAGATTGTATGAAATAATTATTAGTCTAGAATTATTTGTGATGCAAGATGAATCTCTTATTTTTAGGCTGTGATGGGCACACACACCTTTTAGAGGCACTTGTATATTTATTCTGCATATTATTGTTTATATTCCTAGTGTTTCTTCCAGGTTAGACTGTGCTATTTGCGTGGGGATATGTAATTTTGTCCTTTTGGAAGTGTGAAAGAGAATAAGACAAGGGATTCATATATAGAACTTTTGGTCATGGCCTAGCCAATACCTACTCTCAGAATGAACAGTCTTAGGATCATGCCATGCTTCTGTTTCTCTTCATGTTTGTGATCAAGGAATCACGAGAGATAGTTGGTATGGAATGTCCTTCTGTTCGTTGTGAATGGGTTGCTTTTGCTGGTTGATGAATAAAGCTGATTTGGCTCATGTACAAACCTGGTATCTGGACTAGCTTGTTGGAGCCCATTCACTATGGTGGGATGCCATGCTGAGCCTTAATACACGGGAAAGGAGCTTGGCCCTGCCCCAATCTATTGTGCCAGACTTTGTTGACTCCTCATGGCAAACCTTACCCATTAGGAGAAATGAACTGGGGGGTGGGATGGGAGAGATGGGGAGGGAGGGCGGGTGGGAGGAAGAACTGTGGCTGAAATATAAAATGAAATTTAAAAGAATAAATAAATTCAAAACAAGAAAAACTCAACTAAAAACTTGAAATGCCGCCTTGGCCTAGGGCAGGGCAGAATATAGCTAGGTGGGAAATCCAAGCATAGATACAGGAGGAGAAGGGTACAGTTAGGAATCGCCAGCCAGCCACAGAGGAAGCAAGATGAGAATGCTGTACTGAGAAAAGATACCACGCCATACGACTAAACATAGATAAGAATTATGAGTTAGTTTAAGTGTCAGAGCTAGTTAGTAATAAGCCCAAACTACAGGCCAAGCTTCTAGCCACAGATAATGTCTTAGGAAATAATTGTTTTCATAAAGAGATACTATAACTTCTATGGCAGGCAAGCACTCAGTTTTCCTCAGTTCTGCCTTCAAGTTGAGATACTTCAAAGATATCGAGTAAGTTGTGGCTGTAGGTGTAGAGCAGTTTTTCAGGCCTAGAGAAGCAAATATACAGAGGTTACTTGTAAATTTATGATAGAATACATATATATATATTCATTTTCTCTTTTGGATCTAGTTCTATGCTTCCTTTATAAGATGATAAAAATATACTTTTAAAAGCAAATGCATTAGTAGGCTTCTATCATTGTGACAAAATGCCAGAGCTAGTCAGCTTCCAGGAAAAGGGAAATAAATTGGCCCGTGTTTTCAGATGTTCAGTACATGGTGGTCTAGTGCCATTGACATAAGGCCTTTCAGAAGGCAGGCAATCATGGTAGGAAGGACAGATGGGAGAGGAAATCTGGTCACTGCATGGAAGCTGGGAAAGAAAGACAGGAAGAGAAGGAGGGGGAAAAGAAGATGCCGGGAGAGAGAGGGAAACTGTATATGTGTAGGTAGGTAGATGAATGGACAGATGGTAGATGTACCATGGACAAGATATAGCCTCAAAGTATCCCGTCAGTGATGTTCTTCTTTTACTGACACTTACACTAATTAATAAGGCAGTAAAAATTAAAATGGGTGCAGCTTCTCTGTCATTCCTAGGGGACATAATCTCAGCAGATTTTTTGGTCCCTTGTCTCTTACAATCTTCCTGCCTCCTCGTCTTCAATGTTCCCTGAGTCTTAGGGGGTGCCCTGGAGCTGGGCACCCCCAAATCTGTTGATTTCCATATTGTCATTGTGTCTACTTCTGGTTTTCTTTAATGGTCTCTGGTTGCTATAAGGGGAAGTTTCTTCAATGTGAGTTGATAGCTCTCCTATCTGTGGACATAAGAGTAAGTTTTAGAGTACAGTTAGGAATTATTTGGGTCAATTAAAATGGGGTAGTAGGTTCTCCTTTAAGATACATGATCTTACTAGCCCTGGGTATTTGGCTAGATTTCTAGTACCAGGCATGATTTCTCTTCTATTGAGCAGGTCCTAAGGTGATTCAGATAGTTTTATTTACATATTTATGTAGAAATAATAATAATAATAAATAATAATGATGTCATCAATTTGATGGAGGACCAATGGAGTAGGAGGGAGGAAAGGGAAAGACAGAAGGAAATTGTATTTTATTGAGGAATATTTTTTTACACTGTATGAATATGTATCAATGTGATTAATTTAATAAAGAGCTGAATGGCCATTAACTAGGCAGGAAGAGGGTAGGTGGGACTTCTGGGAAGAAAGAGATGACTCAGAGAAGGAAGGTGGAACCACCAGCCAGACATGGAGGAAGCGGAATGGGTAGTACAGAGTAAAGGTAACTGAGCCATGTAAAACAACATAGATTTAAAAATATGGGTTAAGTTTCAAGAATTAGGAACAAACCTAAGCTAAGGCCAAGTTTTCATAACTAATAATAACAAGTCTCCATGTCTTTATTTGTTAGCCCGTGGCCCAATGGATAGTCTAACTACAGTATTTTATTTAAAATAATTGTATTTTAATTAAAATTAAAAATAAAGAAGACAATAAAGGATTTGTTTTGTGTCGTATTTTGAAGTTTCTTGTAGCTCTGAGTTAATTGACATTAATTCTCACACGTATGCATCATGGTATTGTGTGCGTCTCTGTCTCCTGGTCCCAATTTTCCAAGTAAGTTAGACATTGTCTCTCTAGTGAGCTCTCAGCATTTGTTTCGTATCTCAGTATAGGGTCTTCATGGTCAATGGTCCCACAGGCAGGTAGCTTAAAATCTTGACAGTTTCCTCCCCTGGGTTCTCATTGCCTAAATTTCAATTAGAAAAGAGAACAGTTCTTTTACTCTCCAGCTGTCAACTATTACACCATTTGTATCATCTTTGCTCTCCTTCTCAGCATAATTATAGTTAACATTTCTGTCATTTTCTGTAGAATATTTGGTTTACATTTTTTAGGGACAAGAAAACACCTGATATGATATTTAATATTCTAGGATACAATGCTCGTTTATGTATTCATAAGGGTGAGTATATTCTATTTCATTGTGTACTTAATTTTTATATTCTATATCTATGTGCATAACTTGAGTGCTAAAAAGTAAATAGTATAAATCACTGAATTTTATTTAATGGAGTTTTAATATACTAAATAATTTTCATTTTGTTTGCTTTATATTCTTCAAAAATATTTATTTCATGTCTTGACTGTTGCTGTGGAAAGAAGTCAGCTTATTGTCTATTTGGGAATGCATTTATGCTCACAAAAGAAACTATAATAGATAACTGAAAATACATACCCTGAAAATGTATGGCCAAAATGCTTGAGGACATAAGACAATGAATTCTTTTGTTTGAGGAACTAAGAAAACCCAATAATTTACTGTGGAAGAAATCTTCATATTAGCCTGACAAAATTATTTTTCAAAGACAGGTTTTCGTAAAGGATCTCTAACAATCTTTTCTTCAAAAATAAGAAAGCTGACATCATTATACATGGGACATGCCCTCTACCAATGTTACCATTAACAGTAATGGATAGCTCAAAATTCAATCCTCTTCACTTTGACTCATTACTATTAATGAGACAAAATGAAAGAAAATGCCAGATAGTCCTCCTGGAAAAATAGAAAAGGTGAAAATGAGAAATATGAGCTGAGGTTTTAATTTGTAAGTCTGAGTAAAATAAGGTATCACACAACCTCTGTAATCCATCAAAAAGTTCGTCCTCTGCTTCTCTATTGCTGTTTTATTCTTGGTCTACTTAGGCTGTGCTTTACACAGCTTTCAGTTAAAACCTTCCTACCAAGAGATTCGAAGTGGGTAATTTTAAGAACAAGTAATATGAAGCTACCAAAAAATAATATTATCTTATTCTATTTTACTCCTGTTGTTTGTTTTGCCAACTAGGTTTCTTTTAAAACCAACATGGGCATAGAATTGTGAATATTTATTCTACAAAAGGGAATATATGACGCAATCAGACTGTGTGAATTATCTTCTGCTGTACCAAGGTCTAGGTGACTACCTACTTTTCCATGTTGCTTTCTCCTTCTACTTGATTTCTCTATTACCAGGGTGAGAGAGAAGGGAAGAAACAGTGTAATATTGAACCACATATTACTGTGGGCATTGTTTATATTGAGTTTGTAACTTGGCTGTGCTCTTTTAATTGTGTTAGAGGAAATCTTTCATTTTCTAAAATGAATGGGAACTCTGCTACCGTGCCCATTTCTGCCAGAATGCCTAGAAAAATATTTTATGAAAAGCTCTTTAGCTATTCTCTTAAGTACTTCCATGCAAGCTTAATGGGACCCAATGGAGAAATATTAATTAAGTGTCTATAGGGGCTGGGTATATCGCTCTGTGTTTGAGCTCTTGCCAAGCATATGCAAGGCTCTAGGTTGGATATCCAGCTCAGTTAAGATTCATGATTACTATAAATGCATGTGTTTTGTCCCTTTACATTTTGAACCTTTGTCTCTGGATCATTTACTTCTTTTCCTCTTCACCTTAAATCCACAACAAATGTCTGCTACCTGAAATCCTTTTGCGTTTCTCATTCAACAGCATCAGAGCACCATATTCAACCATATTTTTGTTCATGGAACCTATCGTGCTGTCGTCAATAAGAAAAGCATATTACTTCAGTGATGGAGTGTATAAAAGCACAAATTTAAGACAGGAGCATGAATTTTATTTCTCTGGAAAGTCAAAATACTAAGTTGTCAACATCAAAAAATGGTGTCTATCTCAGGCAGTAAAACCCCAGTTATTCAATTTGAAGAACATATTCGTTATGGCAGTTTTAGGTCCAATAACTGACCTTTAATTTTTCAGTTTTTACATAAGCTAACCAGGTGTGTAGTCCCCAAGTACTCCTTAAGAAGAACCAAAAGTCCACTAAAATTTGATCTATCCATAAAGCAATATTTATTCCAGATTATTTTGTCTCACAAAGCCAGAAGACAGAGATAGCACCCTAAGGGGTTATTAGAAAGAATTCCCTTCTATTCTCTTAAAACAGAGGAGTTCTGTTGTTTTCCTAGTACGATGGTATTTACCTTATGTACAAAACAAGAAAAGTGAGACAATTAGAACTTGCTTTGCTTCTTAGCAGCACAGACAGTTTACAACCCTCATGTGAGCTAGCAAAACATCACCTAGAAGATGGTTACCCAACAATAAAATCTTCTTTTTTTCTCATTAAGGCCAAGTAAATGAATTATTGGGTGGAAAAATGAATCTTAGTTATGTATAACATGCTTGTTTAACATATAGTTGCAGGCTACACTGGCTTACCCTGTTACATTAGAGCAAAGTCATTGACATATTCCTAGTCTTTTCCTTTTCCTAGGAAAGCCATTTTTCTCCCTAAAGCCTAGAAATCACTTGTAAAATAATCTAGAGGCTGCGTGTTTTGATAATCTTTACTCTTCTGCCTCCTGCCCCACCCAATGTTGTCACTTTCATCTGAAGTTAAGGAATTTAATTTATTTTGAAATTCTCCTTCATAGCCATTGAAAAATGTCTTATGGAACCAAGCAATTTTCTGATCCATTGATTTTCAGTGGTTAGGTTTCCATCCACGCATCCTCACAAAGGGTGGTAGCCTGACTCGTGTCTAACTTTAGACATTTTTAGTTAAGCATAGGATTCACAATAAACCCCAAACATTCTTATGTCTTGACTTAGTAGAGCCTTTCACATTTACAGAATAAAATACCCAAGAACACACTTGCTCTAAACATAGAGCTTAATCACTGCCTTTTCCACAAAGAGGGTACTTTTATAGGGACTATGCCGTAGCAGTTGAAGTGTATTATCATCAGTATGTTAATGGCATTGAAAATTTGTTTCATTTTGCATTTCTCTGATAATTTCTGACATTGACTCTTTTCACATATTTAGGACTGTAGTAATGGGTAAGTAATTAAACACATATACTGCTTTTGCAGAAGATCTGAGTTCAGTTACTAACACCTTCAGGTGGTGGTTAGTCACCTATGACTCCAGCACTAGGGGATCCACAACCTTGCTCTAGCATCCATGAGCACCTGCATTCACCTGTGCATACTTCTCTCTCACAGATACAAATGTATTCTCACAATTAAAAATTAATTTCCCCTAGTGCTTTTTAAAACATTTCCACCTGATATCTGAATCCTGTAGTCCAACTTTTGTCTACATACTTGTGAAAACTCTTACTCAGTATCTCACATTCTCTGTTGTTTCTGTTTCTATGTTTATATGCATACAGTAACCTACAGTTGAGTAGACAGCTACATTGTAGGGAAAAGTAGTCCCAGTGGAGGGATCCACATCTGAGTCCTTTTTCACTTGGACACTTGCTTTCTCACTCCTCCATGATATGTTAACTTCTCGCCATTTTCAAGTATTGTTTGATCTGATGTTGCTAACCTAACTTCTATGTAATCTAAATGTTGGCATTAACTTACTTTAGCCATATGGAGACTACTCAGTTAAATTCACATTTCTGATGATAGAGAGAATGTGATGTTTGTGTGCACTTCATGTCTTATATGCCGTATTCAGTATCTGACTCTAGCATTCCTATTAATTTCCTTTAGCGTTTTCTACAAATTTGTAAGAGACATTGATCCATATCGTTTTAGTGAAGCGTACATTTATAAGATTTATGGAGAAGAAGAAAATCTCACTTCTATGAATCATGGACTTTTGCTTTGGCTTTAAACATAGTCACCAGGTACAATGTCAGTATATACATTCAAATATTTAATATTTCCACAAGTCTCTGGTGTATACACACATTATATTAAAACCCTGTAGACTATTTACTTTCTCCAATCACTCATTTAGGTTGCTACTTGCCAAATGTTAATGTGACATCTGGTATACCTAATTCCAGTAAACATCAAGAACTTTTATGCATTTGCAGTTTATCACACATATGCCATCAATTTGTTCTGAGACATGTCACTTGTGCAAATAGCCTACAGTTCGTATTTACTGAGATTTGCATCAAGCGAATCTAATCACTTTGATTCAAAGAGTTTATATTTTCAATCCAGATGTTGTAATCTCTCATGTCATTTACTGACCTCCCCAGTTAAGGCTATGAATTAGTTAGTTGCATTTACACAGTGATAGTAAAGAGATGATATTATTAAAGCCTGATAATATACTATGTTTGAATTTCCTAAATAAAGGAAATACTTTCTATTTAATATGGAAGAAGGGAAATGCCATTAAAATATGATTTCTGACAAAATGGCAGTGTAAAATAAAGACCATCTAGTTTCTATGCTCTACAAAATTACCTTCTTATTTCTACAAACAAAAAGTTATGTTATACATAGAGAGAATTTGGCTATAGCATTTTAATGGTTCTTTCTTACAGAAATTTTATTCTTGTGATTAATCAGTTATCTAACCACATGCCAGTTCATCCAGCTTTTTCCCAAGCCTCTCACACTCCCTTTGCAGAAAATGTTAGAATATATTAACATCTAAATAAAAGCACTTATGTACAAAAATGTTGCATATTGTCTGAAATTAATTACTGATATTAACTGTTACTGTAATTATAGTATCAGTATTTTAGTGATAAAATATTAATTAGGTTCATTAAAAGTGCCCACTGCAAATACCTATTTTTATAGTAGGGTTGATGAATATAAACCACAGTAGTACATGAGCATAAACTACAAGTTGGTTATGGACCTTGAAGCCTTTAAGAATTTTTCACAGCAACTGCCAGACTTGAAACATTCATAACAATAACATTTTTATTCGTTCATTTGTAGCTAGGATAAAGCTAAGAATTTCTCTCAACTACAATAACTCTCCAAATGCAGCTCTTACAACAATAAAATGTGCAGAGCTAAGTATAACCAACCCCCCGCTTTTTATAAAGTGGAAAGAGAGCTGTCTATTAGCGATTTTTTCCAGAGCTCTGTGAGAAATTGCAAAAATGTATAATCTTTGTTTGTAACATATACACTGAAATCTTTCTCTCCTATAATTAGAGTTTTATTCTGGGAGGTAAAATTACATCCATTTTCTCATATTTCTTCACTTGACTAATTTGGAATTGTGGGTGACAGGAAAGCTGAACACTAAGGTATCATATTTTTTCAAGTAGGTGATGAGGGTGTGAATGTCCATGTTGGTGATGTGAATGTGCAAGTGCTGCATTTGCTTTAAAGCATTTTAGGACATTTGTGTTTTCAATGTACAAATGTATGATCAGTCTACTACCTGAATGGGAACTTGGGAAACTTGCACCATTAAAAGATGGAAATTCTTTTTATGGACAACCTTATGCACTGTACCTATTTAACGTTCATATTTATTTTACTCTTTGGCATAGTTCAGAAAAGCAAATAAGTGGGCATCCTAGTTGACTCATCTCACCTGTGATTTTTCTTTCCTTTGCCTTACTGAACAGTGATAGAAATAACCACACATAGCAAGGACAGGCTTGTGACTTTGTGTTTAACTAGGACTAGTGCATTGAAGCTATCATTTGCTCTTACTTTTCCCCTGGAGAACCCTGAATGAAAGAACAGTTGTATGCTAAGCTAATTTCAGGCATAGGTCATTCTTGCTAATGAATACATTAAAAATCTAAGAGCACCCGCTGACCTGTACACATTGCTCTTTGATGCTAACTCAATATTTTCAGGAAGAGTGGCACAAAACTCGTATTTTAATAATAGCTGCAGATAATTTATCTCAGAACCTGTTTTTATTTATTTATCTATTTTTAGTTCTTTGAGGATAGTGTACAGTGTGTTTTGATCATAATTCACCACAGATCTAAGCCCTCCCAGACCCAACCCTTCTTTACCCATCCAACTTGGGTCTTCTTATTTTTAGTTTCTAAACATCTATCGAGTCCAGTTTGAGCTGCCTGTGTGTTTTTGGATATGTGCTTTCCACTGGAATGCAGTTGATTTACCAAGGAATACATTCTTAGAGAAAGTTGGTTCTCCTTTAGACTAGGGATGGAATTGCGGACCCACTTCCGCTCCCCATGCAGGAATTCCATCTGGATTGATTTGCGCAAATTGTGTACATGCTGTCATCACCACTGTTTCCATGTTCAGTCACCCCGTAGTTTCTGAAGTCCACTCTTCACTTGTAGTCACCACTTCCTGTGGCTCTGACACTCTTTCTCCTCTTTGTTTTGAATCATCCTTGAGTCATGGGAGGAGGGGATACAATATAGATGTCCCATGTAGGGCTGAGAATTCTGCAATCCCTTATCTCTGCACTTTGACCAGTTGTGTGTCTCTGTATTAATTACGATCTACTGCAAATAGAAGCTTCACTGGTGAGTGTTGAGAAATGCATTAATCTATGGGACTAACTATTAAGACATTAGTATTCAGTTGAGTGCTATGCTAATTTAGTACAATAATAATAGTGGGTCCTTTCCCATGGTCTATCATCTGTCTTATTTTTACTGAAGCAATGTTTTCATTAGAAAGAAAATAGTAATTCATTCATAGAAAGTGTAATGTTGGGCACCTGCACAATTTGGAATGTTTCTAAACTTGGTGAATCTTCTACAGCAAGCAAAGGCCAACATAAAGACTTCTCTTTTTTTCTTCTACACACCTGCATTTTTTAGTTGATCTTAGTTTATAAATAAGAAGAGTTTCTGAGAATGTGAACTGTCTGAAACAAATGAAACATATAAGCATGGTAATGTGGCAATATTTTAATAACTATTACTGGTTTCTATAGTTAATATTATAGATTTGCTTGGGGGTAAAGGGACTGGATAGTATAGTCTGACCTTCACGTGTTGAAGGACAGAATACTCCTCTTCATACCCTACTTCTTTGCTGGCTTGCTTATTTGGTGTTTTACTTACTTACTTGGAAAAATTAACTATAACAGATTGACAGATTTGAACTTACAAGCACTGTAGTGCCCTCACATAAGTATTTTGCCTCCTGGAGACATGCAGAATTCTTACACTCATCTGGGTTCTCCTACTTTTTCTGCCTGTAATGAATGAGTAGTACTATTTTGTGTGTGTGCGTGTGTGTGTGTGTGTGTGTGTGTGTGTGAGTGTGTGTATGTGTGTGTGCATTTGGAAAATCTAATTTTTCATACAATATATCCTGATTATGATTGTGCCTCTCCCAACTCTCCTCAGATCCTCCCACCTTCTTAACAACCCAAATTTGTACCCTTTCTTGTTCTCTCTCATTAGGAAAGAAACAGACATCTAAAAATTAAATATATATGTAAAATAAAAACAAATAAACATGAACAGGACAAGACAAACAAAAAAACAAAGAACTAGGGAAAAATCACAAGAAACACATAGAGATGCAGAGACACAAAATGGTCAACACAGAAATCCCATAAAAACACAAAATCACAAAAACATGGTATATAAACAAAAGATCTGTAGGGTAGGAAAAATAAGGGAAAAACGCTCAGACAAAGCATTACATGACCAAAACCCCAAACAAAAAACCATCCAAAGATACCATGGAATTTGTTTTATGTTTTGCATGTCCCTGACTTTAATAGTGGTTTGTATATCCAGTGAGACTCAGTCGGAGAAAACTAGTTTTTCACTTTCTAGTGACTATCAGTTACAAATAACTCCTGGTTAGGGATGGGGTATGTGTCCATTTCTCATTTCAGCAGTATGCCTCTATCTGGTACAATCCTGTGCAGGCCCTACGCATACTTTTTTTTATGAGTTCATATGTTTGTTGGTTCTATTGTGTTTAGAAAACCTAGTTTCCTTAGCATTTTCCCTCTATCCCATTTCTTACATTGTTGCTGCTTTCTCTTCTGCAGAGTTTCATGAGATGGAGGGTAGAGATGGAGGTAACTGATGGAGACATGCTGCCTAGGTCTTTTACTATGTGCACACTGTGCAGCTGTGGGTCTCTGTAATTGTTCTCATTTACTTCAAGGGAAACTTTTCTGACGATGCCTGAGTCAGAAACTGATGGTTAAGTATATCACAATGTCTTTAGAAGTCACGGTTTTTGTTTGTTTGTTTTTGTGTTTTGACTATGTTTCTCTAGTAGGACAGTAGTGTTGGGTTTGTTTGTTTTTTTTTTTTTTTACTGTGACTTTGGCCTATCTAGTCTCAGGTTCTTGGCCACAGGAGCAGTGTTAGGGATGTGTGCCAACCAATGGAGTGGGTCTGAAATCCAGACAGTGGCTGGTCACTCCCACAAGTTTGGTGCCACTATTGTCCTAGCACGTCTTGCCGACAGGTCATCATTGTAGACTGAAGGGTTTGTAGCTGGGTTTCTGTTTACCTGTTGCCTTTGGTAACAAGCTGAGTACATCCTAGTACCCTGAGCATGAGTCACTAGGAGTGAAGGTTCTTTGTAGACACCAGTTTAACTTCTCTATATTCACTGCATTGTGTAGGTGTTGTCTTTCACAACAGTATCTTGCCATCAGTTTGTGGAGAACAATGTATAGCCTTGAGAATAGCCTAGGTTGTTTGGCCAACAACTCAATTTGATGTGACCCACTCCAGAAATCTTCTTTTGGTGATGAGACATGTCCAGTTGGAACACTCTTTCTCCTCCATTATTTGGAGATTCTACTTAGATCACCTTCATATATGTATATATTTTAGAATGATTCCATTGTATTAGGCCTCCATACAACCCCTCAAATGGCCTTAGCTTTAGCTGCCTCTTCCATATTGCACCTCTCACCCCCTCTTCCTTGTCCCTCCTTGTTTGATCTTCCTATTCTGGTCTCCCCCACTGTTCATCCATAAGTACCTATTCTATTTCTCTTTCCTAGAGGGATCCAATTCTTCCTTTAGTCCCTCTCACTAACCTCCTAACCTGTGTAGTTATTTGAGTAGTAGCCTGCTTATTGAAGACTTAACAGCTAATATCAAGAGATAAGTAGTTACATGCCATATTCATCTTTTGGCATCTGGGTAACATCACCCAGGATGGATTTTTCTAACTCTATCCATTTATCTGTGAATTTTATGATTTCATTTTTTAAAAGCTGAGTAATATTCCATTTTGTAAATGCATCATATTTTTTTATTTATTCACTGATGAATATATAGTCTGTTTCAAATTAATAACTATTATGAATAGATCAACAATGAATAAAGGCTGAAGAAGTCTCTCTTCAGCAGGATATGAAATCCTTTGCAACAAGCAGTGCTACCTTAACTTACAGCCACATTAGCATTCTTTTTGTCCTTTCAGTAATTTAATGGCAGCAAAACATTGGTTTCCTTAGTACTTTTCTTCAAATATTATATTTTTAAAAATTAAATTTTAATTTGGCATAATAACAATGCATATTATTATCACAGCATTTAAAAACACTCTCTTACTTGCTTCCTTCCACTATTACCCTTCTCTGTGTCCCCAATGGTTTTCTTCCTCCTATGTAATAGCCCACATTCTGCTCCTTTTGTCATGTATATCCCCTTCTTTTTGCCCTTATGTCTCTTCTTTAAGATCTCTCGTTCATGCTTCATAATCCCCTTTGTAGTTTCATTACACACACACATATATACACACACACACACACACACACACACAGAGACAGAGAGAGAGAGAGAGACAGAGAGAGAGAGAGAGAGAGAGAGAGAGAGAGGGAGAGGGAGAGGGAGGGAGAGAGAGGGGGTGCTAAGGACACTGTTAAAGCAGGTTTAGTGATTTCTCAGCGTGTAGAAAGTCTTGAGTCTGTTCCTCAGCACTGTGTAAACTGGGAATGGTTCCAGTGAGGGGAGCTAAGAATCTGAGATGACCAGACGTTCAAGGTCATCCTTCACTACGTAGAGAGTTGCTGGGAATACTGAGTTCTTCTCTTTAATCTAACTTCAACTACACTTAATCAATTAAGTCAATCTAGATTATACATTTGGGAAAAACATACAGTTTTTGTTGTATTGAGTCTTGATGGTTTCACTTAACCTCAAATGGAAACCAGTACATAAATATAACAGAAAGGAATACTTTGAAATCCAGCCAACTTACAATTACAGGCACTGCGTCTCACAGATGCATCCCTAGAGGAATTCAGTCTCCACATATGACTCAAACATGTATGTGTGAAGACAAATATCCCTAAACAAACAGAGCCCATTTCTCTAAAAGGAAAAAAAAAACACCACCCAGATTGACTTCAGGCTAAATATAATGGCAGGCAACAATGAATCACTGTGAAAATGAAACATCTAATTACATGCTGTCTTCCTCTCTAAGGGCAGCAATGACAGGAAAGAGAACACCTGCAAAGGCCCCACTCACTTGTGCAAGTTGAACAGAGCCGTAGTTGTAAATTGAATTTAGAACTCACATACAGCACCAGCAGAGGGGTTTCTCCATCATGATGTCTAGTAGTGCTTGTAAGAAAGGTTTAAGAATCTAAGTGTGTCTGAAAAGTATGAAAACCCTAAAGAAAAAGTGAACCTTATTAGTTGGAATTTCATTAGAATCCAAACAATGTTTTATACTTCAAAAACGTGGCAGACTAATATAACATATTTTTATGAGAAAGGATTTATTTTAGCATTAATATGTTAATAAAGAGCTCTTAAATCATTAATTATATTAATAAAGATCCATTAAATGAGGCAGAAAAACAGATCTCATGGAAATGTGGGTCAGAGGTGTGGATTATTATTTTGGCACAGATGACACTAAATGACCCATATTTACATGAAAAGATGTTCCGCATCTTAGCTGTGGACCAGTTAGCTTCCTCCTCCCCAGTTTCACTTCTATGCACAGTATCTTTCCTTTGAGGATATACAAGATCTTTGACTTTAGTTGAGTAATAAAAATTTTCAAAAGGCGACGGGCTGTTCCTAGTACATGAGTTTTGCATAGGACTTTATTAGTCGTAAGGCTGCCCCTGGCGAACACCAGATTTTAGTTATATGAAAGCTTAAGTAGAGCCTGACTTCCTCTGTGTGTGTGTGTGTGTGTGTGTGTGCAAGTGAGCAAGCTAGAGAGACTGACTTCCTGTGTGAATGTGTGCGTGAGAGAGACTGACTTCCTGTGTGAGTGTGTGCGTGAGAGAGACTGACTTCCTGTGTGAGTGTGTGCGTGAGAGAGACTGACTTCCTGTGTGAGTGTGTGCGTGAGAGAGACTGACTTCCTGTGTGAGTGTGTGCATGAGAGAGACTGACTTCCTGTGTGAGTGTGTGCGTGAGAGAGACTGACTTCCTGTGTGTGTGTGTGTACAAGTGAGCAAGCTAGAGAGACTGACTTCCTGTGTGTGTATGTGAGAGAGAGAGAGAGAGCAAGTGAGCAAACTAAAGAGAGAGAGAGTATGTGAGGATGGTGTGCATGTATATAAACATGTATATGTAATGCATGTCTTCACAGGAGCTGTAGATGCATGTCTGCACAGGAGTTGTGAAGGTCACGTGAGTGCACTGGTTGTCTTGCTGTACGCATTATTCCACCAAGATGTGCACCTCAGTGAAGACAACATAGGTACACACCTCCATGCCTGGCTTTTCATACATTTTGGAGATTTGAAGTCATGTTCTCCTGCTTACATAACAAACATTGTCCCATCTCCTCAGCCTAAGAGCCCGATAGAAGCTGTGTGACAGCAAATGTGTGTTCTTCAAAGTTGCTAAATTAGTGACAACTTTTTATTAGTTATGGGAAGCTAATATCTTAGTCATCACTGAAATACAGATTAAAATCACAGTACTGTGGCACTACTCAACACTAGAATTAAAATACAAGGCAGTAACACCATGGCAAAGGTATAGAGAAATGAGAACCTGCACACACTGCTCACTGAGATATTATGATAATACTTTCCACTTTGGAAAACATTTTGGGGAGTCTAAAAAGTAAAATCTAGCCCCTTATAACAATTAAGTAATTGTATCTACATAAGGATTGTAATTAAGAGTATAACTTGTAGCTATGAAGAGAAATAATCCAAATCTTTCAGCATTTACATGAATAATAAAATGGTTTATTTTTGTAATGAGGTTACTAAACCCTAAAAGAAGCAAACTGTTGATACAAGCTGCAACATGGACTGACCTTAAAGACATTCTGTCCATATTATAGTTTACAGAATATGTTGATTTAAAGAAAAGCTAATGGCTGAATTTTGCATATATTTACTTTTGGAACAGGTTTCATACCGTCTTCTTAATAGTCATTCCAGAGGGGTATGCCATTCACACTTTATTGGAGCATAACAGTTCTCCTCTTTTCTTATTAGTCCTACTCCAGTGCTCTGGAGCAGCCTCACAGCTTATTTGTGTGAGAGAGTTTTGTTTCTCTCCACCAATGTCTTGGGTTTCAATTCCTTTTTAAAAAATCCAATTTCTAAATGTGTAAGCTTGCTGACATTAGTCACATATTCTTTTCTGACACGATGTTAGATTTGTCTTCATTTAATACCTCGACGTTTAATTCAGTACTAAGCTGATGGTACATGACAGGCTTTAGTACTGTTAGTTTTCGTTTCCATTTGCTTGATATTTGTGACTTCTTTTACATACTGGCTACTTATTGGCATCTGATTTATAAACTTTGGAGTCAGTCTCACGCCCAGGTCTGCGGTGGAATACATGCTGAAACCTCCCTTCCCCCCATCCCCATCTCCGATGGATCACACAGATCTCCCCCATCCTAATTCCCCCACTTACTCTTTGTTTTATCATAACCTCCAACTCCAACAGGCACTCCCCGGGAACCAAAGGCCATCCTGAGCAGGGAAACAAGTAGAGTTACTGCTCATCTTCATCTCTCCCTCTGTTCCTCCAAGTCAATCTTCCAGTCTCATCCCCAGCTCTGCAGCAGGCCACACCCTGCAGTCTCTTCTCACTCTCTGCCCTCATCACCAGGGCACTGAGTAGATGCTGGTGGAACATCCTGCATTCCTTTTTCCCATAGAACCTCTCAGCAAGCCCTGGCCCATCCACATTCCTAACAGTCAACTTCCAATAGGCACAAACACATTGTACCTGGAACTCCTATTTTTCACATCTGTCAGAATCCTAGGAAAATTTCATAACTAGAAATGCACAGACACCACACTCTCCTAAGAGAGCCCAGGAACAAATCTTCTGCCATACAAAGACAAGACCAGATATCAGCACCTGTAATTATAGTCTTCCCCAAGCCAGATGCCTAAACATCAGTATAAAAATACTGTCAATAACATCCAGGGCAACATATCTTCACTAGAGCCCAGCAATCCTAACCCAGAAGGTTAGCTAAAACACAAGAAAAAGACTGTAAAATAACCGTAAGGAATACAATAGAAGTCCTTAAGGAGGAAATGAACCAATCCCTTAAAGAAATCTATAAAAACCTAGGAGATTGGTGGGAATGAATACAATAGTTCAATACAATACAAAAGTTCAATACAATACAATAATTCAAGACCTGAAAATGAAATAAAATGAAAATGGAATAAAGACAACCAAAATTGAGGAAAATCTGGAATTGGAAAACTTAGGAAGCTACTCTGCAGACTACCAAAAAAAAGCTGGTTCCAATCCCTTTGATCTACAACAGTTTCTCACTGTAAGGTGCACTAGTTCAATGATGTCACAAAGCTTGTGGGAGTAACCAGCCAATATCTAATTTGACTTAAGGCCAGTTCTACTAGGCGGACCCATACTGGACACTTCTTGTGTGGCCAGGAACATGAGACTACCAAGAACCTAGGGTAAAACTAAATTCCACTTTTCTAAAAGAAAAAGAAAACCTAAATCAATAACAACTACAACAAAAACCCAACCAAGCAAAACGTTACTCCTAATGATTTCTGCTGTACTCATCCATCAACGCCTTGTGCAGCCATCACCAGAGAAGCTTCCTCCTACAGCTAGTTGGGACAAATACAGAGACACTCAGCCAGACATTAAGCAGTGAGTGAGGGACCTGGGAACAATCAGCCTTCAATGGAACATCTTCATCAACTCCTTCTCCTCAGGGCAGGGAACTCTACAGAAGTGGAGGCAGAAGGAGTTTAAGAGCCATAGGGGATAGATGTCACTAAGAAAACACAGGTCTTTAAATCAACACGATCAAAGCTCATGCCAGTCGAAAAGCCTGAGGATAATGTGCAGTGCCCACACCAGGTTCTCAGTGAATATACTGTGGCTGCCATTTAAGTGTTTTTTATAGGGTTACTGAGTGTGTAAACGGTGAGTCTCTGACTCTTGTGTCTTCTCTTGGGTGCTTTTCCTTCTTTTCTGTCCAATTCTGATGTGTTAGTTTTAGCTTTCTCTTAGAATATTTTATTTTATTATTTTCCCTTAGTAGCCTGTTTGTTTCCTAATGAGAGACATAAATGACTGGATTCTGACTGGAGGATGGGAAGTAACTGGAGGGAACAAAGGGAGGGGAAACCATAATCAGGATATGGTATGTGAGCAAAAAAAAATCTATTTTCAATGAAAGGAAAATGTTCTGCAACTCAAAAAAGAAATAGAAGGAACTTCTAAGTTTCTTGTCATTGGCTTTTATTTTAACTCTGTTTTTGTCATAGAACACATTTTCTTTGGTTCAAATTAGTGCTTTCTCGTCTGGGGCTTGGTACATTTTGGTGTGCTCTTATGTTTGCATAAAGATGATAATACATGCCTTTTGCTTTGGGGAAGAAGCTATAAATATCAGTTCGGTCAAATCAGTTTGACAGTATTTTCTGGTCTTGTTTGTGCTCATGGCCTTTCATCTCTACTTGTTCTCTGAATGATGGGGAGGAGGGCTGATGTGTTTAATTGCAATTGTGCATTTTTGCTTTTCAGTTGTGTTACTTTCAATTTGTGTTTGTTGGTACTCTACTTTTAAGAATACTTAAATTTAGGATTTTTTGTTACCTTAAGACTTTAAAAACAATTCTTTAAACTTCGTGTAGTTTTTCTTTATTCCTGTAATTCTTTTTGCCCTAAAGGACTTCTTTGATAGTCAGATAGCCACTCTACTTTAAGGATAGAGCTATGGAGATAGAATGATCAATTGGTCATACTAAGAGACAGGCTAGGGACACAAAAGATATTTTCCAACTCTACTGCCTTGTATTTTTCAATTATGCAATGATATCCCCTTTAAAAGCCTGCTTCACATTACTGTGCATAATTTACCTTTAAAATGATGATTCTGCGGAAGAACAGGTAATTGCTTCAATTCTACAAAATAATTCAGTGCTCTCTTCCATATGAGCAAAAAGACTCACTACTCTGAATACATAATTTCAAAACTTGCTGAATTGACAGAGGGATGATGGAAGTAGCCAATGTGAATGCTTTTTAAAAAATTGATGAGTAGAAAAGGAAAGGGAAGGTATGAGTTGTCCAAAACAGAACCCAGGAAGGCTGATGAAAACCCGGTGATCCCAGCAGGGTTACCAAAGCTTAGAATAGAGTGTTTGTAATGAGTCTGTTTGGTCGTTTAGTGTTGTCTGGGTAACAGACATCTGAGGATTCACAGTTATCTATGCACAGGGCTTCTATTCTGTCACAAGAAAAATGCCTAGTGGGACTTGTTGCCCTATATTTGGGCAGCAGTTCTTGAGAAACGTAGAGAAATATATCTATAATTATAACTATAACTATAACTATAACTACATATATCCAGTGGCTGCAGTCTCTCTATTTTGTTCTGAGGTGGTAGACTCTCCATACAGTGCTCTGGCCTGGGCCTTGTTTCCAGCAAATGCTTGTTCACTGGATACCCACTGTGTTCCCCTCTCCTTATATTTTCCCAGAAAGCCCTGGGACAATGCACATGCCCTGAGATGCAGCTTTTCTTTAAAATCTTATTCCTATCCTTTTTCTCAGTCAGGGTTGCTACTGCTGTGGTGAAACACCATGACCAAAACAACTCGGGGAGGAGAGGGTTTATTCGGCTTATATTTCCATATCTCTCTTCTTCATCAAAGGAAGTCAGGACAGAAGCTCAAGCAGGACTGGATCTTGGAGTCAGGGGCCAATGCAGAGGCCATGTTGGAGAGCTGCTTACACACAGCTTGTTCAGTCTGCTCTTTTATAGAACCCAGGGCCACCAGCCTAAGGAGTCTCCACGCATGCATCAATTGTTAATTAAGAAACTGGGCTACAGTCTTGTCTACAGTCTGATCATCTGGAGGCATTTCCCACATAATTGAAGCTCCCTCCTCTCTGTTGACTCTAGCTTGTGTCAAGTTGACCTAAAATTAGGCAGTACACCCTCTAATAAGAAGTCCTTTCATTATGTTGTCAAAAAGGCATCCTTCAGTTATACTTTTGGTTTTTCTCTCTGTAACTATTGCGTTTGAAAGCAATGTATTACACGTCTTTGTGAATTGCACCTGTGGTGGCTAAAGGAAAAAAAAAGAAATATTAAGAATTTAAGAACTAGGAAATTCTTATATTTGTGATTTTTAAATACCCATGCAGTCTGTTTTTTATCGTATGTTGTCCTGTCCTCCAACTCTTTCCAGATTCTTAACCCCCATATCCACCCAACTTCAAGTTCTTTTCCTTTCAAAAGAAAAGACAAGAAAAAAGTCACTGAAATCAAGCAGTCCACTTTGTGTTGGCCAGGTGATACTGAGCATGGGGCCTTCCCTGGAGTTTGGTTGGTATACTCAATGTCATCCCATTGGAGAAAACAGCCATTTTTCCTCTCCTCACAACTATTATCTGCAAATCCCTTCTTGGCTGTGGGTGAGACTTTGGGCCTACTTCCTCTTTGAGATGCTGGGATTTTGTGTGTCTTAAGCTTGCACAGCTCTCGTGCACATGTCACAGTCTGTGAGCTCCTATGTACATCTGCCCTGCTGTGCCTGGAAAACAGTCTTTCTTTGGAGATGTCTGCCACATCTGCTTTTCCACTCTCTTCTGCCTATAACCCAGAGCCTTGACGGTAGAGGTGCGATAAAGATGTTGATTTCAGTGCTGAGCATCCAGAATCTCCCCCTCTCTCCATGTTCCCCAGCTTGTAACTGTGATAAGTATCATCTACTCCTCTGATGAGGACTGAGTGATGCATTGATCTCTGTGTATAGCAATGTGTCCTTAGGAATTGTTTTATTGCTATTCATTTAGCAGAATAATGATAGCAGGCTTTCCTCTGAGGCCTAAATCCTATGTAGTCGGAGGTTATTGACCTCATTAATAGTATCAGGTATGGGTTCTGTCTCATGGCATTTTAAAAGAGCCTCTTTTTTGGTCACACTTTATCTTAATTAACATATATCCAGATTGAGGAAGTTAGTTTCAGTAAACTGTTCTTCAAACACATAATCATTATGTAAGTGGGATTTAGAATCCCAGTCTCCAGATTGTTAGCCTATCAAATTTTATGGACTCATACATGTCTTATTTTTAATTCCTTGGTCTAATTTTACTCTTATCTACAGAGAAACTAATTTCTTCACTTTACATTTAAACCAGAATTATGTAGAAGCAAATCAGGGAAAAGAGACAAGGGGCAGTTACATGACCCCTAAAGATACATATATCAAGGAAATCATAATTTAAGTCATCCCTTGCCATAATAACATATGTATACATAATTTGGTCCCATGTGTTTACAGTTATACAGTCTAAAAATGGAATCGTATTTTTAAAGTTTGTGCTGTTCAAGTGTAGCATTGCTTAGAATTTTAAAAATATAGCTATAAAATATCTAGGTTATGTGTCATCTTAAAGGCTATAAAAGAGTTCAATTGGTTTTTCTGTGGAGGCACATAGTTACCCCTACAATTGTCTTCATGTTAGAAATACTGGTTTTGTGCCACTCTCAGAACTGGGGTCATTCTTCTGATGCTGTGTGTGATGACCCAACAAGGGCATTGTTCCACATGTGAAGCAAGTTATAATACATGGGACAATAGGAAAGCCATATTCATAGTTTCACCTTATTAGCAGGAAGTATTTGTGTTTGTTGCATGTTACTTCTCATGAGGTTTAACAGAGAATATGATGGGAATAGCTTCCTACATTTTTATTAATGACTTCACACTTCAGAGTATCTGAAATGGAGAAGTTCAAGCTTTCTGACCTGAAGCAATACTATAGCACAGAGCTCAGCTAACTGCTTTTACTCAGGGATCAAAACCTAAGAGACATCTTTGATGTTGGCTTATTCACTGAGGTATACAGAATATTGCTCATAGCAATTTTTATATCTCAGGATGTGTTATTGAGGTCCACACTTCAGATGGCAAAAATAATTTGCTAAATACCTTTGATCATTTTTATATATTCACAATTTGAGAGAAATCATATCTTTCCATCATTTCTCCCAGCACAGATGAAGATCTTTCCACTCAACTTCACAAATGATTCTTGATTTATCAAACTACTTTTTCTAACTATTAAGGAAACTTTCAATGGCCTTACTTTTTAATGCCTTGGGGATTTCAGTTGTTGAAATAAGAAAACAAAGTTCTCCAGCTTGTTATGGAAGGCTTAAAAATACATTTTTTGTGAAAAGGTGATTCTTAAATTTATGTACTAACTAGTTACTTTTGGACCTCACCCAAAAATTAAATTTATCTTTTCTCAGGTATAAGTTCTAAAACTTCTATGGTTTAGTTATTTCAGTGATGATATAAGAAAAATGGTAAGTAATAAATAGCTTAAAATTTATTTAAATAGATACTTTTCAAATTTACTTTCAGTAAGGGAGAAGTACAAATTTTATATTTTTATCAGAAAGAGAATTTTTAAAATTATCCAGTGTTCCTCTTACTGTCCTCCTTGATATCTAGCTTCTCTGGAGCTGTGGATGTAGTCTGATTATCCTTTGCTTTACATCTAATATCCACTGATGAGTGAGCACATACTGTGTTTTTTCTGGGTCTGGGTTACCTCACTAAGGATTTTTTTCTAGTCCAATCCATTTGCTTGCAAATTTCATGATGCCATTGATATTTTACAGTTGAGTAAATACTCAATTGTGTAAATTCATCACACTTTCTTTATCCTTTCTTCAGTTGAGGGGCATCTAGTTTGTTTTCAGGTTCTGGCTGTTAAGAATAATGCCGCTATGGATATTGTTGAGCCAGGGTTCTTCTGGTGTGATTGAGTATCCCTTGGGTTTATGCCCAAGAGAAGTATTGCTGGGTCTTGAGGGAGAATGACTCCCAATTTTCTGAGAAAGCACCATTCTGGTCTGTCCTCAGTTTTTTGATCTTGGCCATTCTGACAGGTGTAAGATGGTATCTGTGTCATTTGGATTTGCATTTTCCTGATGATTAAGGAAGTTGTCTTTTAGCCTCTTGAGAGTCTTCTGATGAAAACTCTCTGTTTAGCTCTGTACCCCATTTTTAAACTGGATTATTTTGTATTTAGATGAGATTTGGGTAAACTGGGCATGAGGAGGTTGATAAAGGGGAGGGCATGAGGAGTAAAAATAGAAGGAAACAGGATGGTTGAGGAGGGAAGGGATGGAGAGGAAGAGCAAGGAAAGATACCTTGATAGAGAGACCCACTGTGGGGCTAGGGAAATTACCAAGAATCCTCAAGGAGAGGGTGCCTGAACTGACCTTCCCATGTAATCAGATTGGTGAATACTCCAACTATCATCATGGAGTCTTCATCCAGTATTTGAAGGACCCAGATGCAGAGATCCACAACCAAGCACCACAGTAAACTCTGGGAATCCGGTCGAAAAAAGGCAGGAGGGAATGCATGAGCAAGTGATGTCGAAATCATGATGGAGAAATCTACAGAGAAAGCTGAGCCAAGTCCATGGAAACTCATGAACTCTGAACTGACAGCTGTGGAGCTTCTAGGGGACTGAACTAGTCCCTCCGGATGTGGTAGTTGTGAATCATGGGCTATCTGAGGGGATCCTGGAAGTAGGATCAGTATCTATCACTGGTGCATTAGCTAGTTTTTAGAGTCCATTTCCTATGAAGGGATACCATGCCCAGCCTTAATGTCAGGGGAGGGGAACAAGGATTGTACCTTCCCTGACTTACCTGGTGAGAAGAGTGGATGGGAGAGGGCTGGGAGGAAGGTGAGGGGGAGAGCGGGAAGAGGAGCAGGAAGGTGAACTTTGGTTGGAATGTAAAAGGAAATTAAAAAAAAAGATTATCCAGTGTTAATTCATCTGCCCAGTAATGTACTTGATCAATATCAGATACATAGAGATACACAGATTATTGTAAAATAAAATCTTATTTGATGATACCTGCTAAATTAAAACAGCTTAAACAGATGATAAACACTCTAATTTTTCTTTCAGAAATTATTCATATAGATATTTGTATGTATTAAATGACCCAGGACTTCACAAACATCTGTCAGCTTGTTGAAAGATAGTGAAGTCTGAACAGAATTTGGAGGTAGTATCAATACCTAAAAATCACAATGCTCTCTTGCTTATAAATGCTAATTTTTGAAGTGCTTATTCACAATTAGATGATTGGATCCTAGATCAAGTCAGGTTCTTAATATAGTTAAATATCACTAGAATATAAATGCATAGTGATGGGCTTTCCTGTTTTCTAAAATATTTTTATTAGTTCCTTATTAATATTTTATATAACGGATTTTAATCTTATTTATCCTCCCTACCCCAACTCTTCCAAGATTCACCCCACCCTTCCCACCTGATGTTGTTTCTTTTTTCCTCCCCCGAACAAGGCAAATTTGCGCTGCTCAAGTATTCTTGAATGTGAGGTTTTTCCTCTGGAGTTTGGCTAGCTGATCACAGGCTATAGTATTAGAGAAACAACCTTTCATCTCCTCTTTCATTATCTCCCACCTGGGTCTCTTTCTGCACCCTCTTCTGCATGACCATTGGAGGAGTACCTGAGATATGTGTGTTCCCTTTAGGGATGAAACTCTTCTTCTCTCTTGCTCTCTGTGCCTTAACCAGCTCTGTGACCCTGGGTTGATCCCCATCTACTGCAAGGAAAAGCTTCTGAGGTGAGAGGTGAGTCGTTAGGAGTCAGCTGAATATGATATCCATTTGCCATATTACTTTCTGAAAGTGAAATTAGGCAGAACCTCCATGCAATGGGTGAGATCACCTTGCTGAGAAGATGAAGCAATCCAGGCACTGCCCCTAATTTTGTTCTCAAGGACCTAGAACACATAAAAACTTTATTAAGGGTCATTTGCCTGCACACCCTAGAACACGTGACTTGAATGCCATCTTAATTAAATAAAAATTTGTGGTAACAGGATGGAGGTCTACAACACATTAGTAAACAGTATTCAAAGATTAGAAAACCACAGCATGCTTTGGGTGATTCTGCCTGTATGAGACTTCCAAGCCATAGTTATCGTGGCTCTCCCCTCAGGAAAGTTTGGCAAGGCAAGTTAACATTATTTGATGCTACAGAGAACTGAAATCATCAACCAGCTTATATGTCTTTCTCTGCGTCCATGCTAACAAGATGAATTCTCATTTCAGTTGTGAGTTGAGCTGGTTAGGCCTGTCTGATTCCAATGGGGAGACAAGATGCTTATCTAGCGTGTGGTTAAGTTTACCTAGAAGTGATAAAAATACGAGACATTTTGATAAGATGGCAATGAAAAAAATCTATCAAAATATAACATAAAAAGCATATAACTTGTAGTGTTTGCCTTCCTGAAAAATATTGCATTTTTCTCATAAGCATTTAAATTTAAACATACATACACACACACCCACACATACAGGCACACACACACACACACACACACACACACACACACACACACACACACACACCATAAAGGGGACTATGAGAGAGATGAAAAAGCCCAAAAGCAATGCTGACTGATTTTTACAAGAAAGGAATATAAGCAATATGCAACTCTCCTACTGCAAAATTCTTGTGAAATGAAGATTTAGTATAAAACATTCATATGAAAGATGCAAGGGAGCCACAAACAAACTCCATATCACAGTGTTGATTCCACTGTGAGTTTATTCCACTGTGTGTTTGCCCCACTATGTGTTTATTTGTTCCACTGTGACTTGCTGCATGTCTTTTATAAACCAGGTGCTGGTCTGAGTGTTTGGATATTAAGACTGAAGAAAACTGGAAGAGTGCTGGCTCCAAATTTCTTCAGGGTTTCACCAATAACATCAGAAGAGATACAGTAACTTTATTTTTAAAGCTTCTTTAAAATATATTCACTGAGAGAAATAAATGGAATATTTCTTGTTTTCACCCAATAAAAATTCAATAATTGATTAGACTTTAGATTTATTTAATTAGCCCTTTCCAAGGAGAGGAGGGGAGACATGTCAAGGCACCATCTCAAAACTCATTGTTAAGAGCTATTTCTATAAGATAAATATCAGAACTAGCAGCTCAGAAAATGATGCAGTTTTCATTTGTGTTCTCTATGTTTAGTGTAGGGACCTAAACAAATGCTTTAGAGGAAATTGGAAAAATGTCAAATGCTGGGGTAGGTATTGATTATCTTAGTAGTAAAGTTAAATTCAGGTAGGATGAGATCATTGTTTTCTATTTAGTGCGATTGAACTGCATCACTCTGATTATTATGTATTGCTTCCTGTAAGCTGAAAAGCTATTTTGGGAAAAATGAAAGTCAAATAGAGTTACTAAGGGTCTGTTTCCAGAGCATCTGTCTATCTACTGACATCATTTTTATCTATGGGACAGTTGGTATGCTTTCAAATTTTGATCAAAGAACTCAAAAGAGGAAAGCTCTTTGCATTTTATTAGAGGTTTAAAAAGGTATTCTTCAACAATTCCTGAATGAGCAAAGCGTTTCATTATAAACTAAGATTCTAAAGTATTTTCAGAGAAGTCATCACCAGTGTTGTCTAATGCTGAAAAGCTAAATGTATTCATTGTGGAAATGTGCTCCACATCTGTCTATGTTTATAGAGGGGCAAATTTATGACTATCATTTAACTATATGTAAAATAGAGGCATTTTTTACTTCAGAAAAATCAAATGAAAATATTAAAGTGCATATGACTCTACTGATTAAAAAGTTTTATCATGTGCTTAGAGATTGAAATGGGGATGATTTTTCTCCCTAAATTTAAAATTAGTTTTTTTATTTCACATACTATAAAAATAAAATCTATACGACACAAGTTAGCTTAAGTATATTTAATTATTGACATGCAACACTACGAAAGAAGGTAGAGGAGAAGGGGGTGGGTTGTTCCATACTTTTAAGAATGTACAGAACATTTTCCAAAGACATTCCTTTTGGAGATTTTAAGAATTTTTTTCCTTTTGAAGATTTTAATTGATATCTGTAACGCGATGGAGCAAAAGTCCCAGGAGATGATACTGACTGAGAGGTGAGCGTTGTGAGTGTGGGGATCAGCAAAGCCGCTCAGTATGCACCCATCACTCAGGAGGTACTCACCAGCAGGACGTGCAGAAGGCCCACATGTGAAGTGAGAACATTGAGGGTGGGAAGAGATTGCAGAGCTACCGAATATGTGAGGCGGCTTAGCATTGCGTCTCCCATGAAAATAAAATTAAAAATGGATGCTAAGGCATCATAAAACTATAAGAATTCCCTGTACAAGGCCCCGTGTCACATCTGCAAAGCTTCTCTTGCTAGCCTGAGGCAGCTATCACTCCATTTTCTCGTGATTATTGGCTCATGTCAGTTGCTTCCATCTATGGCGACAATTTTTTATTCCATTCTATATCCCAAACTCCTAAGAGAGTTCTTAGAGTAAGCACATACCTAATAAATATTTATCAGCTTCAATGAACAAATTAAAAATTATATGCTAGTTTCAACTGAATAACCTAGAAAGGTTCATGACACAATTTTACTGTTTACTTTGCTGGGGGAAAACTGCTCGTTCTGAACTCTACCTAGTAAGGTCTATTGAAAAGTTAATTGCATGGCAAAAGCATTCAGTAGCCTGAATCTTTGTGTTGGAATTTTATGCTAAGCTGCCCAAAAAAATCTGACTTTGATCAAAACTATGATTTTAGTTGCTTTTTATGCTCACACTCTCTATCGATAAAGTAGTACGAGATTCCCTTAAAATATAAAGTATATATAAAGATTAAATGTGCTTTTCTCTTGTAAAAATATTTTTTTAAAGTCATGTCAACTCTTTGCTCTATTTCAGAACATTCATGGCTTCCTTATTTCTCGAATGTCCATTGTTTTCAAGAGCTGTTTTCATTCAAGTAAGGGCTGTACTTCCTTCAAAGCTTCGGAATAACCCTTGCCTCACCCTGGGACTGACTGCCTCAGCTGGTTGTGAACCTCAGTCATCACAGATCCCCTCAAACGTTCTTCTAGCAGATTGAACTACTACTTACTGCTCCTGGTTGAATCTGCAGCTTTGTAACTACTTCATTTAGCTACATTTCTCCAAGCTTTCGTTTTTCCTAAGCAGGGAGTTGTCTCTTACTCCTGTAGTTCTTCCGTGTGCAATGAGAAAGCTGCTTCTGGTTCAGGCTGGGCAGCACATTCTACCACCTACTCAACAGGACACTGGTAGCACAGGGCTCCAGATAAACTACTGTAGAAGGGTGAAGAAGACACTGCCCCTTCAGCTCTCTGAAGTCGTCATCTGTGGCTTTCTATGGCGTTTCTGAGCCCCAGCTGGCTGCTAGTGCAGTTGTTGATGTGAAGGCAGCCTGTCTGTCTTTCTCCGGTAGGTCTGCTGCTTACCAACAGTTGTCCTGATAGGATATATAAATCTTGGGAATAAAGACTGTGCAGGAAGTTTTTCTGGGAAGGACCATGGAATATTGAATGACGGAAAACAAATTTAAATATAACTGAAAAAAACCATGAGAATCGTAAATAAAAAATTTGTACTCATTCTAAAATTATGGAGTAACACTAAAATTGGTTTGATGGTCAAGTCAAACAGAAGCAATACCCCCGAAGATAAGACCATTTCCCATTCTTGAGCAGTTTGTGTTTCCTGAAACCAAAGGAATACCTCTAAGCAAATGCCTGAGATAGAAAAGGAATATGGGAGAGATATGTGGATATTCCCATGTTTGACCTTGATCCTTAGTAATGATGTGAGAACAAGAGATTTTTCTAATAAGAGAGACATTTCTCTGAGAAAGAAAGGAGATAGAGGCAGGGCTAGACCCTCCAAAATTTGGGAAGCAGTCTGTATCCCATAAGGAGCCATTGTGAAAGTTTAGCACTGGCAGAAGTGATAACAGAACAGAGGCCAATGCATGTAGACTCATAAACTCTTTTTCCCCTTAGTTTAAAAATGTTATTATCCTGGGTTCCATAAGGGCATTTTACACAAGTAGTTAATGAGCTTAGAGCAAATTCCCATGTCTACCCTCCAGCACTTCTCTTTTATTCCCTCATCCCTTGTGTCTCCTTTGTTTCGAGATTTCACTTTTACTTTCATGTCATCTATAAATATGTGATTTTATCCATCTATAAAAAGTCCGGGACCTAAAAACTAGAGAACACACTCATTTCTTTTTGAGATTTTAATTCTCTTAATCTGATTATCCCCAATGCAGCCATTTTTCTTTCTTTCTTAATTGAAATATTTTCCCCAATATGGTATATTCTAATAATAGTTTCTCTTCATTCATCTCCCCCCATATTCTCTCCACTGCTCCACAATCCAATTCCATGCTTTTTTTCCCTCTCTTCAGAAAACAAATAGGCTAATTTTAAAAAATCACCTGAATAAAACAAACAGAAAAAAACAAGATAAAGCTTGAAAAAACACCTATATGCACACACACAATAAAATACAAAATCAAATCATAATCAATAAATAAGAGACAGATAATGTAAAAAAATGCCTAAAACACAGCATTGTGAAACAAAGTATCTGCAAATATGCCGCTGAGTTTGTTTGTGTTGGCCGTCCACTGCTTGGGATTGGAGCCTTGCAGAAATGTGGTTTGTATTCCCAGTGAGAGTCCAATGTCTGTCCTGTCACTTACTCTCAAATTGATGGCATCTTTTTCTTTGTTATTGTTACATATGCATGCATAACTGTGTAAATGAGACCTGCTGAGTCTATCGAGTGTTGTATGGATGTAATCCAGAGACTACAACTTGTTACTGGATAACAAATTAGAGGATTCTTCCGTGCGGAGGACTACTTTTTCCTCACTGAGCCATCACTAGTTGCTTACAGTTCTTTGTGCAGGGGTAGGGCCCTGTGTAATTCGCCCCTATCGTATTAACATGCCTATTAGCGTGCTCATTCTTTCGATTTTGTTTGGGCAGCCACATTGAAGTATCGTAGCTTCCCTAAGAAACACAATCTCAGAGTAGACTCCAAAGTTCCCTGGCTCTTAACTGTCTTTCTGCTCAATCTTCGTGATAACCCTTGAACTTTAGATTCATAGTTGCAAAATACGTGTATCCACTGGACCTGTTTTTCTTAGCATTTTGGCCAATTGTGGTTTTCTATAATGGTCTGCTAGAAAGAGAAGTTCCTTTGATGAGTGGTTGGGAGTGTGTTTATCTGTAGGTATACTGCTAAGTACTTAGAATACAGTTAGGAAGGATCCTGGTCTAATAATGTGGTGGTTGTAGGTTCTCTTCTATGAGTCTTGAGCTTACTAGTCCTAGCCAGGTTTCCAGTACGAGTCTTTTCCCTCCTTTGGAGGCTGCTTTTCTTCCTCGGGGGCGTGCAGAGCACACTCTTCCCTCTCTTGTGTATTAGTCTCCATCCACCATGCCCCATTGAAGCCTCCCTCTCCCATCTCCCCCTCTGTATCATGTGTCCTGCTAGTGCTTTCTAGTGTCCTTTTGCCTTCATCCCTGCACGGCCCCCTTTTACTTTTTTGTTTTCTGCTGCTGTTCCAGGCTATGTACTCATGTTTGGAGATTTGGAGCTCAGGATCATAGGTGAAAAAAGAACATACTGTTTGTCTTTCTGGGTCTGCGTCACCTTATTCTCTATAGTATGTTCTAGTTCCACTCATTTAACTGCAGAGTTCATAAGTTCATTTTTTCTTTATAACTGAATAGTATTATATAGTCTGTATGTATCACATTTTTATTATCCATTCATTGGTTGAAGGATATTTACATTGTTTCCATTTTCTTGCTATTATGAGGAGGGCAGCCATAAACATCAAGTGTCTGAGGAGTAGAATGATGAGCTTTGGGCATATGATGAGGAGTGGGCCAGTTGGGTCACATATATTTATTCTTTGCTTTTTTGAGTATTCTCTGTACTAATTCCAGAGATTCTGTATCAGTTTGCAATCCTACTAAAAGAAGTTAATGGTTCCTCATTCCCCCAAAATCTTTGACAGTATTTGTCAGTAATTTTGTTGATATTTCTTAACTCTGACAGTGTTGAGATGAAATTTCAAATTTGCTTTAATTTTCATTTCCATAATTTGCATTGCCCTGTGTGTTAGTAAAGTTGAACCTTCCTTCCTTCCTCCTTTCTTTCTTTCTTTCTTTCTTTCTTTCTAAACTGTTTGTGTTTTATCTTTGGAGAATGTTCTGAACATTCCATTTATCTATTCTATTTAGTTTTTTACTTTTTGAAGTTTTTTGTTTGTTATGTACATTAAATATCAATTCTCTGCTAAATGTATAGCTAGCAAAGGTTTTCTCCTATTCTATCATCTGTCTCCTCACTTGTCTATTACTTTTTTATTGTGGAGAAGTTTTATAACTTTTTTTTTTGGTTTTTACGAGACAGGGTTTCTCTGTATTGTTTCGGAGGCTATCGGTCCAGCCTGGCCTCGAACTCACAGAGATCTGCCTGCCTCTGCCTCCTGAGTGCTGGGATTAAAGGCGTGCGCCACCACCGCCCGGCAGAAGTTTTATAATTTTGAGAGATCAATTTGTTGATTATTGGCACTATATTCTAAGTGACTGGAGTCCTGTCAAGAGAATATATGCCAATGCTGATAGCTTGAAATATTTTTCTTATATTTTTCTTTATGAGCTACAGTGTTTAAGGTCTTACATTAAGGTTTTTGATTTTCATACAATTTGAGAGGACATAGGTCTTATTGATAAGTCTACAGTGTTTTCCATGTTTGACAATATTGTTTATTGAAGATGTGGTTATTTTTTTCACAATAGCTTTTTATCACCATTATCATCATCAGGCAACTGAAGCTATGTCACTTTGTATCTGAGATCGCTATTCTGTTTCATTAATATTCATGTCATTTTTGTTGCTAGAACTATGATGTTTTTGTTATGGTGTATCTGAAGGATAATATAATCAGGTTTGTTGATATCTAAAGAATTTTTCCTTTTGCTCAGGACTGACTAATGTCTCTGAAGTCCTTTGTGTATCTGTATGTGTTATTTCTTCTATTTCTGTGAGGAATGACATCTAAGGTTTTATAGAGATTGCACTTGATAAATCAGACTTTTTTGAAGTATAATCACTTTATAATATTAATCTAATTTATGAAGATTGGTAGTCTTTTCAAGTACTAATATGATTATGTTCTTTATTCAGTTCTTTACAGTTTAAATTATAGAGGTCTTTAAGTTCCAGTGTTGTTCATTCCACTGAATTATATTTTACGCTCCGTGTATTATGAGTGAGATTTCCTCCCTGATTTATTTATCACTGTATTTGTTATTGATTTATTCATAGGTTATTGATTTTGTTTTGGAAGCCTGTCACTGTTTGGAAGTATTGATTAGTACTAAGTTTCCTAGTAGAATCTTTAAGGCCTCTCTGCTATTAGAAACATATCTACAAATAGGAATACCTTGACTTCTTCCTTTTCTTTTTGTATTCATTTCATTTTCTTCTTGTATTTTATTGTATTAAGTAATATTTAAGGCACTGTGTTGAATAAGAATGGAGAGAATGGACATCCTTGGCTTATTCCTGATTTTAGTATAATGGTGGCCATAAGTTTGTCATATATATCCTTTATTATGTTGAGACTTTTACCTTTCATCTCAGTTTCTTCAAAGATTTTTATCATGAAAGGCTATTGATTTTGTCAAAAGCCTTTTCTGCACTCATTGAGATGATAATGTGGTTTCTGTTCTTGAGTTTCTTTTTGTGATGTGTTATATTAGTTGATTTGTGTGTGTTAAGCCATCTCAGCAATAAAGCCAACTTCATCACGGTGAATAGTTTTTTTTGATGCGATATTTAATCTTTTCATGATATTTTATTGTATATGTTAACATCTATTTTCATCAGGAGATAGTTCTATATTGTGCTTTGTTCTGTTTTGTCTTTATATGAGTTCAATAAATGGGTAATGCTGATTTCATATAAAACTCTGGTAGCATTGTTTGCATTTCTGATTTATAAAATAATTCAGGAAAGGTGTCTATTGGCTCTTTTCTGTTAGAATTCAGCAGTAACTCATTTTGGCCCTTGATTATTTTTAGTTGGTGCATTATTTTTTATTACCACCCCAGTCTCATTGCTTGCTAGAATTCAATTTACTTATCTCAGCAGAGTTTAATAGTAGTGGGTTGTATGAAGGTAGAAACTAATCCCATTGCTTAGATTTTTTCAGTTTAGTGTAATATTTAGTATATTATAATTAAAATGCATCCTATTAATTTCTTGATTTCATTGTTATCTGTTTGGATCTTGTTTCCTTTTTATTTCACCCTTGAATAGCTTGTCATTCTTATTTATCTTTAGACAATCAACTATTTCATTGTATCATTCATTTTCATTTCATTTATTTCTGCTATTATTGATTATTTTTTTCATATACCGATTTAGGAATTGGCTTGCTTACTGTTTGAAGGCCAGAAGGTACATTATTAAGCTATTTATTTGATTGCTGTATGGCTTTGTAAAGTGTGTAAGTGTGAATGTACATATTGGTACTGTTCTCATCTCTTGTTAGTATTGCCTTCATTTTATCCCATTGGTTTGGGTATGCTAAAGTTTATATGTGGATAGCTTTGGATTTAGGTGGAGCATATTTAGGCCATAACATACGTTCTTTCTCAAGCGTTTGTTTTAGAAAGATTTCTAATAAGTAAGGCATATCATGTTTCTTCTGAATGTCAGACGTAATATTCTTCTTTTGAAATTAAAAACAGTTGATGTTTATGAGCGTTATCCTACATCTATGGATGTGTGCCACATGAATGACTGGTGCCCATGAATGCCAAAAGAAGACCCCCTTGAATTAGAGTTATTGATGGTTGTGGACTACCATGTTAATACTGGGAACCGAACCCAGGCCCTCTACACGAGTAGCAAGTGCTCTTAATCACTGCACCATCTATCCAGCACCGGGAATCTTTTAAAACAGCAGTCTTCTGTTTTTACGTTTATGAGATACTGTACCTTCTATCTGTTATCCTGTTCAGTTTTTTCCTTAAATATGTTAGAAAACGCAATAACATTTGCTAAACTGAAGTGCAGCCCTTAATGTCCTATAATAACCAGTTGTGTTGATGCTGTGTTCAGGTTTCTCTCTCTCCTTTTTAAAGGAAATTAGAATCGTGGGATGATATATCAAAAGATTACACCCATTTTAACCAGAGAATTCATTTCTGTTACTATCACAGGAATGCTTATGTGGAAATGGAAATTCTTACCCTCAATCCATGGTAAAAGCCATTTACATTATGTTCTCTTTTGTATTGTAGAAGTTATTGAAACAGGTACATATAAAAATATTTGATTTTTATGTGTCAGTTGACACATTTCATCTGCTCAGATGTTTCTATAATCCTTTGTCTTCAAAATGTGACTTTACAAACCACATATCCACTTAATTGGTTTTCTTTATGAGTGCCTGTGACAAATAGTTTTATACATTGACATACATTTTCTTTCAGAATTGTATTCTTATTTCAATTTTAATTAGTTGTTTTGATCTATTTGTTTTCCTCCAATTACCCCAATTATTAGTGTGAAGATATATAAAACATTATATGATAACTTTTCATTTATTTATTTATTTGTTCTTTTCTCATATGTATACTGAATAATTTTCTTTCAAACACATTCCCTGTCAACTTCTGTCTTTAGCAGTTTCAAGTATTGCTGAGTCTAATTTACTTTTAAGCTTTATATTAATATTCTCTGCCCTCTTATGCTCTTTTTTTTTTTTTGGTTTTACAAGACAGGGTTTCTCTGTTTCGGAGGCTGTCGGTCCAGCCTGGCCTCGAACTCACAGAGATCCGCCTGCCTCTGCCTCCCGAGTGCTGGGATTAAAGGCGTGCGCCACCAACGCCCAGCTCCTCTTATGCTCTTTTTTGACACATTCAATAAACTTTTTTTAAAGTCTCAATTTATTTTTTTAATCACACTATTTTATCCTTTCTTACATAGAACACATGCTTTAGATTCCTGAAGTTTACAGTTGGATTGATGTTCAAATTTGCTGGAGTTTTTCTCTGAGTTGTCTTACATAAGTTTTTAAAGTTCTCTTTAAAATTTTATGTATTTGTCAAGAAACTATATAGGTTATTTATTAATGTCAGGGCAGTAGCTTGTGTTAGCAAGTTTCCTATTTCATCGCCTACTATCCAAAGTGTCATTTAAAAAGTAAAGTTAGATTTCTGAGTAATCAATACAAAATTTCTATCAATGAGGTAAAAATTAAAAAAAGAATTTTACCTTAATATTGTTTTTCCTTACTTCATAAAATAAGATAGATGAGTTCATGGCCTAGCCACCTCATCAAAGCTTTTGCTTTTAATAATATCATGTTAGCATTACATTTTAACTTATAAATGTTAGAGAGATACAAATATTTAGATGCTACCTCTCATAATTCTGTTTTTCTTTACTACATCCTGGTATTCCAGTTCCTGAGAATTTTCTTTGTTGAGGTAGTAATTACTTATTCTTTACAGCTTCATTATCTACTTCCAGGGGATATTATCTTAGTTTTCCACTAGGAATTCATTTTATTCCATCTTTAGACTATATCATCGATTATGACTTGGTCTATATATAAGTTTTAGGGATGAAGTTCATGGATAATACTTTGCCAGTCTATAGATTCTGTAATACTAGCAGTGATTATCTTGGAGAAGAAACCAAGATGCAAGCTGTCACAATGAAAGTTGATCCTAAGAATGTTACTGAAACAGCTGGTAAAATGATCATGCTTTGATTCTTAAGATATCCCATATATATTAACATGTGATATATATATATATATATATATAAATTCCAGAGTTTCTGTATCTTATCGATTAGAACCTGAAATTTACTATGAAACGTTGGTTTCAACTTTCTACAAAATTAAATAAGGAAATAATTCTAGTCCGGCAATAGTTCAGACTTATACTGAAAAAAAATGACACAGTTGAGAAAGTCTTACAGAACTGCCTTGTGGTATACAGTTCACACGTTACAAATCAGACAAAATTTACAAGTACAGAACACTTATGAAGGATTTTACTGACGTTAGCCTTTTATCCACATAGTCATCTTTCCTTTGCGGTGACAGTATGTGTCGTAAAGCCTAGTGGAGGATTGACTTATTTTGACTCACAATTGCAGCGTCTTCAGTCTACAACTGCTTGGCCTCAGGCCTGAGAATTTGTGTTGAGGAAGAGCACAATGAGGATGAGCACATGCCTGGCGAGAGGGTGTGGAATGAAGCATGGAGTGGGATTTGTCCACAATGGATGCCTCTGTGGACGATTTCCTTTCAACTCATCCCATCTCCTAAATCCCCATCACCTCTCAGGTGTGCATCAGACCATGAACAATGGATCAGTTCATTGATGAGATCTAAGTTGTTGTGTTCCAATCACTTCTCTGGAGCTCCATTTTGGTTCAAGACTTCAACCCATGAACCTTTAGGGGACATTATGATCCAAGTCACATCAACTGTTTAAATATTTTTAGATTTGTTTTACCTTTGAGCAGAACACAGCAACAGAATTGAAGTAATGTATTTACTAAATGTTATATACTTATGTCTTAAAAATGAAGACTTCTGTATTTTTAGTCTCTTTGTATGGAATATGATACTACAGAATAAAATGCTGTCACAAAGAATTATCTTTTAGTTCCCCCCATAAGTTAAACATTAGTTATGTGAATATATGAATATATTTTATTGGATATATAAGCATTTATATAGAATTCATTTTAAAAGTAAATTTTGTTTTCATTAATACAGATTTTTACATTGTATATATATAAAATAAATTTTTATTTATCAATCACTAACCTATCTATTTTAGAACACAACTGAAATGGAGGATGGAATAATTATCTGCACAAAAGTTATTAATCATAAAGTTGAATTTGTTTGTATGTATTGATTTTACTTTTTTTGAAGGCATGCATCACAATTAAAATAAACACAGAAACAATAGTAAAAATAAAAGCTTTCTGGTTTTTCTTTTTCTCTTTTCTATGTGTTCTCAGATAAGCTATGGCTATTAAAGCAACACTTAATTTTATGTGAATTTGTTTTCAGTGGGAGCTTCAAATATTATTATACAAACTAACATAGTATGTATGAAATATACAGTGAAATACATAATCTCTTGTTCTTGACTTCATAGGAGAATATTGACATGGTACACTTATTTTTGCAGTTTGAGTGGTCATGAGAATGATTACCGTAATTTTATAATTTATGTTTAAGGAAACATGCTAAGTTATTTCCCATATCGATAATGACCTGTGGTACCTTAGTGATTTGCAAAATTCGGTAATGCTTCTAGAATGTATATAAGTAGCCTTAAATAAGAGGAGTCAAAATTTCAGTAAATCCTTTTTTTTTCCTGTGACTTCTATTTCAAAGTCACAAATTCTGCATGTTACTCTCCACAGACTTCGAGAACTCTAGATGCTTAGAAGAATGGAACACTTGCTTTTAATTGCTTCTGATGCAGCAGCTAGATTTATGCTTTGTTTCTTGTCAGTCAGTGGAAGGTTTGGTTTGTGGTGACATATTTTCAGCTACGTATTTACTGACAGATGTCAGTAGAGCTTTTCTTTGAACCCCTAAATACCTCTTCCTTTCTACTCATTGTAAGAGTTTATGTAGCCTGGTGTGTGTTCCTTACCATGTTTTAACGCTCTATCCCCCTTTTTTTTCTTTCTCTGGCTAGATATGTTTCCCTCCCAATTTGAAAGATATAATATTGTCTTCAAATAGCTGTTATGAGGGCTGATGATTTGATCCTTAAGCCTGCCAGGGTAGTGCTGCCTGTCTAGTCCCTCTTAAGATAGTAGTGTTGCCTCTGATTTAGTCTGCGCACATAATTTCAGGATTAGTACACATTAAGTAATACTTTAAAGATGCTCTTAGTCCTGTAATCCTTTGTGGCCTCCACTCAGTCAATCATATTACCCCAGTTGCTTTATTTGGGTGTGTTGAAATTTTGAATTACTATTTTTATGTATTATTTGAGGATTTTTATATAATTTATTTTGGACATACCATCCCCAGCTTCTCCCAGATCTACCCCACCTCCCTAATCATCCAATTTCTTGTTTTTTAAGTTTCCTGAAGTGTATCCAGTCCTGTCTATGCTGTTCAAACCGTTTCTGATCTGATATAAGGCCTGTTACACAAAATGAAAGCCATTTCTGGCTAGATAGGTCACAGACCCTAGGGGAGAGTCTAAGGTTAGTATTTTGCTAAATGAGTATAGTATTGCTCAAATTCAAAATGATGTAATTCTGTGTTGATATATTAGCCCATCTCCCAAACCTCATCAGAAATTTCTGTTTTTTTCAGTAGATGGTAATTAACACATAGACTCACAACTATGTCAACATGTAGAGAGTAAGAGTCTGTGAAGTGCTTAGCTCCAAATGACACATCTGTATTATCCCAAGGCTCAGGAATTGTTGAGGAAGAGAGGGATGGGAAAATTGTAAGAACCAGAGTTTCTAGATGACTACAACAAAACAGTATTATGCTACCACAATTGTAGCTGCAAAATGAAGCCCAGCTGTTTACTATTTGCAGTGTTTATTCATTCATTTACCTGTTTGTGTTTTGATAACATTTGAATTAACATCCGCTGATGCAGGCTTTAAAACTGAATTATCATTATTATGTAAAACCTAACCTATCTTTTCTAAGCAGTAACTTTACAGTTTATGCAAATTATTTCCATCTAATCAGAAGTTATATTATCAGATCATGTGCTATTTAATGTTTAATATAATGGAAAATGTTCAGTTTTATTTTGTGTTTGCCATAAAAACCTAAAGTCATAAAAAGGTAATAATGTATAAGATTTGAGCTTCACAATGACCCTGAGAAAGAATTCTAATAACTCCTTTAATATGTGAAAAACCTCATTTTAATAAAACTTTTATAAGATAATTTTGTTCATCAGCAGCAAGAATTTGTTAAACCCGCAATATGAGCTACATTATCTACAGATTTTTTTTCTGCTTGATGTGTTATCTTTGGCTAAAAAATTTTGAAGTTATTCTTTGAGATATTCTTTTTATTACAAAGAAACAATAATCAAGCTGTGTATTCCCCCAAGAGCAATCTCTATTTGCATGAGAAGAAACTGATGCTGCCTGAAGCCTATTTTTAAAGATATATATACTTATTGGAATAAATAATTAAATTCCAATACAGGCAAAGTCTCACAACGTGTATTTTGCATGAGTGTGGGGAAGGAAATTTTAACTCTGCACCTCTGTATAGAGTTATTGCACCGGGTACTTTTTATTGATTTCATTTGGAGGCAGCTACAATCAGGGACTGCCATTTAAATCAAATTTACCTTATTAATAACACTAGATTGCTTTCCTTGTGCTTTTTATATACAGCACATTTTCAATAAGCATCTATCCTCTTCTTTTTGGTCTTGGGTGAAGCTATGTGATCAAGTTTAAATGCACCAAATGGCTTTGAACAAAGATCACAGAGTTGTGGAAACCTCATTTAATGTGGGAATACTGCATCATGAATCCTCACACAGTTGTAGTGTGTCCCACCCAAAACAAGTCAGGTACAGTGAGAACTCTCTAGGCAGCTTTCCAGATCAGTCACTCTGTAACCGCCAAACTGCTCTCTGCTTCTTTGGCAAGGGACCTTAGCTTAGAGGTTTAGTATCTTATAACTGTGTTGGTTTCCATCTGTCGCATGAATGTTTGCTTTTGAGATTCTATGGCAAATGATGGTCTTAAATCAAATAGCCATAAAGACAAAATGTTTATATTATTATTATTATTACTATTTCGGTATCTTAGAACCTGAATATTCTTAGTGAATTGTATTACAGATTATTACTGTTTATCTAATTGAATTATTATTCAAACTGTGAATATGTTCATCATTTGTTTGTAAGGGAATCATCCCGATTTTCTGTCTGATTTGCTTTTTAAAAACTCAAGATATGGGACTCATGCACACACATATACACACAGGCATGGACACGCATACACATAAGCACATCTCCAATAATAATAATAATAATAATAATAATAATAATAATAATAATAATGAAGCCATCAGTTTGAAAGTGGGGAGTATGGGAGGTAGTGGAGGGGTCTTGGGAGAGGAGTTAAGGGGGAAAGGAGGAAAGTGATGTAATTAGATTCGAATTAAAATGCTTTAAAAAAGAATTAAAGATTGAAACAAATAAAAATCCCCTCAAGGAATGGCTGTTTGTCTTGCTTCAGGGTTATTCTTTTAAGATCTGCAGAATCTATTATCTTGAAGAGAAAACAATATGAAATGATTACAGGGTAAACATTAATGCAAAGCATGTACTCATTTAGACTTACTTTTCTATCCAACTATGCTGTTTTGCTTTTCATACTACTATTGACCTTAACCGGATAACTTCTGATTTTGACATCTGATCCATTGTGCGATTAATCTTCCCACTGACACCACAGACAGGATACACCCCAGACATGAGATCTTCCTTCCCAAGACCCTGAGTAGTGAGGTGCTGTTAATACACTGAATTCGAGTGAGCTGTTTTCTTTACAGGCCTTCTAATTTCTTTGCAAATAGCTGCTTTGCATAAGAGTATTATGGGTTATTGTTATAGGCATCGATGTACAAAGGAGCCTAGAGGGACATGGGGAATCAGACTCACACATCTTAAGATGCCTGGAGGATAATGGCAAGTTAGGTTTGGCAGAAACCAAACACTGTCTTAAAGATCTCTGAAGTGGTGACTGCATCATGTAGATGCTGCAGGAACCTGAGCCAGCTCAGAGGTTTACTTTTATCTTTGGCAATTTCAGCAAAGCAAAAGTGTAGCAAGAGAAATACCAGTTCATCTCATTTGACCTGGTTTCTTCAGGCATTTTCTTTTGATTGACAATCATAAATTTTCCCAAATGAAAACCTTAAAGGCAAATATATTGAAATTCTTTTCTCAATAGACTGACAGTTAGCATATTACTGTTTTGGCTGTAATTTCTCAACAATGTATTTGGACTTGTGTTTTCAAGTCTTAATTTTTGTCTGAATTCTTAGGACAAATCCCTTCTGGCACTATTGAACGTGGTTAAGAGAGAATGGTTTTTAGGATATCCTCCTGGGACAGCAGAGTTTCTGTGCTGAATGTTTTAACCTAAGGGTTTTACAAAGATTTTATTAAATAAGCTGTTCATTGTCTTAACCTTCATTGTACTTATTTAATTGCAATAATTGGTGTCAAGTCTTGACAGCAAGAAAATATGGGGAAGACACTGCACTGTAAGATGCTAGCAAAGACTAACTACTAAATTTAATACTTGTAAGTGTTGAAATGGAGGGCGGAGCATGTTGAAGTTTGTACAGAGTCAATGTTTTAAGTAGTCTAAGAGGAAGATCCACTGCTGGGCATCATAATGTTTTTAAAATAAATTTGAATAAAGGAAAGAATCAGGAAAATTCTATAAAAAAATGAACTTAGACACACAGAGAAAGAAGCTTAAATTTAGATGCCCTTTGGGGGATGTGTTTTCCTTGCAATTCCAGTTTCTGGTTGATTCAGTTAAAGAATTATTTACAAGGCCCCAATTTGTCTAGTTAGCCTTTGTAAGAAGAAATTTGAATATCAGCTCTAGGCTCAGATTTGGTATTTCATGGATGGAAAAGTGGTCAAAGAATTTAATGACATTCTATTCAGGGCCTGACATGAATATTTCAAAGTATGATAAAGCCAGAAGAACATATAGGGGGTGTACTCCTCTAACTGTTAGCTCTGGAACCATGAGTGGTGACTAATGAGCACATAAGAAAACATTTCTCTAGCTAAAAATTTTCACATAATAACAAAAAATTGTGTTAGTCAGACATACTTGAATACATGGAGCTTCTTATGTTTTAAAATAATCTCCATAGATTTGTATAATCTAGTGGTTGTATGACGATAACACAAACCTGAGGGAGAAGTATAGAAAAGAAGAGATGTCATTATTAAACTAGAGATGTTTGTCAATTATGAGACTGAATGTAAGTGGAATAAATAAATCACATTTAAAAATATATCAAAACATTTTATAAACCAATGGCAGTTTGTCTAAAGAAAGGAAATTTTAAGTCTCAAACATATCTTTCAGGTTCTGGCTATTACGAATAATGCTGTTGTGAACACAGTTTAGCAAATGTCCTTGTGGTACAAGTGTGCATCCTTTGGGTATATACCCAAAAGTGGCATTTCTGGATCTTCAGGTAGATTGATACCCAATGATCTGAGAAACTACCGTACTGATTTCCAGAGTGGCTGTAGAAGTTTATACTCTCACCAGCAATGGAAGAGGTTTCCCCTTACTCCACATCCTCTTCAGCATAAGCTGTCATCAGAGCAAGGTAACCCAGACCCAAAAGAGAAATACAGCATGTACTAGCTCATAAGTAGATATTAGACATAAACCAAAAGACAATGAGCTTACAGGCCATAACTCCCGAGTATGTAGGTAACAGAGGACCCTATGAGAGACATACATGATCTTCCTAGGAAGGGGAAAAAGACAATACCTCCTGAGTAGATCATGGGTGGCAGGGGGGAGGCTGGAAGGAGAGAGAGAATGAGGGAAGTGGAGTGGGAAAAATGGATAGCTCAATAAAAAGGTTAAATAAAAATGTATCTTTTCAACTGTATTTTTATTTCTAATTCTCCAGATATTGTTCATCGTGCTTTATTCTTGCCTGTATGTCATTCTTGTTTTCTCAACATACTGGGTCAGTGTCACTAATCAAGGCTTGTACATATGACTTCTTGCCACAAGGCGAATTTGCTATAATATTACATAGAAAAACACAAACATATTTGGTACTTGATACTTATTATCTGCTTATGCTTACTGGATCAATTAGCTTATATTGAACTGCTTTTCCATAAACAATTCCTGTAGATTGCACACAGAAAATAAATTAGGGCAACTGTTTTAGTGATTTACTCATAGGGATCTGGTGAGAGATTTACATAAATTATAATATAAATATGTACACAATGACAATTAATGAAAAAAGAGGCCATGAATTTGAAAGAGGAAGGTGGATATGTGGGAGGGCTTGGGAGGAGGAAAGAGGAGAGGGAAATTATGTAAGTATGTTACAATCTCAAAAATTATTTAAAAAATATATATGAACACATAATAGCCTCCCCAAAAGATTTAATCTCTCCTGTTTCCTAGGTGCAAACCGAAACTTGAATGATTATAATATAAATATTGTTAGTGAAGATAGCTCACTTATTTCTTTGATTATGCACCCTACTTGGGAGATTTCTTGCTGTATGAGTTACTTTTCTCAACACTGTAAAAAGGCATCTGTCAAAAGCAACTCAGGAGAGTACAGTTGAAGGTACAGTCATTTATGGTGAGGAATGTCTGGTGACATGAGGGTGAGGCACCTGGCCAGATTGCACCCACAGTGACCAAGCAGAAATAATGCATGCGCTCAGCTTAGTTTCTCCTTATCCCATTTTGATTCCGTCAGGGAAACCTTTCCACATTTGGTGCAACCCACAAACAATGCATGTTTTTGCTCCTCAGTTAAATCTATTTGGAAAAAAATGCCATGCAGACATGCTCAGATGGACGTCTCCCAGATGATCCCAAATCTAATCCTGCTAACACTGGTGATTAACTATTATGCTTACCTTTAGGAATAATGGCAGCTCCTGGGTGTGTTGGCGACAACTATTCTGCTAACATCACAAAACGGCACTTAGTGTTCATTTGAAGGGCTGCCGTGGCTGCCACTGCTTTACACAGATTTACATAATTAATGTGAAAAATGACCTGATATACGGGGAAAGTGTTAACTCTGGGTTGTTTTTTGAAGAAAGTGAGGCACAAAGATATCAGGCAACATTCCCACAGTCGCATGGTGCTAATCACCAAAGACTGCCTGTTTCTGTGTCTACTGTTTTTGCAAACAAGGAATTTTTCTTTTCATGTTGAGAACTGTAATATTTGGATCTACCTGTACAATAAAATATTTTCCACTGACATTTTGCTTACATATATGTTTATCATGAATATTACTTATATACTATGTAATTAATACATTTGCTTTCTTTGCTACAGTCCTTAATTATACAACAATCATAAATGCATTCTATTTTCATTAAAGTTAGAGTGATCTGAAGGGAGAAAAAGAAACTTTGCATCCAGTACAGATAGGCAATTACTTCCCCTTTTCTCTCAACAATGCTTTTCTTTCATTCCGTTTAGTTTCCCACATTTGAAGGATGCCACAGAATTTAGAAGTGTTCTCTCCTTTCTGAATAACTTGTTACCCTGCTTTGTTTTTGTTATTTCCAATTTTAGCTCTGTGAATATTCTGACTTGAACAGGTCCACTGCTAATATGAAGATAGATTTGGGAACACAAGTTGGACAAAGCCAGCACGAAATCCCACAGTTCATGCTTTGTTAGTCTCTTCAAAGAGACTCAGTGCTGTCTACAGCTAGTTATAGATCCCACATGTCCTGAGCTAAAATAGTTACTAATAGTCTGACAGAGAAAGGTCTCAGAATCAGCTAATTTTAAAAATCATGCTGAGTTTAATATAATTGCTTTAAAACTCATGCTTAGCAATGGTTTTAATAAGTAACCTTCATTAAAATGTAAAACACTGTATGAAACTAAGATAGCTTGCATAAATTAGAGGGAATGAAAGACTGGGTAGCCCAGTGACACAAGTTAGAACCACACACGATGACCAGCAAATCACAAATCAATGAAATGATACCTAATGCAGTCATAGATCTCTGCCTTGTCCAGTCATCATCAGAGAGGCTTTATTCAGCAGCGGAAGGGAACAGATGTAGACACCCATAGCCAGACATGTAGAGAGAGCTTAAATTGAAGGTCTCCATTAGGTTTCTCTCCTTGGAGATCAGGGAAACCTGCAGAAGAGAGGGAGGGAAGACTGTAGGAGTCAGAGGGGATGAAGGATACAAGGAGAACAAGGGCCACCAAGTCAACTAAGCAGGGCTCACATGGGCTCAAAGAGACTGAAGTGGCGAGCCTAAGACCCTCCCGGCTCTGCTCCATGTCCTCTGCATATGTGTTGTGACTGGTAGCTTGGTGTATTTGTGGAACTCCTAGCAATGGTGCTACTGGGTGTGTCTCTGACTTCTTTGCCTGATTTTGGGACTCTTTCCCTCCTGTTAGGTTGCCTTGTCCAGGGCTTTTTCCTTGTCTTATGGCATCTTGTTTTGTCCTGTTTGTCATTTCTGGGAGGCCTGCTATTTTCTGAAGAGGAAACAGAGGGGGAGTGGAGCTGGGGGAGAGGAGAACTGTTGGGGGAAGCTGGGAGGAGTGGAGGAAGGGGAAACTATGATCAGATGTATTATATTAAGGAAGAACCTATTTTCAATAAGAATAAAAATAAATAATAAAATACAGGTTCTTACAAATCCTAACTTGCACCTGCAGGCAAAGTAAAGCACTATTTAGACAAAACACCAACAGCACAGTCACTGACTTTAACAATTGGTAAATGAGACCTCAAGAAACTGAAAAGCTTCTGTATGGCACAGGATACCATCATTAAGACAAAGTGGTAGGCTAAAGAATGGGAAAATATTTTTACCAAGTATGCATCTGATAGAGAGCTAATATCAAAAGTATATAAACACTAATAAAACTGGATACTGTAATGAACATTCTTCCCACCAGCCTGGTCCCAGAGCCACGCCAACCCCAAATAACACGTGGAAACTCTATTAGTTACCATGTTGTTGGCCAATGTTCAGGGCTTCTCATTGGCTAGTTCTATCTTAAGTATTAACCCCTGACTACTAGTACTACTAGTACAAGGTTGCTTCACAAGTCAGTTCCAGGTCCCTCTCCCTTTCCCTCCTCCCAGCCCCCCCCATTATCCCTTCATTTCCCCAGGGAGGGTGAGGCCCTCCATGGGGGTGTCCATAGTCTGTCATTTCATACAAGGCAGGGCCTAGACCCTCCCCCAAGAATTCAGGGTGAGAGTGCATCTCTCATTGTTGGATGAGAGTCCAAAGTCCATTTGTATACCCAGGATAAATACTGATCTACTGCCCAAGGCTCAATAGATTACCTAGGCCTCCTCACTGACACCCACATTCAGGGGGTCTTGATCAGTCCCATGCTGGATTCCCAGGCTGATGCCTGGGATTCAAGAGTTGACCTTTGTCAGGTCAGCTGTTTCTGGGGGTTAAACCAGCCCAGTCTTAATCCCTTTGGTCATCAGTCCTCCCTCTCTGTTACTGGCTTTCTTGCGTTCAGCTCAAGAGGGAGTCTGCCTCTTCTTCCATCAGCCACTGAATGAAGTTTCTGTTTCCCAGACTCTATGGCCATGGGATTTTAGGCTGGCACTCCTCAGATCTATGTCTAAAATCCATATATGAGAGAGTACATGCCATGTTTCTCTTTTTGTGACTGGGTTACCTCACTCAGGATGGTTTCTTCCAGTGTCATCCATTTGCCTGCAAATCTCAGGATTCCATTGTTTTTTTCTGCTGAATAGTACTCCATTGTGTAAATGTACCACATTTTCTCTATCCACTCTTCGGTTGAGGGACATCTAGGTTGCTTCCAAGTTCTGGCTATTACAAATAATGCTGCTATGATCATAGTGGAACAGACATCCTTGTTGTATGATTGGACATCTTTTGGATATATGCCTAAGAGTGGAGTTGCTGGGTCTTGTAGGTTTATTCTCATTTTTCTGAGGAATCTCCATACTGATTTCCAAAGTGGCTGAACCAGTTGGCACTCCCACCAGCAATGGAGGAGTGTTCCCCTTTCACCACATCCTCTCCAGCATAAATTGTCATTGGTGTTTTTCATTTTAGCCATTCTGACAGGAGTGAGATGGTATCTCAGAGTTGTTTTGATTTGCATTTCCCGGACAGCTAAGGATGTTGAGCACTTTCTCAAGTGCCTCTCAGCCATTTTAGACTCCTCTATTAAAAATTCTCTATTCAGTTCTGCAGCCCACTTTTTAATTGGATCCTTTGGGGTTTTGGAGACTTGCTTCTTGAGTTCTTTGTAAATTTTGGAGATCAACCCTCTGTCAGATGTGGGGTTAGGGAATATTTTTTCCCATTCTGTGGGCTGCCTTTTTGTCTTGCTGACTGTGTCCTTTGCCTTACAGAAGCTTCTCAGTTTCAGGAGGTCCCATTTATTAATTGTTGATCTCACTGTCTGTGCTACTGGTGTTATGTTCAGGAAGCTGTCTCCTGTACCAATTCGTTCAAGGGTACCACCCACTTTCTCTTCTAAGAGGTTCAGTGTGGCTGGATTTATGTTGAGGTCTTTGATCCATTTGGACTTAAGTTTTGTGCATGGCGATAAACATGGATCGATCCGCATTCTTCTACATGCCAGCCTCCAGTTATGCCAGCACCATTTGTTGAAGATGCTTTCTTTATTCCATTGTATATTTTTAGCTTCTTTGTCAAAGATCAGATGTTCATACATGTGTGGGTTAATATCCGGGTTTTCAATTCGATTCCATTGGTCTACCTGTCTATTTTTGTGCCAATACCAAGCTGTTTTCAGGACTATAGCTCTATAATAGAGCTTGAGGTCAGGAATGGTCATGCCTCCGGACGTTGCCTTGTTGAACAGGGTTGTTTTGGCTATCCTGGGTCTTTTGTTTTTCCATACAAAATTTATTATTGTTCTTTCAAGGTCTGTGAAGAATTGTGCTAGGATTTTAATGGGGATAGCATTGAATCTGTAGATTGCTTTTTGCAGGATTGCCATTTTTACTACATTGATCTTATGTATCCAAGAGCATGGGAGATCTTTCCATTTTCTGAGGGTTTCTTTAATTTCTTTCTTTAAAGTTTCAAAGTTCTTGCGATACAGGTCTTTCACTTATTTGGTTAGCGTTACCCCCAGGTATTTTATGTTGTCTGTGGCAATTGTAAATGGTGATGTTTCTCTGATTTCTTTTTCAGCCCTTTTATTATCTGTATATAGTAGGGCTACTGATTTTCTTGAGTTGATCTTGTAGTCTGCCACTTTGCTGAAGGTGTTAATCAGCTGTAAGAATTCCCTGGTAGAGTTCTTTGGGTTATTGATGTAAAGTATCATATCATCTACAAACAGTGAAAGTTTGACCTCTTCCTTCCCAATTTGTATCCCCTTGATCCCCCTTTGCTGTTGTATGGCAATGGCTAGAACTTCAAGTACCATGTTGAAAAGGTATGGAGAGAGTGGACAGCCTTGTTTTGTTCCTGATTTTAGAGGAATTGCGTTGAGTTTCTGTCCATTTAGTTTGATTCTAAAAGGTCTTACCTTACCAGGAATGCTCATGTGTCCTCTCCTACAGGGATCACATGGTAACTCTCTACTCTTTACTACACTTCCCAGAATCCTCCTCAACTCCTAGATCTACCTATCTTGCTTCCATATTATTGGCCAACAGTTCTTTATCAACTAATAAGACAAACATACACAGAAGGAATTTCCCCATCAGGATACCAAGAAAATGAATAACCCACTAAAAATGGGGTGCATATGTAAACAGAATTCTCAATAGAGGAAACTCCATTGGCTGAGAAGCACTTAAAGAAAAATTCAATGGCTTTTGTCCTCAGGAAAATGAGAATCAAAATGGTTTGGAGATTTCATCTTGCTCCAATCAGAATGGCCAATTACAATAACATAAATGACAGTTCACACTGGACAGGATATAGAAAAAGGAACACTTCTCCATCGCTGATCAGAGTACAAATTTGAACAGCCATGGTGGAAATGAGTGTGATCAATCATTAGGGAGCAGAGAATAGATCCACCGCCAGGTCCAGCTATATTATCCTTGACTAATACCCAAAAGAATCCACAGTGCCTACTATATAGACATTTGTTAAAATGTATTCATAGTGGCTCTACTCACAATAGACAGAAACTCTAAACAGACTAGATGATTCTTCAACAAATGAATGGATCAAGAAAGTGTGGTGCATTTTCTTTACAGTTACAAAATGGACTGTTACTCAGCTGTTAAAAATGAAATCATGAAATTCACACAGAAATGGATGAAACTAGAAAAAAACATACTGATGAGATAACACAGACCCCTACAGACAAATGTGCATTTGCTTATAAGTGAATGTTAGCTGTTAAGTCTTCAATAAGCACACTACAATCCACATAATAACAGAAGTCAATAACAGTAAGGGAAAAGAGGGGAACTAAGAATCCTTTTAGGAAGGGAAAATGGACTATATAGATGAACAGAAGGTAGGGGGCTGGAATGAGAGTATCAAATGAGGAATAAGAGAGAAGAAGAGAGTGATTGAGAGAATAGGGGAAGAGACAGATGAAACTAAGGGATATTTAAGGGGTCGTATGGAAACCTAATATGGTTGAATCTTCCATACAGACACACACACACACACACACACACACACACACATATATATATATATATATGATATTTAAATGGATTTTCTAAATAACTGAGGAGACTGAGCCTCAGTTGGACATCTCTCATCACCAAATGAAACCTCCAGGTCTGGGAATCAGTTATATCTAACCATGTTGGTGGCCAAAGGGATCCCATATTGGTTACTCTCCACATACTTATGGTAAGGTCCTGTTGCTGAAGACAATACCTAAGACAACTCATTTATACAATTCATTGCACAAAGAGAAGTCAACCTAGAGCCTTGACTCCTACAGACTAGGGTTCATGGTACTGGAAGATACTCTGCATATCACCAGACGAGAGAAATAAACACCAAACTAGCTACAAGCCCTTTGATCTTCATTGATGACTTTCCTGAACTATATATTGGTGCAATAATAGAGCAAAAGTTGTGGGAGTAACCAATGACTATGTGATTGATGTAAGGCCCACTCCATTAAATGGTACTTATCTCTGACACAGCTTGGATGATCAGGAATCTGAGACTAAATAGGTCACCTAGAGGAAAATCAAACACTACTCCTGCTAAAGAACACAACAACACAATGACTCCTAATGACATTCTGCTATTCTTATCTCTCCCTTGGCCATCATCATAAAAGTTTCCCCCTGCATTAGATGGGAATATATCAACAGCTGGAAAATGGAAGAGAGTGAGATGTTGAGGCCCATAAAGATGGCTGCTCTTCATCTTGCTTCAAGGTCAGAGAGTTCAGAACTGTCCTTAATAAGTCAAAAGACATAAAAGTCAGCTATTACAGGATATTTAGGCTTTGGTAGCAGATGTCTTATCTAAATAACATACTTGGGCTCATGTGTGTTCACTCTTGACCCTGAAGGCTGGATAACAGGTGTGGCTGCTAAATACCTGGAGAATTAAGGGAAATAAGTTTGTTTGTTCCTCATACATGATAACACACGTCTTCAGCCATGTCCCCCCTTTTGGTTGGGATACTTAAGAATGTTGAATAATAAACTAGGGGTGTTCAGTGTTCACTGGATTGCCCTCCTGACTCTATCCTCTGTCTCTGTCTGTGTCTTAATGTCTTTAACTGCTCTTTCTCAATCCACACTCCCCCTCTGAGGTATGAACAAGGTAAGTCACTCCAATTGAAACCAACAAGCATGGGCTCCCACATGGAACACTAAGTCTCAAATGGGATTTCTCTCCATCAAATCCCTTCCTCCAGAGCTCAGGGAACCCTGCAGAAGTGGAGGTTGAAAGACTGTAGGAGTCAGAGGTGATAGAGGATGCCAGAGAAACAAGGTCTTCTAAACACTTTAGGGCTTTGAGACTGTGAGACTGTGGCAGCATGGAAGGAGCCTTCAGTGGTTGGGGATAGTGGCATCCCAGTGGTAAGAGGAAAAGTGGGTACACACTCCTACATTTAAGCCAGAAGCTGTTTTTCATTGATAACTACTTGCAAATGAAAAATTAGTTTTCTACAAATGAGTCTTACTGTGTATACAAACAACTCTTAAGGGTAGGCTCCATGCCCAGCAGTAGATGGCCAACATAAAATGAACTCAGCTAACTCAATTGTGTTTTGGAGGTTCTTTGCCTCATGTTTTCTAAGGTTTCTCTCTCTCTCTCTCTCTCTCTCTCTCTATATATATATATATATATATATATATATATCCTCACTTTATGTCTCTTTCTTTCTCTCAATCTTACATATTCTTTGTGTATTTAGTATGTTTTCTGGTTTTGTGCTTTCATTGGATTGGTGTGTAAGAACCACGCGTCTTTGTCTATATGAGTTTCTTGTGCCTTTTCTTTGTTTTTTTTCTTCTGTTTGTTTCCTATTCAACTTTGTTTTTATTTTTTCTTATCATTTTTATATGCCTGTTTGTTTTCTAAGGAAAGAGAGAAAGGAAGGGTATGGATTTGGATGGGAGGAAAATTGGGTAGGATCTGAAAGGAACTGGTGGAGGGGAAAGTTGTTACAAGAATATATGGTATTAAAACACTATTTTTTTTTTACGAGACAGGGTTTCTCTGTATTGTTTTGGAGGCTATCGGTCTAGCCTGGCCTCGAACGCACAAAGATCCGCCTGCCTCTGCCTCCCGAGTGCTGGGATTAAAGGCGTGCACCACCACCACCCAGCTAAAACACTATTTTTAATAAAAGAACAAAAAACAAAGAAATCCTAACTGCACTGGTCTCTAATATCCTCAGATATCATTCAATTTTCATGGTGTTGAAGTTTCATTATTTCTATCTCTATTGAAGGGGATTATATTTTAGAGATTGAAGAAACCATAGAAAGCTTTAGAGTCTACAAATTAATTTCACAGGTAGGTGAGAAATGCACTGACTTGTTGAAAGCCTTGCACTTTATGAACCCAATGTGAAATGCAAATACTTGGCTTTCCTTCCTTCCTTTATTTCTTTCTTTCTCTCTGCTATCCAGCATATGATTATTATCCTTCAGTCTTCATAGGAAGTAACAATCATGGCATCGTAGTTTAACTAAAACTTCAGAGGTATTACTGAATACTCAGAATTCAAGCAAGTATTATGAATGAGTCTAAGAAATTGTGGGAAAGGGAGATAACAAATCTTTGATATTTAATGTATTTTTTTTCAGTTATACATGAAGGAACTGAGATGCCCAGCATATAGTTTGAAACTCATACTTGGAGATAGGTCAACTACAGGTCAATGCTATACCATACTAGCATCTAAATCAAGTTTAGGAAGCCTGGCTCCTTCTCCAGTTCTGTGATTCTCCATATGTTATTTCCTCTAAACACTAATACCTGTGTCTTTGAATAGCAGATAAGGCCAAATCATAAATGGTTTCTGTCTTTCAAAATTAATTTAAATATAGAGATAATCATATATCTAAAGATAATTGAACAGAGAGCCTTGTCGTGGCATGCTTATCTTTCACAAGCATCTAATATCTGAAGGTGAATGGGTATGAGGTGAACTTTAGTCAACATTCCACTGGAGTTTTCTCTGGGTTTTAGAAAAATCCTATCAATCAATTGAGAAAGTGCAAGATAATCACCATATGCTAATCCATAGCCCTGGACATTAAGACAATGTTGCAGAAGCTAAGTACAGTGTGCAAAATATTTAGAACTCTATAACCTGGAAGAGTTTGCACTTTTCCAAGCTAGTCAGGACAAATTATAAAAATATATCAGGACAGTCCTTATGGAAAAGCTTCAATTGAAGTGACAGATTGTATTTATTACTTTAAGATTTCACAGCTGTGCATGGGACTGATCAAGACCCCCTGAATCTGGGTGTCAGTGAAGAGGCCTAGGGAATCTATTGAGCCTTGGGCAGCAGATCAGTACCCATCCCAAGTATACACACGGACTTTGGACTCCAATAGAACAATGTGAGGTGCACTCTCACCCAGAACTCTTGGGGAAGGGTCTAGGCCCTGCCCTATATGAAATGACACACTATGGACACCCCCATGGAGGGCCTCACCCTCCCTGGAGAAATGAGAGGATAACGGGGGGGGGGAGGGGAGGGCAGGGGAGGAAGGGAGGGAATGGGAGAGGGACCTGGAACTGACTTGTGAAGCAACCTTGATTCTTATCTAAATTTAAACTGGAAAATAAAATAAAAAAAAAAAGATTTCACAGCTGTGAATAAAGAATCAAAAGATATTTATCCTTTTAGTTGAATAAGTAATAGACAATTTTAGAAATAATTATGCAAATATATTTATGTGATAGGTATGTCTTCTTATTATGTGTACAAGACCATGTAAACCATGTTTAAAGTTGTCAATTCAAAATTCATGAAGGAAGACACAGACACAGCTAGAGATGAGCTGTATCATGAGTTTAGACCTTCTGTACTTAGTGGAAATATTCAGTTCACTTTGATTTGTATCATGCTTAATTTTCTTTGTTTTCTCTGTGAATTCTTTGTAGAGCTACAGTATTGTCTCATAAATAAGCAATAATTGATTATCTCAATAAAATACCCTAACTAGTAATAATGTATTCATTAGTTGGTCATCAATTCCTACTGATTTAATTTTTCATAATTAATGTTTTAGTAGAAGATAATAAGTCAAAGCTTGATTGTTTGATCTGAGTGTTTTCTAATGACATTTTTAAAGCATTGGGTCATGGGTGAGGATTTGGTGGCTGCTGCAGTAAGAATACCTTGATTCTCTCTGTCCCTCTCTCTCTCTCTCTCTCTCTCTCTCTCTCTCTCTCTCTCCACTTAGAATTACGATTTTCATTATTTCCTGCTTGGTTTAATTATATTTCTTAAGGAAATGCAAAAATGAGTAAATAATGATCTTGAAACAAGTCTAACAAACAGATAGCATAACAAGTTAAATGAACTTTCACCTGGGATCTGGATAGGATTTCTAACAACTTCTAAAATTGCCTCAGTACCTTTCCATGTTGTAGTACGTGTTTACATGAAACAACTTTCTCAGCATTGGTGATTATAAAAATCAAAAAGTCAACCCCAAAACCCTGAAGGTGCTCTACATTCTATGGTACCAAACATTTAGCTAATATTTAATTTTTTCTTACCTCTTTTATAACTGCACATTTATTTATTTTGTCTGCACATAAACATGTGTGTGGGTACATGCCTGGTGCCATGGTATGCGTAGAGAAGTCAGAGGACAATTTTTAGGAATTGTTTCTTCCTGTCCACTATGTAGGTTGAGAGGCAAACTCAGATTATTCTACAAATAATTCATTTCGTCCACACAAGGTTTAACTACCTTAAAAGATACCTCTTTGGTAATTTCATATGCACATTGCCATGTATTTAGACCATATACAACCTCCCTTCTTTCCTTTTATCTCCCTCAGCATCTGCTCCACGTCCTCTCTTAACCTAATGCTTTTGCTTCCTCTTCCTCTTCTTCCTCTTCCTTCTTGTTTATATTTATTTGTGTCTTACAATCCAGTGAGTCTGATTGGTGCCAATTAGTCCTGTCCATAATCACACGAGGATAGGGTGTCACCCCCTGTTGCCTTGGCAACCCATGCATGAGCAAAACTGAGTCTTCCTCTGCAGGGGGCCGTCCAAGGCCAATAGCTATTCAGCTGAGTGTTGGGTTTCCCGAGTACTGTCTCGCTCCATGCTGGAGTACCAAATATATTGATCTTACATAGATCTTGCACCAGCACCAATAGCTGCTGCAGTCAATGTGAGAAATGGTTTTGACGTATTCAGAAGGAGTTATTTCACAGCAATATAACCCAACCTCTGGCTCTTACAATCTCCCTGTGCTCATCCATGGTGTTCTCTGAGTCTCGTGAATGGAGAAAAGGTGCTATGTCAATGTGCCTTTTGGGTATGAGAACTCTTCAGTAAATTGTTCTTTATCCTTTGACCAGTTGTGATTCTCTGTATTAACCACTATCGCTTCATAAAGCAGCTTCTCTGGTAGGGAGCAAGAGTTGCGCTAGCCTGTGGGTAAAAGCGTGGGTATTTAAAAGGTGGCTTGATGCTGAGTCTCTTTAGAAGAATATTAGTATGTCCCAGGACCTCCTAAGTCATGGTTACTCAGACAAGTTTACAGCACCAGCTGTCAGTGCCCTTTTGCAAAGTGATCCTTAAGTCTAAACTGGAAAGTTATTGGCTATTTCTTTAGAATTCATGCCAGTCTTCCACAATAAAATTATCTTGCCAGTTCTGTCGTTTTTGTAATCTACAGGGCTCACAGCTAGGCAAAACTATGGATGACAAAATTCAGTTATTTACACAAAGTAAGCAATTATATCTTCATTTAAATATAAATTTGATTTAATCTTTAATAAATGATAAAATGAATTTACAAAAGAGGATTGTTGTAAAAATGATTTTACTTAAGATTTACTTTTTGTAAATATTTGAATTGTATACCTGTTTTACATAAACTGTATACATAGGGTCACATAAAATGTATTAGATAAAATGGAGTCATGAGTAGATTAAGTTGGGGGAGGGGAAACCATAGTCAGAATATATTGTATGGAAAAGGTAGTAATCCTTGACTTAGGCAATTCTTTTTACAACTTTCTACTTGTCAGGTTGCATAAGATTAGCAATAACTTCTTTGCAGAATTAGTTAGTTTTTATGTTAATTCTTTAGCTTAAAATTTTTGAACTGTCTAGTTAATGTAATAAACTGTTTTCAGTTGGCTGGCATTTTCTTCCTGAACCCAACAGTTTCAAAGTAGAAACACATTTTCATGTTACTCCCTCTCTGGTTTCTGGGTGAAATGTTGATCTATCTGTTGTCAAATAGGCAGATTTTCTCAATTGTAGTTATTCACAGATTTAGGCTGTCATTGCTTCCAGTAGGTCTGTGGTCACCTTTGCCGTTCACAGACAGATTTTAAAACTTCAGTATGAAGTTCTCTTCTAACAGAATTTCCTGAGTTGCTACAGCATTTTGTTGAGTTCACTTTCATTAAGGCAACAGCAACAATATACATATACACAGAGTCCAAAAAAGAAAACTTTAAACAAACATTCCTCTTTTAAAAAACACAATTCTTGATTTCTTTGTAGTTTTTATTTTTGTGCTCATATTTTATCTAATACACTATGATCTAGAATAGAAAGGAGATAATAATCATTTAATCCACCATGTTACTTGTTCCAAAAATCAAAGGAAGAATTGGGAAGATGGCTTGTTGGGTAAACGTGCTTGCTATGCCAGCCCAAGGAACTGAGTTCATATTGACAATGTCCATAAAATCGCTGGGCATGGATGCTTGTCTTAGTGCTTTTGGGGGAAGAGACTGGAATTACTGAGCTTTGCCAGTCAGCCAACAAAGACAAAAAGGTAAGGGCCAGGTTCAATAAGAGACCCCTCTCTCAAGAAAACAGTATGGGATGACATCTGATATTTCCCATTGGTCTTTAATGCATTAGTAAGGGCACCTACCACACACACACACACACACACACACACACACACACACACATGCACACACACACATACACACACCACCGCACGAAAATAAAATTCAGGTATATGTTTATAATGGGCTTGGGCCTTTAATGTAATTAACCAATGGAAGAAATTAATAATAATAAAGGTGGACAGCAGTTTATACAGCCAAAACAGCTGCAGAAGTCATATTATAGATATTAATTGCTCTCAGAATATCTCTTCATATATATTTCTTGATAAAAATGGAGATAGGCATCATTGTGCATTCTAATTGCAAACAAGATTTCATAAAATATATTTATGACCTTCTTTGTTTAAAATTTTAGGAGAAATGAAAACAAAGGATGTAAGATAATTGTTCCTTCTACCTGTAACTCCTAATTAGTATGATGTAGAATTCCCTATTGCTCATTTTATTACTTATTTTCAACTGTATGCATTAATCATTTAAACTATTTTGACTCATCATGACACTTTCATGAACATATATATTATATATTGATAATATGTGCTTCCCCTCTTTTGTTCTCTGTCCCTCTCCTACTGGTGTCATTCTCTTCCCTAAATAATATCCTTCCCACTTCTTTTTTTAACTTTTGCATTGCACTTATTTACAGATTAGTATTGTGTATGTGTTCATGTGCACATGTGTGTGCATCGACACACATGCGTTCCATAATGCACATTATGGAACTCGCCTTGGTGGACGCATTATGGAACTTGCCTTGGTGGACGCATTCTCTCTCGCTATAAAGTGGATTTCAAGGATGGGACTCAGTGATCATGTGGGCAGCAAGTGTCTGCATTTGCTGATTCAAGTCACCAAGCTCCTTCTGCTTTCACCCTTTTTCCTTCTGTAGATAATGTGCTTGAGGCAAACCATGCAATATTTGCCTTTCTGAGTGAGTCTGCCTTATTTCTGTTAACAAAATGATAACCAGTTTGCATCCATTTCCTTACAAACTAAATAATTTCCTTTTTACTCTTAGTCAAATAATACTTGAAGCACATTTTCTGTGCCCATTTTAAAATCCAGGACAGAAACACCACACTACACTACACATATGTACACATGCACACATGCACATACATAAACGCACACACACATGCACACACACTCACACACTCCATGTATCTGCATTCAGGTCATTTTATCATTTATGTGTTTTTCGATAAATCCTTTCTTCTTATTATGTAATGCCATGACTAGCGTAGTTACCACATTACCGAGGTTATCCCTTTTAAAAACTTCTTTAGTTTCATGTCTTTGGTCCAAGGATCAGACATACAGCATGTGGCATTTAGAACAGGGTTTGTACATGGCTTTAACTGCATTGAAGCCACGATTTAACTATGGTCAGCAGGCAGCTGGGTATTGATCCTGAAATATTCCTTCATGACAGGGATGGTGAGGTTAGGATGTGTCTTTGAGGATCTGGGATGTAAATCAAACAAAGAGAAGATTAGGGGGAACCCTTCATGGCACAGTAATTTTTAGTAGTATGAAGCAAAGCCTTCCTAAAGCCAGTTCTTTAATGGGTGGGACGCAACACTGTCATCTCATATTTCTTGTGGATCAGGACCTTAGAAAGGAAACACTGTGGCTAGCTGACCTGTGCTCCACAGTTAGAGTTGAAGCCCAGCAGGAGGTGGTGGCTTCTGGGGGAGGGAGGTTATCTTCTTGTGAAGGCATCATTAAGACAAGAGAGTATCAATTTCCAAGGTGGTTCACAGAACAGGCAGATCATAGCAGCACAGGGTCTTTCTAGGTGTGCCTCTTCATGGAAAAACTTCAATACACATGGACCCTTTTTCTCCAAGGAAATGGTTAAGAGGGAAAGCAAGACAGAAACTGCTATAGAAATGGATGTACAAACTATAACATAGCTTCTTTAATATTTCAAGATGGAATATTATCTTCAAGTCATATTCAACAACATGGAAATTAGCTTCATGTACTGAAAGGAGCTATAGACATGAATTTATATGCACATTGACTATCATACATGAGAACATATTAAAAACTGTGAAGCTCTAACCTGTGCAGGAAATTAGGTTTCTGTGACTATAACATATTCACTAAAAGTCTGAACTATTTGTTCTTAGCTTTTTGGCATTTATGTTCTGTATAGGAAATGCAAAGATGTATCAAATCTTGTATGATGGTGGGTTGATGCCTCAGAGTCAAACACTGATTTTATTATGTAATTGTTTGTTTATGTATTCATTTTTGTGATGTTTACCCTGGCTTATATTATCATCATCATCGCCATGTAATTAACATTGTGATTTTTGCTGCTCTCTGATGGGGTTAACTTCAGTGCTCGTGGGAAGAAGAAAGGAAATTGCTAGACTTCAACATGTGCATTGTTACATTACAACAAACAACAAAAAAAAACCAACCAAACAACAACAAACACCAGATGGTTTTCCTCCTAAAAAATCTACAAATAATATTAGAGAAAGGTGAGGGCAATGTCCTTAAAAATCCACCAGGAGGAACCCAAAAGGCTGGTACTCACCCTTGGGGCTGCCTGCTAGTAAGGACACTAGGTAAACAGATACTTGTTTAAACTGTCTTTGTCTTTCAATCGAATGTTTCATATGAGAAGGTAGGGATGGAGGAAAATTTTAATCTGGTGACACTCTCCCCTAGCTAACCATATCTCTCATCTATTGCCACTGTTATCAGAGATAATAATTGTATCCTGTAACCTTTCCTTCCTGTCTATTCTGACATAGTGTTTTGCAGGTGATTAATTGAGGAATGCTCACAGTCTTGTTTGAAAGCTGTGAGGATAGTAAAACCGGGCAAGTGTGTTTTCCCTAGCCAGTGGGTAGGTAGATGAATGACTGTTTTCATCCCCATTGGTGTATCCTGGTGCAGTACCATAGTTACTAATGTGGCTTCCGTGTCATCACCAGTATGAGTTACTTGTATCTCCATATAACACTCTTTATTACCTAAGATAGAGCCCTTAAGTTAAGGTTCAGATAGATGGCTCAGCACATGTGTCATTTCTCAGCATGTGTGTCAAGAGTCTAACAATTTCCATTAACTCTAGTTTCAGGGTGTCTTACCTACAATGGCACCCACACATATGTGTACATACACAACACACAATACACACTTAAACATAAATAAATAATAAACCAAAGCTTTTTAACTAAAAAGTAGCTGAACTATTTTTATTTGTTTGGCTTCATGGATTTAATTAAATAGTTCATGGACCATTATTTGCTTCTACACCAAATGTGTATATGAATGTACTTTACAACTATTTCTTGGATGGAATAACATTGAATTTATATTGGATCTGGGACTGTGAGGTGAACAGGAAAAAATGACCAATGAGAAATCTTGCTTGGGCCAAGCAAGTTACACCCAAGGCAACAAAACATCTCAGAAAACTTGAATCTGGTCAATGAGAAAAAAGGGACCATCACACCAGACTGAAGAGCTTGAGAGGGTCATGACATAAATAGTCCTTTAAACTAGATGAAGGCTTTATATTTATTCTGCACTGAAAACAGCTTTTAGAAAAAGTACCTATAGTCAGATATTCATGAACAATGAAACCCAGCTGCCATTCCTCCAGTTTACCTATGTATTTGTTCTATGGTCTTGGAGTGTTTAACATGCAGAGCCAATACTCTTCTATTTCAGTAGCAGGCACACGTGACAATGCAGCCCACATTGTTCATAGATTTTAGTGGAATGATTTAGGTCTATTCACACTGACATATGAACTTGTTATTTCAACTAAATGTCAGTGTAGATTGGAATGCTAATTCGTTTAAGCAGATATGTGTCAATGTCACCCTAAAACAAAGTACCTCTGTTATGGTGCCAGCAACAACTGTTAAAACAAGCAAAACAATAGCTATAATTCCAAATCTGCTTCAGAATAAAAATTCTTTGGCAGATGCTTATTTGTACGAGGTGCTGGAAATATGTCAATTGGCTGAATGTCATTTTATTCAAAGAGACAAATAAAAAATGCCACAAAACTAATAGAGTATTAGAATTTTGTCCCCAGAGTATCTATTCTTATTACAGTAAACAATATATTCACATAAAAATTTCCATATACATATGTTCTAAGTGACATTTCTTTGAGAAAAATGCAAGGTTTCCAAGAGAAATAAATCAAGGAATGGAATAGCTACTGGCCTATTGTTGAATGTTAAAATGTAATCTCAGCAGTCACTCAAGGTCAAGATGTTTTAGGTCTGTAGAGAACTTAAAAGACAATTCAATCTAATATTTATTTTGAAGATGCAGAAATCAAGACGTTGTCATATAAAATGCTCCAGCTAAGGCCAAGAAAGTTTACAGCACACTAAGTCATAGACTCTGAATTCTGACTCCGAACCCATTAGATTTTACATATCCCAGTGTTATTTTCTTCCATGGGTGTATATCTTTAGGTAAGTTAAGGAATCATTTCTAGGAATCGGCTGCCATTTCACTTGGGTTAGTTTGGCTGCAACGTATTTTAAAATAAAATTGTGGCAATTAGGCATTTTCCCACTAGCGATGCAATCAGTGAAGCAGGAAGGTTAATCCACAGTTTACATGGGTCAATGCCGATTAGAATTAAGCCAATTTTAAATATGACACATTTCATCCCGTGCCAAACAGAAAGCACACTGGTAATGCTAAGCATGCATACCTGTTTTACAGGCATCTGGTTTAATTAAATCAGGGTTCAAAAGCCACGAAGCCCATGTTGATATGTAAGATTTGGATTCTTCCCACCTTCTTTCAAGGGAGCTTCAAACTGTTTTATAACACTTTACTGCCACACGCTAAACAGTTGTGCTTGCTCCAAGAGTAAACATCTTTTGTGACAGGTCAAGTTCACCAGAATCTGAAAATGCCCATTTTCATTTTATATATAATGACAACTATTCCACTACAAATCAGTTAGCCACTGAGGAATCAACTGAGTGTGGTTGATATTATTATAAATAGGGGAAGATAGCTTAATCTGGCACAAGAATTTACCATAATTAGGATAAACAACAGAATGTCTTGCATCATTCCTATGTCTGTGAAAGACTGCAGATCTATAAATAACACATAGCTTTATGAGTACAAGGTAAGGGTTAAGACAATTTCAAGGAGTATGCAATGGTTTAATAAAATCACATGTATAATATTGGTGATTAGTAGGTATGTGTACTATAGTATAGATAGATGTCTTCTTACGGTCACAGCATAATAACAGACAGTAAAGAGTGGTCATCTAACATGAAAAATGCATATAAGAATATGAGAACTATTCCAAGAAAAAATTAACTTTCTAGATCTGGAGAAAGAAGGACTCTATAAAAGGCTCAGGGGCATACAAGAATATGGTCCATTCTAAGAAAGAAGTCACAGTGTGATAGGATAGAGATGACAAATTGAGGTTCAGAGACACACAGGGGCCATATATATCAATCAGTTTGAACCGTTTCACAGGTTACAATAGACAATTGCTTAATCAGACTGTGATTTATAAAACAAAAACTTTCTTTGCAATTAGGGAATGTAAATGGGAACAAGATTAAGAAAATATAGAATGAACTGTGACAAATGCAACATACTAGGCAAAAGCTAGAAGCAATAGATCTGTTCACTAACGGATGCAAAATTTGCATGTCCGTTATGAAAGAGCAAAAGTGGACACCTGCACACAGTGGAATATTTTATCTTAAAAATGAATTTTCTGCACACGTTATTATAAGGAGAAACTTTTGGGATATTTTCCCACTGAAACATCTGAGAAAAAAGGCAAATGGCATGGCTCCATGTGCAAAAACTACATGGAACACAAAACTCACATATTTATAAAATAGATACTTCCGAAGCCTAAAGGATGGAAGAATGGAGAGTAATTATTTACTGATTGCAGAATTTGGGCAGATAAAAAAATTTTCAAATGAGTAACAAGGATGTTTGCAAGGTAAGAAAAATTCAGTTAACATTACTGAGCGTTACACTTAAGAAGGTTAAATGTAAAAAATTGAGGTAAGTTTATGTTACCATAACAATACATATAAGCAAATTTTAATGTAAGTTTATTGGACCACACAATAAAAGACAGGCCTCCAACAATAAAGCAATAAAGAGATTGTGGTGTGGAGAGACAATGGAACCTTTACAGCCATAAAGAAGAATGAAGTTATGGTGTTTGCTGGAAAACGGTTCCATTGGAGATAGCCATAGTGAACAAATTAAGTCAGCTTCAGAAAGGCAATATTGTCTAGTAAAAAAATTATTTGTGGTTTCCAGATTGTATATGGATACATGAAGCCATGTATGTATTTAAGACAAGAAAGTAGGAGCAAAAATGTCTAGGGAGATAAAGGGGACTTACTGGAAGGGAGGCAAATGAGGCTGGTGAGTATGGACAGAACGAGAGGGAGTAAGATCAGTGCACAATACATACTTCTTTGAAAGTTTGTAAACATGTCTCAAACTTTAATAAAGGCTGAAGAAACCTGGAGAGTGGCATAACGGAGCATGAGCGCGGTGGTTTGAACGTGAAACGTCTCCCATAGACCCATGTGTTTCAACACTTGTCCCTTGGCTGTTGGCGATGTTTTAGAAGGTTGTAGAAACTTTTGTAGGTTGAGGTTTGACAGCCCAGCCCCACTTTCTGTCATCTGCTTCCTGACTGTGAACACAATGTGATGCTGTATAACTACAGCCACGCCTTGATCCCTGTTTAAATGTTAGTCTGAAACACACCATTGTTCCCTGAGGTCCCTCTGAGGTATTCATTCATATCAAAGATAAGAGTATAATGCCTTTCCTCAACTGTTAGCTTCTCAGTGCTATGTTGTAGTGTTCTTCAATTCAGTCTTTTTGGGTGATGCAGTTGGTAAGATTTCTTTAACCAGTTTTGTCCTTGGCTGGCTGCCTTCTGCAGGTAGCCATTGCCCACTAGTTGTCACCTGTGAGGGTTACTCAAATTTCCAGTGGCTCCAACCTTTTCCATCAATACCTCACTGAATTAAGTTCCAAAAACATGTCTTAATCAGTTCTCTTACTCTGGTTGCATATTCGTCCCCGTTTGGAGTTGCTTTCACGGATTCCATTCTTTCTTTATCTATGACTCTGGCCTAGATATACTTCAGGAAAATTTGTCAGTACTTCTGACAGCAGTTACATTGGTTTTAGGAGAACTCTGAATTGTACTTTCTCCATGATTATTTGCTGGACCTGCTAAATTAGGTTTGTTTATCATTAAGTAAATGTTTTTCATTTGAATTTGTGCATCCACCTTTAAATCATTTAAATTATGTTCATCCTAGAGATAGGGATTTAGCTCACTAGCAAATGATTTCCTAGCATCCCAATATCTGGGTTTGACACCCCCTCAGTACCCAGTACAGCACTGGTGGTCACACACAGACACACACAGACACACACACACACACACACACACGCATGCATGCATGCACACATGCACGCATACCACCACCACCACCATGACACCACACCACATCACACCACACCACACCACACCACTCCATGCCACACCACACCACATTTAGACCTTGGAACTCAAAATTCCTCAGAACATATTTGAGAGCTCAAGGTATATAGGATGATAAATACTTTCTTTAAAATATATCACAATTCTCTATTTCATTTCATGTTCCTCACTGAAGCACTGTAGACTGCAGCTGTAGTTGAAGGGTGTGAAAAAGTTGTACTGTTTTAAACATTCATTGTCCTAATTCCTCATGAGAATCTCTGCCCTTTTTTGCCAACTCCCTGAAGATTATATTTCTTTTTTATTCCTTGAGGTACTTACTATGCACTCCCAGATACTAATCTCACACATACATGAATTTATGGGGGCTTTATATAGTAAAGAGAACCCAACTCACATTTAAGAGACTCCAATTTTAAGGCTGTTTTATATTCAGACAAGGCTGGAACCAGTCTGAGAACACACATAATTCATCTAAGTTACATGTTGCTCATGAATACAAATCATGTTACCCATGGATGTGAGTCAGTTTAAAAGTGAATGCTTCTGATTCCCAAATGATTCATTTGATTGATCCAAACATACTATGGGAAATGCTCATCGACATAGTCATATCAGCAAATACCATTTAATGAATTTACTTTTTGAATGATGTTACCAAATATAAGTCTTTTGTTTTGGGCAAAGTATCTTCTTATTTTTCATGCGTGCAATCTATGAATAACTTCTACATCTTCCGATTCTCCTGACTTTAGCAAAAGCTAAAGGGAGACAACCTCAGTTAGGGTGGCACAGCCTGTGACTGAGCAGTCTTAACAGAAATTCCTGCCCAAAGCTGGTGTTTTCTATAGTTAATTCCATTTCCTCCATAGCACTGGCTGATAAATGTTCTTCCCAGACAGAGTTCATAACCATTGTTATCACTGATTCATTCTTAAATATTGTCTTAGTGAATATTTTTAAAATCCAAAGTACTTCTAGATATCCTTATCCGTGTGTGTGTGTGTGTGTGTGTGTGTGTGTGTGAGTGTGTGGTTGCAATAAAATATAGATAAGTTTCAAGTGGACTATGCTCACATTCTCTCTTGTTTTGTTAATACTTAGTCTTAGAGGAAATTTGATATTTGATACATTTTTTTCTGATGCATAATCCCACTGAAGTGCCTAATAAACAATCCCATAGTGGAAAGTGTAGAGTCTGAGCTTAAAGACCATGTTTCTCAAAGTCATATTCTATCAATGAATCTTCACAATGTGTTTTAAGAGAGCTTTAAATCCATTTGATCATAGGCATGCACTGTTTGCTTCATGAATGAAATGAACAGTAACAGTTTAAAAGTTAACGCCTTATTTTATTAATCTGAGTGGGACTAAATTAAATAGTTCCTATCATGCATAATACAGGAAGGTACTTAGGGGCTACCTTTATCTCTTACAAATTTTTTTCTCCAATCATTTCAAATCTTTTCTGAAAATGTTCTAATCTTTACTTATTTTACTCAAGCTGATATGAAGTCTTTTCCGATGTATTTAATATTGGGTCTTACCTAAAATTACCAACAACAAAAAGCAAGTTATGGTGGTTTGAATAGCCACCAGGGAGTGGCACTATTTGAAAAGAGTAAAAGGATTTGGAGGTGTGGCCTTTTAGGAGGAAGTTTGCAATGGAGGTAGGACTCAGCCTAGATACACAGAGGAGGGCCTAGGCCCTCTTCCAAGTGATGTGACAGACTTTGATGATCCCCCATGGATTAGAGGGTTAGGGAACTGGCATTGATATGCAAAATAAGATTGTTTCTAAATTAAATAAATAAATTTAAAAAAAGCTTTCTCCTATAATAGTTGCCATTGTCATGGTGTGTGTATATAGTAATAGAACAATGACTAAGAAGTTAGAATTAGGTATTTTTTGATTATTAATAATTTTTATTGTTCATTATTAGGAGTTATTCTTGTTCATTACATCTGGGATGATGATCGCTAACTTGCTTCTCAATTTTTTATATTTTTTAAAAATTTAATTTAAATTAGAAAGAAGTTTCCTTCACATGTCAATCCTAGCTCCCTCTCCCTCCCCTCCTCTCCCACTCCCTTTCAACCCTCCCCAACCCATCCCTGAAACCCCACTCCACTCTCCAAGGAGGTTGAGGCCCTTCATGGGGAATCTCAAAAGTCTGTCATATGATCTGGGGCAGGGCCTAGGTCCTCCCCCATGTGTCCAGGCAGAGACAGCATCCTTCCATGTGAAATGGGCTCCCAAAGTCCATCTGGATGGCATTGTTTTAACAGGCTTGATGAATTTGCTTGTTGGAGGAATATGGAAGATTTTGGGACTTTGAACTATAAAAGTGGTTAGACACTTCAAACAAGTCTTAATGGGCTTTCCTAGTGAGAACCTGGAAGATAGCACTGAGGGTATTTTGAGCTATAATGACCTACCTCAAGATATATCATCAAAAAAGAATATTAGTAAATGGCCAGAGATCTTGTGATAGTTAGGCGAAGACTATGGCTACTTTCTGCCCTTGTTACCCCAAAATCTGTCTGATGTTAAATTGAAGAGTTTGTGATTAATGGTGTTGGCAGAGAAGATTTCAAGACAACTTAGTATTGATTCTGTCATGTGGTTATTAGTGGTCACTCTTATGCAGATCTATAATGAAATGGATAAAGCTAAGCAAGAAAAAATGTAAAGCATTCAGTTTGAGGAGAGAAGGAACACTGGGAAACGTCATGAAGCTAATTCCAGTGCTTAAGAAGAATAAAAGGTTGAAGAAAGCCATGATGCTAAATGGAATAAAGGAAGGGTGAACTCAGGGCAAGACCATCTATCTAAGCTTCCAGCTTGCACAAAGGAATTAAAGAAAAGCTTTATCAATGAAGAAAACAACCAAAATCAGAAAGATGATGCAGACATAACTGAAAGAGGTGGCCGAGTTCCAGTTCCATAAAACAGCAAAACTTGGCATCTTTGAACACATGGTTCTGACTTTGCAGTCACAGATACAAGAGAGGGGTTATGGAATCTCTATCTGGGGCTAAGGAAAGCCCACTAGGTCAAGCATATGTAGGGGTTTCCCTGCATGGAGGACCATAGAGGCCATTGTATAAAGCTATGAAGATGAAGGCTATATTTCAATGGAGAGCCCAAGATGGTGGAGGTGCCAGAGTCATGGGATACCTACCAAAGAGAGCTGCAGACTGGTTATATAGCCAGTCCACCAGAGGGAAGTATGAGGTAGCCAACAAAGCTAAAAGCATTAGGAATCTGAAGAACACTTTGACATCCAACATAGACATGCAGAACTTGGCTGGTTTTAAATCTTACTTTGCTCCAGTATTTCCTCACAATGTGACATTTCTTTCTTTCCTTTTTTTTTGTAATGATAATGTATATCCTGTCTCATTGTATGCTAGAAGCGTGTGATCTGCTTTTTGATGTTTACTTTTCAGGGAGTTACAGTTAAGAGATTGCTGTGAGTCTCAGAAGAGACTCTTTGGACTTTTAAGTGTCTTGAGACTCTGAGAGCCTATGGGGATTTTTGAAGTTGGACTAAGTGCATTTTGGTATATGTATGAGTCTCTGAAAGGCCAAGAAGTGGAATACGGTGGTTTGAACTAGATTGATCTCCATGATATTTGAACACTTTGTCATCAGGGAGTGGCACTGTTTGAAAGGATTGAAAGGATTAGGATATGTGGCCTTGTTGGATGAAGTTTGTTATTGGGAGTGGTGGCCTTTGAGGCTTCAAAAGCCCATGCCAGGCCTAGTGTCTCTCTCTTTCTCTCTGCCCGTGTATCGGGATATACTTCTCATCTACTGCTCCAGAGTCTTCCTGTGTGCTACCATGCTTCCTTCTATGTTGATAACTGATTGACCCTCTGAAACTGTAAGCCTCCAAATAAATGCTTTCTCTTATAATATTTGTCATGGTCACCGTGTTTCTTCATAGCAATAGAACATGGAACACTAAGACTTAAGATGATTTCTTAAGTAAGGCAATACCAATAATAAACATCCTAATGAAAAAGGAACATATAATCTAAGATCTAAATGTTGTTGATAGATGGAGAAAATTCAGCAGATATTGCTCACATGTCAAAGACTTTATATTTGGAGTTTTATGCTATTTGCACGCTGTTTTTTTAATTCTTGATTTTTAAACAGAAAATAACTGTTCTTGATGGCGTTATAGTTTTCAACATTTGTTGATGAATCAGCATATGAGTTGAAATGCTCATTTTCAGGATTAACACTTACATGTTTTTATTCAAATACTCTAGATCTATATTTAGAAATAAGTATGGTAATATGTTTTTTCAGCTGATGATCATCCTGAGGGTTGAGCTTTTGAAATAAGATTCATATGGTAAAACGGGAGTCGAATTTTCTATCTTCTTTTGAGGGAGTTCATTAAATTGTGAATTTTCTGAGTTGTGATCCCTTTTTCCAACTGTATAAGTTATGCATTTTACTGGCACATTCTTTAAGAATATAGTCAATGAGTTATAAGTATTGTTTATTAGGATTTTGATGAAATTTCTTCTCTTATTGTGTCTCCATTTGTACTTTCACGGGAATTCTAGAAAGAATGAGTCAAAGATGGCTAATCAGTTGTTATTTTAATCATATTCTGATCTCTGCCCTAAAGATTTCTTTCAAGGTCACTTTGGTAAAATACATGATATAAGCTGAGTAGACTATTAATGAGGGTCTCTTTGCACTTCTGTACAAAACTGCAGCAAATCATTTCAACCTCTTTTCTGCAGGTCAAGCTTCATGCTGAGGAAATGATTGATTTCCATTGCTTCATCAAGGATGTTTGAAGCCTGAAATAAAGAATTTCTCAAGTGTTTTTGGAGTCAGACTCATATTTATTCCCATAACTTTCTGTTATGCCACATCATCACTCAGTGATGCCAACATACTTTGAAGTATTTCTCTTATGATTCCTGACAGCATGTGTCTGGTGGTTACGGAATTTGAATGGATTTCAAGCACAACTCTAAAGTTGGCTGGATGCTTCTGACACTGGTCAGACAAGTGGTTAGAAATGAGGAAATCAAGGAAACCCTGGTTGTAGCTGTGCCTCATGATACAAAGGTTTGTTTGTTTTTATTTTGGTTTTTTGAGACAGGGTTTCTCTGTATTGTTTTGGAGGTTGTCCTGGAACTTGCTCTGTAGACCAGGCTGGCCTTGAACTCACAGAGATCTGCCTGTCCCTCCTCCCTAATGCTGGGATTAAAGGTATGTGCCACCAACACCCAACTGATAGAAAGGTTTATTGTGATTAGATGCCCCTAAGTTATGGGCAGGTGGTTTCCAGTAGAGCAAAAACTAAGGCACCAGGACATTTCCTTAAGTGTGCATACTAATGGAAGGTCTGAATTTTCAAAGACCTTGCTTTGCTATAATATTATTTACATTGTGGATTTGACATCCTCACACCATTGTGTGATTTTGTAGAGAATCATGGGGAAAAACTTTAAACCAAACCAAAAACAAAACAAAAAGGTAGGACTATACCATGAATTGAGAGGGAAAATGATGACCTTACCCTTTGAGTATGTTATCCTCAATACAAATATCCAGACAAATATCTATAATCCACAACATAGAACCCTCTGTATTGCCACCCTCTCTTAGAGAAAGCCCACTCCACCTTCACTTTGAAGTGTGTGCTTTGAGTTGCTAAATCAGTTTTGGTTGAAACTGTCATTTGCTATCAAACAGCCCCCTTTTAGATGAAGTCTAAGAAGTCTTTATCCAACAGCATATTTACGTATAGTCACTTGGATGGACAGAACAAGCAAACTGTAGACCATCTACTCTTTGTGATGTGTTGTTCTAAATTTCAAGTTTGTATTTCCATGCTGAGGCACTCTGATAGATTTTTTTCTGGGATTTAGACAGAGGTCCTTAATAAGAAATATATAGTCCAGTGGTTCTCCTATCGGATTGTTACATGTCAGATGTTTATATTAAGATTCATAAAAGTTTAGCATGGGACTGATCATGACCCCCTGAATGTGGGTTTCAGTGAGGAGGCCTAGGTAACCTGTTGAGCCTTGGGTGTAGATCAGTATTTATCCCGGGTATACAAATGGACTTTGGACTCCCATAGAACAATGTGAGATGCACTCTCACCCCTGTACTCTTGGGGGAGGGTCTAGACCCTGCCCTGGATGAAATGACAGACTATGGACACCCCCATGGAGGGCCTCACCCTCCCTGGGGAAATGAGGGGATACTGGGGGGGGGGGGATGGATGGGAGGGAGCAGGAGGAGGGGGAGGGAAAGGGAGAGGTACCTGGAATTGACATGTGAAGCAACCTTGTTTCTAATTTAAATTTAAAAATAAAAAATACATAAAGAAGATTAATAAAAGTAGCAAAATTATAGCTATGAAGTAGCAAAGAACTAATCTTATGGTTGGGGGTCACCAGTATATGAGGAACTGTATTAAAGGGTCTCAACTTTAGGAAGGTTGAGAACCACTGCTTTAGGCTATGAGCAGCAATATCAGATATCTTTCTGACATTGGAATGTGCACACTATTTTTGCTATGTGAAGATGATTATTGATTAAGTATGTTATATAATGTATGTTTATATGTGACATAAATATTTCTGATAGTCCTTTAGTGACTTGGCCACATGCTGATTCACAATAAAATTTTACTTAAAGAAATAAGACTTCAAATCTAAGATTTCTATAGAATAGCTATACATGTATTCGTGTTATACAAATTGGAAAATTTTTGATAGAATTTTTCTGTTCAAATTATTATATCCAATCAAATAGACATAAGTATTCCTGCAACTGGAGACATAATCACTGAAAATATTAATATGAGATTAACTTCACTTCTCTGTCAACATTTTCAGAATCCAAGAGAACTATGGAATACTTCCTAAAATGCTCTGAAGCAGTGATCTCAAAATAATTAGCTAGGGTTTTGATGTCTTAAAGCCATCCTTCTCCTTTTCTTAGGGACAATGCAACTGACAAGAAAATTTTATGGTAAACTCATCTCATTGGGGCTGAAGAATTGTTCATGAAAACAGCATGCATGTTATAAACCACCTCAACAAATCCTCCAATTCTTCCATGTAGAAACAATTGAAACAAGATATGTTGATGTGACCTTCCTGACAATTTAAGCTCCCTATTTTCCTGTTAAGGCTTTGTGAAAACTGATGCCTATACCATGAATTGAGAGGGATGCCTATATATATGATCATTTTTCCGCCTATGATTTATTCAAATATTTTCTGTCTTTTGTTATTTTCTTAAGTGTTTATGTCATTAAGTTATTTACAACATGCAGCTTTTTGTATCACTTATAATATTTTAACTTAAATCCTTGGTACATGAGTCACAATTTTTTATTCACAGGATTTTTAATATCATTATAAACAATCTAATAAGATATTCCCCACTTATGTGTATCCTATTTATATAAATAAATTATTTATATATTTTATATATGATTTATATATAATTATTTATATATAAATATAACTAAGATATTAATTTTCCCCTTTAATAATTTCTGTATTGTCATCATCCAGGTACATTCTTACACGCCAAAGTGTCATAATATATTGATATATTTTGTTTCACCTTAAATTACAAGAAAAGTATATGTTATTAGGGGAGAGATAACATAGATTACAATTTTGCATTTAATGACCAGTACATGCAGTGCCAAGTTTACATTAGTAGGATGTCTGCATCAACAGCAACAAGGGTTGGGAAGATTTATACCAACATCTCCACAGGGATGGAAATAGATGATGCCTTTACTTTTTGTGATTTTCTTTCTCACGTGTCTTCTAAATTCCATGCATGCATATATTTGAACAGATTTATCAAGAAGAATTCTTATGTAGTTGAGCCTCTTCTTGGAACTTAAATCAACAATGACTCAGAAGTCTAGAAGCTAAATATTTCAAATGATTCTTAATTTAAAAAAAATCCACAAAAGCTCTGTGTAGGACAAATGGGCACTTTGGAGATTTCCAAAACTCTACATACTTCAGATATTATGGTCCTATGACCTTTGGCCCTGTGACAGAAATCAGGATATATAAACATTATAGGATCTGTGTCTATATATTCTTCCCTGACGAGTCAATGGAAATAGACTCTATTCATTCTTTTTTTAATTAAAAAAATTTGTGAAAAATTTTCTCTTGTCACTGTTCAAAATCATCCCCACATCACTACACATCCAAGTTTATGTTCTCACTCCCTTTCAGAGAAGACCCACAAAACACACACACACAAATCAAGAGAAACAAGAATACAAAACATGTCAAAACAAACATGACTATTTGAGAAAACTGTTTCTCCTCTTGCTACTTGAATGGCTTCTTTTGTTTAGGGCGGGACCTTGAGTCTGCTTCCTCTTTTTGGTATTGAGATCCCATCTCCTTAGGACTTATGCACGACTCATGCAGTCTCTTACTTCAAATGTTCCCAGTTTTGTTTTTCTGGAAGATGTTGTTTACCTGGAGTCAGTCCCCACTTCTGGCTCTCATTATCTTTCTGCCCCATTTTCTGCAAGCTTCAGGAGCCTTCAGGGCAGGGATTTGATGACGACATCTCATTTAGGACTGAGTGATCCATAGTTTCTCATCCGGTGTACATTGTCCAGTTGTGGTCTCTGTGTTAATTCCTGTCTGCTGCAAGGAGAAGATGCTCTGATGAGTGTTGAGCAAGGCATTGATCACTGAGGTTTTTCTTTGAAATCCTGAGTTTTTCAGTTCCAGTTTTTTTTTCTCAGTTTGGGTTTTTGTTAGTGATTCTATTTCTTTGTTAACCCCCCCCCCCATTTCTTTAGCATCTTTAATATTTCAGCTGTTTGTGTTTCCACAGTCTTCATTAAGGTCTTTATCTGTATCCTCTTTAAGGTTCCTGAACATGTTTTTTTTTGTTTTTATTTATTTATTTTTTATATTTTATTTTCCAGTTTAAATTTAGATAAGAAAGGAGGTTGCTTCACATGTCAGTTCCAGGTCCCTCTCCCATTCCCTCCCCTCCTCCCGTGTCCTCCCCCCAGCCCCCCCCCCCGTTATCCCCTCATTCCCCCAGGGAGGGTGAGGCCCTCCATGGGGGTGTCCATAGTCTGTCATTTCATATAGGGCAGGGCCTAGACCGTTCCCCAAGAGTTCAGGGTGAGAGTGCACCTCACCTTGTTCTGTGGGAGTCCAAAGTCCGTGTGTATACTTGGGATGGGTACTGATCTGCTGCCCAAGGCTCAATAGATTACCTAGGCCTCCTCACTGACACCCAGATTCAGGGGGTCTTGATCAATCCCATGCTGGATTCCCAGGCTGATGCCTGGGATTCAAGAGTTAACCTTTGTCTGGTCAGCTGTTTCTGGGGGCTAAACCAGCCCAGTCTTAATCCCTTTGATCATCAGTCCTCCCTCTCTGTTACTGGCTTTCTTGAGTTCAGCTCAGTACTTAACCAAGGGAGTCTGCCTCTTCTTCGATCAGCCACTGTTGGGGAAGTCCTGTGTATATGTCAATAAATTACTGCTGGCCAATAGGAATCTAGATAGGTGGGGCTAGGAGTCCAGAAGGACTCTGGGTAAGAGAAACACAAGAGAGTCGAGATGTAACGCCATTGGGGTAGGAAGCCTGGAAACCTCTCCAGTAAGAGACATACTTAGATTAACAATTATGGGGTAATTACTTAAGTCAGAGCTAGCCAGTAAGAAACAAGCAAGGCCAACAGCTTCAAAATTAATATAGCCTCCTGTGTGTTTATTTGGGACTGATGGGGCTCTAGAACCAGGCTTGCGGGAAGGCTACTCTCAAAGAAAAAGCTTCTCTTAACAAGCCACTAAATGAAGTTTCTGCGCGCTCGGTCGAAGAGGACGACCTTCCTCGAATAGAGGAGGACCGGTCTTCAGTCAAGGGTATACGAGTAGCTGAGCTCCCCTGCTAGAACCTCCAAACAAGCTCTCAAGGTTCCTGAACATGTTAAGTGTTACTTTGAAGTCCTTGTCTGAGTTTCAGCACACTGTTTTCTCGCTGCCCATTACAATAGGGTCGGTCTGTTGGCTTCTGGGGAAGTGTGCCTAGGTTTTCCATGTTTTTGTTTTTGTGGTGGGATCTGGCACCCACAGTTACAACGTCTGAAGTGATTCTTTGCATGGATACTTAGTCTCGTCTTTGTTGTGTGTTCTGTTTTTTGGTTGCTGTTGTCCTCTCTAGGTTTTAGCATAGTGTGCTGACGGTGGGGTCTCTTGTAGAGAGTTCTGTGGGTCTGCCTGTGACACAAAGGAAAGAAAAGCTTAGGGCAGCAGCAGAAAGCTGTGCTGGGCTGCAAGAGGCTGAGTCCTCAGCAAATGGAGGTCGGGTGGAAAAAGAGGGGCTCCAGCAGGCGGGATTATAGGTAAGTTTGGAAAGACTGGAGTGTAGGGTAGGAAGGGCAATCAAAGCCACCTAGCTGGGTCCTAGCATGGTGTAGACCCAGGAGGCCCTGGTACAGATTTGCTTTCTTCAGTTATAAATCCGAATCTTTCAAAAATATTTTCTTTTTAAAAAGACTTTTTTATTTTTATTATATGTGCATGAGTGAGTACCTACATGTATGCATGTGTACCAAATAGTTGTTAGTTTCTGGGGAGGCCAGAAAAGGGCATCAGAGTCCTGAAACTAGAGATACGATAGTCTGTGAGTCACTTGATGAGGGACTCTAGAAAGCCAAGTAAGAACAGCATGTGTAAGAGGAGCAAACGCTGTTGACAAGTGAGCCAACGCCCCAGCCCATGAACCTACATCTTAGCTCTTGGGAAAGTTTCCTCTCCAGTGTTTGCACTTGCATTGTGGATAGCTAAAAGGGTTCAAGCACTTTGCTGAAGAAACAACCTTATGGTAACTGAGTTTCTAGAGAAAAATACACTCCCTGTAAATTCATGTCATAGCAAGACTTAACATTCAGATCAATAGGAATTTCTGAGTGATGTGGCTTTACCACCAATGCTGACATTATTGGAATTATCTTCAGGGATGGGTATTTGGGATTATGATATTCCCTGTCTCTTTTGCAGCAGCAAGTTAAGCGTTTATCTAGTCAATGCTCAAGATTGTGTGGACCTCATAAGCCCTTTTTCCTCATCGCATAAAGTAAAACAATACCATGTTTCCACAGAGTGAGGAGCTCCTTGTTTTTGAACATCCCCCTCTATACTTTCTTTTTCAAAATAAAGCTTATTTTAGGAGCTGGAGACACTCAAGGTCACAGGTCACAGCACTTGTGACTCTTGCAGAGAACCCAGATTTGTTTCCAAGCACCTATATGGTGGTTCAAACCCAGTTGTAACTCTACCTCCATGGAATTTGACACCATCTTCTGACCTCCACAGGCACAGAGCACACACATGTACACAATGCATACGTGCGGGCAAAACACCCATAAAAATAAACTGAGTTTATTTTTATTATTATGTTGACTCCAATGTAAAGCATTTAAGGGACTCTCGAATGGACTGTGAGGAAACTCTGCTACTTTGAAACAGTAGCAGGGAAACAGAGAATTCCAGATCATTTCCAGCTTATTTCCTAATGCAGTTTATGTATTGCTAACTAGTGTAAGTCTATCCTTTAGGGGGTCTTACCATTGCAGAATTCTGTGCTTAAATTGTATGTATTTCGTGAACTCAATCTCAGTTTTCTAGATGGTACATTTAACTAGATGTGGCTTAACTTATATAAAGATGTGTCCATGGAACTTGATTGTATCTGGCTGGGATTTTGTTTTTAACTCTTAATTTGCAATTTGACTGACTCACTGGGTTGACCTGGAGCTTAGCACTGTATGATCAACGCGCCACACAGAAGGGATAGCTGTCTACCAGGTGGCAATGTTGAAGTTACCCTTGCGGGAAAATGTGCGATTCTGTGGCTACTGAAGCAAAACGAAGGATGGTTCTCGTCGATGTTGCACTCGTGGATTGTGCATTGGTGCATTCACTTGGCCATTTCGGGCTTGAGATCGACGGCTACCTGAAAAAGGCTGCGATGCGGATAAGGAGGTTACCTTGGGTCATATGTTATTGAAGAAAAAAAAAGCTGAGTTTTATACTGTAGGATTAAGAGGTTGCTGGTCACCAGCTCTGATATCAGTGTGCACCAGGGGCTAATGCAATCTTCTAACAGTCTTGGAGACAGATTGATCTCGATCTTTGAAATGTCTCCAGAGGTTTCCAAGCTATGGGGGGGAGAAGTGAAGTGCGAAAACAGTATGTTTTCATGCTGTAAGCTGGATGCAACTGACTGCTAGCGAGCAGCAGGCAGAGAAATAAAGGGGAGATAGAAACGGCGCAGGGGCCCTGCTCCTTTCGTGAGTCTCATTCGGTTAACACTTCAGTCCCCCTCACTTTTACTGTACAGGACACTCTTACTGTTGCGCGCGCGCGCGTGTGTATGTGTGGGTGTGTGTGTATTCCTAATTTATAGTCAGAAGAAACCTATAGTTAGGGAAGGGCTAATATATATTAAAATCTGAACAATTAGGATTTTTTTTTGTTTTTTTGAGACAGGGTTCCTAAACTGTGCAACAGTTCTGACTGTCTTGGACCTCACTTGGTAGACCAGACAATTGGAATTTTAACACGGCTATAAGCTACAAGCTAATTTTTGTATCGTTTATCTCTAAAATGTGCTAAAAATTTTGATCAGTTCCTATATCTGAAACCTGCCAATCATCCTGAAGTACTTAGGAGTATTTACTCCATGTGCGTGCATGTTTGCACACATGCATTTTATCCAGCAGTGTTAAGAAGTTACACAAAAGACTGCAGCAAACTGTAAGAAAATGCTTCGTTCTAAGGTAGGATAGTGTTTGGAGAAGGTCATACATAAACTACAAAGTACACACATGCACATAATTGTATTGTGTATCGATAAACTCACGTAAACATTTCATTTTCAAGGACAAATTTCAAATATTTACTATGTAGGTAGCCTTACAAAGTTGGAGTTCCCACTGAATACCTGTTTAATTGACAACCAAGGTTTTTAACAAGTGCTATGTAAATTCAGAAGTCAGTAAACTTCCTCAAATATGACTGTCATATAGCAATTCGTATTACATATGAATAATCTCTTACCTACTGCAAAATGATGGAATTTCTTTGTAGCTCTAAGTCTGTATATGATTGCTTTTTTCTTTTTCCTATTTTTAATTTAAAGTAGAAACAAGCTTGCTTCACATGTCAGTCTCAGCTCCCACTCCCTCCCCTCCTCCCCTGCCCCCACCAACCAACTGAAATCCCCACCCAATCCCCACTCCTTTCCCTAGAGAGGGTGAGGCCTTCCATGGGGGATCTCCAAAGTCTGTCATATCATCCCTGACAGAAACTAGGCCCTCTGTTATGTGTCCAGGCAGAGAGAGTGTCCCTCCATGTGGAATGGACTCCCAAAGTCCATTTGTGTGCCAGGTATAAATATTATCCAAGGTCCCATAGATGGCCGAGGCCTCCTCACTGACACTCACATTCAGGGGGTCTGGATCAGTTCCATGCTGGCCTCTCAGCCATCAGTCTGGGGTCCATGAGCTCCCCCTTGCTCAGGTCAGCTGTTTCTCTGGGTTTTACCAGTCAGGTATTGAAACCTTTGCTCATCACTCCTCCCTCTCTGCAACTGGGTTCCAGGAGTTCAGTTCAGTGTTTAACTGTGGGTGTCTGCCTCTACTTCCATCAGCCACTGGAGGAAGGCTCTAGGATGGCATATAGGATAGTTGTCAATCTCATTATCAGGGAAGAGTTTTAAGGCAGCCCCTCCACTATTACTTAGATTGCCAGTTGGTGCCATCCTTGTAGATCTCTGGAAATCTCACTAGTACCAGATCTCTCCTCAAGCCTATAGTGATTCTGTCTATTATGGTATCTCTCATCCTGCTCTCCTCTCTTCTTCCCCTGATTCAATCTTCCTGCTCCCCTATGTCCTCCTCTCCTCCCCTCTTTTCCAAGTCTCTTTCTCCCAGCTCCCTCTCTCCCCCCCCCCGAAGCTCCCAATATGCTCAGGAGATCCTGTCCCATTCCTCTTCTCTGGGGTAACATGCATATCTCTCTTAGGATCCTGCCTGTTTCCCAGGCTTTCTGGTGGTGGGATTGTAGGCTGACACTCCCCAGCTCTATGTCTAAAATCCATATATGACTGAGTACATACAATGTTTTTCTTTTTGTGACTGGATTTCCTCACTCAGGATGGTTTCTTCTAGTGCCATCCATTTGCCTGAAAATTTCAAGTTTCCATTGTTTTTTTTCCACTGAGTAGTACTCCACTGTTAAATGTACCACATTTTCTTTATCCACTCTTCAGTTGAGGGACATCTAGGTTGCTCCCAGGTCTGGCTATTACAAATAATGCTGCTATGAACATAGTGGAGCAGATGTCCTTGTTGTATGAATGCAAATCCTTTGGGTACATGCCTAAGAATTGAATTGCTGGGTCTTGTGGTAGACTGATTCCCATTTTCCTGAGGAACTCCCATAATGATTTCCAAAGTGCCTTTACGAGTTGGTACTCCCACCAGCAGTGGAGGAGTGTTCCCCTTTCTCCTCATCATCTCCATCAAAGACCATCATTAGTGTTTTTAATTGTAGCCATTCTGACAGGAATAATATGGTATCTCAGAGTTGTTTTGATTTGCATTTCCCTAATGGCTAAGGAGTTTGAACACTTTTTTAGTGCCTCTCAGCCATTTTAGACTTCTCTATTGGGAATTCTCTATTTAGTTCTGTACCCTACTTTTTAATTGGATCCGTTGGTGTTTTGGAGACTAGCTTCTTGAGTTCTTTGTAAATTTTGGAGATCAGCCCACTGTCAGATGTGGGGTTAGTAAATATTTTTTCCCATTCTGTAGGTTGCCATTTTGTTTTATTGATGATGCCCTTTGCCTTACAGAAGCTTCTCAGTTTCAGGAGGTTACATTTATTAATTTTTGAACTAAGTGTCTGTGCTACTGTTACTATGTTCAAAGTGCAGTCTCCTGTACCAATTCATTCAAGGCACCTCCCACTTTGTCTTCTAAGAGGTTCAGTGTGGCTGGATTTATGTTAAGGTCTTTGATCAATTGGGACTTAAGTTGTGTGCATGGCGATAGACATGGCGCTGTCTGTAGTCTACATGCCAGCATCCAGTTATGCCATTGCCATTTTTTGAAGATGCTTTCTTTTTCCATTGTATAATTTTAGCTTCTTTGTCAAAAATCAAGTGTTCATAGGTGTGTGGGTTAAGATCAGGATTTTCAATTTGATTCCATTGGTCTACCTGTCTATTTTTGGTCCAATACCAAGCTGTTTTCAGGACTATAGCTGTATAGTAGAGCTTTAAGTCAGGGATGTTGATGCCTCCGGAAGATTTTTATTTCACAGGATTATTTTGGCTATCCTGTGTCTTTGGTTTTTCCATATAAAGTTGAGTATTGTGTTTTTCAAGGTCTGTGAAGAATTGTGCTGTTATTTTGATGGGGATTGCATTGAATCTGTAGATTGCTTTTGGCAAGATTATCAGTTTTGCTTTGTTGATCCTAGCTATCTACTAGCAAGGGAGATCTTTCCATTTTCTGGTGTCTTCTTTAATTTACTTCTTTAAAGTCTCAAATTTGTGCTATACATATCTTCCACTTGTTGTGTTAGCTTTACCCCAAAATATTTTATCTTGTTTGTAGCTATTGTTTCTCTGATTTCTTTCTCTGCCCACTTATCATCTGTATATAGTAGGGCTACTGATTTTTTAAAAATTAATCTTGTATCCTGCCACTTTGCTTAAGGTGTTTATCAGCTCTAGGAGTTCCCACATGGAGTTTTTAGGGTCACTTATGTAAATTACCACATAATCTACAAATAGTGTAAGTTTGACCTCTTCCTTTACATTTTGTATCCACTTTGTTGTCTTACTTCTGCAGCTAGAACTTGAAGCACAATATTAAAGAGATACAGAGAGAGTGAACAACCTTGCCTTGTTCCTGATTTTAGAAGAATCACATTGAGTTTCTCGAAGCTGAATTTGATGTTGGCTGTTGGTTTACTGTATATTGATTTCATTATATTCTGGTACGTTCCTGTTATCCCTGATCTCTCCAGTACCTTTATCATGAAGGGGTGTTGAATTTTGTCAAAGGCTTTTTCAGCATCTATTGAAATGATCATGTGGTTTTTCTTTTGCAGCTTCTTTACATGGTGTATTACACTTATACATTTTCTTATGTAGAACCATCCCTGTATCCCTGGGATGAAGCCTACTTAATCATGGTGGATGATTTTTCTGATGTGTTCTTGGGTTTGATTTGTTAGGATTTTATTGAGTATTTTTGCATCAATGTTCATGAGCAATATTGGTCTGTACCAATGAGCAATAGTTGTGTCTTTGTGTGGCTTGTGTCCCAAGGAAATTGTAACCTCGTAAAAAGAGTTTGGCAATGGTCCATCTGCTTCTATTGTGTGGAGTACTTTGAGGAGTATTAGTATTAGCTCTTCTTTGAACTTCTGGTAGAATTCTGCACTTAAGCATATGGGCCTGGCCTTTTTTTTGTTGGGAAACTTTTTATGACTGCTTCTATTTCATTAGGGGTTATAGGTCTGCTTAAATTGCTAATCTGTTCATGATTTCATTTTGGTAAGTAATATCTATCTAGAAAATTGTCCATTTCTTTTAAATTTTCGAATTTTGTGGAGTACAGGTTTTCAAAGCATGACCAAAAGATTCTCTGGATTTCATCAGTGTCCATTGTTATGTCCCCCTTTTCATTCCTGATTTTGTTAATTAGCATGTTCTCTCTGCCTTTTTGTTAGTTTGGAACCAACTCTGTTACATTGATTCTCTGTATTGTTTTCTTTATTTCTACTTGATTGATTTCTGCCCTCAGTTTAATTATTTCCTGGTGTCTACTCCTTCAGGGTGAATTTGCTTCTTTTTGTTCTAGAGCTCTCAGTTGTACTGTTAATTATCTAGTGTGGCTATTCTCCAGTTTCTTTATGTGATCACTTAGTGCCATGAATTTTCCTTTTGGTATTGCTTTCGAAGGGTCACATAAGTTTGGGTATGTTGTGTGTTTATTTTCATCGAATTCTAGGAAGTCTCTAATTTCTTTATTTCTTCCTTGACCCAGGCATGATGCAATTGCTCATTGTTCAATTTCCATGAGTTTGAAGGTTTCTGCAATTTGTTTTGTTGTTGAATTCTAACTTTTAAAGCATGGTGGTCTGATAAGTTACAGGGGGTTATTCCAATTCTTTTATTGAGGTTTTCTGTGTTGCCAAATATGTTTTCGATTTTGTAGAAGATTACATGTGGCACTAAGAAGAAGGTATATTCTTTTTTGTTTGGATAGAATGTTCTATAGATATCTGTTAGATACAGTTGGGTAATAAATTCTGTTAGTTGTTTTGTTTCTTTGTTAAGTTTCTGTCTGGTGGTCCTGCCTAGTGCTGAGAATGGGATGTTGAAGTCTCCTGCTCTGTGTGAGGTCTTATGTGTGATTTAAGTTTTAGTAATATCTCTTTTATGAACATGGGTGCCTTTATTTGGGGCATAGATCTTCAGAGTTGAGACTTCTTCCTGATGGATTTTCCTGTGATGAATATGAAATGACGTTCTTCATCTCTTTTGATTGATGTCAGTTTGAAATCTAATGTATTAGCTGCTAGGATAGCTATATCAGCTAGTTACTAGGGTTCATTTGTTTGGAAAATCTTATCCAAACTCTTTACTCTGAAGTAATCTTTGAAGTTGAAATATGTTTCTTGTATGCAACAGAATGGATTCTTTCTTCCTGTCCATTCTGTTAGCTTATGTCTCTTTTTTGTTTGTTTGTTTTTGAGACAGGGTTTCTCTGTATTATTTTAGAAGCTGTCCGGGAACTTGCTCTTATAAACCAGGCTGGCCTGGAACTCACAGAGATCTGCCTGCCTCTGCCTCCTGAGTGCTGGGATTAAAAGTGTGTGCCACTAATGTCTGACTAGTTTATGTCTTTTTATGGGCAAATTGAGACTATTATTATTGAGGGAAATTAAGGACCATTGAGTGTTAATTCTTGTTTTTGGGTTGCTGTTGGTGGTGTTATTGCTTGTGGATTGGCCCTACTTTTTCTTTTGGCTTTTAGTAAAGTGTGTTTATCTATTGCCTAAGTTTTTGTGAGTGTAGTTAATTTTCTTCCGTTGGAGTTTTCCTTCCAGTACTTTCTGTAGAGCTGGTTTAGTGGATATATATTGTTTAAATCTGGTTTTGCCGTGGAATATCTTGTTTTCTCCAAGTGATTGAAAGCTTTGCTGTGTATAATAATCTCGGCTGTTGTCCATGGTCTCTTGTTGTTTGTAGAATATCTATCCAGGACTTTCTGGCTTTCAGAGATTCCATGGAGAATTCAGGTGTGATTTTGATAGATTTGCTTTTATATGTTACTTGGGCTTTTTCCTTTGCTGCTCTTAATATTTTTTCTTTATTCTGCATGTTTGGTGTTTTAATATTATCTACCAAGGGGTCTTTTTTTGGTAGTCCACTCTATTTGCTGTTCTGTAGTCTTCTTGTACTTTTATTGGCATGTCTTTCTTTAGGTTGAGAAAGTTTTCTTCTATGATTTTGTTGAATGTGTTTTCTGCACATTTGGATATGGGTTTTTTCACCTTCTTCTATACCTATTATTCTTAGGTTTGGCCTTTTCATGGTGTCCCATATTTCCTCAATATTTTGTGTTAGGGATTTGTTAGTTTTGAGATTTTCTTTGGTTGACGACTCTATATCCTCTAATGAGTCTTCAACACATGAGATTCTGTTGGTTATGCTTTCATTTGTAGTTCCTGATCATTTACTCACCATTTCTAATTCCAGCATTCCTTCAGACTGTGTTTTCTTTTTTATTGTCTCTATTTTTAGCTTGCGCTGTTTGGATTGTTTCTTTCAATTTTTGGTGTCTTTTTTCTTCCATTTCTTTAAAGGATTTTCTCACTTTCTCTTTTAGGGTCCCTATCATCTTCGTGAAGTTGTTTTTAAGGTCGTTCTCTTCTGCTTCATCTTTGTTGGGATGCTCAGGTCTTGCTAGTGTAGAGTCCATAGACTCTGGTGGCTCCATATTGGTTTTTCCATCCCTTCTTCCAGTGGGTACAGGTGGGGTCTCTTCCTCTCCCATTGGGTATGGGTCCAAGGTTCTCCTCCAGTGGGTGCAAGCAGGTCCAGTACTCTGATGGGTTTCACAGTGGGTGCAGGGGGATCCGTAGACACTTCCTTTCTTGGTGGGTGGGTACTGGATTAGCACAATGCCGTCAGCAGGCTAGTGATTGCTTGGTCATCAGGGGGTGAGTCCACTTGCCTGTAGTCCCCAGGCCAGGAAATTCCAGAGTGGGAGAGCAGAAGTCGGGCCTGAGACAGGGGCCTGAGCTCACCTTTGTCCTGAGTAGGTGCAGGAGTGGCCCCACAATCTCAACAGTCTTGAGGTTGCTTGGTCCAAGGTGGGGGGCAGTTGACCTGCCTGCACTCCCCAGGCCAGTACAATTTTCTGATTATTATTTTTTATCAGAATAATACTTTTTCCTCCAAAGATTCTGCTCACCCTTCTATTACATCTACATTTATTCCCACTTCTGGGTAATAAGTTGAGTCTCAGCTTTGTTTTTTTTTTTGACAAGTTACTCAAATATTTGAATGTAGAACTGCTTTTATTTTAGTGTTTTGTCAATCTACTTTAACAACAGGCATTAAAGTGGGGGGCATGAGACATTAAATGTTAGTTTTCATAACAATTCCTGAAAGATATATCACTGTTTTTATTTATTTATTTATTTTTTGGAGAGGGATCATTGTTACATGTGTTCTTGTCTTCGTTTTAAATTTTCCTTCTTCCCTCCTCCACCCTCCCAGCCCAATCCACTCTTCCTTTACTGTTTCTCTTCAGATACAGGCCAGCATCCCATAGACATCAACCAACCAAGCTGAGACCAGGCATAGCCACCTCCACTAAAGTTGGATGGAGAAATCCAACAGGAGGAATGGGTCCCCAAATCTGGCAACCGAGTCAGAGACACCCTCTACTCTCACTGCTAGACCATATGAAGACCGTGTTACACTACTGTCACATACATGCACAGGGCATAGGTTAGTCCCATGCAGGCTTTCTGGTTGTCAGTTTAATGTTTGTGAGCACTTATGAGCCCAGGTTTCTTGGTTCTTTGGTTTCCTTGTGATGTCCTTGACAACATTGGGTTCTACAGTCCTTCCTCTCCCTCTTCTGCAGGATTCCATGAGCTCTACCTGATGTTTGGCTGTGAGTATCTGCATCTGCTTTTGTCAGTTGCTGGGGGAAGCCTCTTTGATTAAAACTGCACTAGGGACCAATCTCTGAGTATCAAAGAATATCATTAGGAATCATCTCATTGACTTTTTTTCTTGTTCATGTTTGGTTCTATTCTAGGTCTTTGGGGTATTCTGTTTCTGGGTCCTTGTCCTCAGTGGGGGGCTCCCTCTCAGGTTACAGATTTCCAACTATGTGAGCCATTAGTTGGTCACTCACACAATTTCTGTGCCATCTTTACCCCAATGCATCTTGCACACAGGACAAATTGTAGGTCTAAGGGTTTGTGACTGGGTTGGTGTCCTAGACCCTCCACTGGAATCCTTGACTAGTTGCAGGAGATGGCTGGTTCAGACTCCATATTCCTTATTTGCTAGGAGTATTAGCTCAGGTCAACCTCATATATTTCTTGGAATTTCCATTGTTCTAGGTTTCTAGCTCAACCCAGAGATGCTCCCAGTCTGTCTCTATCCTCTTACCTGGTCCATCCTGTTCTCATCTCCATTCCCCCTTCCTGGTCTCTCTTCCATTCGCTGGCATTTTTGAGGCTTCTTTTGTGAGTAAAAGTCTCCTTGCTGGTGCTTCTCATGTATCATTGTTTAATCTCTTAATAGAACCTGAGCTTACCCATCTCTCCTCTCTTAAATATTTTAGCTTTTTGTTTTTCATATCAACGTTTTCCTCTTATTTCTTTCTTCTTCAATTATAGTTCATTCACTTCTACTTTAATGATATCACATTCTCAGTCTTGTTGGGTGGCTTTCTATCAGCATTTTCCTTAAATTGTGTGCATTTCTAAGTCAAAGTTTGTCTCTTTTCTTACTATATTGCTCTTTCTATTTCATAACTTTTGACAATGTTGCTATCTGTACTGTCAATATTACCACTCAGTGCTAGCATTCATCTTGTAGGGTTGTGCAGGTTTGCATGTTAAAGCTAATGCTATCTGGACCAATTTCACCTCAGACTCTAGTAATGGGTTTGAGGTTCTTCCAGCATCTGAAGTTCTCAGCAAATCAGTACAGCTTTGAGTAAATCTCCTGCTTTCATTATGATTGTTAATGAATTAATATGAGTTATACTTTTATCATAGTATATTATAATCACAAGTTTAAGACAAAGAATCTAAATCAGGATCAGTCAGAGCAATGAACACCTAGAGGGAAGTCAGAGGTCCCCCATTTCAGAGTGCTCAGACCCTCCCAGTCAGCTCACGGTACATTAATGTGTTCACTGACCAGGAAACTCAATTCCAAGAAACTGCATCAGTCTTTGGTGTTCAGAAATATTACTGAGTGTAATCAGATTTAATTGATTCAATCACTACCCACAGGATTCATTTCAATCTCAACTATTAGTTTACCTGAAGCCTCCAAGATTTTAACCTCTTGAGTAGGTTTTTTTGGTCATTAAATGACAACTTTCCTTTTCTTCCTTAGCACAGACTCAGATGTGATATAAAGGGCTTATGAATTACAAAAACATGTTTGCTACTCAAATAATTTCAGTTATTTAAATTATCCCTCCCAGGAGCCGGGGCAAAAGAGTACTGAAACATTATGCTATGTGTTGATTTGTGTATTTTTTAATTAAAGTTTTTTTAGTTCTTTTTTGGGTGTGAGTTTTTTTGGTCTTCATGTATACATGTGAAACTGATGCTTCAACAATCATATATGTATGTATGTTTTCAGTTTTTTACTTTGTTTATGTGGCAGAAATACCCATCCTAATATGATGTCTTCCCTCAGCATTAAAATACCTAAGGGGTATTCTCTAGATGGTAAAATAACCAGAATGCAGTTCAGTTTTGGATCCACATAGTTCACATGTGCTTCTACCCATTCTAATTCCTTTTCAGCCTCAGCTGATAATACTCGTGGGCTATTTAGGTATTTGTCTCTCTTAAAGCCATTTTTAGGTGTTTTAAATCATGCCCTTCTACACTGATAATTGTCTGTAATTGAGAGATTTCTCCTAATAGTTTTTGAAGATCATTAAGAGTCAGGTAACAATCTCTTCTGATCTGTACTTTCTGTGGTCTAATTTTCTGAGAGTCTATTTTATAACCTAAATAATTAATAGATTCTCCTCTTTGTATTTTTTCTGGGGTAACTTGTAATACCCAGCGAGGCAAAGTTTCCTTTACTACTTCAAACACCTTTTCCAAAGTACCTTTATTTGAATCAGACAGTAATATGTCATCCATATAATGATACATTAATAAATGTGGGAATTGTTTACAAATTATTTTCAGAGGTTTATGCACAAAATATTGACAAAAAGTCAGGCTATTTAACATACCTTGATGTAGCACCTTCTACTGGAATCTCTGAACCAGTCAGGAGTTAGGTGGGTACTGTGAAGGCAAACTTTTCTGTCGTTTTCTTGTAATGGTATAGTGAAGAAGCAATCTTTAAAATCTATAACTATGATTGGCCAATCCTTAGGAATTAGAGAAGGTAACGACATCCCAGGTTGTAGAGACCCCATAGGCAGAATTACCTTGTTGATGGCTCTAAGATCAGTAACCATTCTCCATTTCCCAGACTACTTCTTTATAACAAAAACAGGTGACTTCCATGCACTGGTTAATTCCTCAATATTTCCAGCATCTAGCTGTTCTTGAACTAACTTCTCCAAAGCCTTTAACTTCTCAGATGTCATAGGCCACTGACCTACCCAGACAGGTTCATCTGTTAGCCATTTTAAGGGTAGAGCTTTCAGTTGCTCTATAGGTTTGGCACTAGCATCCTGTTTCTGTACAGCCTGTACATTTGGCATCTGTTTTCTGTACTGCCTTAATATATTCTTTCTACCACCAAGAGCTAGTCTATAATTCCTATCTTATACAGGAGGAATGTTAATCTGTGTATTCCATTGCTGTAATAGATCATGATCCCAGAGATTTATAGTAATATCTGTCCCATATGGCTTTAACCTTCTTCTCTGTCCTTCTGGCCCAATAAAGTCAATCCATCTAATGCTCTGTTTAAGTTGAGATAGGGTTCCAATCCCTAAGAATTGAACGTTTACCTCTTTTAGAGGCCAAATCAAGGGCCAAGACTTCTAATTTATGATGGTGATGTCATTTCCAGTGTCTAAAATGCCATTAATCATAGTATTATTTACTTTAATTGGTAACTTGGGTCTATGATATTATATAGAAATTTGTCAAAATATGTGTTTTGTATTTCCTCCTCATATAATTGATTCATCCTCTGCAGCCAATGTATTATCCAGGGCTGTATTATTTACAATGGACAGTGGATCTTCTAATTGTCCTGGGAGATGCTGTCCTCTACTGGGAATGACTGGACTACCTTGGACCTTGGGGCCTTCATGATGTCCCTGGACCTGTTTCCCTGCTGTAAAGGTCTACGTTGTCTGTGTATAGTCAACCAGCATTCCTTGGTCCAATGTTTGCCATTGCCACAGCTCCTGCAGAGACCAGAAGGCTGAGGCTTTCTGTCCAAAGTGTTCCTGGTAGAAGCATTATTTCTAGGAATGCTTCATCTAGAAGTTCTTACTCAGATGTCCTATTCTACCAGAGTTAAAGCATGTGGCATCTTTATGTCTGTTGAAATTTTTGAAGATTGCCTCCCCTACCCAGGCCTCTGTATTGTCACAGGTAAGGCATTTGGCATCCTGGTGCCTTCTCAAACCCGTAGAAATCGCTTCATCTACCCAAGCTCCTGTATCCTGACTTTATATTCAAGGTTAGCTGTATATAGGACCCATTCCTCCAATGGTGCTGATATTATTTTTAATGGCCAAAGTACCTTCTTGCATTGTGGATTTGCATTCTCATATGACAAATATGCTAAAAGGAGTTGCCTAGATTCTGGATTTGTTACTTGTACATCTATTGCTCTGGATAATATTTCTAAAAATTTAGTGAACTTTTCCCTTGTACCCTGTACTACTTTGGTATAGGGTTGCATTATCTCTCCTGTTTCACAAACCTTATCCAAAGCATTCAAAGAAGCTGTATGGCATAAACACAATATGTGCTCATCATATGCTGAGTGAACCTTCGTGTCAGCATAAGCACCCTCCCCAAGAATCCTGCCTTAGGGCACTTCATAACCGTTCTTTAATTCATGAATCTCTAGGGCTTTCACCTCTTGCCTCCATAAAGCTCTCCATTGAATGTGACATGAATTTTCGAGCACTGCTGAAGCCAATTGGGTCCAGTCTCTTGGGTTACTCTATTTGCAATGTCCCATGAGGTTAGGAGCTCTCTGACATAGGGAGAATGAAGACCATAAGAAACATTGTCCTCCTTGATTTACTTTAGGTCCTTCATCTGAATAGGTTCCCATTGATAAGCAACAAAAACATTTGGGTGCTTTTTCGTTGCTGTTTTTTTCAGTTACAGATACTGGGAAGACCATAGGAGAGGGCATAACAACCTTAGGGAGGTTTTTCCGGCATTTGAGAAGTATAGGGAAACCTCTGTCCTGACCTGTTGCCTGTATATATGATTCTGAAGTATCAGAGTGGACATCTTCTAAGACCTGCAATCTAATTATCATTGTTTCTCTGAGCTCTTGAAGTTCTTGTGTCAAATAACCTTCAAGGACGTCATGGAATCATTCATTTTCTTTGCATTCATTATTTATACATGATTCCAAATATTTAATAGTCTCATCCTTAGAAAGTATCTCAATAGCATGTGAACTGCCTTCCAGAAATAACATTCTATCAGATAGTTTGTCATTGCTCTCAGACATGGAACAAATCTTTTCTGTTAGAATTTCAATCTTATATTGCAGTCTTTGTAGTTTGCTAGTGAAATCATCAAACACGGAATATTTTGTTTGTTAAACGTTTCAACACTATGTTCCACTTTTTCTATTCTGTCTGTTGAATCAATAGATATGGAACACGTTTTTCCGGAAAGTAATTTAATTTTATGTTCCATCTCTTTAAACCTGTTTGTCAGATCTACATTATCATTTTGAGTATCCTGAATATTTTTTACCAAACCTTCCTTACTATCCTGCAAGGAATTTTCCATTTTCTGAATTCTTTGTACAAGGATTTCATAACCATCCTGCGGTGACCTTATAATTTGTTTAAGTTTGTCATTTTTTGCCCTATTCTCAATCCATTTCTTTAGTAAAATTATCTGGATTATCAAACTGATAATCATCATCGTGGGTAGAAAGTTCCTTCCAGGTATGTCCTCAACCCTTTCTGGCATCCCATCTATACAAAAAACAAGAAAATTCTTAATGTACTGTATTGTAATGTTAGGTGCTATTGTATAAAGCAGTTAAGTTTATTATCAGTGGATTTTTATTCAGGCCGAATTCAGGAGGTTGCCAGTAAAGGAGCACATGGCCATGAGAGAAATCTCAGAAGACCACTTAACCTTACTGGCAGGTAGAAGTTGCTGGTTCTTGGCCATAAGTGGTGGTAGGGGTGATGAGACTCGTGCCTTGCTAAGTGAAGTGGTGGGGAACTTAGTGAAAGGAAAGTCCACATGTGCCTGGATCTGGCAGTGTTCGAGCTGAGGCAGCCACTCCCAGGGCACCTAGGTCCTCGTTTTGGAACTTCTGACACCAAAATGATGCTGCAGTGATAAACGGCACACTTGTTGAGGGTATGGATAACTGTTTATTGTAGAAATTACTCACAAGAAAACCCAGATGAGTCAAGTCTTTTGCTACCAAACCAAAAGCTGAAAAGTGAGTGAGCGCTCTGCTGTTCAGTCTTTTATTCCTTCCTCTGTACATGCTCCTAGCCACACCCAAAAGTGGGCCTGGCTAGTGGCATGGTTCCGCCGCCCTGTCTCTAGTCATGCCCAAAGTGGGTGTGGCTAGCTGCGTGGTTCTGTCCTACCGTTACCACATCCGTATGCATCTTTAGAGCACCACGTGGCTAATGGCAGAGTCCTAAGTTTCCCCCTTCGTGAAACAGTAGTTATTAAGTTACTGTTACAACATGATGCTAACTCAGAGATATGCCTAAGTCTAAATTGCATCCCACTGACATAATTTACGAGTGCTTCTTCCTTTTCCATTTCTGAATTTATTTAAAGCAGTCTATTCAGAAATCCTGTTCAATCAAGCAAACTTTTGACATGTAAACGTACTACCATGTTCCCACAATAAGAACTTCCTGTAAGTTGAAACTATACTAAGTCCTGGATAAAACAGTGAATGGCACTTCTTCCTTGTAGGACTTTATTCTCCATTGCAGAAGAAAACGATGCAAGCATACAATTATAAGAACGTTTACATTCACATATGGAAAGCATCGACTGACTTTTATGAGAGTCTAGGTCAATGTGGGAGGACAGAGTCACAGGAGCAGAAAAATGGTTGGGAAGAAGAGTATTCATAGTTTTGTGCATTGAGAGTAATGGAAAATAAAGATGGAGAAGAAAATTCCTTGGGTCCTAGAAATTGAGATAGGAGTAAATTCAGAATTCACCATGAGCGCAGTGGGAGATGATAGAGAAGAGCCGAGGTGTTGAACCAAAGAATGGAAATCTGGCTGTTGTATTATAAGGAATGTTTCAATGCCAGTGTGAAATATAGACCAAAGGAGACAGATTAGAAGGGAAATAAGTAGGAGGCACTTAATGGTTGCCTTGAATTAGCTAGGAGTAGTGGAAATCAAGGTGGAGAATGAGTTAGAGAAATGGAAGTCAAGTATTTGTGGCAGGAATTCATAGGAATCATTCTGGCAAAGAAGGCAGGTAATGCAGGATAATAAAACATATTCGGGCAATTTTAATATGCTTTATAGGTTGCCAGAACTGAAGAGTGAGAAGTCACTCTCCCTTTTCAAGTGTCAGTTTTGAGAAATAGGAGCTGACCAGAAAATTGTGCTTTCATGTTTCGGCTACTGAAGGCAATGCCCGCTGAATAGCTAGGATCACAGTGCAGTTGAGTGCAGATTGCTATTGGCACATGGTAGACATTAGCTCATTAGAATATTCAGAGGAGCACATGTTAAGTTACACAGGCTGGGGAAGTATTCATTTTAAGAACTAGGAACTTCAGGAGTCTAGAAATCTCTGAGTACCTTTTTCTCAACTTTCTCTGCTGAAAAAAATTAGAGACATTCCACTGCCTGTCTACTTAGGCACTTCTGATATAGCTGAGGCTGACTTAAATTCCACTGTTAAATCAAACCCAAAGAGGATGAGGAGGTAATTGTCGAAAACGAAAGCCCTCTGTAATTACACTTGAGGTTAAACACTTGAAATGCAGACACATTACTACTAAACAGAAAGGTAGAACACATTTAACATAAAATATTTAAGTAGTTTTAAAAATTAAATAACAAATGGTATGTATGAAGAATCGATTTAATACTGTGTTCTCAGTGAATGACAACTCTTATAGCCCCACAACCCATGGCTAGAAGATTGTTCTATTATAAGATTTCTTATGAAAACTAATCTCAGAGGAGTCTAGTCAAATCCCTTAGAGTTCTTCACAAAACAGTTGCAAAATTTCTATATACAGTACAGCTTAAAACTACTTTACTCTTTTTGTTTAAATTTAAAATACAACCTCTGTCTCCCTTACCCTCTTCTTTTTAGTGAGAGAAAGACACAAGAGAAAGGAATGAGAAGAAAGACTGAAAAAGGAAATAAGTGAAAAAAATGAAAAAAAGATGAAGGTGGGAAAGAGTGTCTGCATTGATACTGAATTAAAGGAAAGAGTATTTGGACATATTTTATTTATATTGATGTTTCGGAAAGTTATTCATTTCTCATAACTATAACATTTATAAAATGGCAAGTACTCCAATGAATTGAATTCAAAGGAGAATTAATACTGTGCGTAAGTTCCTTACTTGCCATATGTAATATCTATTACATTTCCACACATATGCAAAATATACATTCATAGATGTGGTCATCTGTACAGACTAGAAAAATAAATCTGTCATTTTAGTTATCATTTTAAAAATATGTACATGATTGTGTGTGCATTTGGAATGAGTCTGGGAAGCATGTTATCCTCAATCAATAGCAATTTTGAGGCATCCATCCCTGAAATCAAATAGCAGATGAAGCTGTTGGTCAGACACAATCACAGGTTCCAAAAATGCCCTTGAGGATGCTGTATATACAACATTGCTGAGTCTCAGAACTCAAGTACCAGGAAAATAATCCACTAGCATAACCTAAGGAGAATCTACTAAAATGGACTTTCTTTTCCAAAGAAGAGTGATGTCAAGAGCACTGCAAGAAAAATTATCCTATCACTCAAATTGATAGAGTATATGTCATACATTTATGCTGATGAACCTTTGTTCACATCTATAAACCAAAACAGAATATCAGGAGTCACCAAATGTTTGAGGAAAATAAAAATTATAAACAGAACTAAGCCTAAGGGTGAACAGAAGGTAACTTTGTAATGAGTATAATTAGTGTCATTGGAGAACAAATGTGCAGACAAGAAAAAAACAAATTGGCAAGGAATGGGCTGGCAAAACCAGCAGAGACGGCTGATCTGAACAGGGGAGTGCTCTTGGACCCCAGACCGACAGTGGGGAGGCCAGAATGGGACTGATCTGGTCCCCCCAAATGTGAGTGTCAGTGAGAAGGCCTGGGCAACCTATGGGGCTCTGAGCTGTGGATCAGTGTCTATCCCTGGTATACAATCTGTCTTCATGTGCCTATGGCACAAAGAGAGATGCTCTCTCAGCCTGGACTCTTAGGGGAGTGCCTTGACCCTACCAAGAGTGAAATGATAGACTCTAGACATCCCCTATGTGGAGGGATTTGGCAATAGGGTGGGAGGGAGGGTGGAAGGGGAGTGCGGGAGGAGGGGAGGGAGAGGGAACTGGGATTGACATGCGAAACAAGCTATTTAAAATTAAAATAAAAAATGATTAAAAAAAAAAAACTACTTTACTCTTTTTGTTTAAATTTAAAATACAACCTCTGTCTCCCTTACCCTCTTCTTTTTAGTGAGAGAAAGACACAAGAGAAAGGAATGAGAAGAAAGACTGAAAAAGGAAATAAGTGAAAAAAATGAAAAAAAGATGAAGGTGGGAAAGAGTGTCTGCATTGATACTGAATTAAAGGAAAGAGTATTTGGACATATTTTATTTATATTGATGTTTCGGAAAGTTATTCATTTCTCATAACTATAACATTTATAAAATGGCAAGTACTCCAATGAATTGAATTCAAAGGAGAATTAATACTGTGCGTAAGTTCCTTACTTGCCATATGTAATATCTATTACATTTCCACACATATGCAAAATATACATTCATAGATGTGGTCATCTGTACAGACTAGAAAAATAAATCTGTCATTTTAGTTATCATTTTAAAAATATGTACATGATTGTGTGTGCATTTGGAATGAGTCTGGGAAGCATGTTATCCTCAATCAATAGCAATTTTGAGGCATCCATCCCTGAAATCAAATAGCAGATGAAGCTGTTGGTCAGACACAATCACAGGTTCCAAAAAATGCCCTTGAGGATGCTGTATATACAACATTGCTGAGTCTCAGAACTCAAGTACCAGGAAAATAATCCACTAGCATAACCTAAGGAGAATCTACTAAAATGGACTTTCTTTTCCAAAGAAGAGTGATGTCAAGAGCACTGCAAGAAAAATTATCCTATCACTCAAATTGATAGAGTATATGTCATACATTTATGCTGATGAACCTTTGTTCACATCTATAAACCAAAACAGAATATCAGGAGTCACCAAATGTTTGAGGAAAATAAAAATTATAAACAGAACTAAGCCTAAGGGTGAACAGAAGGTAACTTTGTAATGAGTATAATTAGTGTCATTGGAGAACAAATGTGCAGACAAGAAAAAAAAAACATATTTCTGAGAGAGAGTAGATGTTTACCTGTCTTTTGACATTATAATTATTTGTACAAAGAGAGAACTAAGTAAACAGGGTGACATCGATGGGAAATGCAGAAATTTGGCTAGTGAACTGAAACAGTGAACCAACGTACACTTTCTGAACACAGTTCTAAAGATGCAATGAAGGGAAACTTGATGAACACTGAGAAAGTCTCAACTGTCTACTAGCCTCTCAAGAAATGTCAGGAAGATAGCAGAACACAGGTAGAGGTTGGAGCAGGAGAAATAGATAACAAAATACGCCAGAATTGAAGGTGTAAATCTCTTGGTGTAATAGTCATTTATTGCAACTTAAACAATGAAGGATCTTAATTAAAGGCTTAATTCAAAGACATCCTGGTCAAATTTGTTTTTAATATTTTAATTTCAGTACTAGTCAAAATAAGACTATATTGAAAATCAAAATAGAAATTTATCCCTGTATACGTAATCTGGTCAAATTATGCTACTCCACTCTGAAATAGTTATATTAACAAGTTATCATCTTTCCTTCCCAAATTTGTCAGATGGTAGTGAATTTCACATTTATGTATATGTAAATCCATATATAAACACTGTACTCTAGAATTGTTTTTGAAGTTTCAGCACATCAAAATTGTAAATGAAAAGAAGTTTTTACATATAATTCAAATGACTAACATAATTTTCAGGGGTACAGAAATTAAAATAAAAATTTTAAAGGGAGGAAAAATTTATTTATGTTATCTTATGATTCCCAGAACAAGATCATACATATTTGAAAAAAGTAATCTATTTAGGGAGAAATTTGTGAGTATAGCAAATTTATGAACATACTCTTACTGAGAATTATATATATTTTTATTCTTCTTTTGTACATTACATCCCAACTGCAGGTTCCCCTCCCTCCATTTTCCCAAGTCCTGTCACCCACCACCCTTTTAACCAGATTCACTCCTTTTCCATTTCCTTTCAGAGAGAGAGAGAGAGAGAGAGAGAGAGAAAGAGAGAGAGAGAGAGAGAGAGCAGGCCAGATAATCCATCTTACTCTTGACACAATAGGAGAATCTAGGTCTTGTCTCTCAACTTGATGTGCCATGGGAGGCCTGTCCCTTTCTGAGTGGAGATGGCGGAGGAGTGGAAAGGGAGAGGGGTAGATGGGAACTGGGAGGGGGACTGGGAGGAGAGGAGGGAGGGGAAACTGCACTTGGTGTGTAAAATAAATGTAAAAAAAGGTTATTTAAATAAAAAATTAAAAAAAGCAGGAGCAGGCTTCCCAGAGACATCCACAAAGCATGGCATAGCAAGTTATAAGAAGACTGAGCACAAACCCCAACATCAAAGCTGGGCAAGGCAACCTGTAGAAGAGTCCCCAGAGTAGGCAAAGAGTCATAGACACCCCCTGTTAGTCATAGACACGTCCACTGTTAGGAGTCCCACGAGAACTGCCAGCTACACAGCCATAGCATACATGTACAGGACCTAGTTCAGACCCATACAGGGTCTGTGGTTCTTGCTTTAGTCTCTGAGGTCCCCCATGAGCTCTGTTTACTTGTTTCTGTGTGCTGTGTTCTAACAGTGTCCTTGACACCTCTGTCTCCTGAAATCCTCCTGCCTTCTTCTATAGGGTTTTCCAATCTTAGTATTCACAGAAGGGAGTACTTTCAAGTGTTATGCATATATACTTCATGTGTGTGTATTACCAAGGTTATTAATTCCATCATTGTTGGAAAGCAAAAAATTGATTTTCTAATAATCTGTATGTTCAACAGTAGTGAAAATGTTAAAATAAAATATTAATGCTTAAAGTTTTCAATGTATGAAACTTTATGCATCAATATTGAGAACTTTAAGACACGGAAGATACTGAGGAAGACACTAGAATGTGAATATGGATCCCACGCTCATGGATTGGAAGAATCAATACTGAGAAAACAAATATCCTACCAACAGTTATTTGAAAATTCTATGTAATCTCCATCAAATTCCAAAACCATACTGCAAAGACATAAAAACATTAAAAATTTATGTATAGGCACAAAGACTAAGGATAGCCAAAGCAATATGGAACAAAAAGCAAACCATGAAACATATCCTATTCCTGATTTCACATTGCTACAGAGTTGTAGTAGTTAAAAAAGACACGTTGATCAATGGAATACAATTGAGTACTCAGATATTAGTGGACACAATTAGAGTTACCTGATTTCTAACAACTATGGAAAAGGTATATACTGGAAAATCATGGGACTTCAACATAATAGGAAACATATAGAAAAATGAAACTAAACTCATCTCTCCAATCATGAATAAACTCAGGTAAGTGGATTAAGAACTTCAATGTATGACCTGACATCCTGAACGTCTAAAGGAAAAAGGAGGCACATACTTCACCTTACCGGCCCAACTAATGACATCCTGAATAAAATGCCACTAGCTTAAGAAATAGGCCAACCATTAGCACATGATATCTCATGAAATGACAAATTTCTTGCTCAACAAAGGGAACTATGAAGTTAGTAAATAGGCATATCACAGAATGGGGGAAATTTTCACCAGCCATTCATCTTACAGTAGATTAGTGTTTAGAACATACAAAGAACTTAAAAGACTAAACACTGAGAAAATAACCCAATAAAATGGAGACTATTGAATTAAGCATAACATTCTTAAAAGAACAAATAAAAATAATGAGGGAAAACTTAAAGCAGTGCCCAGCACCCTTAGTCATCAAGGAAATACAAATTAAATAGTTTAAGATTTCACTTTCCCAAATCAGCATAACCATCATCAAGAATACAAATGATAGCAGATGCTGGTGTGCATGTAGTAGAAAAAGATTTCTTGTACATTGTTGGATTGAGTGTAAACTGCTACAACTAGGGAAATTCTGTTTGGAGTCATCCAAAATAAAACAAAATCAAAGAAACCAGAAATTGCGCAGTCATTGTTCAGCTGTACCACACCTTGACATATAACTAATACACTTTATATCACACTTTAGATACACACCCACATTCATTGCTGTTTTAACCAATAATATCTAGGCAATGGAACTTGATGTCCATTAACAGATGAATAGATATCAAAGTGTGGCACATATACTCAACAGAACATTACTTGGCTATAAATAAATCTGGAATAATTAAATCTGCAGGAAATGAGTAGAACTGGAAAAATTCTATCATTTGGAAACTTAGGCCCACAAGGACAAAAACCAAATGCTTGCTCATGTGAAGATCCTATCACCAGTCTTTGGTTTTGTGTATTTAACTTGGAGCACAAGTGGAAGCCAGAAAAGTACAAACTTTCTTTTAGGGGCAGCAAGTTTAGGAAGAGGTATAATAGATTATAGGTAAAATGAAAGCAGTAATCTGGTATACTAACATGGAAAGGCTTAAACCAAGAGGGGTGTAAGAGTGTGGGATAAATTTTGGATGAAGAGGCTGGCCAATCCTTAGGAAGAGGATATGAAAAGTTATATGGAAACTTAATATATCTCCCAATACAAAAATTTAAAGTAAATGAAAGGAAAGTTGAGCACACATGAAAAGATACAAGATTGAGAGATAATGAGATTTAAAGGACTAAGTATGGATGGGGGTTGGAGACTGTGGGAGAGGAGAGAAAAGTAGATGGTTTAACCAAAACAAAGGATCTGTGAAAAACCTTCTATAAACATCTTAGTTAGAAAGCAAATTTCAAAACATACCAAAAACATGTAACAAATTGAATTACTCTACACAGGTGGACAATGTTGCTCCAGAGCACATTGGTTATTAAATGAAAATTGTAGTATAAGATGTGGGATACCTCCCTTCAAGTTGTTAGTCAAGGGGACGACAGAAGTCTTTAAAAGAACACAGTCCATCGCCTTTGCTCTTGTTTATCCACCATAACTGCACAGAGAGGGCCCCTTGCTGAAGACACCATGCCCTTTGCTACAGCATATGGAGGAATGTATTTCAAACTAACCATAAACCTCCTCCTTGCTGGTTAGCTCTCATGGAACTGGAAGGTTTTCTCAGACTGCTGGGTGAGAAAAAAATCAGTAGTCTTAGTCAGTACTGGGTCCTACATGTTGTGATACTTATCTACCACTCACTCTACAAATGCCTACTGGTACAATCATGACATGACTGCAACCAGGCTGCTTACCAGTTTTAGATTGGATTTGACGACAGCACCACAGGAGGGGATTTCATGCCTGGTGTTGTAAGCTTTGCTTAAAACCTGTGGCTGGGATGTTACAGGCCCTATGGTAGAGTCTCCTATTTTTTTATTTTTCTGTGTGATCAAATTGCCTTCTAAATAATTTCATTTACATTAATAGTAATGGGTTGCTCATAGCCTTGGTCAGAAACATCTCTTTGCAGTACACAGAAGTCAATGGACAAATGCATAATGACCCCAATTGATGATAATTATATCATCACCCTCATTATATTTGAGGGTGAATTTTAAAGCATACTTTAAATAATATATAAAATGCAACTACATATACTTTGTCAAAGGGAAAAGAGTCATTTACCATAAGAAACTTGAAGATGCCTTGTTAGTTGACAAGTCATAGAGTAAGGTGAATATGCACATAAATGCATAAATAATAAGAAATTATGTGCATCTGTTAAGTAACAATGTTCACTCTGTTGGTGAAGCTGGTTGTTAAAGGGTGAGCTACTTCCAGAAATGACATCCTTGTTAATGAAGACCTGCAACCTGCCTGTTCATCCTTCATAAAGCAAGAACTTTCATTATGAAGTGTACTATCAGAAATAGGCTAGTGCTAAAAAATGAGTAAAAGTCTTGTCAGTAGATTTCAAGCCTGTATCCGTGCCTACCTGTGCCCCTCCTTTCTCTATCCCCATTCTGTCTCTGCCCTTCCTTCCCTCTCTTTCCCCCTCTCTTTTTGTCTGTATTTCTGTCTCCACATTTTCTCTAATTTATTGTTTAGCTTAGTATGAAATACTCAGTTTGCCAGACCATCAATACAAAGCTAAGTCTTTGACTCAGAATAAGAACTGATAACACAATGGCACTGATTTTACTGCATTAGAGGATTAGAAAATAAACTGGGAGCTGTGAGGGTGCATTGTAGCATTAGTTCCTTTCCCCTCAAATTTATTCTTTAAATTTTTGACTATGCATCTTTTGTCATGTTCTTTATGAGTGAAATTGTTTTCCCCCATGCCATCTCATTAAAACTGTCAGTCCCCTTCAGAGTCAAGCATCTCTCCCTTTCATTCACACCTAAGATCTTACTCATCCCTCTCATTGCACTCTTACTTACCATGTGGATGCTCACCAATCGACACTTGAAATTTTTAAGGCATGCTAGAGGTTTGTTGATTCCACATAGTAGGCATTTTAGTCTTTTGTCTCTGTTTCGCTTTTCACAGGCATCTTTAAAAAAATCTGTCAATGGGTGTCAAGGTTTCTAAAGCATACAGATTATACGCACTGACAATATTTAGCTAACAGGTGAATTCAGAGCTTTGATCTGCTCTGTACCAGTTTGAAGTTCTCAGCAACTGCATTTCCACATGCTCCTGTATGATTTACAAGGTATTGCATTGCGGTGTCCATTCACCTGGATCTTTTCAACTTGTTTTCATATCCCTTAGTGTCTCACATTTGCTAAATGCCTCTATATAGCCTGTCTGGGAACCTCCAATGCATCTAACATTAGTGATATTATTTGTCTGATATATTTAGTCTTGTTTTGTTTTTTAATTATGTACTTTCAGACTATCCTGGGCCTTCAGATTCTTCTTTATAATATAAGTCTTTTCCACATAAATGTAGAATCTGGGCACATGCTTCATTTCCTCCTGTTTCAAAGGAAGAAAATTTTAAAAGAAAAAGCCACATCTGTAAGATTACAAATAACATTTGTCCAGCATTCTGGAATAATAATTCTATTATTAATGAGTTAGAGGTTTTATTGCATATTTAACATGATAGTATAAATCACACCGAAGTCACATAAAAGTTCAATGATCATCCCTCTTACATATACATATGCACAAATACATGTATATATACTTTCTTGATATATTTCTCACATATAGAACTGAAAGATAATGAATTTATGTTATTTTAAGCCAATAAATATTTTAGACCCCAGTAGTAAAAAACAATACATATTTCTAAATTGGAGTGTATGCTTAGGTTGGTTCTACCACATGGTTGAAAGATATTGGGTCTGTCTCCTGATGGTTTTTCTCTGAATTGCTTGATATTTTTCACCATCAAACGTGGTGATATCTTTCTTGTACAAATAAACCCTGTCTAAAGGTCAGAGAATGGAGATGGCCACTGTTAACTGTTGGGGAAGTCCTGTGTATATGTTAATAAATTACTGCTGGCCAATAGGAATCTAGATAGGTGGGGCTAGGAGTCCAGGAGGATTCTGGGAAGGAGAAACACAAGAGAGTCGAGATGTAACACCATTGGAGTAGGAAGCCCGGAAACTTCTCCGGTAAGAAACATACTTAGATTAACAATTATGGGGTAATTACTTAAAGCAGAGCTAGCCAGGAAGAAACAAGCAAGGCCAACAGCTTCATAATTCATATAGCCTCCTGTGTGTTTATTTGGGACTGATGCCGATCTGGAACCAGGCGGGCGGGAAGGCTCCTCTCAAGAAAAAGCTTCTCTTTACAGTTAACCATAGAGGTCTGGACAGACAGACAGGGAGTGAGGTAGCTGGGCAGAAACAGGATATAAGCAGGGAGAAACAGGAAATCACTCTTTTGACTATGAAGAAGCTAAGGAGGTAAGGTGTGCCATGGCTTGGTCCTTCCCTAGGATATCTCAGCATTTCTCTCTATATCTGATTCCAGCTTTTTATTATCTAGATCAATTAAGAACTCCATTCATAATCAAATACATAGAGTTTTGTGGATACCAACAAGGGTCTAGAGAGGGATTTCAAGATGTCTGTTTACTAAGCTGTTGCTATATGTGTTAGGAAACATGAATAAAATAAGCTCCATTTGATTGCAGCCTAGCCCAACTCACGAGCGTACAGTTAACATAAAAGTTTTGAAGAAAGATACTTTCATCTCCATGCTTATCTCAGCATTCCTCACAAAAGTTCAGATAGGGAATCAGTACCAGCATACAAATGAGAAAAGAAAGGATAGTATCTCTACATAGTGATGCATTATTTACCTATAAAAATAAAAAAACCATCATGCTATTTTCAAGTAAATGGATGGATTGCAGAGCCTCATGTTAAATGAAATAAGCCAGAAGCAGAAAAAAGATCTATCTTCTCTCACATGTTCAAAAATAAAAGGAAAACAAAGTATAATCTGTAAGTAGGAAAGGTATTACTAGGAGTGGGAAGAGGACTGAATGTGTGTAAGAAAGGAGAACAAGAAAGAATAGAAAAGAGGTTCTATATCACTGAGTCATGATGTGTACTTGCATGGAAACATGAAGAAACACATTATTGATACAGTTAATGTGTATGAATAATTATAATAAAATGGCACTAAACATAACAAATTTTATTTAACAATGACTAATTTATTTTTTTATTTGAGTACTTGCCAAAAGTCACATCTCCATGTTTTCACATCAGAATCTGAAATATTGGTGAGTGGTTAGTGGAAGATTCAGGATTTGAATAACTGGCCACCATTGTCTACAGTGGACCCCCTTCCCACACCTACTGGTGTAGTGTTTAGTCTTCCTGCCTGCTGCCTGGTTCCTGTTGTTTCTTTAAGCCCCCAAGCAACACACAAGACACTATATTAATTATGAGGCTGTTGTCCATTTGCTCTGTTTCTTGTCAGCTAGCTCTGACTTGATAATTAACCCATAATTATTAATATATATTTTACAATGAATTATCTTTATCAGGACGCACTCCTGCCATTTCTGTTCCTCTCAGGAGATCACACGGTGACCATTCTCTTCACTACATTTCCCAGAATCCTCCTAGACTCCTAGTCCCACCTATCTAGATTTCCTATTTGTCAACTGTGTTTTATTCAAACCAATCAGACATATTTACAGAAGGATGTCTCCCAACATCTCCTCTTTTCTGTCTAAAATAAAAGAAAGGTCTTAACTTTAACATAGTCAAAATATATGTAACAAAACAGTTATCAAGTAAGAACTATAGTTACAATATTTTGTCCATAACACTTAGTAAGATGGTGAAGCCTTCCATGGGGGATCTTCAAAGTCTGTCATATCATTTGGAGCATAGTATCCCTCTATGTGGAGTGGGCTTCCAAAGGTCATTTGTGTACTAGGGATAGATACTGATTCACTATCAGAAGCCCCATAGATTAACCAGACCTCCAAACTGACATCCTCGTTCAGGGGTTTTTGCACAGTCCTATGCTGGTTTCCCAGCTGTCAGTCTGGGGTCCATGAGCAAACCTTTGTTCAGGTCAGCTGTTTCTGTGGGTTCTCCAACCTTATCTTAACCCCCTTGCCAATCACTCCTTCCTGCTCTGCAACTGATTCCAGAGTTCATCTCAGTGTTTAGCTATGGGTTTTTGCTTTTGTTTCCATCAGCTACTGGATGAAGGCTCTAAGATGGCATATAAGGTAGTTATCAATCTCATTTTTGGAGAAGGGCATTTAAGGTAGCCTCTCGACTATTTACAATATTAGTTAGGGTCAATATTGTAGATCTCTGGACATTTTCTTAATGCCAGATTTCTCTTTAAACAAGTAATGGCTCCCTCAAATATGGCATCTCTTTTATTGCTCTCCTCTATTCTTCCCCTGATTGAAAGTTCCTGCTCTCTCCTGTCTTCCTCTCCCATCCTCTTCTCACCTTCTCTTTCTTCAAACTCCCTCTCCCCTCTACCCATGCTTCTAATTAGCTCAGGAGATCTTATCCCTTTCCCTTCTCTGGGGGACCATGTGTGTCTGTCTCTCCTAGGGTCCTCCTTGTATCCAAGTATCACTTGCAGTATTGATTGTAAGCTTCTACTCCTTTGCTCTGTGTCTAAAATCCATATATGAGTGAGTACCTAACATTTTTGTCTTTTTGTGACTGGGTTAACTTGCTCAGGATGTTTTTTTTCTAGTTTCATCGATTTGCCTGCAAATTTCAAGATTCCATTTTTGTTTCTGCTGAGAAGTCCTCCATTGTGTAAATATACCATATTTTCTCCATCCATTCTTCAGTTGAGGGGCATCTAGGTTGCTTCCATGTTCTGGATATTACAAATAATGCTGCTATGAACATGGTTGAACAAATGTCCTTGTTGTATTAATGTGCATATTTTGACTATATGCCTAAGAGGAGGAGTGCTGGTTCTTGTGGTAGACTGATTCTCATTTTTCTGAGGAACCCCCATACTGATTTCCACAGTGGCTGTACACGTTGGCACTCCCACCAGCAGTGGAGGAGTGTTCCCCTTTATCCATATCCTCTCCAACATAAACTGTCATTGGCTTTTTTGAATTTAGCCATTCTGACAGGAGTAAGTTTGTATCTCAGAGTTGTTTTGATTTGCATTTCCCTGATGGATAAGGATGTTGAGCACTTTCATATGTGTGTTCCAGTCATTTTAGATTTCTGTATTGACAATTCTCTATTTAGTTCTGTACCCCACTTTTTAATTGGGTCATTTAGTGTTTTGGTGACTAGCTTCTTGAGTTCTTTGTATATTTTGGAAATAAGCTTCCTGTCAGATGTGGGGTTGTTGAAGATATTTTCCCATTCTGTGGGCTGCCATTTTATTTTGTTGACTGTGTCCTTTGCCTCACAGAAGCTTCTCAGTTTCAGGGTCCGATTTATTAATTGTCAGTCTCAGTATCTGTGCTATTGGTGTTATATTCAGGAAGCAGTCTCCTGTACCAATTTGTTTGAGGGCGCAACCTACTCTCTTCTAAGAGGTTCAATGTGGCTGGATTTATGTTGAGGTCTTTGATCCATTTGGACTTAAATTTTGTTCATGGCAATAGATATGGATCTATCTGCAGTTTTATACATGCCATCATCCAGTTATGCCAGCACCAAAGTTTTGTGCATGGCAATATATATGGATCAATCTGCAGTTTTATACATGCCATCATCCAGTTATGCCAGCACCATTTGTTGAAGATGATTTCTTCTTTCCATTGTATAATTTTAGCTTTTTTGTAAAAAATCAGGTGTTTATAGGTATGTGGGTTAATATCAGGGTGTTCAGTTTGATTTTATTGGTCTACCTATCTATTTTGTCTCAATACCAAGCTGTTTTCAAGACTTTAGCTCCATAGAGCTTGAAGTCAGGGATTGTGATGCCTCCGGATTTTCCTTTATTGTACAGGGTTGTTTTGGCTATCCTGGGTCTTTTGTTTTTCCATATAAAGATGAGAATTGTTCTTTCAAGTTCTGTGAAGAATTGTGCTGGAATTTTAATGGGTATTACATTGAATCTGTAGATTGCTTTTGGCAAGATTGCCATTCTTACTATGTTGATCCTACCTATCCAAGAGCATGGGAGATCTTTCCAGTTTCTGGTATCTTCTTTAATTCCTTTCCTTTTAGACTGAAAGATCTTGATATACAGGTCTTCCAATTGTTTGGTCAGTGTTACCCCAAGATATTTTATGATTTTTCTGGCAACTGTAAAGAGTGATGGTTCTCTGATTTCTTTCTCAGCCATTTTATCTCCTGTATGTAGTAGGGCTACTGATTTCTTTTGAGTTGATCTTGTATCCTGCCAATTTTCTGAAGGTATTTATCAGCTGTAGGAGTTCCCTGGTAGAGTTTTTCTGGTTACTTGTGTAAACTACCTTATTATCTGCAAATAGTGAAATTTTGATCTCTTCCTTTCCAATTTGTATTTCCTTGATCTCCTTTTATTGTCTTACTGATGTAGGTAGAACTTCAAGTACAATAGTGAAGATATATGGAGAGAGTGGGCAGCCTTGTCTTGTTCCTGATTCTAGAGGAATAATATTAAATTTCTCTCAATTTATTTTGATGTTGGCTGTTCATTTCCTGTATATTTCTTTTATTATGTTCAGATATGTTCCTTTTATCCCTGATCTCTCCAGGACCTTTATCATGAAGGGGTGTTGGATTTTGGCAGAGGCTTTTTCAGAATCCAGTGAGATGATCATGTGATTTTTTTTCTCAGCTTGTTTATATGGTGGATTACATTGATGGATTTACATATGTTGAACCATTCCTGCATCCCTGGGAATCCTACTTGATCATGGTAAATTATTTTTCTGATGTGTTCTTGGATTCCATTTGCCAGTATTTTATTGAGTATTTTTGCATCAATATTCTTGTGGGATATTGGTCTGAAGTTCTCTTTTTCAGTTGTGTCTTTGTGTGGCTTGGTTATCAAAGTTATTAAAGCCTCATCAAAAGAATTTCAGAATGAACCTTCTGCTTCTATTGTGTGGAATACTTTGAGGAGAATTGGTATTAGCTATTCATTGAATTTCCAGTAGAATTCTGCACTGTCACCATCTGGTTCTGGGCTTTTTTTGGTTGGGAGAGTTTTGATGACTGTTCCTATTTCAGTAGGAGTTATAAGTCTATTTAAATTGCTTATCTCTTCTTCATTTAATTTTGTTACATAATATTTGCCCAGAAAATTGTCCATTTCCTTTATATTTTTGAATTTTGAGGAGTGGAGGTTTTCAAAGTATTACCTGATGATCCTCTGAATTTCCCAAATGTCCATTGTTATGTTCCCCTTTCCATTTCTTATTTTGTTAATTTGCATGTTCACACTCTGCCATGTAGTAAGTTTGGATAAAGGTTTGTCTATCTTTATTGATTTCAACCCTCAATTTGACTATTTCCTGGCATCTACTCCTATTGGTTGAGTTTGCTTCTTTTTGTTCAAGAGCTTTCAATCGTGCTGTTAATTCTGTAGTGTGACTATTCTCAAGTTTTTTCATGTGGACACCTTGTACTTTGAACTTTGTTCTTAGCACTACTATCAAAGTGTCCCAGAAGTTTGGGCATGTTGTGTCTTCATTCTCATTGATTCTAGGAAGTCTTTAATTTATTTTTTATTTCTCCCTTGACCCAGGAATGGTACATTGCTCATTTTTCAATTTCCATGAGTTTGTAAGTTTTCCGCAATTTATGTTGTTGTTGAATTCTAACTTTAAAGCATGGTGGTCTGATAAAATAAATGGAGTTATTTCAATTTGTTTGTACCTGTTGAGGTTTGCTATGTTGCCAAGTATGTGGTCAATTTTTGAGAAGGCTCCATGTGACATTGAGAAGAAGGTATATTCTTTTTTGTTTGGAAAGAATGTTTTATAGCTGTCTGTTAAACCCAATTGGGTCATAACTTCTATTAGTTCCTTTGTTTCCTTATTAAGTTTCTGTCTGGTGGTCCTGTCTAATGGTCAGAATGGGGTATTGAAGTCTCCCACTATGTCTGCGATGTTTTATGTGTGATTTGAGTTTTATTAATGTTTCTTTTCTGAATGTGGATGCCTTTGTATTTGGGGCTTAGATGTTCAGAATTGAGACTTCATCTTGGTAGATTTCTCCTGTGATGAGGATGAAACGACATCCTTCATGTCTTTGGATTGATTTGAATTTAAAGTCTAATTTGTTAGATATTAGGATTGCCACCCCTGTTTGTTTCTTGGTTCTAGTTGATTGGAAAATTTTTTCCCAACCCCTAACTCTGAGGTAACATCTGTTTGAACCTGAGGTGTGTTTCTTTTATGCAGCAGAAGGATAGATTCTGTCTTCCAATCCATTCTGTTAGTCTGTGTCGTTTTATGAGCTATTTAAGGCCATTAATATTGAGGGATATTAATGACCATTGATTGTTCATTCTTGTTTGTTTTGGATTTGTTGTTGTTTGTGGAATTGTGTGTGGATTTCCAACTGTTTTTTCTTTTGGGTGTTGGTAAAGTGGGATTATTTATTGCCTATGATTTTCTGGTTGTGGTTAACTTCCTTGGTTTGGATTTTCCTTCCAGACCTTCTGTAGTGCTGGATTAGTGGATATGTATTGTTTAAATCTGGTTTTGTCATGGAATATCTTTTTTTCTCCATCTATAGTGATCGAGAGCTTTGCCGGGTGTAATAGTCTGTGCTGGTATCTGTGGCCTCTTAGTGTTTGTAAAATATCTATCCCGGATCCTCTGGCTTTCAGAGTTTCTATGGAGAAGTCAGGTGTAAGCTTGAGAGGTTTGCCTTTATATGTTACTTACCTTTTTCCTTAGCTGCTCTTACTATTCTTTGTTCTGTATGTTTTGGGTTTTCATTATTATGTGTGGAGGGGACTTTTTGTGGTCCACTCTGTTTTGTGTTCTGTAAGCTTCTTGTACTTTTATTGGCATGTCTTTAAGTTGGGAAAGTTTTCTTCTATGATTTTATGGAATACGTTTTCTGCCCTTTGAGTTGGGTTCTTCACCTTCTTTTATACCTATTATTCTTAGGTTTGGCCTTTTCATGGTGTCCCATATTTCCTGGATATTTTGTGTTAGGGATTTGTTGTACTTAAGATTTCTTTGGTTGATGAATCTATTTGTTCTAGTGTTATCTTCAATGACTGAGATTATCTCTGCCATCTGTTGTATTCTGTTGGTTATGCTTGCATTTGTAGTACCTGACCATTTACTCAGTTTTTCTATTTCCAGCATTCCCTCAGACTGTGTGTTTTTTTTATTGTGTCTATTTCAGCTTTCAACCCTTGCACTGCTTGGCCTATTTCTTTTTTTTTTTATTAATATTTTTTATTTTCCATTTTAAATTTAGATAAGAAACAAGGTTGCTTCACAAGTCAGTACGAGGTCCCTCTCCCTTTCCCTCCCCTCCTCCCGTGCCCTCCCCCCCAACCCCCCCGTTATCCCCTCATTCCCCCAGGGAGGGTGAGGCCCTCCATGGGGGTGTCCATAGTCTGTCATTTCATATAGGGCAGGGCCTAGACCCTTCCCCAAGAGTTCAGGGTGAGAGTGCACCTCACATTGTTCTATGGGAGTCCAGAGACCGTGTGTATACTTGGGATGGGTACTGATCTGCTGTCCAAGGCTCAATAGATTACCTAGGCCTCCTCACTGACACCCAGATTCAGGGGTCTTGGTCAGTCCCATGCTGGATTCCCAGGCTGATGCCTGGGATTCAAGAGTTAACCTTTGTCTGGTCAGCTGTTTCTGGGGGTTCAACCAGCCCAGTCTTAATCCCTTTGATCATCAGTCCTCCCTCTCTGATACTGGCTTTCTTGAGTTCAGCTCAGTAATTAACCAGCCAGTAAATGAAGTTTCTGTTTCCCAGACTCTCTGGCAATAGGATTGTAGGCTGGCACTCCCCAGATCTATGTCTAAAATCCATATATGAGAGAGTACATGCCATGTTTCTCTTTTTGTGACTGGGTTACCTCACTCAGGATGGTTTCTTCTAGTGTCATCCATTTGCCTGCGAATCTCATGATTCCATTATTTTTTTCTGCTGAATAGTACTCCATTGTGTAGATGTACCACATTTTCTCTATCCATTCTTCGGGTGAGGGACATCTAGGTTGCTTCCAAGTTCTGGCTATTACAAATAAAGCTGCTATGAACATAGTGGAACAGACATCTTTGTTATATGAATGGGCATCTTTTGGATATATGCCTAAGAGTGCAGTTGCTGGGTCTTGTGGTAGGTTTATTCCCATTTTTCTGAGGAATCTCCATACTGCTTTCCAAAGTGGCTGAACCAGTTGGCACTCCCACCAGCAATAGAGGAGTGTCCCCCTTTCACCACATCCTCTCCAGCATAAATTGTCATTGGTGTTTTTGATTTTAGCCATTCTGACAGGAGTGAGATGGTATCTCAGAGTTGCTTTGATTTGCATTTCCCGGATGGCTAAGGATGTTGAGCACTTTCTCAAGTGCCTCTCAGCCATTTTAAACTCCTCTATTGAAAACTCTCTATTTAGTTCTGCAGCCCACTTCTTAATTGGGTCCTTTGCTGTTTTGGAGACTTGCTTCTTGAGTTCTTTGTAAATTTTGGAGATCAACCCTCTGTCAGATGTGGGATTAGTGAATATTTTTTCCCATTCTGTGGGCTGCCTTTTTGTCTTGCTGACTGTGTCCTTTGCCTTACAGAAGCTTCTCAGTTTCAGTAGGTCCCATTTATTAATTGTTGATCTCACTGTCTGTGCTACTGGTGTTATGTTCAGGAAGCTGTCTCCTGTACCAATTCTTTCAAGGGTACCACCCACTTTCTCTTCTAAGAGGTTCAGTGTGGCTGGATTTATGTTGAGGTCTTTGATCCATTTGGACTTAAGTTTTGTGCATGGCGATAAACATGGATCGATCCGCATTTTTCTACATGCTAGTCTCCAATTATGCCAGCACCATTTGTTGAAGATGCTTTCTTTATTCCATTGTATATTTTTAGCTTCTTTGTCAAAGATCAGATGTTCGTACGTGTGTGGGTTAATACCCGGATTTTCAATTCGATTCCATTGGTCTGCCTGTCTATTTTTGTGCCAATACCAAGCTGTTTTCAGGACTATAGCTCTATAATAGAGCTTGAGGTCAGGGATAGTGATGCCTCCGGACGTTGCCTTGTTGAACAGGGTTGTTTTGGCTATCCTGGGTCTTTTGTTTTTCCATACAAAATTGATTATTGTTCTTTCAAGGTCTGTGAAGAATTGTGCTGGGATTTTAATGGGGATAGCATTGAATCTGTAGATTGCTTTTGGCAGGATTGCCATTTTTACTACATTGATCCTACCTATCCAAGAGCATGGGAGATCTTTCCATTTTCTGAGGGCTTCTTTAATTTCTTTCTTTAAAGATTCAAAGTTCTTACGATACAGGTCTTTCACTTGTTTGGTTAGCGTTACCCCAAGGTATTTTATGTTGTTTGTGGCAATTGTAAAGGGTGATGTTTCTCTGATTTCTCTTTCAGCCCTTTTATCATCTGTATATAATAGGGCTACTGACTTTCTTGAGTTGATCTTGTAACCTGCCACTTTGCTGAAGGTGTTAATCAGCTGTAAGAGTTCCCTGGTAGAGTTCTTTGGGTCATTGATGTAAACTATCATATCGTCTGCAAACAGTGAAAGTTTGACTTCTTCCTTCCCAATTTGTATCACCTTGATCCCCCTTTGTTGTCATATGGCTATAGCTAGAACTTCAAGTACCATGTTGAAAAGGTATGGAGAGAGTGGACAGCCTTGTTTTGTTCCTGATTTTAGAGGAATTGCGTTGAGTTTCTGTCCATTTAGTTTGATGTTGGCTGTTGGTTTACTGTATATGGCTTTTATTATGTTTAAGTATGTCCCTGTTATCCCAGATCTCCCCAAGACCTTTATCATGAAGGGGTGTTGGATTTTGTCAAATGCTTTTTCAGCAACTAGTGAGATGATCATGTGATTTTTGTTTTTCAGCTTGTTTATATGGTGGATTACGTTGATGGATTTTCATATGTTGAACCATCCCTGCATCCCTGGGATGAAACCTACTTGATCGTGGTGAATGATTGTTTTGATGTGTTCTTGGATCCGATTTGCCAGTATTTTATTGAGTATTTTTGCATCAATGTTCATGAGGGATATTGGTCTGAAGTTCTCTTTCTTGGTTGTATCTTTGTGTGGCTTGGGGATCAAGGTTATTGAAGCCTCATAGAAAGAGTTTGGCAAAGACCCTTCTGCTTCTATTGTGTGGAACACTTTGAGAAGAATTGGTATAAGCTGTTCTTTGAATTTGTGGTAGAATTCTGCACTGAGGCCATCTGGACCTGGACTTTTTTTGGTTGGGAGACTTTTGATGACAGCTTCTATTTCCATAGGGGTTATAGGTCTATTTAAATTGCTTATCTGTTCTTGATTTAGTTTTGGCAAATGATAGCTCTCCAGGAAGTCATCCATTTCCTTTAAATTTTCGAATTTTGTGGAGTACAGGTTTTCAAAGTATGACCTAATGATTCTCTGGATTTCCTCAGAGTCTGTTGTTATGTCCCCCTTTTCATTTCTGATTTTGTTAATTTGCGTGTTCACTCTCTGCTGTTTGGTAAGTTTGGACAAAGGTTTGTCTATCTTGTTGATTTTCTCAAAGAACCAACTCTTCGTTGCATTGATTCTTTGTATTGTTTTCCTGGTTTCTACTTTGTTGATTTCAGCCCTCAATTTGATTATTTCCTGGCATCTACTCCTCCTGGGGGAGTTTGCTTCTTTGTGTTCTAGAGCTTTTAGCTGTGATGTTAATTCTCTGGTATAACTGTTTTCCTGTTTCTTCATGTGAGCACTTAGTGCTATGAACTTCTCCCGTAGCACTGCTTTCAAAGTGTCCCATAGGTTTGGGTATGTTGTGTCTTCGTTCTCATTGAATTCGAGGAAGTCTTTAATTTCTTTTTTATTTCCTCTTTGACCCAGGGATGGTGCAGTTGAGCATTATTCAATTTCCATGAGTTTGTAGGTTTTCTGCAATTTGTGTTGTTGTTGAATTCTAATTTTAAGGCATGGTGGTCTGATAAGATGCATGGAGTTATTCCAATTTTTTTGTAGCTGCTGAGGTTTGATATGTTGCCAAGTATGTGGTCGATTTTTGAGAAGGTTCCATGTGGTGGTGAGAAGAAGGTATATTCTTTTTTATGTGGGTGAAATGTTCTATAGATATCTGTTAATCCCAGTTGGGTCATTACTTCTATTAGACCCTTTGCTTCTTTGTTGAGTTCCTGTCTGGTATTCTTGTCTAGTGGTGAGAGTGGTGTGTTGAAATCTCCCACTATAACTGTGTGGGGCTTTAGATGAGATTTAAGTTCTAATAATGTTTCTTTAATGAATGTGGATGCCTTTGTATTGGGGGCATAGATGTTCAGGATAGACACTTCGTCTTGGTGGGTTTCACCTGTGATGAGTATGTAATGACCTCCTTCATCTCTTTTGATTGATTTTATTTTAAAGTCTAGTTTGTTAGATATTAGGATTGCTACCCCTGCTTGTTTCTTGGGTCCATTTGATTGAAAAATTTTTTCCCAACCTTTAACTCTCAAGTAATGTCTGTCTTTGAGGGTGAGGTGTGTTTCTTGTATGCAGCAGAAGGAAGGGTTCTGTCTTCGAATCCATTCTGCTAGTCTGTGTCTTTTTATGGGTGAGTTAAGGCCGTTAATATTGAGGGATATTAATGACCATTGATTGCTCATCCTTCTTCGATTTGCGATGGTTGTTGTTGGTGGAATTATGGGTGGAATTTCGCCCCTTTGTTCTTTTGGCTGTTGGTAGAGAGGGATTCTCTAATGCTTATGTTTTTCTGGTTGTAGTTAGCTTCCTTGGGTTGGAGTTTTCCTTCCAAAATTTTCTGTAGGGCTGGGTTAGTGGACACATATTGGTTGAATCTAGTTTTGTCATGGAATATCTTGTTTTCTCCATCTATAGTGATTGAGAGCTTTGCGGGTATAGTAGTCTGGGCTGGCATCCATGGTCTCTTAGTGTAGGTAGAATATCTATCCAGGACCTTCTGGCTTTCAGAGTTTCCATGGAGAAATCAGGTGTAATTCTGATAGGTCTGCCTTTATATGTTACTTGACCTTTTTCCTTAGCTGCTCTTAATATTCTTTCTTTATTCTGTATGTTTGGGGTCTTGATTATTATGTGGCGAGGGATTTTTTTTGTGGTCCACTCTATTTGGTGTTCTGTAGGCTTCTTGTACCTTCATTGGCATGTCTTTCTTAAGGTTGGGAAAGTTTTCTTCTATGATTTTGTTGAATATGCCTTCTGCCCCTTTGAGGTGGATTTCTTCTCCTTCTTCTATACCTATTATTCTTAGGTTTGGTCTTTTCATGGTGTCCCATAATTCCTGGATGTTTTGTGTTAAGGATTTGTTGGATTTAAGGTTTTCTTTGGTTGATAAATCCATTTCTCCTAATGTATCTTCAACACTTGAGATTCTCTCTTCCATCTCTTCTATTCTGTTGGTAATGCTTGTATTGGTAGTGCCTGACTGTTTGTCCAGCTTTTCTATTTTCTGCCTTTCTTCAGATTGTGTTTTTTTAGTGTCTCTATTTCAGTTTTCCACCCTTGCAGCGTTTGCATTGCTTCTTGCAATTTTCTGTTTATCTGTTCGTCCGTTTGTTGTCTTTTATGAATTTTTTGGTTTGTTCTTTCTTCCATTTCTTGCATTTTTTGGTTTGCTTTTTGTTCCATTGCTTGGATTTTGTGCTTTGTTTCTTCTTCCATTTCCTGCCTTTTTTGGTTTGTTTCTTCCTCCATTTTTTTCATTTTTTGCTTTGTTTTTTCTACCATTTCTTGCATTTTTTGCTTTGTTTCTTCTTCCATTTCCTACCTTATTTGGTATGTTTCTTCTTCTAATTCTTGCATTTTTTGCTTTGCTTTTTCTTCCATTTCTTGCATTTTTTGCTTCATTTCTTCTTCCATTTCGTGCCTTTTTTGGTTTGTTTTTTCTTCCAATTCTTGCATTTTTTGGTTTGTTTTTTCTTCCATTTCTTGCATTTTTTGGTTTGTTTTTTCTTCCATTTCTTTGAGGGATTTTCCAATATCCTCTTTTAGGGCCTCTATCATTTTCATGAAAGTGCTTTTAAGGTCGTTCTCTTCTGCTTCCTTCGCGTTGGAATATTGGGGTCTTGCTGGTGTGGAGTCTCTAGAATCTGGCGGTGTCATATTTGTTTTTCTGTTGCTGACTGTGTTTTTGTATTGTCTCTTTCCCATCTCTTTTTTAGTGGGTGCAGAAAGAGCCCCTTCCTGGTCTGGGGACCAGAGTTCCCTTTTGGTGGGTGCTAGTAAGTCCAGTAATCTGGTGGTTCTTCTATGCCTTGTCCAAATGCTGGTCCGTGGGTAGAGAAGAGGAACAGGAATCTGGGGCGCTTAGCCTCCTACCTGGTCCCCTGGACCCTATGCTGTATCCTGTTGTACCTGATCCGGAACAGCTACTCCCCTGGTCTCCCTGGCTCCTGTAGTTTCCTGGTCTCTTTGGTGGGAGAGAAGATCTGGAGTCTGGGGTGCTTGGCTCCCGCCGGGATTGGGAGCTCTGTGCAGTTCCCAGGCGATCTGCAGGCTCTGGAACACAGGCCGGGAAGCTGGCCTGTTTACCTGATGATGCCAGAGGGACAGCTACTTCCCTGTACTCCCAGCCTCCTCTCCTTTCCTGGAATCGTTGGTGGGAGAGAAGATCTGGAGTCTGGGGTGCTTGGCTCCCGCCGGGATTGGGAGCTCTGTGCAGTTCCCAGGCGATCTGCAGGCTCTGGAACACAGGCCGGGAAGCTGGCCTGTTTACCTGATGATCCTATTTCTTTTATTTTCCCTTCATTTCTTGAATTTTTTCTTTGTTTCTTCCATTTCTTTAAGGGATTTTTTTCTTATCCCCTTTGAGGGCCTCTATCATTTTCATGAAGTTGTGTTTAAGGCCATTGTCTTTTGCTTTATCTGCATTTGATTTTCAGGTCTTGTTTGTGTAGAGTCCCTAGACTCTGGCCTTGTCATATTGGTTTTTCTGTTGCTGAGTGTATTTTTGTATTGTCTCCTTCTCATCCCTTCTTCCAATGGGTGTGGAATGAGTCCCTTCCTCTCCTGGTGGGTACAGGACCATGGTTTTCTTCCAGTGGGCACAAGCAGTGGGCACCAATCCTCTGGTGGCTCTACTCTTCCTCAGGATGGAGGTGGTTCTAGTTCTGGGGACTTGGTAGTCTCAGGTTGGACTGGACCCAGTGGGAATGGCATCTGCAGTGCACAGTCCTTAGGCCTCAGGTGGTTCCATGCAGGGCACCAGAAGGCAGGCTGGAAACAGCCCCAGACTTACCGAGTCTGGTGGACACAGAAAGGGACTCTATCTTATGTTTTTATTTTTTTTTGTCTTTGCACTTTACAGATACATCTTCTTAATTCTGATGTACAGTTCCATCCATTTTCCTGGAAATGACATTTCTTTTAACTGAACACGTGAAGACAAGAATCCCATTAACATATGCCATTCTTAGGCCTAGGAAGATGGCTTGTTGAGTAAAATGTATTCTATACAAGCATGAGGACTTGAATTTAAATACCTAGAACCATGCAAAATGTTGGATGTAGGGGGGTACCTTAGTTCTAACATTAGAATGGAGGAGATAGGTGAAACCCAGGAGATTAACAGACAGCCAAGATAGCCAAAAACCATCAGTTTAAAGTTTAAAGAGAGAAACTATTACAAATTTTAAGATGAAAAAGTGGTTGAGAAAGACATTCTAATGTCAACCTTTGACTTTTCCACATGCCCACACAACAAAGATGTCACACGGACACAGACACGGACACACACACACACACACACACACACACACACACACACACACACACACAAAGTGCAATTATAGTTGAACACAGTCACACGTATCTTTAATGCTAGCACATTTGAGGAGGAGCTAGAAGTATCAGTAGGTTAAGTTCATCTCTGCTATACAACGAATTTGAGGCTAGTTTGACTACATGAGACTCTGCCTTGATTAAACAAAACAGTCATTCCAAAAATAAAGAAATAAACAAAAGGCTACAATTCAAATTTTAAGTGACTTATATTTATTTCTTTCATCATAGAATTTTAGCACAGAAACAGTCACACACAAATAAATTAAAAAGATAATACACAGCTTAATAAATAATAATCCACTTATTCTCTGCCTGAAAATATTGCTGATGTGTTTGGCATGCTACAAATCACCTACATGTCCATTTCTGAAATCCTAAGTACAAAGTAAATGAGAGATGTATGTCTGTAAGGAAGATTTTTCAATTAAAATGTAATTTAAAAATACTCTTTTGGGTAATTGTGATTTGTAAAACTGTAATAAGGTATTTAATTTAAACTAAACCCAAAGGAAATTAAACATTTTGAAATAGTATTATTTCTTGCTATTGATAGTTATGATGAAGAATTAAATACTATTTATTTTTTCATGTTTACATTACTCTAGGCATTCGAGTTAAAGAAAAACATGATTTAATATAAAGAGGAGAAAAAAATACCACTTGCTTACCTTAGGTGATTACATTTAGTTCTTATGTAATCAACAGCTTTGTGTGTCTCATCAATGAGGACTGTCGCTTGAAACAAATCAGTGTCTTACCAAAAGCATACAGTTTATACTTACAACCAGTATTTAATAATGAAACTTTTTTCTCCTAAACCAGTTTTACCCAAGGAGGATCTCAATTTTTGAATTTCAGAAAAATTATGATTTTTTTAAGTTTACATAAAACACAAGAAGAAACATGGTCTAGTGGAATAGTCTTATAATTCTGGCTACTTGGAGTCTGAGGCAAGAAGATTGCAGGTTTAAGACCAACCAATATTAAAGAGGGATTTTTCAGGCTAACCTGAGTAACTGGATGAGACTATATCTCCAAATATATAGTAAAAAAAGTGATCCAAGCTTTAGGATAGAAGTCCAGCACTTGCTTAATATATGCAAGCACGTAAGTCCAATTCTCAGTGCTAGAGAAAAAAAAGAAAGAGTACAACAGTAAATACAATAAAAAGACATATGTAACCCAGTGCATATATCTCATTCTTTCATCTATTAATGCATCCACTGAATTTTATTGTTTAGCTACTGTTGCTATCAGTCTTGAGTTAAGACAGAGAATAAGGCAGGCAATTATTTTGGTCTCGTTGTTAAGAGTCTGGTGAGTTCAGACAATAAAACAACAGTGCATTTTTTAAAAAAAAATTTCAATGCAATAAGGGTTAGAGACCACTTGTCACACAATTTTGGCTTTTAACCCAAATAACTCCTGCTTCCTCATGCTTTAAGTTTCATGCATAACCGATAGGGTTCTCCTTCTTATGCTAACTCAAGAGCTCTTCTTTGCATGCAATTCTTAGCTGCCGTGACCTGAATATCAGACATTGGTGTGTACAGTGCACAGAGAAAAGAACTCCAACAGACAAACTGCCAATATGAAGATAGGTCTGTCAGGTTTACAATATACTGGGCCAGGAAGAGTAGTGATTCCACACAGTGGAAATGGGAGTACTCAGCATCATTGAGGAAGAGTAGGACCATGACTGTGTCTGAGTGTTTTGCAGAGACAATGAAACTCAATCTCTAATATCAGTGGATTGTGTCTTACTTGGAAATACAGTCTGTAAATATAATCATTGTGTAGGGATAACCAAACATGACTGGTGCCTTTGAGACATTTGGACACAGACATGCTGTGAGAACATCACGCAAACATGGTGACAAAAATCTGAAGGTCACAACCCCAAGTCCAGGAATGCCAAAAATTGTCAGTTATCACCAAGTCTTTGTTACCTTCCTCATTACAATACTTGGAACAACTTAAAACATGGAAGGCTGGTTTGGTTCATGACCTCAGAGGGAATTTAAGTGGCCATCTTAGGGAAGACATCCCAGCTTTGTGCTGGGTAGTAAGAGGATCCTTATATCTTGCCACCAAGAACCCGAAAACTCTGTCTGTAAAGATAATTGAATATACTTTTTTGAGACTTGCTTCCAGTGACCCAGTCCTCCAGCTACGATTCACCTCTGGAAGTTTCCAGAACATTCCCAAATAGTGTCACCAGATAGAGCTTGAGTGTTCGTGTAGAACCTGTGGGAGACATTTTACATTCAAACTATATGACCCTAGTAACTAACCGGGTGAGGGTAGAGAGGGCAAGGTAGGACATGGCAGGAGAGGGAAGGGATTATAGAGTGGGACTATAACAAATTGGACTCAATGGGTTTTAATTAACAAAAAGAGAAGACATGGGATTGGCTGGGTAAGGAGGCGGGCATGGGTCTGGAATGAGCTTGGTGGTAAATATCTTCAAAATAGGTTATGTGATATTTTCAGAGTTAATAAAAATATTTTTTGTGAGCCTGGTCTACAGAGTTGAGTTCCAGGACAGCTAGGGCTATGCAGAGAATCCCTGTGTGGAAAAACCAACAAAACAAAACAAATACCTCAGATAAAAGCAGCACTGAAAACCCCTTAAGTTTATATTTCTAGGCTCTAGAGGTGTAAGATAAAGCCTTTGCTGCTTCAAGCCATCTCTTGGTGTTTGGTCAGAGCAATCAAAGCAAATTTCTCTAAACACTGTTATGTGAGTGAAAACCTATTATGACAGGAGGGGATAATGAGTAACCAGACTTCTTTTTGAAAGTTGCTCTTCAAGCTGAAACCTAAGAAAGCGAGGCATGGGGCTTGTTAAACTCTGAGGAAATATGTAATTAGTATTGTGCTCATGATTACCAAGAGTCCAATATATATATATATATATATATATAAACTAAAACCAATAAATAAAATAAATAAATATCCCCAAATCTTTGCTTCTACAAATTAAAAGGTAGGAAAAGTCTTTTCTAGAAATTGCTAAAAAGTATAAATTGCAAGGTTTAGGGAGAAAATTGCATTTGGTTTACTTTTCTCTTGCACAGCCCTGGCACTGTTTCTTAATTAGTTATTTGTTTGTTTATTATGATTTTGCTCATTTTTGAGAATTTCATACAATAAATTTTTATCACATTTGTTCTTCTCTCTGAACTCCTCCTGTAATTTTCCCCTCCTCCATATCAACTCAACTAAGAGTCAGAGGTAGTGGATGATTTCAAGGAAACAGCATCCTTTCCACCGAACAAGACTGATGCGTCTGTGAACTCACAGAGAATGTGAAAACATGCAATCATTACATATTTAAATTCAAGGGCTAGATCAAGGTTAAGAAATAGAAACTGGGCATGAAATTTCAACCTTATAGTTCCTATGACAAGATAATTGTTCCCTATATCCTATTTAATAGGATAAGTTAGATTTTCAATAGCATCTGAAATTCTCTTCGAATTATAGGATTAAGGTAGCTTAAACAATGATTTAGCTTATGTCTTACCCCAATTAATCTGCACAAGCCATCTAAATACAGATAACCGCTATGGTCTGGAAAGAACAGATAGAAGGAAGGATAAGGCAGAAATAATTTTATAAAGAAGTATTGTATTTCTCTACTTTGTTCTACAAGGAAAGCCTCAAAATAATTTAAATGTTAGGCTGAGGTAAATTATTGATGAGCTAGAAGCTCGTGAAATCATGAAGTTAGACTTTGTAATTTCCTGAGGATCAACTTGATCTAGTACCTTTGGGGAAATTGAAGTTTGAGAGTTTGAACAAAATTATCATAAGATAAGCCACTCTCAGAAAATATTATGGAATCTTTAAAAGTAGGAAATATAATTGATATACAGCAATTATAATATACTCTTTTTTTGTCAGAAACACATGTTGATGTAAATTCAATGCAGTTCACTACTGGTGGTTGTGGGATATTTCTACACTTTGTGAAGATGTATTGTTGTGATTGGTGTAATAAGAGCGAAATGACCAATAGCTAGGTAGGAGGTACAGGTGGGACTTCCAGAGCCAGAGCCAGAGAGAGAGAGAGAGAGAGAGAGAGAGAGAGAGAGAGAGAGAGAGAGAGAGAGAGAGAGAGAGAGAGACTTGGAAGAGGAAGCTGGGCACGGAAATTTTCCAGGGAGATACATAAAGTAAATAGGATGTGTGGGATAGAAGAAATGCTATGTGGCAGAACATAAATTAACATAAATGGGTTAATTTAAGTTATGAAAGCTATTCATGGACAAGCCCAAGCTAAGGCCAAGCTTTCATAAGTAATTATAATATTCTGTGTCATTATTTGTGAACTGGCAGTCCCAATGAGAAAGCTTACTATAAGTGGTAGTATGTTGATATTACTAGCTAGCTTACTTTTTAGTCAAGGAAGATTTTCAGTTGTAATTGCTTTAAGTTTTATGGTAGCAAGCAGTGATTTCCTGCCCTCCCCCCACCAAATGCATCACTGTACTTATAAATTAGCAGTTTTTTAACTTAGTCCATATATGAAAATCAAAATTGGTTCCCAGAAACTTGTTCAATGACCTTTCATAGGTGCTTAAAGTTAATATAAACAATAATTAAATATGCGACCCATTTCTGTGTAACAGATTCCCATAATACAAATGTCCTTGTTTTTGATGAGGCTATGTAATGTTCTTAATTTATATTAAAGTCTAATAACTTAAATTTTTTGTTAAAATGAAATTTTCATCCATAGGACTCCCCAAAACAAATGAGTATGGTGTAACTATTCAACAACTATTACATCGTGCAATCAAACTAGCTCTGGTCACAGCTGAAGAGATTTTGTTTCCCTGTAATCTGCTACTTGGCTCACAGTAAGTCACTCTCTCTGTGTTCATGCAATTGAGGTATCAACTCTTTGACTTTGACTTGGGCTTAGAATCTGTTTTAAGCAAATGGATATCATAGGTATGACTCTGTTCCAGAATTACCCTTTAAAATGGCCAACAACATCCATGTTTTTGCACACTGGCATTCTTGTCCTTCCTCGCTATCAAGACTAGATATTTGAGCAGAGCTGTAAGAGCAAATAGTGAAGAAGCAAAGCTCAACAACCCATCCCAACCCAACTGACTCACTAGCTCAATGTACCCATGTCAGTAACTCCTGGCTTGTCCATCAGAAATGCCCAGCTGCATCTTGATTTTTAAATAATGTGCAAAGAAAACAGTTGTTGGAAACTACTAAGTAATAGGGTAGGTTGTAGAGAGAAATGATAAAAAATTACATTCTTGTATTTATAAAACCATGAAGCTGCTCAGTGATATGATATGATGACTTGGCCACAATGACCTCGATCTTTAAAAATATCATTACTCATGTAAACCTATCAAAGAAAGGATTCTGTCATATTTTCAGGAAAGCCTGATAATTACGACTGTTTCAGTCACCAAAAGCACTGTTCTCCTCTGCCAGAGCAATCACAACATATATACCATTCCTCAGGACCCTTGAGTTTTCTACACCCTACTGAGTATATATTCCTAGAGTTATGAGAATCCTGATACTGAAGCATCATATACTTGATGAACGATCTTTATCTAGCAAAAATGATTTAACATTAGTTAGCCACAATTTAGTCAATACACATGCCAACAAGCATAAATAAATGTTCATGTGTATGTGTGTCTATGTGTTTTAATAGGGATACAATAAAAGTAATCAAAATTTTTAACAGGAAATTCTAAACAGTAATGAGAAAAGTAAGATTTAAAATATAGTCATATCAAACTTGTTAACATCAATGGAATTCTTAAAACTTTTCAAACAGAGATGTTTGATAATACAAGACAATGGTAAATTAATAAATGACATCTGTAAAACTGTCTTTGAAGTTAAGTTTTCAGATTTCCTTTATTGGGTGAAGTATGTATAACTGGTAACCCTTTGGTAAGTCTCTGGCCTGTGAAGAGTGTATTATGTTCTGCTTTAAATAAATAAAAATGGATGAAGAAATTTGCATTCTTATAGTGTTTCTCTGTATCCCAGGCTGGCCTGAAGACCTTATGATCCTACTGACTTGGCTCTTGTAATTATTGTGATCATAGTTTTCAAACAAGTTAAATAATTTTTTGATGTTACTTGTTGTCTTTGTTTGCCAGAGATGTAATAAAAAGTGAAAATGTATTGAGTGGCTTAGACAGCATTGGTTGCTCATGGTTTTGAACACTGGATGTCTTCAGACATGGAAAACGTTTTTTCTCAGCACAGGCTGTAGTCTTGGTTTGCTGTTAGAGCCAAAGGGAGAAGCAAGGTATCATGTCTCCTGAATATCATCATAGGGCTCCACCCTTCTGACCCATATCTCCCCGTGGTTCTACTTATAAATCCCATTATAAAGTTTACAAAATAAGCATTTTGGAGGGGCATAAAATTGCAGTCTTTGATATTTGCATCATACACTAGATAAAAGCATGTTTAGTATGGGGGAGGCTGTGTAATTAACCAGAAGTGCTCCTGCACTTTCTAGGCCTGAGTCAGTGGAAAACCCCGATGGTTCCCTGCCAGATTTCTTGGTCTGGGGTGAGGATAGGGCACAATCAACCAGGAGCCCACCTGTTGCCTCGGGTGCCAGGCAGACCATCTGGTACCATCGTACCAAACACCATTTACATTTTCTAGGCCTGGGCATGAAAGGGAAAACAGCAGTTTCATGCCTTTCATTGCAGTTGGGGCAGGCAGGACTCAACCAAGTGCCACCTGTGACCCAACTAAGGGCCTAAGAGCCATGGCGGCAGGTGGTCACATATTGTTATGGTGACTGAGCACTGGGTGGGGAAAAGACAGACAGAGAGAGAGAGAGAGAGAGAGAGAGAGAGAGAGAGAGAGAGAGAGAGAGAAAACAGTTCATAGGGTTTTGAGAAAGGTAGATATGAAGAGGGGAGGGGTGTTGAGGAGCAGACAGGCAAGAATGGCCTGCTAGCCATCGATTCAAAGGTGATGTCCAGGCCTGGAGTATTACAGGGGACAGGTCTTTGTTCAAGGCCCTGAAACAATCTCTTTTTTTGTTGTTGTTGTTGTTGTTTTATTTGGCTTCGGTTTTTCTTTTAAATTTGGTTTTGTTTGTGGGGCTTTTAAAGAAAGAAGGTGGATGTTAGGGGATGGGGAGATAAGTAGGACTGGAATGCATGATGTGAAATCCACAAAGAATCAAAGCGAGTTTTAAAAGTGCACTGGCTTTCTGGTCATATTTACAGTTCCTATGTTTTAATACTATTTCCAAAGAGTTGTCAAAGAACAAATACTACAAAATTTCTGAGGGAAGCCCACAGTACCACATTAGGAAACACAAGATGCAATATATGTGCATAACTGTCCCCTAACTTCAACAAGCATAGATATTAGAATGGTAGCTCAAATCACATGTATTATATGTTTGAAAGGATTTAGTCTTCCTTTTAACATGTGTTTAATGGGCTGTGAGCAGACATCTATTTAGGCTCCAATACAATAAGATCAGAAACTACTTTGAAAACTTATGCTGACTCTGTATAAGTTTCATAGTTAGAGGAAGTCACAAACAAGTCTTGAACACAGAACTGAAATTCTTGGTGAGTTTGTTCATGAGCAACAAAGTCTGTAAGTCCATCTACTTCTTGAACAAACATGCTTCCCAAAAAGTATTTGACACTTGATCTTCTGTGCTTTTATTTACATCACCCATCTCAGCAAGAATCCTGTATGATTTAGTAAGAATCTTCCTTTACTTTTGATACTATTATCTGTCATTGATTTTCTTTTCAGTAACTGTCCCCATTCTCTGCTCCACGGCTGCACTGAATTGACCCCAGTCTATAGTGAAGTCAGTGTACTCCATTGCAATAGCCATGGAATAAAATCTCTTTTTGCTATTCTAAATACTATCTGGATCTATTTTTCCTTTAACTTTAGCAGACATTGTTTGTGTCAGAAACACAGTAAGTGTTTTAAAGAATGAATTATCTGCATTTCACTAAATTTTTCAGGACTTGTGGTCTTCATCAAACATTCAGTGAGAGTTCTTTGCAAGAACTTTCTAAACACTGTTCTACAAATTAAAAGTGAAATTATGTAATTAGAAGAAAATGGTAGCTTTTAGAGACTATTAGTCATTTATACTTCAACCTGTTAACCAGGTTAAAATTACAGCGTTAGAGAAACTTAAAAGACTCCACAGTAAATCACCTTTATGTTTTTTTTAGTTTCTCTCCTTGACACAGTCAAGTTTCATATTTACTTCTTTCAATATAGGAAGCACAAGCAATACCTTTGTATAGCTACTAGGTTTGTACTATACATGCCACATACAGATGTCTGTCTATATTCTTTATATGGATACATATATAATTATATATATATATACATATATTCAGACATATACATATGCATACATATATGCTCAGTGTTTTCTCTTTGCAATTCAAACACACAAAAGAACAGCTTTTTAAAAGACAGCACTTCATGAGAGACATCATTGTTACAATAGCACGTTGACCTCTATAGAAGTAAAGGCAAACCCCACTATCTCCATTAAGAGTAACTTAGAAACTTTTAGTTCATTTTGGATCTCAGTCTAGTGATCTTCCTGCTACAGCTTGTAATGCATGTGCATGTGTCTGAGTCCTCAAAAATATACAATGATTCTAAGACAAAACAGAAAATTCTGCTGCATGTTACATCTGATAAAACGTCTGCTTCATTCATTTCACTGCTGCTACTAAAAGTGAAAATACTGCATGCAGTATTCCTGTTATATTAATCCAAGGCAAGTGAGTGATTGCTATGTTTGTAAGTCATCTAATTGTTTTGTTAAAGGTTAATAGTAGTTCAGAAAATATATGATTTTTTTTTTTTTTTGGTTTTTCGAGACAGGGTTTCTCTGTGGCTTTGGAGGCTGTCCTGGAATTAGCTCTTTTAGACCAGTCTGGTCTCAAACTGACAAGAGATCCGCCTGCCTCTGCCTCTAGAGAGCTGGGATTAAAGCTGTGCCTCAGCCCCTACCCCCAACCAAATGTATGACCTTTAAAAAAGAAAACCTGAACTATAGCCTATTGCTTTGCATTGTCTTTAGCTTTCTGGGAACCATAGTGTTAAGTCCCAAATGCTGGGACAAATGGCTGAGGGCCCTGTTTAACATATCAAAGCAAACCTTTTCTGACCATCATTCCTCAGTTCTTACCTGCTACAGGGTATGGATGGCATATGTAGCTCTCTGCCCTGAGCTGGGATGCTCCTCCCCCAGAGGCTCTTCCCTGTGTAACCCTGCCATTTTGGTTACCTAGTGCCCTTTTGTACCTGTGCTCTCTTGGCTACTGCACACATTCTCCTCTCTCCCTGCTCCCCACACCCTCCCCCCATTGTCCCCTTCAGTCTGGTCATGACAACTCCAGACTCTGCCCAATGTCCCATCCCATCCCTATCTTCACCTAAGCTCTGCCTCTTATCTACAGTAAACCTTTTCCTCCACCATACTTAAAAGAAGTCATGTCATTTTCTTTTCTTTTTTTTTTCATTCACATAGTCCCATCTCTTTTGCCATCAGGTGTTTCTTTGTAAATTTTGGAGAACTATTTTAATTAAGAACAGAAGATAACTGACACAATGAATTCATTTGTGGAACTTGAATTTTATTGTTTTCTTTGCTTCCCTTGGGCCCCTGCCTTTTGGTGTTTCTGGTTGCCTCTCACATGAACAAAACCTGACTCAGATAAACACCATTTGCTAGTCGGTCAGTAAAGAGAAGTCAGTCTTACTTCTTTTTCTTTCCTTTTAAAAATTGCCTAGTGGTTCACAAGTTCAGTGAAGAACCCCCGGGGGCCTGGCTATACTAGTAGATGCTAAAGAGCTTATTTGATGATGGCGGTCATTCGACTTTTGTTACTGTAGTTCATTTTGCCTTTTTTTAAAAACTAGTTGCCAGATGGTATCTAATTATATAGATCATAAAGAATAACTGATATGTAATTATGCATCTAATGTCTTTTTTAACCTTATTTTGTTTGAAACACAAAGAGTCTTGCTTTCATTATCATGCAGAAGCTCAAGGCACTAAAGCTTTCCCTGCTTTGGATTAGAATGAGGGACCTCTTGAAACTGAGAGACTGAGGAATATTCTTAGTGTCTATTCACATTCAAATGAGATTGATTATTCACCCAAGCTAGAGGCTTCTCAAAGTCAGTTGAAGTTTTCTTGATTAGGAAGAGGAGTAACTCCCTGGATGACTAAGCAGCAAAGATTTCCCTAACCTCCTTATCTTTTATTTGCTCTTAAGAACATTTTCTACTATAATTTCTTATATTTTTCTAAATCAATAAAAAATCACATATTGTTTTAGAGAGATACAGTTTAGTTATGGTGAATCAGGCATGTCCCTTACCTTCAAGAGACTTGGAATATCTTAAGGAAGACCATTGTGACCAAAACATGGCCAGGAGATCATAGACACATTCCAAGTCCAGGTCAAGAGGGTTCTGTTTGCCTGGCTGTAAGATGAGGAAAACCTTTTCATAGAGCAGGCTCTGTCATCTCACATTCTGCAACAAAGTCTGTCCCTGTATGAAGACTTTACTTCCCTCACCCAACTGAGAACTGAAAACCCTAAAACACAGACAACATGCTTACTAGTTTTGTGCCAACTTGACACAAGCTGAAGTCATTTGATAAAAAGGAAACTCAACTGAAAAAAAATATTCCCACTAGGTTAATGATTGATGTTTGATATGGGAGGACTCAGCTTACTGGGGGAGGTGCTCCACCCCTGGGCTGGAGATTCTAGTTGTATAAGAAGGTAGACCACTGAGGAAACCAGGCTGTGTAAGCCAGTAAGCATTCCTCTAAGGCCTCTGCTTCAGTTCCTGCTTCTACGTTCCTGATATGTTTGAGTTCCTGCTTTGACTTACTTCAGAGACTGACTTTGCTATGAAGTTGTAAACTAGAATGAAACCTTCCTTTCCCAAGTAGCTTTTGGTCATGATGTTTTATCATAGCAATAGCAGCCTTAACTAAGATGGACAGATTAAGAAGAGGAAAGTACAGAGGTATATTAAGCATTGGGTGACATGGGAACCTTCATAAGAGAATGATGACTCAAAGATAAAGGCACATGCATAATTGCAGGTTTAATTGTAATGAGAAATGTGGTCATGGGGATACAGGTACATGTGAATCTGTAGGTTTAGTTTAGATGAAGATAAATAATATAGTTGCAGAGATGCGTGCTTCTACAGAGGGAGTGTGCTATAATAGTAAACTGGAAGGCCCAAGGAAGGACGGTCATTGAGATTCTTCTCTGTGTCTGTGTATTAAGGCATAAACATGGTCCTTTCCTCTGGCCACAGGGACAGCATCTCAGTAACAGTAGGGCTTTAATAGTTAGCAAATTCTGAGCAGATCAGCCTTAGGAAGTATCTGTACTTGTATACAACATGAGTATGTGTAGTATTTCCTCAAAGTCAAAGATTTTTATATTAGTATAGTGAACTCTGATGCCATGAAGTATTCAAGATATGCTATAACACTGAAAAATGTACATTTTCCATTTTAATTCATGTAATTTTAAACGGAAATAGTGCTGTGTGGCTAAAAATTCTATAATGGTTAACTTAGTGGCAGGAGCCTACAGATAAATGGAGTTCTTTCTCTACTGCTGCTTTCACGTTTTACATGTTTGTTTTACATCTAAAGCAATCTGAACTGCTGCATAGAGAGGAGACCATCTCTCTTTTGACATTGACATTTACAGAAACATGCAAGGCATGTCATTTTATCCAGAACAAGAATAAAGAGGCAGGTCGATAAAACAAGACAGAAAACAACAACATCCAACCACTGAGGAATATATTAGGCTTAGCTTATGATGAAGGTGACATTTTATATCAGACGGATGAAAATGATGGATATGTTAATGAGTGCAGGGGGCACAAATGGCTAGCCATTTGGAGGGGAAAGAATCATTACGTTCATACTGCACATCGTATATAGTAGTAAATGTCAGATAAATTAAAGCTTATGTGTGAAAAATGTAGTCACTTCTGGAAGAAAATATTATTGAAATGGAATCTAAGACTTGTATCACATAGCATTGTCCAAGGATGATACCTGAGATAGAAAGCACAGCAAGACGAATAGAGTAGAGCCAGGTAAACGTACAAAATGTACATACTTGTTTATTCTTCCACAAGATGCAGTGTAAACAAAATATAAAAACAAACTAAAAGTATATTTGCAGCATACTCACAGAGACTATAAATCTCAAGGTTTAGTAGTTACCGTCATCAAGCAAACTGAATAAATTGATCAGTGAATAGAAATGTTAAATAATATTCACACAGGCAAAAAGAATGTCTTGTAAACCCAGGGAAAGTATTTAATCTAAAAAGCAACAAAAGTAAGTGGGTAATGCTAAGACCTACTTTTTTGTGATGATTTCAGATTAAATAGTGTACATATGCAGAGCACGGCTGAGAAGCATCATATAAAGTAAGCTCACTCAAGATTTGGGCTATTAAGCTTACTCTAGATTTGGGCTATTTTCTGCACATGTCTAATGAGACACTTTCTCTTTCATGTTGTCACTAGCAAGATTTTGAACATCTACTATGTTGCCTGTTGTATTCAATGGAAACAGAAGAGGAAATTTTTTGTCCTTATAAAGGTTAACATGAAAATTTCTCTGTCTTTATTTCTCTCTCTCTCTCTCTCTCTCTCTCTCTCTCTCTCCCCCTCTCTCTTTCTCTCTCTCCCTCTCTCTCTCTCTCTCTCTCTCTCTCTGTGTCTGTGTGTGTGTGCACTCATGTATTCATGTGGAGATCAGGGAGTTGGTTTGCTTCTACAGTATTTGTCCCTGAAATTGAACTGAACTCCTCAGGCTTGGCAACAAGCACACTTACCCACTGATCCATCTCTATGGCCCAGTTTGCACATATTTTAAAGATAAAAAAGAACATCAAAAGATTGAATTTGGCTGTAGAAGAAACTGATTACTTTGCCATTCTTGGAGAGAACTGTATGCTAACATATAAAAATTCTCTTACTCTTTGAAGAGATCTTTGCCTCTAGCTTTGCTAACAACTGTGGATAGCCTAAGTCCCCCAAATTATGGACAAGCTTAAGTTTTTAGATTATTGAGTATTGTTAAAATATTGAGATGCTTTCATTGGTGAATTTTTAAGAACAAGAGGTGGCATTCGTAAGAACTCTAGTCCCCTGATAGCACTGTGCTCAGAGAGCCTTCCAGGGGATTCAGGCTACCAACCATGGTACAACTGTTTAAGAAGAGCATAGAGGCTGTTGTGAGTGATGGTCTTTGAAATATTGTTAAGAAATATGATGAATCCAAATAGTGGGTAAAACTAAACCAAATATTTCCACACTCTATTCAACCAAGAGATACCAAACTCATGGATTTGAAAAAAAAGTCAATGAGGAAAAGACTATGGGAATATTACAAGGGTCTATTTATTGCTAATGACTGACATGAATGCAACTGTTAAAACAAGTGACTGGGAGAATGTCACTACCACTCAGTTTAATTAGTTAGATAGCCCTTGGATCTTGCCTTTTCCAAAATTTACTTTATGACAAGGAAGCCAGCTACTGATGTTGGCTTCATTTGTACTATCATCCATTAGCTGGATGGTAAAGTGCAAACCTTTCCTAATATTTGCATTAGATACTGGGTAAAGCTTCCTGATGAATCCACCGTACACTGGAGATTAGGAAATGGGAGTTCTGCCAACAGTGACTACTGCAATTTTTAAGGCAGTAAATCTAGCATGGTTTCTTGATGGCTTAGTTTGTGTCCTTGAAGACTGTAACTCCTGTCTAGAAAAATATGAGCAACAATTCCCAGAAAGCGCTATCCATTACATTCAACACACTTGCTGAGGAACGACAATCATCTTTAGAATGCCTGTACAATGTAGTAAAGAGTAGAAAGGCAAGGTACCAGTAGAATTTTAAGAAGAATATAAATGATCTTGAATACATATGCTATCCTTTATTCACTCAGAAACGTTCATGGTGTCTAAGAAATGACAAGTAGGTATGCATATAATTGAAATTCATGCATTGATACACTCAGTAGTGATGGGTCTAAGACATTAGAGTGAGACAAGGTAGATTTGCCTAGGTGAGACACAGGAAAGGGTAATTTAGGTAAAGAGATGGCCGTGTGCATATTGAAGGAAGTTGTTAGTATGTTTCTAAATGACCTAGAAATGACAATTGAAGGTAAATTGTATGGTTCGTATAAAAGAAATGCACAATATAAAACGTCTCAACTGTTGTGATAATAAGTCTGAGAGACTTTTACTGTAGTCCTAACAAGGAAGGTAGAATGTGTCAGGATGAATGCCCATGGCTGGTGGTCAAAGAGCCTGCATCTTTCTTCTCTATAGGTTGCTAACTTATTTATCTGATTAAACAGCAGGGATACAGTAAGCAAAATAATTTAGGAATGTCACTGTGGAAATTTCTTTAGAAATTGAAAGCAGAAAGGAAGGCCAATCTCTGGTTCCTTTTGGATTATACATTTATATGTTTTCTGTATTGATATTGATGTCATATTAAGAATGGTCTTACAACTTGCTTTCAAAATGACACTGTTCTATGATATATTTTAGCTTGATTCATCATCACTACCAATGGATAGGAAGAACTCTAGATGGATTAGTATCTAGAATCTTGTTTGTGTTAACACAGTAAGCTAGTTGCTTATATTAAACTTGCTTATACTAAAATTATATATTAATTTGATTATTTGAAGCATATGATCAAATATATTTTCATTGATAAAGTAGGAATAAACAAAAAGTCTTGATGAACCTTTAAACAAAATTTCCTGATTTACCTGGTCTATATATACTTACGTTGTTGTGGATGTCCAGAGCCAACAGTGTAACATTTGGCTCACAAGTTTCTAAATATTTAAGAATAGTATCCCCTGCCTGATGTTGAGTTGGCTAGCTGTAGCACCCAGTGCATGCAGGTGAATACAAGGGTAATAGACTCGTAATTATAATTACTGAGCTGCTTACTCTGTGCTCAGACACTGTGCACTGACCTTTCTATTGGTATTGCAGTAAGTCCATACAGAAGTCCATACATCATTCTCCTCACCTGAGAATCTGTGATCATGGAGTAATGGATAGCACGGAGCAAGATGAATTATGTAGAAAAGAATAGATTTGAATCCATTATCAAGGACCAATTTTTATGCTTTTTTTCATGCAATGTCACATGCTAGATGGAAGCTAGATTGATTTTTAAGTAAAATCAATTTAAGAGGGAGAAGGCCATTTATATAAGGAGACAAAAATGAGAAAGAAATGAGATGGAAGAAGAAGAGGAGGAGAAGGAAAGGGGTAGAGGAAAGGAAGGGAGGGAGAGGAGAGAAGAGGAGAGGAGAGTAAGAGAGGGGGTGGCAAATCCCACAACAAGCAGCACAAAGAACTTTTCAGTCTAGTCAGTTGTGGTAAAAGATGTTTTTTGTTTTTTTGTTTTAATTTTGATAATGGTCATTGTAGTAAAGAACACAGTGATGTTTTTGGTACCTGTGGCATACCTAACAAAAAGCTAATGGATGAAGGATTTATTTTGGATCATAGTTTAAGGGGGTTCCATCTATGTTGGCAAAGGAGACATGGTGAAGATCACGGTGACTAGAGTGAATGTCTGGGACTTCTCAACAGCCCAGATCAGAATCCGAATCGGAACAGTATTGCATCTACAGACTTATGTTCCTCCCTCTGACCTTATGTTACCAGTTAGTCCCTAAGCTCAGAAGGTTACACAGCTTGGGACCAGCTGTGTAACTCCTGGGCTTGTGAGAGACATTACATATTCAAATAACAATGCCCATTCACCTCTGACAGAGACAAGTGAGACAACAAAGGCCGTAAGCATCGAGCTGATTGGTTCTTGGGATAACAAATGTTTGTGTGTAGTGATATATTGTTTATAATTTATTAAAGCTTGCCTGAGGATTCAGAAAGCAAAATCAGGCACAAGTCATGGAAGCCAGGCACACACCTTTAATCCTAGTAGCCAGAAGCTGGAGGTGGTGGTACACACCTTTAATCCTAGGACTCGGGATTAAGAAGTAGAAGGATCTCTCTGAGTCCAAGGCTACCTAGGAATACACGAGACTGAATCAGTCTAAAAGAGTGACAGAGCTCACGCCTGTTATATAAGACATGTATATAAGGCAGAAGCAAAGTCTCAGTATCAGGCCTCTTCATTCTCCAGCCATGCTGAGAATTGGAACACCCCAGCTCTGTTAGAGGTGAGAGCTCTCTGGTAGCTTGGCTGCTTTGCTTCCCTGATCTTCAGCTTGAATGCCAGTATCTGTCTCTGGGTCTTTTTATTCATACAACATTTGTGGATGTGAGTGGGTATTTGCTTCTTCATTTTTGTTACACCAGAGATACTCATTGAACAAACATGCTCTGACCTTGGTGGCCTTTGTCTCCTTTCTTAGCGGAAGATTTATGAGCGCCATGTAGGACACACAATAAACCTTTCCCCAAGCTGTCTCCATTACTTCTTTCTACATGACAGTGACTATCAGGCCTTATGGAGCCTTGCTGGTGAGAATTCCAAGATTTGTGGCAGGAGATGATGATGCTAGCAGTAGCAGGAACCATAATTCTTACCTTGGTACCTGCATACCAAATCCCACTACACATTTTTTTCATAGTGAGCCTGGATGTCAAGCATGTTTAATGTGATCAGCTCATGTAGGTCAGAAAGAAATTAGAGATCTTAGCAAGGGACTGAGAGCTGTAAGTCTTCATTAGTGATTCACACCTACCCTAGGGTTACAACAATCTGTTATAAAACCCTGTGAGTTAAAGCCAGCTTTACTGTCCTCTTCTGTGCTGAGGAGGTGATAGAAACTCAGAGACGGTAAATAACATTTACAAGGTCACATAGTAAAGTGTTAAAGAAGTGCTTTAGAGTCTGTGGTCTTCAAGCCACAGACTTTGTCTATCCATGTGCTTCTGGTTCCTAGAAACTAAATAGCAGAGTACCATGAGTGTTTCAACATATCATGTGATTTATGAACTAAATGAGTATATTATTATTTCCCAGTCTAGCTTTTTATTCCACAGTTAGTAGGGCTAAATATAAAAGCATTTGACCTCAGGTCAGATCTGTAAGTTTTGATGTGATTGGATAATATTATGTACTTATTAATTCAATAAACAGAGTGTCATCCAGAACCAGAACTCAACATATTGGAGAGAGACAGTTTGCAATGATAACAGTAAGATATAGGTTGTAAAATAGGTAACATTACAAAATGTTCCTGCAGAAGTTGTTTGCCAGCTTTGTTTTATAGATTTGTAAAGGGGATCACAGGCGGGATGGTATTTGCTGTGAAGTCTTTGAAGGAAGAGCTAGCATTCAAGGAACCATTTAAATAAGTCCCAGAGAGATACAGGACTGTTGAATTAATATTACTTTGAAACTTTCATTCAGCATAAAGGTACATAATTTTCTCTAAGCATGATACTAGTGACTTGGAATACCTTCTACTTTTTTACCATATTTAATATTGAAGTAAATTAAGTGATGGAGAACACTACTGGTGGGGCAGTAGATCAAAGATATATTTGAAAAAAGAACTCAATGTATTAAACACTTTCCCAAATTTTGTAGGAAGATACAGTGTTGACTTTTGTATATTATCAGCAGTGGGGATAAACAGGGCTGATATTTGAACAGTTCTTTAAGATGAATAGGACTTATTGATCAAATTTATATAGTATGTGAGAATATGGGGATTTAACAGCAAAAAGAAATAAAAGTGTTTTCATTCTAAAACTGGGAAAAAACTCTCAAAAGACTGTGGTATTTAAAATGTCTTTTCTGATTTTTATTGTTATTGTTTGGTCTTTTAGAAGCCCTTTTGTTTTATTGTGTGTATATGTCTCTTCATAAAGTATCCCAAATTAATTTTCTATTCATAAATTAAACAACTTAACTTCATTAATATTTATAATCTGAAGTTAAATGATCAAATTTCATGTTTATGTCCCCTCTAATTGAGTAGCAAATACATTCAATATACATTCAATATGTAATTAACTTAATGGATTTACCTATTAAACAAGCCCACCATTAGTTGATGAACAAAGGAAAGATCAATTATTTAATACTGTGAGGGTTTTGGTATAATAATGTAAGATCAAGTAGAATGTTAGCTTAGGCTTCTTGTAAATGAGTGTATCACTAGGAAAGCAAATAAATACGGTGTATTAACTCTCTGTAGACAAGATTCAGGAGGTGTATTCTTGGATAATATTTTAGGTCAGGATTCCTAGCAAATGAAGTACCTTTGCTTTGATCTCCAGCCCACACTGTCTTCCTCCAAGTCAGGGCTTGCAAACACTTGCAATTACAGACCCTGCCTGAACAGATTGCTGAGGAGGACGGATGTAAATTGTGTGGCAACTCTGCTAATCAGAAGAGTCTTTGGATGCATTTCATTTCGTAATTAAGCCAGATCCAGGATGTTCTTTGCCTGGTGGAAGGAACAGTGGTTTAAGAAGCTGAGTACTCATGTTAAAATAACAGCTCTATTGCTAATTAGTTTAAGAATTCTGTCAAGGTAAAAGTTATATGAATCTTAATTACCTCATGTATAAATTATAAATAATGATGCCTGCCTTATCAACTACAGAGTGGTTTTATATGCCAATGCCATTATATAGGAAAGCAGGTGGGCTTTTATAACCCTTCTGAAACTGCTACAACCAAAACAGTAAACTATAAGCTCAATATATCACACCCATTGTGAAGAGTAATAGCAACTGTCTGCTCATTTTCTCAGCCATTTATCTTTTTCTAGTTTTGCTAACTTTGGATCTATATATTTTCAAATTACACTTAGGTAGCATGATGTGAGAATTAATTTTGATCATCAGCCTAGAGTGAGTGACACCTAGGAGGCTGGTCAAACATCCTTCTAGGTATGTCTGTAAGGCCATCTCCAGAGCTGAATAAGGAGAAAGCCCCATCCTGAAAGTGGGCAATGCCGTTCCAAATGGCTGGAGATCAGATTCACTAAAAGGCCCAAGAGAAGATGCCCTTGAATAAGCACTCTGTCTGCTAACGTCTGCGTGTGTGAGCTGATGTCTTTCTGACTTGTGTGTCCCAGCTTGATATCCAATTACATGGTGGCCTCAAAACAATGAAAACAGTCAAACATGGAGTGAAATCTCTAAAAGCAAAATAAATCAACCGTGGGCCAAAACTTCTAAAATCCAAATAAAACGTCTTTCTCTTGTAGTTGTGTCTTTTTCATTATTTATTATAGAAACATTCTATGTAACACGCATGGGGAGGGATATAGCTAACTGTCGTACGTTTGTCTTACGATATTCTCAGACTAAATATATTTGACCAAGTACTTTGTATTATCTGAGGAAAATAATGACTTGGGGTTATTTTTTCCCACATTGTTTAACAGTCGAGTTTTTAGAAAAAGCTTGGCATTTTACATGCATTGTTATAAGGCAACCAAATTTAAAATAAAAAATAATGGATATAATGAAGATAATGATGAGAATAATATTGCCAGGAAACTATTGAGTGTTTTTATGGCAGATGTCAAGTGTTTTAATTTATTAATTTTTCCTCAAACCGAGATTTGAGGAACTCAAAACTATCTACTTTGTTTAGTCTGTATTAACGAGTCAGGTTTCTCTGTTTACCTTGGATTTAGTTCCATGAATCAGTTTCAGAATGAGGATACTAGCAGGTGTAATGATTGACTAATAAATAGGTCAGTATCATATCCTCATTTAACAAGAACAAAATTAGGACAGAAGGAAATTAAATAAATTTATATAGAGTCATACCTACAAAAACATACAGGCTGGCATTTGAGGCTATTTAATTCATCTCTGTAATCTGGGAGGACCACAAAAGTGGTTCACAATATATGGCCTACTGTGTGTAGGCAAGATCAGAAATCATAAGTCAGATTTATATGACCTTTCAAATTTTTACTGATAAAAGTTTCTCAAGAGGTTCTTGGCATATGAATGGCAAATTTTAGGATTAGCAGAATGTTGAAAACGTAGCTGTGTCTTAGTATGCAATTAGTAGGTAATTACTTACGCATAACTATAAACATCACATTATAAACATTTTAATTTTAGTTGTGATCAAAACAATGACCAGCATGACAAGATAACCACAAAATGCAACATTGCCACTTATATATTGGTGATAAGCAAGAGCTGTCTAACTGAACTTAAGGCCTGTTTAGTGGAATTCATGCCTGGCTTTGTAAACTGAGCTGAACACCTGTGACCAAAGAGGTCATGAAACCTGCAAGAGAGCCTACTACTGCTACTTTCCTAAACCAGAATAATTTCTAGCTGAATTCTAAATATTTATTCCTATACTCACATACTTGAAGCTCTCACTCCTCATCAAAGATGTCTTGTTTTGAAGCAGAGGAGACCACTGAAGAAAGACACTTTTGGCCAAAAGTCACAGAACAATTGCTCTTACGGTGCTCAACTCTAAATGAGCCAAACAACACAACTCCTACATCTAAGTCATTGGGAACATCTTGGAAGAGCAGATAAAAAGATTGCGAGAGTCAGAGGACCATGATATCTACTGTTAGGCTGTGTCTTCTATGTATATAGTGAAGGTGCAACAAAGAATTTCAACAATTTGTCTATAGTTGGTTGCTTTACTCTTTGACTCTTTGCCTCTTTAGGGGCCTATCACAGAGCTTCCAAATAAATCACATGGAGGCTTATTCTTTCTTTTAAATGCTGGTCTTGGCTTGGTTTGTTTCTAGCCAGCTTCTAACTTAAATTACCCTGTGTACTTCTTGCCTCTGGGCTTTTATCTTTATCATATATAACTTTCTTTACTTATTACTGTGTGACTTGCTGTATGACTGGGAGGCTGGCCTCTAGAGTCCTCCTCCTCCTTCTCTCACTCCTAGATCTCCTCCTCCTAGATCTCACCTCCTATTTATTTTCTCTGCTTGCCAGCCTTGCCTATCCTTGCCTCTGCCTTGCTATTGGCTGTTCAGCTCTTCATTAGCCCAATCAAGTGTTCTAGACAGGCAAAGCAACACAGCTTCACAGAGTTAAGCAAATGCAACATAAAAGAATGCAACACACCTTTGCATCATTAAAACACTGTCCCATAGCATAAACAAATATAACACATCTAAAAATAATATTCCATAGCATGCGTCTGCCTAAACAAGGCCTGAACAATAACAATACTAGTTAACAAGCCAACATGGATAGGGAAAATCCCACAGTGACCCACTCTAAGTTGAAAAGTTATAGACACTTAATGACAGCTGAGAGAGCATGAGTCATTTTCTTAGGGATGAGGACCCTAACTGGCTATCACATATCAACTGGTCATCCCTAAATACATTTATATGAGCAACACTAAATAGACTCAGAAGGTTAGATATCTGCATTTATTCCTTTAAATATACATTTATTTATGTATAATAATAATAATTAAAGAAAAAGAGGTCATGATTTTGAGGGGAAGTAATGGGGTGTGGGAGAAGTTGTATGGAAGAGAAGGGACTAATATAAATACAAGTAAACATGCATGAAAATTTTAAAGTGGAAAAAATGTAATCTTAACTCATGTAAAAAAAATCACATGTAAATTCAAATCATTAAAAATGGTTGCAGTGAAAAAAATTCCAAGATTTCTTTATGTTAAAAAATTACATCCATCTCATTGGGATGAAAAATCTTTCATTTTGAATAAATAGTAAAAGTATGTGAATATTAAGGAATCATTTTAAAAGAAACTTCTCTATGATTTTCCATTAAATATTAAATTCTGGCCACCTATATTTAGCACAGGGTGATTTTTAAAATTGTGTTAGTCTTAATTATCTATGTATTTTATGCTGGCAACTAATTCTACCCAGATGCTGAGACTTAAGATGTGAAAGTCAAAAACAAATTCATATAATGAACACCAACACATCTACCCAGCTTGAGTAAACAGTAAAGGGCAGATCAACTTACAACAACATACTGGTGGAGTATATTTTCCTAACAGAAATATTCAATCCTTTGTTCAACGTCACACAGGCAGCAACCTCATGGCATTGGTTTTCAGTCATGCAGTGGAAACCATGCACCAGTTTTAAACACTATTTACTTTGTGATTTTTAATCATTGTATTCTTGTTTCAGTTTGGTTTTAAGTTGTGAGAGAGGGTACAGGAAGCAAGGGAGAGTTACAGACAGACAGACAGATAGACAGACACACACACAGACACACAGACACACAGAGGGAGAGGGAGGAGAGGGAGGGAGGGAGGGAGGGAGGGAGAGAGAGAGAGAGAGAGAGAGAGAGAGAGAGAGAGAGAGAGAGAGAGAGAGAGAGAGAGAGAGAGAATGACTGCATGATTATTACCTGCCTTGTGAAATTATTGTGAGGTTAAATTGGAGAGTGTATGTGTTAGTGCTTTTAAAGTCAGACCGGCCTGCACAACCTTAGATATTATTTATATCCTCTTAAAATAGTCATCATCAGTAGGTTTACCATGGCATTTAACAGTTGAAAGGCATTCAAGCATTACAGAGTTCTGTTCTGACAAGGGAAAGATAACAGAGGCTAAAACGAATGCTTCCTAATCCCCATCCACTCACCAAGGTTGCTGTGAATTGATAATACTCCTCCGGAATTTCCCTCTGTAGTTCGCTAGCATCAAAGGCCGAGGACTTAGCGAAGCTATTCAGCCGCTGGCAACATTTATCTACAGAGGTCCGTATCTTTCAGCTTACAAAGTTGTAAAAACAACCTGCCAAGATGAAAGACGCCAAATATTGCTTCACATTTATTTATAGCCGGTTATCCTATCCTGAAGAAATACTGACTTTGTCCATCTGCGCTACGCAAGCACCTGGTAGCCGCTCTTAAGTGCGAAAGTGGAGATTTGGTAAACTCTTGATATCAGTTTAAAGCAGTTTGCCTTCTCACAAGACAAAAAGGTTAGAAAAGGAAGGAAGTCATTCCTATGGTTTTGTTGATTTTATTTGTAGTTTGCCCTCTTCGTTTCCATAGACTTTTATGTGCTATCAATTCATATCTCCTTTTAAGGAGCAGGTATTATTTTTATGTCTTCATAGCCAGTTTCGGCACGTTTGTGAGGCGGATTTTGTAGAGTGATAGACATTTTCCAAGTATCAAAGTGTTCTCAGAACTGGGGAGCCGGCTCAGGGCTTGAACTCGTGCTGGTTTGTCTTTTGTAAACTTGACCGGAGCTGGAGTAAGCTGAAAAGGGGAATCTCTGTTCAGGAATTGACTCCAGCTGATTCGCCTGTGGACAGCTCTGAGAGGTCCCAGTCCAGTGTGTGTTAACACGAAAGCCAACCAAGCAAGCACTGTCGGTGCTCAAGAGCACGTACACATCCCATAACTCAAAAAAGTGGTTTCGCAGCCTCATCGGCGTTTCAAACTATAAGCAATATGAAGAACAAAGGAAATGCTAAGGTTAGAATAAATGTTATTAGGTATAGTTTAATTAATAAAATAAAAGCAGGTGTGATGAAAAGGGCCGATTTTACATTCCCGATGAGCAGAGGTTAAACTGGGGCTCAGAGACGTCAGGTGTTTCTCAGTATCGTTCAGCAGTACATGTCCAGAGTCGGGGTTCAAAGGGCGCGTGTACAGTATGAGGTAAAAGTCTTTGTGTGTATTCATATACAGATCACTTTTTAAATTCCATCACGTGGACGGACTGGTCAGGACTTTAGGCATTTCTGACTACTGTTTTCCCAGACAGAGAACTGTTGCATCTTTGTGTCCTTAAGACCCAAATTGTCAGTTTTAACTCCTAATGAGTAATTTAATATTTGCTTTGTGTTTTCCACAGTGCGTTAGCGTTACCAAGAGTCTGGAGCGCAGGTTAAACAGTGCTGTTGGAACGCTGGGGTCATAGGGGCCCTGGATGTGAACCTCAGTGGTCGGCTTTTCTCCTGTTGATGGAAGTGTTCCAGATCCCCACAGTGTTATTTGGGAGGCATTTTCTCCTCCCTTCATTACCATTCCTTGACGTGTTACTTTGACCCAATCTTATAGTCTTGGCATTGAAGGTTAGAGTTATTTTTCTGATAACACACTCTATAAGATTTAGTGTTCAAGACCCGCTTATCTCTGTGAAAGCCTGGTTAAGAGTCTGTGTGTGAATGCTGCTTTCAGCTTTATCCTGCGGGTTCCAAAGCGGCCAGAGTTTCTAAAATTTCTTAATAACGACAAGCTACTTTTCCTCAATTGTCCCTTAATTTGTTTTAGAATATTCACAGTGTAAGTTCTTCTTATTAGATTTGTCTTTAACTTGTTCTCTCTCTCTCTTTGTCACTCATATGCAGACTACTTTTCATTTCTTTTGCTGCTAACTATATTATTTAAATGCAAAAAATATGCTAAGTGGAAGCATTGGGAACAAGCTCAAATACCACTCTAAAGTGAAAAAAAAGATTAAAAAGGAAAGGAGAGATTCTACAGTGGCTGCCATCATAGGGACTAATTATTCTTTCTTAAAGCAAGACAGAGAAGGGTTTCTGCCACTCTCTTTTGTTCTTTGCATACAAACAGCTACCAGCAAGATCCTTAATGCCTCAGACCCATTGAGTGGTCTGGTGTTCTGTAGACAGTATTCCCCTGTGCACCTTTCGTCAGGGAAGGGCCAAGAAACAGTCTATATCCTCCTCTCATTCTCTCCAACCAGGCTAGGAAACACTCGGAAATTGGCATAAATGAGAGCTGTACCTTTAATTTTTTGCACCAATTTACATGACTAGCAGGCAAAAGGGACTCCCTTTTGTCCTTTAGTGGTGATAGTCATCACTGCGTGTGCCTGTGTCTCCGAGGCAGTGAAAGGGTCACAGCTTGCTGTCTTGGTTCTCAACATAAATATTAGTCAACTTTCCTTCTTTTCTAGCACCCCGAGATACGCTGTCTCAAGTACGATTTAGTAGTTCCCTTACATTTCGCTAAAGATCAGGTGGGTCTGGGGAGGCCCCAGAGGTGCCGTTACCATCCCCATGACATGGTTCCCTGTGTTCATGCTTTCACCTTTACTTTCGAGTTTCCCCCTGAAAGCTTTCAGTTTTGCAGTTTTCCAGTGTAGAGCTTTACTCTTACGTCTTGTTCCTGACCTCTGTGAAAGGTGTTGTAAATGTTTTTCTGTAAGATGAATTATTATATTAGTTGCCTCCTGAGGGGAAAAATAGGATACAGAGCTATATTTATTTTCAAAGTAAAAATGAACCAACATAGAGAAAGCTCTGGACTTCATGGCTTCATCAGAAGTGTTAGAAACAGACTCATAAACTTAATTATTTTAGCTGTCAGGAACAGTTTAATAGACTATGTTGCTACGCACTTATGAGCATCCTTTTACACTTTACACTTTTGCTTCTTTAACATGAACATTTCCAAGTGTGCTGAAGTTAATAGCATTATCACCACCCTCCAGCTTCAAAAACAACGTGTTTTCATATTCACATCTTATTTTGCTTTCACTGTTAAAATCTTGGTGAGCCATTCCAATGCGTTTCATAGTTAAATTCTTAATCAGCATGTTGGAAAGGGAGAGTTTATAAATACATTGTGTACTATCACACGTGGATTATGAGCAAAACTTGATACATTTAATAAAAAAATGCATGTTTTCAATTCTCTGATAGTTCGTGGGTTTGCTAGACAAGCAGCATCCAGGATACTTTTTATTTTTGTTGGACATATGGAAGATTTTAGGTGATTATGTTTATTCCTTTGTTTTCGCTTCTGTTTGTTCTTGTAGCACTGGGGATTGAATGCGGGACACTGAATACGTTAGGCAGACAGGCAAGAGGCCACTCAGACGCTCCTCCAGGTCTCCTTCTCTTCCTTCAACTGCCCCGTCTCATCACCCTCTTCTTCTTTGAGATAGGATTTTACTAAGCTGCCTGGGTCAGCTTTGAATTCATTCTGTAGCTCAGGAAACCTTGAGCATTCAACCTACCTGCTTTGATATTTTGAGTATCTGGGGTTGCAGACCCCAGCCCACCTTCATTCCAAAATTATGATACAGATCTTCTGAAAACAAGTTGTAAATAGAATGGAATGGAAAGCTGTGAATTTCTGAGAATATGAAAGTTTGAAGACTGCATAAAACAAAGATGGGTCATCCCAGGAAGTCCAATAGCAAAACGGCACCCTGTTGGAACACTATGTGAATCCTGCTACAGGCTGCTCTTCAAATATGCATCTTACTCTTACATGTTTATGGTTCACTTTAACTCTTGGATCGTTATTTGTTTATGCTTTTCTTGGTAATATATTAGAGAATGCATTAATCACTTTGGGATAAAATTTGTTTCTAAGCAAATTTTATACTTTTTAATTCTTTATAGTTTTTACTATGCACCTGTCTGTGTGTCTATGTGTATGTGAGTGCAAGTGTCCATGGAGACTAGAAAATGGTGTAGGATCACATAGTGCTGTGTCTACAAGTGGTTGTGAACCACATCATATGGATGTTAGAAGCAAAATATGGGTCATTGCATGTACAATAAATGATCTTAAGAGCACAGCCATCTATCTAGTTATGGTTTTTATAGTTTTAGAGGAAATATGTATTTTATTCCTCTAACATCCTTTGTGGGTAATATATTTTAAAAGTATTTGAATTCCCCAAAGGCTTTTTAGTGAGTCTATTACAGACAGCATTGGCATAAAATCACGGGCTCATGCAGTCCTAATAACTAGGATCTTGATGTGCCAATGAAAAGAGACATTGAACAGTAAAACAGAGATAGATTTATCCAATCTGCTGACACTGGGAAAGAAGAAAAGGGTCCAGTGACTCCTGAGTCCACCTCAGAATACTGACATGATGGGTTTAGGTTTAAATAAAAGATAAGAGGTGTGTATTATTAAAACTGGTGGTCACCGGACAATTGGTTGTCTAGTCCCAAATGGTCAGCCCTGAAAGTATACATATAAGTAACATTATACAGACCAGGCAGAGTATATTTAGGAATATACATGTTACTTTATGTATATATACATATATTAGGAAGTATAAATCATGCATATATTTGTATATGTAAATATCATATATATTTCTAGTATATATGACATACACATTTAGATATATGCCTATATATATTTAAATATATATCATCTAAATGTATCTAAATAATTTATCTATATATAAATCAACAATTAGTGAAAAAAAAGGCCATGAACTTAAAAGAGAAATGCAGAAGTGCGTATGGAGAATTTGGAGAAAGGAAAGGGAATGGGAAAATGTTGCAATTATATCATCCTCTCAACAATCAAATAGAATAGAAGCATGGAAACAAGTTTCTAAAATATTTAAACTAAGTGCTGGTCATTAAACCTTCTTTGTCTCAGCCCAGGCCTAGCAATCTGGTTTGTCCTGCAGGGTGGTCAGGGTCTTTTCTGTGAGGTTTTGAGCTCCCTGTAACTCAAGACCACCCAACAGGAAAGACTGAGTACAAACAACTTATGTCTGTGCCTTCTGTCAACATATAGCCACAAAACAAAGGCATGGACCATGGGTGTGCTCCCATTCTGCTTTTAGTTATCCTGTGGGTCTGTGGGAGAGATTGGTGCTTTTCTGCAGAATTTTTTTTCTGACTCTTTCACTTTTAGTCACTCTTCTTTGCTGGCTTCAGGCTTGGAGCTTTCTGGGCTTTTTCCCAATGTGCCCCATTGTCTTCAGATTCCCATTCAATCAGCATGAAATCTCCTCATTTGCATGGGTATCTGAAATGCCTCAGGTTGTCTTTGCTCTTTCTGAGCCAGTGTTGATGCTCACGAATGATTTTAGTCTGTGTTCATGTCCTTCATATCTAGTCTGTGAGCTGATGAGGATATTTTGTCATCTAGTTTGATTTAAGCATTCATTAGAATTTCATTTTGCTGTCTGAGATTTCCTATTTTATTGAAATGATATTTTTATTCGTCCTTCTAGAATTTCATCCAATAAATTTTATAGCTACTCTCCTAACTTCTCCCAGATGCCCCCTACCCACTAAACTTCCTATCTTCATGCATTTTGTCTTAAAGCTCATGAATATAACCTCATAGTATTTGTGACAGCATTCATAAGACCTGAGGAAGATCAAGCCAGACAAAATCCAAGTATGGACGGAGGAGAGGCACACAAAGCCCCAACCCTTGCCAAGGAATTATTGGCAACTAGTAGTTACTGGGAAAGCGGCTGTGGTGGTGGTGGGGTGGGCAGAGAGAGAGGGAGGGAGGGAAAGAGGGGTGAGAGACACAAAGAAACTCAGAGAGAGTCCAATTTTTTAAAGGATGTGACCCCTGGTAGGTGGACCACATTCTAGGGAATAATCACCTTTCCAAGAGTATTTGGACAACTGAGATTGGACTTGAAATTTCTTGTTTTCTTCCCTCCCTCCTCCACCTCCCTCCCTCTCTCCCTTCTTTCCTCCCCCCATTGTTTTTCGAGACAGGGTTTTTATTTGTAGCCCTAGTTTTCCTGGAACTCACTCTGTAGACTAGGCTATCCTTGAACTCACAGAGATCTGCCTGCCTCTGCCTCCAAGCGCTGGGAATAAAGGCATGTGCCATCACTACCTGACTCTTGATTCCTTAAGAGGAAGTTTAGAAGACAGACAGCTAGATGAAAGATTGATTGAATGATTATCAGAATCAGGTCCCTGGAAGAAGTCACTTTGCAAACAAACAAAAAAATCACTATTACTTTGAAAACAATGGATTGAATTGTTTGATATTTTGCTAGCACACCCTTAGGGAACTCAAGTTCTGATGATAACACATGCAAAACATATCCCCTGCCATCCTCATTCAGTGTTTTATGTGTGCGCATAGTTAGGATCTCTGGGGGATATACTACCTATAAATATTAATATTTGTATCTATTCCAAGCTGTAGAGGGTTTGGTTTTTGTTTTTTAAAAGAAAAAATTTTTATTAAAAAATTTTATTTTTAAATTTAAATTCAAATTATAAACAAGGTTTCTTCACATGTCAATCTCACATCCCTCTCCCTTTCCCTCCCCTCCTTCCACCCCCTCCCACCACCCACCCAATACCCTCTCCTTTCCCCAGGGAGGGTGATTTCTTCCATGGGGTGTCCATAGTCTGTCATTTCATCCAGGACAGGGCCTAGAACCTCCCCCAAGAGTCCAGGGTGAGAGTGCATCTCTCATTGTGGGATGGGCACCCAATGTTCATTTGTATGCCAGGAATAAATGCTGGTCAACTACCAAAAGCCCCATAGATAGCCTAGGCCTCCTCACTGACACCCCCATTAAGGGGGTCTTGATCAGCCCCATGCTGGATTTCCAGGCATCAGCCTGGGATTCAAAAGTTAACCCTTGTCAGGTCAGCTGTTTCTGGGGGTTAAACCAGCCCAGTGTTAATCCCTTTGGTCATCAGTCCTCCCTCTCTGTTACTGGCTTTCTTGAGTTCAGCTCAGTGCTTAGCCATGGGAGTCTGCCTCTGCCTCCATCGGCCACTGAATGAAGGTTCTGTTTCCCTGACTCTCTGGCCATGGGATTGTAGGCTGGCACTCCCCAGATCTATGTCTAAAATCCATATATGAGAGAATACATGCCATGTTTTTCTTTTTGTGACTGCATTACCTCACTCAGGATGGTTTCTTCTAGTGTCATCCATTTGCCTGCAAATCTCAGGGTTCCATTGTTTTTTTCTGCTGAATAGTACTCCATTGTATAAATGTACCACATTTTCTCTATCCACTCTTCGGTTGAGGGGATCAAGGGGATACAAATTGGGAAGGAAGAGGTTAAACTTTCACTATTTGTAGATGATATGATAGTTTACATAAATGATCCAAAGGACTCTACCAGGGAACTCTTACAGCTGATTAACACCTTCAGCAAAGTGGCAAGCTACAAGATCAACTCAAGAAAATCAGTAGCCCTACTATATATAGATGATAAAAGGGCTGAGAAAGAAATCAGAGAAACATCACCCTTTACAATTGCCACAAACAACATAAAATACCTTGGGGTAACGCTAACCAAACAGGTGAAAGACCTGTATCGCAAGAACTTTGAATCTTTAAAGAAAGAAATTAAAGAAGCCCTCAGAAAATGAAAAGAAACGTTAATACGTCTACATAAATGTAACAACATTGAAATTTGGAATGTCGTCTCCATCAATCTGATGACAAGTTCACTGCGTTATTCCCCTTTCCTGTTAAAGGTATAAGGTTAGAAATAAGAAGGAACCTTGTCTATAGTTGTGGTGCTTGGTCACAGACTCTTTTTGGCATGATCACTGTTGGTGACTATGGCAATTCATACTATGTAATACCACCTTTCACAGGGCCTGGGAGAGATACCTGTTGTTGGCGAAGCACTTGCTGTGCAAATATCAGGACCTGAGTTTGAACTCCTAATCCTCAGATAAAAGCAAAGTTGAAGGATGAATGCCTCTAATCCCACACTGGGGAAGGGGAGACAGATGAATCCCTGGAGCTTACTGGTAAAATAGACTATTTGAATTTATGAGCTCTGGGTTCACTGAAAGAGCTAGTCTTAAAAAGCTAAAGTGGAGAAGAGTGATTGATAAAGACAACTGGCATTGACCTCAAACCTCAGCATGCGTGTGTACCTTCAAAGCATGTGTACACACACACATCCACACGTCCATGCTTTCAATGCACACACACACACACACACACACACACACACACACCAAATTTCCCATCATCACAGAAATTAGAAGGTAAAATGAATCGATGATGTAAAGGTGGGAAAGTAGTGGCCAGTTTTATTGTAACACACGCTCACTGAACAACTTAGAACAGAACCAGGTAGCAAATGGTTTTCATTCTCTGGTTCCAAATACGGGAGTACAGATACCCAAGATTAAGTAAATCATTATCCTTAGTTACATGTTACCAATCTAGTTGTTTTTCTACCAAGGTGGAACACTTGATTTTACTTGAGTTCCACATTTAAGACCGGAGGCTATGGTATAACTGTCAGAATCCAAGCGTATGGTGATGCATGGTGTACCTTGACTATTTCTATGAGTATGCTGCAGGTTTATTTTTCTTCTGTGTGTGAATGTTTGTTTTAGGATGTATCCAGATGATGGTGAGGCAGCACAAGAACAGTGCTCAGCTATCAGCTTTTCTCGGCCTCCTGATTTTGCCCATTCCCAGTCAGAGACACTGGCTGATAGACTGAACATCCTACAAGATAGGTCTCGTGTCTTTTCATGTCTGAGAAGCGCTAAGAAGGGATTCCTTCCTTGATGCATATGTCCCTTACCATCGTTTCTCTAGCACAACTTTTTTTTTTGCTTTCTCCTTTTTCATAAGTTAACAGCTGGAATTTATTTTAAAAGACACTTAACACTTTTCTAGGATTATGTTGTGCTCATATGTGTTTTTGATAACTTCCCTTGAACAGCTTTAGTGTGACTGCTAGCTCAAACACCTACCATGTGCGTATATTCTTATGTCAATTGCTGTTATTTAACCTTTGAGTCCAATGAATTATTCTGACCACCATGGGTCTTAGTTAGGAGTGATAGATTTAAGGTGTTTTGTTTTTGATTGAGGACATACGTAGCACTTGTATATCTTAGCTTACATACTACCCGGGGTCCAAAGCACCCATGTTATGAGAAATGACTTCTTAATTCTGAAATTGCAATTCCTATGCATTGTCCTGGTTTCCCTCACACACAATCTCTTGAGATGTTTGTTGTGTGACAGAAGAGAGTGTGGAGCTTCACATTTTTACAGTAAATTATGAAGCAAAGGGAAATGGACATGACAGTGAAACACAGGCTTTATGCTTGCTGTCTATGATCTACCATTTTCTGACCTCAATCACCAAGCATCCATGTGGATTTTTGATGTCAATTCTATGTAATTCTACCCAGTATACCAGGATAGCCTTTCAGCCCTGTGCTGCATAGGTAAGAAATCCAAAAATGCTCAAAATACTACCTCTATGTGATTATTCACGCAGTGACAGAGACTTCATATAAAATTCATGAATTTGTTGTTCAGAGAACATCAGCAAATGTTAAGAGCATAATTCATATCTAGGGTTGAATAATTAATACACAAATCTTTTAAAATAATGATCACACTTAGATTTTCATGTTCACAAAGAGAAAAACAGGGGACAAGACGTGAAAGTAAAATGTAGTTTGTCAGTGAGGACTAAATTTTTCAGCTGATAAGCATAAAAACATGAGGCAGTACTGAAGATTGAACTATAAGAAATTTTCCTCCATTGGCAAGTCTGGTAAGACTATCAGGTGATGGGGCTGATACGGTTTTTTTCAGCTTATTGTTTCAAAGAAAAATTATAGTCAGTATTGCGAAATTGCAATCACTGATTGAATTTACTACCATTTAATTAATTCATTGAAATAAAGTGTGAAGTCAGGTCTGGAAAGTACAATTGCTAAATTGGATTAAAAACGCTAATGCTGGTTGTGGGGAGTGAAGTCTGACAGTGGCATCTTCAGAGCTCTAATGAGCTTTCTCTGAGTCCTAGCATTATAGATGAGTTACTTGTATATGTCAATACTTTCTGGACATCCAAGAGCTAGCTATTTTGCGGAACTCATGGGGGAACTCACATGTAAACTGTTTGGATTCTAGTAGAAAGATTTTAAAAGAAAATATTGAGCGTATGCTAATAGTTTTCTGAGCCTACAAACCAGCACACAGAAGTAAATAGTTCACTTAACTTTCTTTCTGTTGATTTTTGGCTCAGTGTCTGAGCTTGTGGCGATAACCTATAGTTTTGGTTTTGTCATTTGCCATATTTGTCTTGCCTTCACTTGTTTCATTCAATAATAATGGGTAACTTCACTTATAAAATGTTTATATTTACTTCTTTGTTATAAACTTGCTTAATGAACTTGCCTTCTGGATATCATGGTTAGACTTGACATACCGTATTTTAAACCCAGTCCTACTTTGCTATTTGTGACCTACTTAGCACTTGATACTCTCCTGTGGGTGCTTGTGAAGTAACCCCTGGTTCTTCCTACTGACTCAGGACTCGACACATCCCCAAACCGCTGCTGCTGCTGAAACATAATTTTTAATACTGGAGTCATGTGACTAAGTCCATCTCTTCACGTGTTGTTTTCGTTAATCTATTTGATCTGAATTCACCAATGGAAAAGCCTAAGAGAGAACATTCCTGGATCCCAAGAATGACTCTTGCTTCTGTTCACTGACTGAATTCCAGGCTCCTTCCAGATTTCCTAGTCACCCACTGCACTGCTGCTCTCCCTGAGATGGAAGCAATGCATTTCTTCTGCTCCATGCATTTTGTTCCCTCTTCCTGAGATCTGGAAGCAACGCATTTCTTCTGCTCCATGCATTTTGCTTCCTCCTCCTCATTTTGTCTCATTTGAGCCACTGCTTCACTGAAGTTTTTATCTGTTAAGCCTCCTCCACTATTAATGTTTGTGCCTGTGGCTGCTTCTAACAGACAGGTCTCCAGAGCAGTTAAAAAGAAACTATGACAGTAAGATCACAACAATTATCGTTGAAACAAGTGATGAGCAAGTGAATGGAAGGTTTTCATGATTTTGGAGTCAAGCAAAACTTCTCCTCAAACTATAATCAGTGAAATCCAGAGAAAATATACAAAACTGCTTTTTTCCTTTAGTTTGATATGCATAGTGGTAAAAATAGTATTTATCCTTTAAGGGTTATATGGCAATTCACTGATACTTCAATAGAAATTGTAAAGGATCTAGTACATCATAGGGATGAATGAATAAACTAAAACCCAATTATGGGAGAGGACCAGAGTCATCAGTTATAGTTAAAGTTGATCAAATAATTAAATATCTATTCAATCTGTTGTACAAAAGCTCAAGTATATTAGATACATTAGGAGATGCTTTTGAGTTTACAATAAATTACAAAAGACAGATATGTGGAGCCAAATTTGAGCAAGAACTGCAGTAGTAAATAACACATATAATCAATTACTTTTATCCACACTGCAAATATCTTAGCAAAATTTTGAGTTCTTAAAAAATTAGCTATAGCCCTATCATGAGTGTAACATTGAAGTATTGTATGGTAACAGTCAGTGCCAGTTACAGTCAAGTTTAAATCTTACAGAGAACAAAAATTCATCTCTTTGTACCTCCCATAGATTCCATTCCCAAGTCAAACCAAGTGCTCCCCATTTCATATGTATATCATGCTCCCTTTTTATTATTTAAAGGCAAGGTCTCATAATTTAATGTTGATGGGACTGGACCTTACTGTGTAGACGAGGCTGGCTTCAGACTCACAGAGAGCTGTCTGCTTCTACATCCCAAGTGTTGGAACATGCTTTCCTTTACTGCCATAGTTTTGCTCATACACATTTTTCTTTATCTCTTTTCTGGTTTCCCCATGCACAGCATATGAAGGGCACACCAGCCAGTTAAAGACGGCACTGAGGGGAAGTCAGGAGGTCTAGTCCTGAGATGTTCACAAAAAAGGGTGATTGATTGCCTAGATCGAACCAGATGAGGTCACTGCATGAATGGATCCTGGTCACTAGGTAAAACACAGGGCACCTAGGCGCCTGATAGGCTGACCTTTAAAACCATTGGCTGGTTTTGTTAGCAGTCTGTGTTTTGTTGTTGTTGTTGTTGTTTGTTTGTTTTAAAAGATGGTTGCTGTGGGACAATAAATGAGTTCCTGCTTGACTAGACTCCCTGCTATGTCTTGTTGTCTCTGAGGTCCTGGGAGGTTGTGAAATGGGCAAGCAGTGCACTTTTCCTTCCTCGAGTCCAGCTCCCAGATCAGCCTTCCGTTGTGGGCAAAGACCCTTCAAGCATACATACCTTTACTATCAATCTGAATATGAATCTTTTCAGATGACAAGAAGTCTCCCAACATGCATAATATTTAACATATCCAGTAATTTTTCTATTATACAATTGTGTTGCACTGTTAAAAATTATTGGGTGCATATTTGTCTGTGTAACATTAGGATAAACTATAGTCATTTAGTATGTATATCAATATTATGTTATTTCTACCTGTTTTTTGTCATGTTATATTGATTGACATATAAATACATCAAAATATTCAAATTTTAAAGAAAGCATCTGTTTTCTAATTACAGATTTCTACACAATACAATTAAGTACTGAGTTCTTTTGTAATTTAGACTTTAAAAAATCTAAATTGCAGCCACTGTTGAAATCAGTACCATAGTTTCTCAGAAAAATAGGGATGAACTTACAGCAAGATCCTACAATACCACTGTTGGGCATATACCCAAAGGAGGCACATTCACACCACAAGGACATTTACTCAACTATGTTCATAGCAACATTATTTGTAATATTCAGATCTTGGAAACAGCCGAGATGTCTCCCAGCTGAAGAATGGATAAAGAAAATGTGGTATATTTACACATTGGAGTACTACTTGGTGGTAAGAAACAATGACATCCTAAATTTCTCAGGCAAATGGACAGAACTGGAAAAACCATCCAAAGTGAGGTAACCCAGAACCAGAAAGACAAATGTAATATGTACTTACTCATAAGTGGATATTAGACACAACCCCAGAGAAGCATGGGTCCTCTTCCAGAAATCAATGGAAGCAGGTGTAGAAACCCACAACTAATCAATGGGCCAAGCTCCTGGAGTACAATCAAAGTGAGAGAGGAATGATAATATTAACAAAGGAGTCCAGATCATGATGGGGAAACCCACAGAGTCAGCTGACACGAGGTAGTGAGAAATCACTGACTCAGGTCTGACAAATGGCGAATCTGTATGAGACTGAACTAGACTCCCTTAATATAGGTGGCAATGGTGCCACTGGGACAATCTATGAGGCCACTGGCACTAATGCACAAACTGACTTAGCGGAGCCCATCCTATAGGGAGAGATACCACGCTCAGCCTAGACACTGGGGTGGAGAGGTGCCTTGGTCCTGCCTCAACTAGATGGTGGGACAGACTTAGTAGACTTCCTAGGAGAGGCCTTACCCTCTCTGAGGAGCAGATGGGAGGAGAGGGGAGTGGGGGGAGCAGGAGGAGAAGGGGGGACTGGGATTGGAATGTAAAAAAATAAATCAATAAAAAAAGTTTAACTCACAGAATCAAAAAGAAAAGAAATCTGTACTGATGAGCCTGCCTGTGAGATAGCTCTGCAGTAACAGTGTTCACTGCCGAGCCTGACAAACTGAGTTTAATTCCCAGAACCCAGTTGTGGAAGAAAGGAGTCACTTTCTAAAGGTTCCCTTTGACCTTCACACCTCCCCCAACAAATTCATATAATAAAAGTCCCTCTTATGTCTGCATGCTTGCGTAAGGGTGTGTATGTATCCTAATGTGACTGTGGAGGCCAGAGATCAACATTGGGCAGTGTTTCTTAAGAGCCGTCCACTTTAATTTTTTTGAGGCAGGGTCTCTCACTAGCTTGTTGCACACAGATATGCTACACTGGCTGACCTGCGCACCCCAGGGCTCTCAGTCTCTGATTAGATTTTGTTTGTTTGTTTTTTCTTTTTTACCCAGGCTTTGGCTTTGCTTTCCTGCATGAGACCTGGGGATACACTCAGCTCTTCGTCCTTGCATAGCAAACTGTTTACCAACTAAGCATCTCCCCAGCCAAGTTTCCTTCTTAATATGGACTACACGCTTAAGGACATACCCGCTTTTGTCATGCCATACTACTAGCTTATGCATTTTGTTTGTTTTCACAGTCCTTTTTCTCTGGCCAGAGTCTCTAATGTAATGAATAATGCATAAATAATATATGCTTTCTCCAAAAATAGTTCAATATTTATATTGGCATTTTCATCTTGAATAAATATTTAACCATCCAAAGATGGATTCATTAGTTAAATGATTTCTTCTCTTACCCACATGCGTTATTGAGCAAGTTGTATTTCAAATTTCAGAAAAGATTAAGCATACCATCAAGCCAAATGGCAATCAAGTGAGATGCCTCAAAAACGGCATTATACAATTTTAATATCATTTAAAGAGACATAATTTTCTAAAAGGACTGCTTAAGCATTAAGAGCACTTAATAGCACTTTTTAAAAAAAACTGTATCATGTCTACCAGGAAAATTTGCTTTATTGTCTTGGTACTTTATATATCATCTTATTATTTAAAGAAACCTCACGTGCTGGTTTTCATGTGACTCCCACATCTGCATTATGCTGTCCTGGTGGCAACACAACCCTTAAGGTCAGGTCAGCTTCTTTAACTTGACACCAGAAGGACAGCATAACACACGTCAACCCTGAAACTAGTCCTCAGAAGATGGTTCTTGTCCATATTCACACCTTATACTGCTTATGAGCTTTAACGATATCATGTCTGGCAGTGCTTCCAAAACAATAATTAACTGACAGAGTGAGAAACTTTGTAAATGGGTTACTTTTGTTTGGCATTCTTATGCCATTAGAGAAATACAATGAGCTTTAGATTCTCGGCACCTTCACATTTTTTTCCAGTAGGGTGTATTACCCAAGATAATTAATGCCTGTGTTATAATACATGTATTAACAAATCAGTAAATTTACTGTACTCAAGGGTTTTAAGCACCTCAAATTAATCTTAATTAATTATTGAGCTAACTGCTTGTAGTTGAACAAAGATATAATATCTTTCTGTGTCTTGTAATAATTTTTTTCCCCTAAGGACAAACAGGAAAGATTAAGCAGCAAATCATTCATTGTTTCATGATTCTCAAAGCATTTAAGATGCTTAGAAGACATTTTATCTACAAAATGAGTTTGGACAATTGATTTATTAAGTTTCTACTTTTTAATATATGCAGCATATTGAATACCTTCAAATAAGGTACTCCAGGGATACCGCTAGTTAGGATGCTCGGCAATGTTTTAAATCTCTAAGGCTATCTCAGAAAGTTCCATGTTATGCCAGATGGTTTTCCAGAATTTTGAAATTATTCTAAGATTCCCAGGAGCCGGCACTGAACATCAGAAGTCTGGGTTGACCGATCCCTTCTGTCACTCTGCTTGCTCTTTTGACCTTCAGAAACTTGATGTAGTTTAAGTTAGCCAACACCCTTTCCATAGTCAGCTGTCTACCACTCATTTTAGGGTTGGCAACACAAAATGAATGATGTAATCCTCTCTGGTTAAAGCATCTTACCATTCAGTAGGAGAAATGGGCAGGTAAATAAACCACATCTGATAAGAATAAGAATGGTATGTGCACAGAGCATGGATGCCGTGAAAGATTTGGAAAAACCCTCCCTGCAAGAAACAGCCACCACAACAAGCTATTCATCTCATCTCCTTACTTATAGCAACGGGGACATCAGATTTATATTTATTCCTTGATAACAACAAACATCGTTTAAAGCCCACAGTGGGAGGTTAGCTCGGAATTTGCAGAGAAGCAGAGATCATGAAAGTGGTGAGTGAGAAAATCAGCTTCTTCCAACACAAAGAATGTAGGATTCTCCAGGAAATCTGGGAAAGCCTTGGTCAGCTTGCAGGTAGCAACTGAAAGCAGTAAATTCTTTCCAAGTCTTCCTTTATTGCTTGTAGATGGCCAAGTCTCGCTGGAATTCTAGAAGTGGCAATACTAGGAAATCAGATGGGGAACTTCTGTCTTACAGAAGGCTTTAGTTTTATTGAAGATGGTACACATCATGCAGCTGTCCAAATTCCACCCAAAATACATCTATAAATTAAATGACTAATTTGCTGTTCATTAATTCCATCATTGTTTACATACTTATATTGCAATTTCAAATGGAATGTACAAAGAAGGATGCTAGAAATTAGCATACAAATGATGCTCCACTAAAGAACAGCTTCTTTTCATTTCAAGTGAAAAATGAAACCTTATAAAAGGAGGAAAATCTGAGCAAAACTGAAGATAAAACTTAACAGGACACACTTCTATTTTTTACCACTCATTACCTGTACAATTTTGAGTAAGTCTTTTAAGCCTTTTGTTTCTTGTTTTTCACATTCAAAGTGAAGAATTTTTCTTGAGACACTGTATTTTAAAACTTGGGCTGATAAAAATAAACCCTGCATAAAGAATATTTAGTCAATGATCATTCAGTAAATGATGGAGGTTATTGCTGTCATGATAATATCTTCACTACCACACCACCAATATCACACAATATTAAGTGTAAATTAGTTAACAATCAACCTGATTCTTGGTCTGAAAATATTCTGGATTCAAGAAAAAATTGAGGAATAGTTTAATGTAAAATTTGAGATGTGCTTTCTCAGGAGTGTGGATATGTAAGGTTGTTAAGTAGACTGTCAGCCAATTAAAGAGGTAAAAGTGTCCATTTTTAAAATATGTTCATGTGTTGATTTTGGACTGTGTAAACAACAAGGAAAGCATGTTTGAGCTGGAAGACACAGGACAGTGAGGTATTTTAGGGCAATGGAAAATTTTTAATTGGATGTTAAAGTTTGATAAAGTTCATTGTTTTTTGTAGAGTCAGAACCAACAGGGGAGAGCTCAACTGTTATTACAAGGAGATGACTCATTCAATATTAGAGGCTGAGAATTTCCATGGCATCCACTGAGGTAATGTACATCTAGGTCAAGTGCAGTTGATGTACAGAGAAAGACCCATAGTTTAACTCAAATACAGTTACTTAGAACCTCACTGGAAACATGGGAGTTTACCCAGTTTTGTTCTATACATCCACATGTATCAGATGAGGCCACCTACACACTACAGGATGGCTTGCATTATTCTTCAGATGCAAATGTTAATCTTTGCCGAAACATTCTCACAGACAACCTTAGCATGATATTTAATCAAATACCTGGGAAACATGTGACCCAGCCAAATTAAATGCAAACAAATGATCAGAGAAGAAAGGTGCCATAGTATATACAATCTACCTACTACAATCTGACTGAAGGGTTTGGGGTTTTTTATTTGCTTATTTTTCTTTTTTAAAAAATACATGTATATTACACACAATATATATAGATAGATATAGATATGATAAACAAACGCCATTGAGTAGTTTGGGTATAATTAAGTGACAATATTAGGTACAATGTGAGGTGGGCTGTTCTGTTTTAATCTTTGTAAAAATAAATTAGAAAAAGGAAAGTGTTGAATCAAAGAAACAAGAAACTAGATAATGAGGACAATTGAGACAAGAAATGGTGAGTACTTGCACCAGGATTTGGCAGTGGGAAGAGGGTAAAAGTTTAAACCAGGTGAACTTTAGAGAAGTTAGGATTGGAGCAAGAGCAGAATTATAAACATAGTGAGGAGATCAAGTGAGACCCACCCAGGTATCTGCCTTGAGTTAATAATCCTCTGGATCAGTTATATATTCGAAGAGAAGCAACAGCAGAATAAAAACTCAGATAAGAACAAACTTGCCTTTATGTGACCATGCAGCATCAAGTACAGACATCCTGTAGATACATAGACATTGTAGCTGTAAACTGCAATGGATAAGAACCTTCTCAGAAATATGTAGAGTGGGAAAGAAATGGACCATGTGATAGTCATAAGATAGGGTAGAGGATGAAAATACAAAGAGTTAAAGATGGTGTATATGAAAATATGAGTGTGAGTTTTAAGATTTTCAGGATTAAAATCTTAGCCTGAAATATTACAAGGACTCTCAGCTATCACCCCAGAAACGGATGCAAATCACAATCCTTCATAAAGAATTACTTTATGAAGATTTCAGAAATTTGTAATGTTTTTGTGGTTTAATTTTGAAAATCTTCTTTAACACTGTGATCACCAATACAGTCAGAAGAACGTGTGAACGTGTGTGTGTGTGTGTGTGTGTTGTGTGATTGTTTTAAGAGCAGCAAATAAACAATGTCAGGATATATTATTTCATTCAGAAGGCAGTGTGAGCAAGGACAGAACCCTAAGGGATAAGGTGGGGAGAGCTAACTGAGATAGAGTGATCAGCGTGCTGATTCCATCATGCTAAAGATAACTAAACAATAGTGATGCTGAGCCAACACTTCCTTAGCGGCTGCTTCTAAACCAGCAGAATCACTGGAGGCATTCCATCACTCTTTTTTTTTTCCTTTTTACTGTGAAAAAATGGGGAGCAAGCTGGAGAAACTAGTAGGGAAACAACTTGCTTGTAAAGAAATCTCCCTTCTCACTTAACCATCTCCAGTGGAAAAGTGGGAGCTTTGGGAAATGATGTTAAAGAGCTAAATATTCGAGTAACGCTTGACAGATGATTTCTGACATTTATTTCAGTACCACCTGTCTTCCCATTTTATAAAGAACTTCTCATCAGATAGGAAACACGCTGTTCCTGATTGTAGAAACTGGCTTTCAGCTTCATGTGATAACCTTTGCCCGGAATAGAATCTCCTGACTTTAGGTGAGAGATTAGAGTCTGTGGTAATATCTACAGTTTCCCTCAAGACAGCAAGCCCTCAGGTCAGCTCATTCCCATTCAGGAGCTCAGCCCACAGGCCTCTCTCTCTCTCTGTCTATCTGTCTCTCTCTCTTCAATTCCATTGTTATGTAAACAATGGTCTTTGAGGTAACCTCATTGGACAATTTGAATATAGAACTCTTTTCTTCAAGTTAATTATTAAAATGAGTGGAAATACTTAGTTTTATCTCTATGTGAACAAATTACAACTGAAATATCAAGTTGGACAAACATGGTGTTCCTCTGTTATTTGGCTAGTGACCAAATGTGTCACATTTATCTTTGCAGCAAATGGGGACTACTAAAAGGCCCTGCAACCTATTAAAATGCAAAGTTATGGGCCCAGCCCCAGTGGCTACATCTACAAGCACTCAGAGGCTCAAGGGAACATCTTGGAAGGAAGTAAGAGCAAACAGATTACAAGAGCCAGAGAGTCAGAGTTGGCTGTGTCCTAATAATGTCGGGAGCCACACCTATAAAGTCTCAACAGTACAACAGCTTAAATAGGAGCTGAATAATGACGACACCATGCCAAAGTGTACAGGCAAAATCCTAGAAGTCCTCTACCCTACACAAAGAATTATAGGCAACTGAGGAAATCCGGAAACAGGAGACGTGATCTTCTCTAGGGAAAAGCAACTAAATTGTCTAGTGGCAAGTTATCACCTCTGGAATCATACTTACCAAGTAACATTATACATATTGTAGAGGTTATATTTAGAAATGCACATGTACACACACACACACACACACACACACACACACACACACACATGCAATAACAATTATTGAAAAGAGAGAGACCATGGATTTGAAGGAGAGTGGTGAGGGGTTTTGAGAGGGTTTAGAAAGAGGACAAGGAAATGTAATTATAATTTCAAAACTAAAATTTGAAACTAAAAATGTGTCACTTCCTATGGAAAAAACAAGTTCTTCTTAGTACTCTACATCCCTGCTAGCCTCTCTACCACTCTCTCTGTCAATCTTTCTCTCTCCTTCAGCTGTACCTTATCATTTCAACTACATGGTTTGGGACAGTGACTTGTACTATGACATTGATCAGAATTTTTTCTTGTCACCTTAACAAAATATTTTGGAGGATATGCTTAAAGGGGGAAAAGCTTAATTTTAGCTGAATATTTTAGAAGTTACACACTCTATTTTCATGTCTCTGCTACTTTTCAGGACTCTGGTGGTGCAGACATCTCGTGATTGAAGGCATTGGCAGAGGAAACCTTCTCACAGCAGACAGCAAGGAAGCCAAGAGAGACAGAAAGGGGTTATGATCATATCTGCCTTTTAAAGGCATTTTCCCATTAACATACATACATCTTCTTTTGTTGTGAACTCATCTATCAATGGTTTAGTATATTGATGAAGTTAAGCTTCTTATGACCCAAATACTCCCAGTTGCACCCACTGTTGAAGGTCACTAACTCAACACAGGAGCCCTTTGTGTGTTTATGTGAATGACACTTCATGTTCAAAGCATTATGTATACTTTTATCCTCTTCTAGTCTCTCAGAACTAGATAGTCTAACTCTATCTTATGCACTCAAAAAGGGCAATGTAATTCCTTGGAACTTCATTTTGTAAGGGTTACCACCATGCCCTTTTCTATTTCTATGACCTGGAATTCTTCATTTCCCAGAATTAGAAATGCCTAATTCTGACACTGTGTTTTGACTTCTGTTGAAGAATTCTTTCTTTTTTTGTCCCCATATGACTCTATTTTTTATAAAACCATAATCACAATTTTGTTGTTGACTTTATGCCCAAGTTTTATGGTGTATTTTTTTCTTCCCAAATTCCTAATGTCTCCCAGAAGCATGATCAGAGAGAGGCTGGCTGATTTTTATAGGCCTGGAAAAATATCAGTGATGGAGGTTTACACCAAGTCAATATTTCTTATTTATTATCCATTTTAGTTGAAGCACATTCGAGAATATATATATGTATATATATATATGTATAATAGTAACAGCTAATTAGAAGACAATACTTGTACAACAATGATGACTAATATCAAATACAACTAATAGCAAACATGAAACACTTTCCAGTAAAAGTAAGTAAAGTAGAACAAGGCATATAATGGTTACAGAATTTGACAAGGATCTTTTTCGTTGAATAGCCCATATCTGAATCCCATTCTATCCTGATTTTGGGCATTGTGTTTAACTCTGCATTTTTCTTCTTTAGCAAGACCCTTCTTATTCAGGTTAACCAAAGTTCCATCTTCCTCTATAGAAGAGAACTTCTTGTATTCATTTGGGATCTTGGCTTCTACTGTCCCTCAGCTGATGTCTGATTCACTCTGGCTTGCCTCCAGGAAGAATTCTGATAAATAATTTATCCACAAATTTAACCACCAATGTTTCCTCATAGCAATTAAGCATTCCCTTGCAATTATCCAAATTTTGTGTTTGTACATTATAAACTTTCCTTGTGGAAAGTTGCCTCCTTTTTCTCTTTACTACAAAGTTTTTCTTGTCCTAGATCCTTTAATAATGTATATACTACTGTCTTTAGTATGTGTTTTGAATAATTATGTTTTTCTTGCTGCTGATTGGAAGGCTGTTTGAATAAAGATCATTCTACTTTCAAACACCACTAGAAAATACAGTAACATCTAGTGATTAGAAGTCACTACTAAGAAATTGATACACTTACTATGAATTGATACATGCAAGGTCTTTCTGATGATATTAAGGACACAAAATATGAGCTCAAGTATTGAAACAATGCTTCTTTATAAAAGCTGTCATACAGAACTATTGGTCATGAGTACTGTACTAGTACTTTTTTTACTAAGTAGGTGGATGAAGTCTTGAGTTACTTGTCTATTACCATGAAAAAAAAAAACACCAGTCAACTTATAAAAGAAAACATTTAATCGGGGCTTACCATTCCAGGAGGTTAGAGTCCATGACCATTCTTAATCAACATGGCCACAGGCAGGCAATCATGGTGCTGGAAGAGCAGCTGAGAATTTACATCTGATCCATGAGCTTGAGGCAGAGAGAGAGAGAGAGTGGGAGGAGTAATAAGAATGAAATAGGCTTTTAAAATGTCAAAGCCCACCCTCAGTGCCACACCTTCTCCAGGACCATGCCTCCTAACCCTTTCAGTTTCATCAAATAATGACCAGCATTTAAATATATGAGCCTATGAGGGCAATTGCCATTCAAAGTACCTTAATAATGCTGGACAGACTCAAAGAGAACATGTATGCATTCCAATGTCTACAAAGAGGACAGTAGAAATTATCAGCTTCTTAATCAGAAAGTCCAACATCAATATCTTGCTCTATTATTAATTATGAACGTGGCTTTAAGGGTCACCAACTCCATTTCTTTCTTTTATAAAAGAGTAGTAACCTACCTGTAGCAGGAAAAGAGAGCTAAGAAAAATCCAGAACACCAGGAACATGCCAGGGATTGAGTTAGCTTTCTTATCACAACCACAGACTCCATAACACCAGTTTCCCAGTCAGTGTCCAAAACTTGCTCAAATTATAGAGGGTGGGGAAATTTCAGAGGCACAGATTTTTAAGACACAACTGTAGTAAACCTGGCTCCACATGGCTACATGGATTTTCTGTTTCTTTTCTAATCGCGCGATTCCACGATAAAATTGTCAATTTTATGAGAAGCATATTCTTTGTACCTTTAATTCAGATGTTACTAAATGAACCTACAGTAAGATGAACCCCATCAAGCATGTAGTTCTCATAAATTTCTCATAAGTTTTCTGAGTGCCTAGTGAGTATAAAATACTGTGTTCCTACCCCAATAAATTTTGAGGGAAACAGTCTTATCTTAGAGAGACCATCTAGAATAATTAAGGTTTTTTTACTTAAAAATAAAACACTTAGTTTTTGTTTTACATGCCAATCCCAGTTCCCCATCCTTCCCCTTCTCCCACCTGCCACCTCTCCCACCTCCTATCCTCCACCCTTGTCTACTCCTCAGAGGGGGTAAGGCCTTCCTTGGAGAGTCAACAAAGTCTGGCATACTTAATTGAGGCAGGAACAAGCCCCTCCCTGATGTATCAAGACTGAGAAATGTATCTTACCATAGGGAACAGGCTCCAAAATGCTGGTTCATGTTTTTAAACTGTTTCTATGAAAAAAATGTAAGCAGCCTCACATGATGTATAGGATAAATCTTTCTTTTGCTTTCAATGTCTTGGTAAAGGGAGCCATCATGCTTAATTACATTTAAATTGTCTTTATAGAGGAATTGCAGTAATTTGTATTATACCACTGCTCTCCTCAAATGAAAATAAAAGTCATTTATTTTCTTTTCATAAAGTGAATTTTCAAAGACCATTTTTTATTGCTGTTATATCTACACAAATGATTGAGGCAAAATTTTAGTAGAGCCAGTTTATGAGTCTTCAACAATTTTTGTTGAGAAGTATTCTGACAAATATCTTTGATGAATTTTTAAAGCCTAGACAAAGTGCATCACAACATGGTTTTAACTACTTTAAAATTAAAGTCTGATTTTGTTGGAATTCAGTCAGGAAATAGAAACCACAAATTAATTTAAATTTAAATTCTATATGAATGCTATTAAGTAATTGGCAAGCAGTTAGTTACAAGTTTTAAAGATAATAGTAAAAAAGCAGCAAATCAAAATGCCTAAGAAGGTACGATAAGTAGAAGAGATCCTTTCTAAACTAAGGCTGGAATTTGGGACTCTTTGGAAAAGGGGTAGCTGTCATTATTGTGTGGTTAGGTGATACAGGGAGGTTCCATGGGTTGTTCTGGTGAGCAGGGTTGGCTGGTAGCTGACTTCCTATTATCTGACTTTCGGGATGTTAGTATTTACCCTCAATTTGCCAACTGAACAATTGCAAGACTAGCTTGATCGTTCAGCTGTGGTACAGGTGGAACTTGCTAGATCCCACTAGGCAGTTTGTACTGAATTTCCTGGAAGCTGGTTGTGGTGTTGGTGGAATTCTACTGAAGGCCTTGTAGAGCCAGCTCAGATGGTGACAGAATACTAGAGATATAATGTGTCTGGATGTAAGCACTCATTGACTGGGTGTCGTCTATAGTGACCAATAGTACCACCCTATGAAAAGGGAAGAACAAGAATGACAAAGATGAATCTTTTTCTTAGGACTGACCTTCCATCACTCTCCAGTGATGATCTCCATTTACATTATCCCAGCTGGCAAAGGTAACTTTTGGCAAGATTTGGCTCCAGAGTTACAAAACACATAAAAGGTTATAGTTGATGATAGAAGAAAATAAATATATTGATAACTAGTTTAAAGACCATGAATAGCTTTCCCCTCTGAAAGACTGGGTCGGCTGCATCAAGTAATGCATAGAAACAGAAGTCTGAACACTAAGAAACAGAACAAGCTTAGACTGACTTAACGTTAGAACACAGAATATAGACTCTCTATGTATACAGAAGGATTCATCTTGTCAAAATGAGATTTGCCTTTTTCTGCCAGGCTCCAGCATGATCACAACTGGAATTTCTTGCTTCATGAAATTGTCTTTATTTATTTGGGGCTATATAGGTCATGCCGTATACCCATATGAACTTCATGACTTATGGTAGTGGCCTTATGCTATCTTGTGTGAACTTAAACTGTGGAAGGGATGTGTAGTTCTGTGTTGTAGTCAGCCATGTCTATGAAACTATTCCCCAATAGAAAATCTAGGTGAGTTTCCATCATTGATGATACATCATGCCTGTTTTTACTCATCATTGATGGGATGAATAAATACCTGCTTGCAAAACTATGCCACGAGATACCAAGGAGAGCTTCTCCTGAACCACGTTGTAGGAACCTTCTTTCATTGGTGTATATTTTTGTTATATTAAGCTACAGTGTACCACAGCCAATGTATCAGGATGATAATGATTTTTCCAAGCTGACATATTATATTTCACATCTATTCTTACAAACCAACCCTGAAAGGCATAAATATTAAACAACTCATGTTTCTTTCCATAAAATTTCTGCTGAAGAGAAGCCTTAGCATTGTTTAAATATGTTCTCTACTTTAAGGTCTCTTACAATAGTGTAGTTAAAGTAAAAGGAAGTGACGAGCAGTCTCATGGAAGGGCTCAAATACTTGCCAAGCACAGTTACAAAATTCTAGAGGTATTAATTTTCTCTAGCGTTATTCAATAGAGGGTCTCAATTTCTTACAAGGTGTCATCTGGAATCTACCTTTTAATGTTTGCCTATGAGGATCATGGTAGGACAACTTTCTCCATTAATATAAAAGCAGTTTACAGTCAGTGAAGTGGAAGACATGATCTTCTACAATACATTTATGGAATTTCCACTTAATTTTTCTGAATTCTATTTGTTGGAATCAGGTCACTGGATTTGTCCACATTCCACAAAAGACATTACACATGGGGATACACAGATGAGAAATGCTGGGAACCATTGCAGAAGTTGTCTATGGAATCTGTTCAGGGGAGCACACATTTCCCCGGGGTGCTTGTGTGCAGATTAAGCACTCTTCAGCATTGTTAAAAACTGAAAACTACTGTTAATGTTATCAGAATCGGTAGCCATTTGCCATGTTTATGCTAAGGTTTCTATGGTAAATATATTTTAATGCTATTTGTAAATACTTAAATCTGCCTGGCCCTTCATTTATAGATGGTAGCCTTGAGCTGAAAACTACCCACTGAGCAGTCTTAGAATGCCCTGATGGAAGCCTGGCTGATTTGAACATCTCATAATCACTCTGAAGACTCTCTAGCAATAGAAAACCACTAAAGCCAAGATTGAAAATACATTTCAGACACACTCTACCAGTCTTGGAAAGTTTCAATTTAAGCAAGAGAAATCTCTGTGAATACTAGAAGAACCTGAAACTATTTTTCTACCCAGGTCAGGGGAAACACCTTTCCCAGTAACCCATAAGATAAGTAAGGAAGCTGCTGACAAGGCTCACCATTTGCACAAGGGATATGCTATGATTGGCACAAACACAATCACTCTTTTGCGTAAGACTACCGTGTTTGGTGCCCACTGACTTATCATTCCCTCTTTCTAGTTACTTAAGTAAGCTCTTCAGCTCACTTTCCGAGTCAACCAATCTATGCTACTCATTAATGTAGTTGCATTAGGTCCAACAAAAGCCTTCTCCTCCAGGGTTTTTCTTGTCTACATTTTGGAATCAGAAATGGAGCAGTACTAGCAGCAGCAGGGTAGTAACTGTAACAGTTGAGATGGGAGGGTAGCTCAGTGTCTCTGAGAACATCAGGAGTAGACATAATGGAAAACAGAGTCAAGAGAGAAGACAAGGTACAGCAGACATAGGGATAGGTGACAGATACAGACAGGCAAGCCTGCAGAAAGAAGGCTGTGTGAACAGATGAGATGAGAAACCAGGGGTCGTGGTCACTGAGACAGTTCCAGGGAGCTTCATTGTCTGAGGGGTCACATGTTTCAGGAGATGTTGGGCTGAGAATTGTAACATAATCGATTGTCCAGGACTAGTCTGTAACATTAGTTACTGTGTATCTAAAGGCAGCAGAACCCAAGGTCCATGTGAGACCCATGACATTAGCAAGCGCCACCTGCTACCTCTTCCTGTTGGCTGCTGCTAAAGTTCACTGCTGCCTGAAGACAAGGATTTCAGTCACTACCAAGTGCTGGGGCCATGGGTGTCAAAGCTCAGAGCAATAGGTATCCCATGTGAGCACTAGAACCTGCGGCAATAGGACTCTCGAGGCTTGGTGGTGTAAGTCTGGGTCACAGGCCCTCTGGGAATTAGGAAGAAGCAAGCTGAACTCTAATACCAAACACAAATGCTGATGTCATTATTTCTTGTGTCCACATTACAGATTCTGGCTGTCTGGACATTGACTAATATTTAACTTGATTCCTCATTGCTGCTTTTCATTTAGGTTCAGTCTCAGAGTCAACCATTTGCGGAGCTTCAGGTTACCACATCTCCTTTGCTATGCTGATTCCTGTGAACATCCTTCTGCGTGCGTACCACACTTGATACAGGGTTTTCTCTTTCCTAATTAATGTGGTCATGCTAGGGGTGGGGTCAGGGTGTGGCGGCTGTACCATGCCGCATTCTTACTCAGTGACGGGCTGATATTTCAGGATTAGACCATTTCCATTAGACTCGTGAAAATGAGAGAAAGTACGGCATTTTCAAGGTTCTAGTGAAGTTAAACACACCCACTGGCACACATACTGTGGTGACAGGACTGGGCCATGCATAGCTTTTAAAACAATCATTAGTTGTTAGAAACCATCTTTATGTAAATCTTAATTGAAAAATTAAGGTAAGAATGACTATGGAATTGAAAATATAACTCACAAAGGGAGATAATCATAATGATTAGCAGTTTTTCTGTAAAGATTAAATTCTGCCTCTTGTGCTACTGGATTATTTTTTGTCATTTTAAGGTCAACTTAATTAACCTTGCTCTCTTCTGGCCATGGTGGACAATTGTTCACCCCAGCAGGACAGGAATTGGTAAGTGTAGTAGTTTATGTGGAGTCATTTACATAACGGAACTTTTCTCTGCACACCCAACCTCTCCTTCTGACCAGCAGTTGTTACAGCATAATCATCTGTGAGCTTAAACTGCCAATGTGCACAGTCTCTTCTGTGTTTTTTCCAGTTATTCTGCCTTTAGTACTGTCCCATAATCCCAGGTCTAGCGTGATACTTAGACAGGCTGAAAACAAGTTCCTGATTTTTTAAGTTACAAACAGCAAGGGCATTCATTTTGTGAAAGCGTTAAACAGGTTTGTATGGAAGTGCTTCTAATTCTGCTACTTAGCCCCTGATTTTGTCCTTCTATAATTACCATGGCAGAAGTCACAGCAATGATATGTAGATTGTTAGGGAGTACACAAATCTAGTAACACGAAAATTGAGTACTGTTAGAGTTTCTCAGCCTCTGACAATCTAGTTACTGTAGCCAAGTGGTAGCTACTAAACATCCAGCAGAAGCAGAAAAGACTTAGAATTCTGCCCTATCCATAAGTTTGAGTTTCTAATGTAGCATTATTGCCCATAGTTACAATGCGACAACCATTAGACCACTCCAGAATATACCCATTCTGCAATTTATGCCCTTTGACCAGCTCTTCTATTGGGCCTCTCTAACCCATGAAATCATCCCTTTCTTCATCATAAGTTTATGTTGAAATAAACACCACATTAGACACCTCAAATTAATGTGTGTGTTTTCTCCATTACAGCAAATGAAACTAGGAACAGAACATGAAAGATAGAAAAATAAACTACAAAGAAGATTCATTTCTGTCTTTAAAAAAGTACTATTCAACATTTACAGTTTGTATAGGAAGGTTTCTAATATAACTGCCAAAATTTCTCCTCTCTCAAAATCCTGCTATGGTGTACAAGTGGTATAATTCCCTTTTGGTGAATGTGCATGGATCATGTGAGAAGGAGGGATGTCACTTTTTCCAGTTACGTGTAGCATTCTAGGAAAAATGTGGAAACAGTTTAGCAGATGTGATTAAGACTCCTAAGCAGTTTACTTCAGGTTAACCGACAGGGAGATAGTGTCTGATGAGCCTGACACTGTAGGATGATCTTGTTAAATGGGAGTCTAATGGGACTTGAGGCAGCACAATTTTTCTCTCTTTTGCTGAAGAAGCAAGCACCATGCATTCTACTGTTTAAAAGGAATGAATTCTGCCAACAACCAGGGGAGCTTGGAAGAGGAGCCCAACACTCAAAAGAGGCTAGAGTTCCTGATACTATCATTGTTTTTGGTTGATGAGACCAGCTAAGACACAGAAACTGTGATTAAATATATAGTTACTAAATATTTCAGTCACTAAATTTATATTACATTGCTTTATAGAGGTAATTAATGGATACAATTTGATACGGTGACACTCTAAAAACACAAGCATGCACACATGTAACTAGAATGTCACAGTGACTTTAGCACTAAGTTGTAAAGGGTTAAATAATTCTAAAGAATGTATTAGAGACTTGCAAATGACTTTGAATACATCATTCATAGAATTATTAACCATAGGGCTGCACAGTGAGAACCCAGGGCAAAGTAAAAACGTATACTAAAGATTGAAATAATGGGCATATTTCTTGTAGTGATATGCTAGAGTTGTCACAAAAGGAACCTGGGAATGGAGAAATTGGATAGTTAATTAAAGGGATCTGTAAGCAAAGCGGGAGTCTGCTGCCTGGATTCTTCTTGCTGCTCACAGTAAATGGTGAGATGCTAGCAGAGTCAATGGGAACTGTTAAAAAGAACTAATGCTAAGAAATTTTGGGGAAAAACAGCCTCTACACACAGAAAAAGATGCCAAGAGTCAGAAATGGCAACTGTACATGTGGCATGAAGTAGCTGACTCTTCAACCTTTTGCTAACATTCCTGGAAGATCAAAAGGTCAGACTAGTCAGTCACACCAAAGGCCACATCATGGAGATGAAGTGTGTGCCCCACAGATGTCTTCAATCAGACCTGTGTGCCTCTAAGAACTTATGGCATTGTCCCAGGTCATTTCAACAGGAGACAAAGATAGGGAAGGAATTATCTCACAAAGATTTGTGGTGTGGCCTTTCTTGAAATATGTGTAAGAGTTGTGTTAAGGAGAAAGTAATTTCTGTAGAAATTCTGGCTGCTTGGGATTCAAGGTATCAGAAAATAGAGAACTAAAGGATTCTAACCTTGTCATCTTGGAAGGGGATGCTGAGATCTGTGGCCTGACAGACTCAGAGGACAGAAGTCCATCAGACCACCCACCCTCCTTTGCCTTTTGTAAATATGTCCATGTTTACCCAAACTGAGTGCAACATGTTTTCATAAACTTCTCATTCTCTTTAAAGTGCAGATGTACATATTCTTGCCTCAGCGCCACAACCCCAGCCCAAACTTATTTCTTAAGGCCTTTTCTCTTCTTAAAAAAACTAGCCAACTGTGTGGCGACTACAGTTGAACCTTTACCAATGTGGAGGAGCCAAGGTGCCCCCTGAGTTAGGGTAAAACCATGTGTGTTGCTTTCCAGCTCTGGGTGAGTAGTCAATTTCAGGCATAATTAACATTTGCTTTTCAGAGATGTCTGAATTCTAAGTCTATTGACTTCTGAGCACAGAACATTTGTTTTGGATAGTTAATGTTGTATTTATGACATCTGTGTCTAATCTGATATAATGAAGAGAGTCAGACATGTTTCCTTCAAAAAGTTTTATTATTTTGTCTTTCACATTTATGCAAGTCTCCTCTTAGAATGTAATATTCTGTGTTTCATGAGGTATTGGTAATGTTAATGGTTTTCCAAGTGGATACACAATTTATTCCACATCATTTAATAAATACTGTATTTTATGATATTATAAAAGAGTAATGTGCTTGTTATAAAATATAACTTTGCGTAACTTTTAAGAATATCTATGAGTCTACTTCTCTATGATCATGTCAATATAACTAATAACTATGGCTTTATAATACAAATTGATAGATACTATTGAATCATCTCAAATATTGTTTTCATTTATGAAACCTGGCTGTCATTGTTGTGTTACATTTTCATACAGATAATAGAACCAGCTTGTCAACTTCCATGAATAATTCTGAGATATCTTATTAGTTTTCTATTGACCCCCAAATCAATATGGGGTGCTTCATTACTTTAAATTATTAAATTTTCCAATCTGTGGAAGCCCTCCATTTATTTAGGCAAACTTAAATTATCTTGGCAGGAGTGAGCTATGTCAGAAACATAGACAAACATGTTTGTGTCTTCCACAATGTCAGAGTTTATTGACTAATGGTGAATTTCTAATGTACAGAGGTTTCAATGGCAAAAATTTGCCAGCTTTCTTTGTTAGCCTGGATAAGACAAACACATATTGTTTAATTCCAATTTTTGATGCTAATGTTGACTCCAAGAGCATATATTACATATAACAGTAAAAATATTTGCATATGTTTATACATATAGGATATAGAATAATTGTATAAATGATTGATGGACTTCAAGAAGTTTTGTGTTTTTGTGTGTATACAAATCAATATTTAAAGAAAAAGAAATCATAAAATTGAAAGGGAATGGATGGAGGACAAGAGAGAAAATAGAGGGAAGAAAGAGAAAGCTAGAAATGTTATAAATACAGTACCCATCTATGAAATTCTGAAAAGGTCACAGATGAGCTGTAGAGTTGGGCTTAGCTGCAGACACCAAAGGGTTGTTCCCAATGCAGAGAAATGACAGGCTAATGTGTGGAAGGCAGATCTAAAGGGGAAAGTAGAAGAATGACTAGGTAGAAATTTAGGTAAGATGCATCAACAGTGGGAACTGGGTGGTGAGATGACAGGTCAGTAGGGTAGTCACAGTTAGAGTGCTAGGTGTCCATCTCTTTATGGGGCTGGATGAGGGAGGTTACTCCTTCCTCACTCTGGTGTGTCTGATGAGTTCTTGGTCCTGTTTTTTTTCCTAATGCAAATTGAATATATCCGTGTCCTTGTATTGTGCCAGTTTACTGTGAGAAATTATATGTGGGTGCTTCCTTTTTTCTTTCAGAAATTAGACATTTATCTGTCTGCTCTATGAGTACTGCCACAACATATGGTGTTGTCTGTGTGTCCACACAGGTAGAGCCATCCTTCATCCTCAACACAGAACCAATGCTGCTTATAAAACAGTCTCTTGGAGCAGAGCTCACTCAGAATAACCACTGCTTTGCAAAATACAGGGTAATGTAGAGCAGGACACAGTTCTCAACTTTTCAGCAAGATGATATCAACATCTTACATAATTGGAGCCTAGAGGGCTTTTATGGTCTGCCTAGGGTGGCTTGTAATTGTTAAACAGAGACTATATATACTTCCCACCACAGTAGCCTCATGCCTTTCCTTCACAGAATTTCAGGGGCTAGTGCTTTGAGCATTGCCTAGTAATAGTAATCAAGAATGATTTGGCAGAAACAAATGACTAGAGCCTAACACTCTGAACATTCATGATTCAGATACCCCCTTTACTTTTTGTTAACTAGACCACTGTACTTAAAATTAAAACGTCTTTTGGGCTCACAGCTGGCACAGTAAACACGGCTAATTGGACAGACTGAGGTGTGAAACTAAGTATATGTGTTGTCATTTCACTCAACAGTTTCTGCAAAATGCATTGCAGGTAAATCAGCAGGCATTAGCAAACCTTTGAGAAAGTACACAGGGGCACATTAAGACACATGATGGATATGTTCTTCTGAACAGCAGAGGAAGTATCTGCATTTTGTAGGCATTACTGATGTCATGTAGATTTGTCATGCTGAAAACAAAATGGACTTTTCCCTTACACAAATTTGAATGTTGCTTGTTTTTGGATAATAGACTTCCTCATTCCCAATTCTTTCCCAACTTTTGCCCCTCCTTCAATATTTTCTTCCTTCCTCTTTAATCTAAATGGAATACTGAATATTTCGTATCACAAAGGTCTAGATTATGATTGAAACTACCATTAGTCCTGTAAATTACCCAAAAAGAATTGCTTAAATGTATGTCCTTAGATGAAATAAATTAATAATCATTGCTTGCTTCTTTTGTCCCACAGTATGAAGTCTCAATATGGAAGCACAGGACATTAGGCAATTTAAGAAAATCAAGAAAAGACGGAACTTATAAGGACTCTATACTGCTAACAGAAAGAAAAGCAGGCATGCAGAAAATACTTAAAACCAGGAGAATGAATCCAGTTAGGACTGTATGCTTGACACCTTAAAACTGATGCATGACAGGAACCCTCACAGTTTCTCAGGGTGAACGTTCTAATTTTATTTTGCTAACTGGGCATTACAAGTTGCCTTCTGAGTTTTTAGCTCTTCACCAAGAGATTAGAGCAGCTCCCAAACCTCATCAGCAAAGTTTTTTTTTTTCGTTTTTTTTTTTGTTTTTTTTTTTTTTTTTGTGTGTGCAGTGGGTGACGGTTAATGTGTATATTCACCACTAGTCAAAGTGCAAAGTAGGTGTCTCTAAATGTGACATCTGTATCATAACCCCTTTAGATTTCAAGAATCGCTGCAGAAGTGGGGACAGGAAGAGCATAAGAACTAGTATCTTGTGGGCATTGTGGATCATGAAATCACAGCAGCTGTGGCAGCCTGTGCAAGACCTGCATAAGATCAAGCCAGTAAACATTATAGCATGGAGATAGGAGCGGCTCAGTCCCCACCCCTGAGGACTGATTGTCAGTCAATGGCTTCTAGGGTAGGGGGAGTGAGTTTTCTTTAAGGATGCGTCTCCTTGTAGGTTAAGCATACCTTAGTGGATGGCCCCACACCCACAGGTATAGTCAGCATAAATTGGACTCAATGGGTTTTTAAGCCGGTCCCTTTCAGAATTCTGTTTCTACAGAGGAGGAGAGGATTGAGGGTGACAGGCAGGGGTAGGGGAGGGAATGGGAGGAGAGAAGGGGAAACTGCAGTTAGGGTACAAAATAAATGAATAAATTTAATTCATGGTAATAAAAAAGAAGAGACAGAGACAGAGGGAGAGAGTGAGGGAGAGAAAGAGAGGAGGAAATGGTATGAAGTTAGGAGGTGAATCTGGGAGGAGTTGAGGAAAGACAAATGAATGAATAGGATCAAAATATATTGTATGAGTTCTTGTATGTGACAGTTATGTAGCCTGGTCTTCTTGGGGGCCTGTAACAATGGGAACAGGGGCTGTCTCTGACTTTATTTTTGTTTGTTTGTTTTGTTCTTTTGAGACAGGGTTTCTCTGTGTAGCTTTGGAGCCTGTCCTAGAACTAGCTCTTGTAGACCAGATTGTTCTTGAACTCACAGAGATCCACCCGCCTCTGCCTCCCAAGTGCTGTGATTAAAGGCGTGCACCACCACCGCCCGACTGCCTCTGACTCTTTTACTGGTTTTTGGGACTCTAATCCTCATACTGGGTCACCTTGCCCAGTCTTAATGTGTGGGGGTGTGCTTCATCTTACTGCAACTTGGTAGGCCGGGTTTTCTTGACATCCAAGGGGGGGGCCTGCCATTCCCTGAAAAGAAGTAGAGAAGTAGACGGTTGGTGGGCATAGAGTCGAGTTGGAGGTTGGGAGAGATGGGGAAGAGAGGAGGGAAGGGAAATTTGGCCTGCATGTAAGATAAATAAATATGTTTATTCCTTTACAAAAAGAACTAATAAATCATTTTATTAAAAAAAGAAACATTAATGGCTTCATTTTCATTTCAGATTCCCTGTCTCCTAGTATAATATAGATTATAAGGTACACAGACACGCAGCTGTACTTCTATTGTAAACTTTGGTGACATAGTTTTATCACTTATGTTCTTGGGCTGCTATAGCTGATTATTCTTTTCTGCCTATGGATATTCAGCCAACTGACTATTACTCTGTGTTTAGGGGGGGCTGGAGTCTACAAATATCACCACATAGCTATGCTAGTTGGTTGTTAATTGGTTCAGTAGGAGGAGGTTAGTAGGGAAGAGCATAGGGAGGGGAGGCATTCATCACCCTTTATTTTGGAGTTATTATTATTATTATTATTATTTGCAGTAGTTACATTTCCTTAAAGCCACAGTTTGTCTCCAAGTCTGTCTTTGATGGGTACAGCTTCCTCTAGAATTCCTGGCAGACGTCACATCGACCCTTCTGACTATTAGGGAAATGTGTGATAGCATCTTTCCACGCTTGTGAATCTTGGGTGGCACATGACCCACGCTGACTGTGCATCCTCGGTCTTCTTCATAAACAGATCGTTTCTTGATTTGCCTTTGCTGAAACAATTTATGCTTTTTCTCCTGAAAGAACTACAACAGATAAAACCAAATCCCTAAGCTACAAGATAGAAATCTGTCTTTGTAGCTTGTCGTCTGTATTGTATTAGGAGACAGGGCACCTGGAGAGAAGGAAGCACTTCTAGGTTTTAAGTATTTTTACATAGGTTCTTTATTCTCTCTTTAACAATAACTGACCAGTGTGACCTGTGCATTTGCATACCAGCCTAAGACAAACAAAAATGACGATGTTGAAATGAGGACTTCTTCATCTTTCTGGAAAGTACATTGGCAAATGGTTATACCCTCAGAATCCAGTGTCAGAAGTCATAAATAAAGTGATCATATTATTTCCTAAAAACAGTAACAAACCTTATAAGACTAGGGAATAGACTCGGAAACAAAGGCTGTTAAGACTTATATCAGTTCAGGACACTGGTCAATTCTTAGCGAGGATAAAAACCACTGACTTGCACAAATGAGAGTTTCTTAGCTCTGTCCCATTTGCTCTGAATCACTTTTCTTTTTCCAGATTGTAAGAAGGAGGAGAAGATTGGAAACAGACGCAAAGGACTTCCTTTGGCAGTGGATGAAATTTATGATAGTTTGTGTGAAACTGCTTTGAAGCTCCAACATTGGTTAGAGTGAGGAGAGTCACCTTACAGCAGGAGCAGGAAGGAGCTTATGCACTGTTTTCACACTGTCAAAGCATCACCCAGGCCTTAAAGCCAGCATAAGCTCACCAAGAACCGTGGCAAAGGTGAGGTTCTCAGTGAGCAATGGTTCTAATGTCTGTAATAGGCAGTGGCACATGAGAGTGACAACAGACTCATCTGCAATAACTCTGTTGCTTCTCAGGCCTGGGTCCCTACAAACCCCAGTTAAGCTTGTTGGGTCCCATTTTCCTCACTGAGTTTGTGTTGTGTCTCTGTGGCTGGCACTGAATGAAATGCTGAGAAACACAATGAAGATCTGGGAAAATAATGAGCATCGCCCTGGGAGTTTATCACTAGACTAATGACGAGTTCATTAAATTCCCTTTGTTTTGCTGCTAGAGTGGATTTGACTGTGTGGACTGGTTTTAATTTTTAGCCATTTTTCAGTTTGTAAGAAATCCTAGACACATTTTTTCCTGGTAATTATTGTCAAAAACTGCATGAGATGCACAAAATATCCATGAGATGTAAAATACTATTCCAATATTCTTAGGACTAGAGTTCTTTATGAGGTTTTCCTGTTTTGTAATTTTCCCGAAGAGATGGAATTCTGTCTTCCTGTATCTTTCAACGTTATGGTCCGAGTTTCTTCTTGCTTCAGCTCTAAACATTTCAGTTGGTAGGATGCTCAAGAACCCTGTGGTAGTCAAGCCATGTGCATCACCATTGGCTTTGTGTCTTCTGTGAGTGCCGTGCCTTATTATTCTTGTGCTGGCTTTCATTCCTTCTCTTCCCACCCCTCCTGTAATTCTGGCATTGGCTATTTTCATTCTTCTATATTATTAGCTATGAAATAAAGTAAGCTTTCTCATTTTATGATTTCTGGTCTTGTGTTCCAAATAGAGTCTAATAAAGGAAAAACATACTATGGCTCATTATCCCTGATGAAGAAAGAAAGACATGGCATTTAGAATAAATTTTGATGAAAACTATCAGTTTGTTTACCTTATTAGTTTATGGACTATATGTGAATATTTATGATGTATTAAAATATGCCCTTTAGAAACCCATCAACTGGAATTAGATCTGATATTCAATCTATAAACTTATTCAATGGGTTGTTAAATGACGTGTTAGTGAGGAACAGCACAATATTATTAGGCTGATTAATAAATCCCAAAGTTACTAGTTTGTCAGACTAAAATAAAATTATAGTTAACAAAAGAAAATAGAAAACCATTGAATGATTTTTAAGTCCATATCTCTGGCTACTTGGTAATGTTTTTAGATGTGGTAGATTGACAATACATTTTTTTTTCAAGAGGCTTATAAAAGAAAGTGTTGGATTGCGTTTATGGTATCAGATGGTTATAGCTCATAGAATAGAGGGGGATCAAACATCAGAACTGAAAACAGACAGAGGTGGCAGTGAGCTTTTGAGGCCTCCAGGTATACCTCACGACATTCTCCTTCCATCAGAGTCACATCCTATTTCTTCCCAAACAGGTCCACCAACAGAGACGCAAGTACTAAAACACACGAGCCACTCTCATCCAAACAACAGACTGTTTCTAATACTTCCATTCCTTCATGACATTACTCCTTCCAGAAAACCTGTTCACAGTTACAAAAAGACACATGTTGGATATGCGTGCTCATCAGGATTCCCCAAGAACCTAGGTCTGTGTGCCTACGTAAAAAAGAAATTTATTGTAAGAATTGATTGTCCTGTGTTTCAGGGCTGATGATCCAGAGAAGAATAAATACAATTTGTCTTAGTTAGGGATTTTTATTGCTGTAAAGAGACACCATAAACCACAGCAACTTTAAAAAGAAAACATTTAATTGAGGAGGGTGGCTTACAGTTTCAGCGGTTCAGTCCAGTGTCACCATGATGCAGTGTGTGGCAGCATGCAGGCAGATGTGGTGCTGGAGCTGAGAGTCCTCTACCTTGACTCAGAGACACCAGGAAGTCAACTGGCAGTAACACCGATGGGAACTTGAGAAAAAGAGTTCTCAAAATCCAACCCCACAGTGACACACTTCCTCCAACAAGGCCACACCTCCTAATAGTACTGCTCCCTTTAGAGACCATTTTCTATCAAACCACCACACAGTCCAAGCAAAAAAGCAACCCAGAGAAAGATTGTCCTGTCTCCTGGAAAAATGTAAATGGTTTTCTCTTAAGGTTCCCAACTGATTTCATGAGTTTCACACACATTACAGACAGGAATAATTCAGCTATAGCTAAACTGGTACTAGAGTAAATTTCTGGACACAGTAGCTATGTTGATGCATTAATTAGCTAACCCAGGGATCATGAAGTTTTTATTTTGCCCACTCAAGTTGATTATGCACTCTCTGTGTAGAGCAGATGTTTAAATAGGACATTTCTCTGTCTGGTGCCTCCTAGATTCTTCAAATGCCCAGCAGGAACAACTGGTCACATCATCCACAGACTATGTAAGGCATTCTCTCTGCTGGCCTGCCTCCCTCAGCTCCTGACTTCATTTCTACATTTAGTCATTATAACTCTATCTTAAATGAAACCTACTCTCTACTTGACTATCTTCACCTATTTTAAAGATCATAGGGAATAGGCTTTTAAGTGTTTATAGACCAAATTTCTAGTTCATTTGCTAGTATTTCAGCCATAGAAAGTATATGTAGAGTGGATTAGAGGCCAAATTTGCTCTCTCCTATTTCTGGCAAGAGGAGGGACTTTTGTCTCTGGCAAAGAACTGAAGGGCTGTGGAGTGATTGGGATGAAATGGGGTTAGATGAGGAGCACAAGTGTCCTAACTAGGCCAGTCTCCCAACCACACAGGCCAGCTGGAGTATCCCTGGTGAGGACCAGTCTGTGATCTGATGCATCTCACAGGGAAGGAGAGAGGCCTAGGTGAGGTGTAGGCACCTAGCAAGCAGTCATGCTTGTGGGTATTTGTACAAATTAAAAAATACAATACTGGCAAACTAAGCAACAGTAGAGAGATTACCTTAAATGCTCTTCCTGGATAATGGGATTGACAAGTAACTTATGTGCCATTTTAGAGCCTTCATTCAGTGACTGATGGAAGCAGAGGCAGACAACCACAGCTGAACACCGAACTGAACTCCTGGAACCCAGTTGCAGAGAGGGAGGTGTGATGAGCAAAGGGGTCAAGACTGGGCTGGTGAAACCCACAGAAACTGCTGACCTGGACAAGGGGGAGCTCATGGACCCCAGACTGATGGTTGAGAGGCCAGCATGGGCCTGATCCAGACCCCCTGAATTTGGGTGTCAGTGAGGAGGCCTTGGCAATCTATGGGGCCTTGGGTAGTAGATCAGTATTTATCCCTGGCATACCAGTGGACTTTGGGAGCCCATTCCACATCGAGGGATGCTCTCTCAGCCTGGACACATGGGGGAGGGCCTAGGCTCTGCCCTGGATGAAAGGAAAGACTCTGGAGATCCCCCAGGGAGGGCCTCACCTTCACTGGGTGGGGAATAGAGTTATGTGGGGGTTTGGCGATTTGTGGTGGCAGGGGAGGAGGGAACGGTGAGGGAGACTGACATGTGAAGCAAGCTTGTTTCTAATTGATAAAAATGTAATTGATGAATAGATTTAGGTCAAATAAGCTTCAATTAATATATTGACCTGAACATCTGCACATATCATTTTCATTAGAGTAAAATAGACTTATGTAAAATTGTCCTCATCACATGTGTGTCATTGACTTTATTTTTACAGATTGTTGAATGTACAGAATGTCAGCAGTACTGGAAAATAAATTTTAAGGACAGAAAGCAACTGAAATACATTTCTGATACTATTTAATAAGCCTATAATGGTTTTTTAAAAGTTATATTAGAATACAATGGATTAAAATTTTCAATGGAATCATTATAATACAAAAACTCCACTCTGTGTGTGTGTGTACATGAACATTCTACCGTAAGAGCTTCACATTAGCTTGAGGATTCAATTTTATATCCTATGCATTCTGTTAACAATGTCTGCTATATATTCACCTTCAAAATGTTCAAAAGGACTTCAGGTATTTATTGTGATAGCTTTTGCTAAAATCACCCAATCTTTCATTATTAGCTACTATTTTTCTACCAGTTATTCAAAAAAATTGTCATATCATTGAAGTTCCTTGTAGGAATTTAATGTACAAAATGCCCTTGATATTTATTAAATTGCTTAGATTGCTAGCATCTTGTGCTAAAAGTCTTCAAAAATACAAACCAAGCTTTCTTTTTCCTACCCAGGCAGTGTTTAATAATACTTCAAATGGGCATAGTATGATAATCAAAGTAATTAAGGATCACTTTTTAAAGGAACACAACACTGTCTAGGCCATCAGAAATGAGTAGTTGAGAATCACTTTGTGTGAATAAGCCCTTGTAATCAACTGTTTAATCCAGCTGTGACTAAAATCCTTTAAAACAAATTCAAGTACAAGTGTGCAAATTTTCATGTGGACTTAGAAATATTTCCTTAGAACTTTTTTTGTGTCTATCAGCCAAGTGCTGGATTACAAGTTTTCATTAATTTAAGACCATATAAATAGGAAGCAAAAATGAATCTGTAAATTGCCTATTAGGTAGCATAACTGCAGGCACTCTGGAAATTTATTAAATATTGTTTGGTGGTTTCTAGCTAGAAATAAGGAGAAAATGAGTAATATACGTTAGTAATTTGCGGCTTTAATTTTTATGTAAAGTAAATAAATTGAATAATAGAAAGTTAACATTTGTGTGTTTCCTATTTCCTATTATTATAATTACACCATTTTACAGTTGAAGAGGCAGGCCTTGTAGGGTTTTGTAATTTCAAGATTGTGCTCTGTCCACATTATAATAAATGGGAACACTGTATTTGATTAGAGAAATCCCTCGTTGTTCCATAACATGAGAAAGTGACAGACAGCATCTAGATTATAAAGGCCACAGAGACAGGGGAAGATGAAAGCAGTCCTCTGTTTAAGGTTTTGAACTTTCCCTATGGACACAGGGGGATTACTATGTTTACTAAATGCAAGTCAAGGATCAGATACTCATGTTAAGGAAATCCTGAATAATTCACAAATTTCATAAAAAAGAGAATGGAGAGTAAACACACCCATGTCAAACTAGTCTTGGATTCATTGCCTGTGACATTTTCCCCACTTGCTACAGACAAGATGGTGCTTGCTTCTGTAGGATGAACTTAGGAAAGAGAATTTGTACAATTTGGTAGCCTCATCTATTACCCTGGCTTAGCCAGCCTGTACAATTCCACTTCCTGCAATAGAGCTCAGCTGGCTCTAGACTGGAAAAGTACAGAATAGTCCATTTCTGCGACTTAGTAAATTTCAACTAATTTAAGGGATGGTAATAAAAACAGTTTCACCTCATGGGGTTCATCATATTTGTATTAGCAATGTAACAAATATCTTAAGGATACTATATATTTTTTAACTTGTATGACATATTTAAAAATGTCCCCACACAAACACAATAAGATTATGAAACATACAGAGAAATCAATCAACCCTCTAAAATGTGTACAAAAGAAGCATGTAAAGAAGACACCAACACACAAATTTAATATGTAAAACTCCAGGGCTCATTGCAGGTGGCTAATGATAATGAAAAATTAAACTTAATTTGCAAAATCATAAAATCACACCCATTTTTGGAAGGGAAACAATATTTTTTGTTTGTTCATTTGCCTATATGTTTAATTTCATTCAAAACATGTCACTGTATTCAACTGCTATCTAAAAATACTTGAAAGAGAATAACTGTAAATTCACTGAAGCCAAGATGTCGATATTGCCATGCAGGTATAGGCTATTCAAATTATTTTAAAAAGGTTTTAATGGAGTCATCACCCAAAAGATCCCGTATTTTAATCTACATGCAACTTGGGAATGATAAAGTATCTCATAAACAGATAAGAACAGTCTAATTCCAGGTGTTTTGACAAATATTTGAGTAAAAAAATATGATAGAGTATAATGTCTTATCAACAATTCAGATTAACACAGCTGATGCATTCACAATTGAAATACAAGTTTTCTTTAAAATATGAAAAGCATGTAACAAGAATTTCAGAAAGAGATTCCGTATGTGCCCCGTGGGATACCCTCATGTCCTTTAAGTTTAGAACACTTCCAGTCTCAAAAGGTCTATATGCTTGGAGGATGAAATTCATGCTTCTCTTGATTTTATGTTGATTCCTACTAAGCAGAGCTGTCAGCAGACTGAAGAGATTGTAATGCAATTGTTTTTTTTAATCCTCTGGTGAGATTACTACAGATCATTCCAAGGATCATGAATTTGTGCAGAGATGATGAGTGAATAGCATCCTAAACAAACAACAGCAATTCAGGTGCTGGGAGAAAGTCAATCATCATAATCACCCAGCCCTGAGATGTATCATTCTAACAGATCCAACTTAACAATGAGACAGACCATTTGGTAAAAATAATACAATATTTTGAATGCATTATTTCTATTTAGGAAAACATAATAATAGTAATTCCAAGATAAACCCCTCCCCTTTTCCCATTTCCATTTTCTAGTGATACTAAAAGTCAGACATATGTTAAAATTGTAACTGTAGGTCATATAAAATTGAAGATCTTTTTCTATATCAGAACAACATAAAATTGTTAATAAATTTGCAGAATAAAGCTTATTTATGTCCTTAGCTACAGTTAATTTCATTGCTGAGATTTGCATATTGTATTTGAAATTGTTTTCTCAAATCATGCATCATCCAAAGAATTTTGAACAAAAATAATAGACTTGAAAATTTCAAATGGCTAAAAGCCTTGCTTAGTTCTTTTCTAAGTTAATGGAGAGCTTACAGAATACCAATGATAGTGGTTCAAAACATTAATTTATTATCAGTATCATCTAGCTGGTCATTTCAAGACAATGTTTTGAGCCCCTTTTCTATGTGAAATTATCTAGATTTGGAAAAGAATGCATATTTCCTATAAGTTCCCAGTTGTTGTAAAATGACTTGACCATGGGGCACATTTTGTGGAGGATTAGTATTCTGGCTAATGAACAGAAGGAAGTTAGAAACCTTATTCCTGGAGAGAAGACCACAAGGCTAGAGTCACAACATTTTTCTGCAACTCCATATGTCTGAAACAATAGGTAAGGTACATGGCTTGAAAGAGAGGTCAATGATGTAGAAAGCCACAGTAGCAGAATGATGAGCAGTAGACAATTTGAGAGGAGGTGAAATTAATTAACAAGTGCTGATCTTTAGATTTTTTTTTACAGTGCAGCAGACTGTAAACTGGAAGGGAAGTTGGAGGATCAGTCAGTGCTGCTTAAATGAAAGGGGGAAGCCTCGGAGTACTCCACATTTTTAGAATCAAGAACTCTACAAAAATTTAGTTCTAGAGGGAAGTAGTATTGCAGTCTGCAGAGCAAGAAAACAGTTTGAGGATGGAGACTCCATGTCTTAGCTTACTCGCTTGTGTCAAGGTGGAAATTATTTTAAGAAATGTCTTATATCCTATGTTGGTTCCCTAGATGTCAGACTGGGGTCTATGAGATCCCACTTGCTCAGGTCAGCTGTTTCTGTGGGTTTTCCCTGCATGGCCTGGCCCCTTTGTTTGTCACTCCTCCCTCTCTGAAACTGGATTCCAGGAGTTTGGCTCAGTTCTTAGCTGCTTCAGCTTCCACGAGCTACTGAATAAAGGCTCTAGGATGACATTTAAGGTAGTCATTGATCTCAGTATAGGGGAAGGGCATTTAAGGTAACATCTCCACTATTGCTTAGGGTTCCTAGTTGGGGTCATCCTGTGGATCTCTGTACATTTCTCTAGTGCTACATTTCTCTCTAAACATATAGTGATTCCCTTTGTTGATATGTCTCTTTTATTGCTCTCCTCTATTCCTCCCCCCACTCAATCTTCCTGATCTGTCATGTTCTCCTCCCCCCTCCTCTTCTCCCCTCCTCTTTCTCCTACCTTTCTCCTTCCACCCCCCCATGCTCCCAATTTGTCCAGGGCCTCTTGTCCCTTTCCTCTTTACTGAGGGATTGTGTATGTCCATTATGAGTGAGATGAGTGAGTCCATACCATGTTTGTCTTTCTGTGACTGGGTTACCTCACTCAGGATGTTTTTTTCTAGTTTTATTCATTTGTTTGCAAATTTCAAGATTTCATTTTTTTGTTTCCCTCTGAGTAGTACTCCTGAACGTGGGTGTCAGCTAGGAGCACTGGAAAGACTATGGGGTCTCTGGCAGTGGAACCAGGATAAATTCCTAGTTCAGCTCTCTTCCAGAAGATCTGGGCTCAGTTCCTAGAACCAACATCAGGCAGATCACAAACACTTGAAAATCAAGTTCCAAGAGATCCATTGCCCTCATCTGCATTTCATGATCACAGCACACACAAACACTTAGGTATATGTACATAAACATGCGTATAAAATAAATAACAAATCTTAAAAAATACAAAACGAAAGCAAAGATTTCTGTATTACCTTTTTATTATATAAAACATTTAAATTATTTTATAAAATACAAATTATGTACAAGCAGTCCAGTTATTAAACACAAGTGATTGATGACAGCCACACACCAGGGCTTCACAGAGAGAAATCTGGCAGTCATGAAGCCAAAGTGTGAAAAAACTGTGTGCTTACTAAACAAGGCAATATTAGTTTGACTACTGAATAAGGCACAATAATGTGAATTTATATTACATACTCATACACATGTTTGCATATATTACCTATCATGTATTGTCTATCTGCATCTATCTCACATGTCTATCTACACAGCTATCAATCTTTTATCTATCTACCAGTCATATATCCATCCAGATACTCTTGACTTAATGATTGGAATGCCTTCCAGTAAACACAATGCAAATAAAAAGTACTGTAAGTTTAAAAATAGTGTTTGGAAAGATGGCTTAGCAAGTAAGTTTCTTGATGATCTCCCAGAGAATCAGAGTTTAGTTCAGAGAATTTGTACTGGGTGACTTACAACTGCCTATAACCACAGCTCCAGGAGATTGATGCCATTTTATGGCCTTCATAGGCACAAAAACACATGTGACATATATACACATGCCCACACACCATGTGCATATACACATAAACAATAAAGAAGTCTTTTAAGCAAAATTTAAAAGGAAGGTAATGATATACCCAATTTAATTAGCGTAATAGTTCAGATTGTTTACCTTCTCATTATGTGGCTGGCTAAGTGTTGTGGCTTGCTGACAATGTCCAACATAGCAAGAGAACATCTTACTGCATCTTATTACCCCAGAAAGAAAAAAATTCAAATTTTGAAGCATGATATCTACTGATTATTTACTGCATTTTTTACTATCATAAAGTTGTATGTCAAAACAAGTAAGATGAATATCATCTATTTAATGTATATGCTTATACATAAATATGCACACATAAAATATGCATAATGTATATACTATTATATATAAACAACTGTTTCTGCATATTAATTTGGTTTGTTTTTTTACTATTTTTAAATTGGCTGTTAAATGAGGGGTGAAGCTAATAAATTAAAAACACTTTATTATTATTGTCACTTATGAGCTTTTATTGTTGAAATTCCTAATTTTGATTAATGTTATTAATTAGTGTTTACATATTATTGAATATCATCATGAATGTTCCTAGATATACACTTTTTACTATTACATGCTCAATAGCATATTTCTCATATAATTTGTATGCATTTGGATTTGTAACAGATTAGTTGTTTAAAAAATCTTCTCTTTGTTAATGTCATGGAAAGAATTAATTATCCTGTCTTTAGGTGCTGCTATAAAAATGATTTAAGTATTTTTATACATACGCACACATAGACACACATAGTGTTTTGGATTATTATCAACACTTGAAGAATACACAAGTGCATATAAATATTTAAATTTGTGTTTATTGTTTGCTTGAATTAATAGATATAAATAAAATGTAGCTATTTTAAACTAATTATGACATGCTTAGTGATGTTCACTCTTCTTGGTGAAGTATGTTTGTTTTATTCATTTTCTGTGACTAATAACAACATATCACAGACTGCTGTGAAAAAGAGAGGTTCATATTGACTTACAATCCAGAAGGTGCAAAAACTGATGAGCTGTATGACAATAGCCTCTTGTGGACATTGTTTGTAGGCTATGACGGACATGAGTTTTTCAGAGACACATTATATCCAATTATACCAGACTACATCTGCTAAGTGTTTTATAACCCCAGATTTAGTTCGGACTCTACCAAATAGCAACTGCGACAATGAATGTGATCAGTTGACCAGTTGCTTTGGTTTTCTTTTAGTAAGTAGAGATGCTATTCATAGCCATCTGTCACAGAGTTGCTGTGAGGATTAACTAAGCTAGCAAAATAATATGTTTAGTGTCAGCACTGAGACAAACAGGGCTTAAAATATAAGTCAAGTGTAAGCAGAAACTGTCTCCACTTCCCCTCTTAAAAACAGTTCTACTTTTTGAAATATAGCTTATTATCTCCACAGATTTCATTTTTCTCAATCTGTTGATGACTTGAATTGTTTTTTTTAAGCTTGGCACTTTTCCTCTGATTTGAATTTTTACTGAATCCCAATTGCTGTTCAAGACTTCCTTTAGAGTTTTAGTTTGGTAATTGTGAATTTCATTTGCATCTTCACATTCTACCCTTTTTCTTTGACTGCTTACTTTCATTTCAAAGCATCTGTATTCTCTAAAGTCTAATTTATTACATGAATCTTATATTTTCATAGAAAATTGTTTGCAATGTCTCTTTCTTCATGGAGAAATTGAGCTAGGGCTTACCTAGAGCCTTCACCCTACAGACTAGCATTTATATGGTACTGGAAGGTACTCCACATGCTGCCAAAGGAGAAAGATCAACACCAACACAGGTACAATATCTTCTGTCTGCAATGATAACCTGTCTGCAAGATGTTCTAGTTCAATATTAGCACAAAACTTGTGGGAGTGACCAAACCATATCTGACTGGATTTAAGACCCACTACACGAGATGCAATCCATTCCCATCACTACTATCATAGCTAAGAACCTGAGGCCAGATAAGCCGGGGACCTCGGGCAAGATCAAACACTATTCTTATATTTATGGAATCTAGCTGTAAGATGACTGTTAACAGTATTCTGATATGCTTATAGATTTAAAGATGCTACAATAGAAAATAAAGCCTAGCACTCAAATTTCAGGAATATCAATGATTTTCAATTAAGGTATATGCACAATGATTTTCAATTAAGGACAGACTGAGTAACAAAAGGTAAAAATAAAGTAAAATAAACCAATATGGAAAGATCTCTGGAAAAAATCCTATCCTTGCAGGTGATCTATATACCACTCTAGTAAGTCTTGAAAGAGCTAGTGATTGATGGGTAAATGTAATGGAAATGGTTAGTGGAAATTGTCAATAGGATTTTACAACATAACATGAGGCATTGGACTTCATTGGCTGTGTCTTTATTTTTCTGGCATTGATTTAAAAACAGTTATTTCAAAATAATTTATTATTTATCTGGTTCCTACTAAAAGTCAATTATTTTTCTTCATTTTGAAAATTTGTTTTGATTCATCTTTTAGTGAGTTTAATGTCATAGATTTGAATTTTTACAGCATAATTGCATGTCTTTAACTTTGCTATCAGTGGCCAGAATCAAGCTGAAGAGTGAAGTGAGTCTCTGTTTTCTTTCTCAGCCCATTTATCATTTGTATATAAGAGGACTACTAATGGTTTTTTAGTTAATCTTGTGTCCAGTCATTTGTGTAAAGGTGTTTACAAGATCTAGGAGTTCCTTGGTAGAGTTTTGGAGGCCATTTATATATACTATCATGTCATCTGAGAATAATGATACTTTGACTTCTTCCTTTCCAATTGGTATCCCCTTGATTTCCCTTAGTTGTATTATTGCTCTAGATAGAATTTCAAGTGTTATAATGAGTAGGTATGGAGACTGTGAACAACCTTGTCTTGTTCTTGACTCAAGTGGAATTTCTTTGAGTTTCTCTCCACTTAATTTGGTGCTGACAACTGGCTTGCTGCATATTGCTTTTATTATGTTTGGGTATGTCCCTTGTGGTACAGGAGGCAACTTTTTGAACAGAACACTAATAGCACAGACACTAATATCAACAATTAATAATTGGGACCTCATGAAATTGAAAAGTTTCTGTAAGGCAAAGGACACCATAAATAGGACAAAACATCAGTCTACAGAATGGGAAAAGATCTTCATCAACCCCAAGTAGGACACAGGACTGATTTTGGGCATATATCCAAAGGATGCTCAATCATACCTCAAGGACACTTGTTAAACTTTGTTCATATCAGCTGTATTTGTAATATTCTGGAAATAACCTAGATGACCCTCAGGTGAGGAATGGATAAAAATATGGTACATTTACACAGTGGAGTATTTCAGGAAATTAGTAGGCAAATGGATGGAACTGGAAAAAATTATGAGTAAGGTAGCACAGAAACCCGGAATGACAAACATGGTATACAGTCATTAATAAGTGAATATTAGCTGTAAGCAAAAGATAACTATGCTATAATTCACAGACTCAGAAAGCTTAGAAAGCAAGGAGAATTTGTGAATGGACTGAGGGTGGGTGGGGATGGGAACATGAGCTATCAGGTTGGGGAGTAAGGGGGAGAATACTGAAAGAGAATCCAGGAAAGGGGGTGCATTTCTGGGTCAGGTAGAAACCTGGCAAAGGGAATCTTCCAGGAATCTACAAGGATGACCCCAGCGCAGACTCCTAGCAATAGCAGGTACATATTCTGAACTGGTAATCTTCTTTGACCAGGTTGGTTCCCAGCCCAATTGTCATCAGTGAGTCTTCATGTAGCAACAGATGGAAACATGCAGAACCACATACAAACATTAGGCAGAATTGGGGAAAATCCTGAAGATGTGGAGAAAGGATTATAGGAGTGAAAGGGGTCAAGAAGACCCCAAGAAAACTCACAGATTCAATTAATGTGAGCTCATAGGGGCTCACAGAGACTGAGACAACCAGCAAGGCTACATGGAACTGATCTAGGTCCTCTGCATATGTGTTACCTTTGTGATGGGGAGAGCCTGGAAGGAGATGAGGGATGGGAAGCTTTGACCAATTTGTAAAATAAAATAATAAATTTATGATAAAAGAATGAAGTGAAACAAAAGGTTGAGATTGTGTTTTCAGAGCAGGGAGAAGGAAAGTTAGTTCTGGCATGATCAGGTTCTGTTCTTTCATTTTATATTTGGAGATGATACAGATGGTTGCTACCTGTGTGTTCACTCAGGATGCATATTTACAGTCTTTAACTTTATGCGGAATCTGTGTTCTGCCCTCTGTTGCTAGATGTCTCATTGCAATAAAGAGGAGAAAAGAAGTATCATAAAAATAATCACAGCTCTTCAGAGTCTTGACTCCTGGTTCATCTAGAGTGTGTAGTGAGCCTCTTATGGGAGTTTTCTGTGCTCCAGGGAAGATGATCACTGCACAAATCACAGAACACACAATAGCTCAGTGGGAAAAGTCAAGCAGTAGTTTCAAGTTGTAAGTGTCTTTCTCAGCATATTTTAATATACATTTCTACCCAGGTATCACTGTAATGTAAAGAATAGGATGGATAATTTATCAGCAGATATAGAAAGTAATTTTAGTTGAATTCCTTTACCAAAGATAGATGCATTATGGATCTATGACCACCATCTTATTTTAACTTCATCTTGTACTCATGCTACCTGATAATCTTTTAGTCATTATGTGTACAAAATATTTTGGCACACTCAAATATATTGTCTTATGTGTTATTCTTTGTTATGTTTCTGTTTTGAATATTGTACTTACCTCTTTCATGACTGACTCAGAACATTTTTTAGTGCAACTCATCCTTTCTAATTAGAGAAATTATAGTAAGATTTAACCTTTAGTTTCTAAGTCTTCTATAGAATTTTATCAGCAGTGTCTGAATATCTATTTCTACCACCTTTTACCCACACAGGTCCCAATGCTATTGAGAAAATCTGGAGTAAAGTTGGTGCTGTTTTTAGTGTCTTTCATAACCTTTGAGCAGTTCAGCTTGGGAAAGAATATAAAGATCTTGCCCACATTCTACCAATGTCATTATCTTTCTTTAAACTCCTAGCTAGTTATGCCAGTTTTATTTGCAATTTTGCTTTGTGTATGTGTGTGTCATATGTACACACTCACATGTGTCTTATGTTCCACATGTGGAGGTCAGAGCTGTACTCAAGACAATCACGTCATCTTCTAATGAGTGGGCCTGAGGGTCAAATTCATGCTGACTGCTTTAGCCTTACTGAATGTGACATCTCTTAAAATTGAAATATACGAATTCTAAAAGTCAAGTTTGCTCAAAAGAAATGAAATGCAAGTGGCACATATCAGTCACATATGTGAATCATGTTGCTGAATGTTTCTCAACTATATCTAACATGCATACTTAGTATAAAACACATTCAAAACATGTTTTGCTTTCTTATGAGCTCTTTTACATTTCACACTTAGACCATATGTCAAATTACCTACACGTCAAGTGCCTAGCTTCCACATTTGGGTAATACCTACCACATTAGGTGGTGAAATTTAATAGCTTATTAAGGAAAATGAATTAATGTGCTAGAAACCAGGCATGCTTTCTTTTCATCAGAGATATTGCTAATGCCTACTTACTGCTTCAAGAAATATGTCCCCAAGTTGATGAGGGATTTTTTTTTCTTCTGGAGATAAACATTGCTGAAAGAAATAAAAGTACAACAAAAAATAAAGCCAGGTGAAGCAATGAAGTGGCTTTCAGAGCTTGGGAGCTCTGCCCTTCTCTGGAGACTGTGTCTGAGAATGAGGGATACAGTGGTGTGTGCCTGAGAGTAGCTGTCCATAGTGGCTATGCTCACGTGAAGGCATGGCACTGTGATTTCCTGAAAGTGTTCGCCCTGCCTCAGTCTGCAGTCCCATACTGATTAGTGAAGGCTTCTGTTTGGTTCTGTCAGATAATTAATCGATACACTCACTTTCTGTTGTATTTGTGTTTCCATCAATTGTGGCTCCATAAGAAAACAAGTCTGAAAAGCAGCCACAGCTAATAAAAATCTGCCACTGGGTCTTGAGAAGCTCTGCAGTAACTCCTTAGAAAGCAGAAAACTCACTGTACCCAAAGCATGGTGACTAGTTGCTGTGTGTTTTTGAGCCTACCAAATTCCATGACAACATGAGGATGATGTTTGCCAGATCCCTCTTCAAGCTATGCACAGATGCTGCCTGTGCTCAATTTATACATCATATGCTTCCCAACATTATCCGAGTGGGCTTAGGTAACTGACTTTTAATGTTCTCTCTTTTTAAAAAAAAACTAAACATCTTGTTCATCCTATATTCATTTTGTTTCTCCACAGAGGAGTAATCTTTAGGGGATTTCCCCTCAATAAAATGCATAAATATGCAGCAAAAGAAGTAATTAATTCAATGAATTAACCATACCATTATGTTTGGGACTCAGACATGCTGTATCAGTTCTTTGATGTGAACTACCATGGGGAGCAATGTATCTTATCTGTCACAGAAATGGATTTTATTAAAAAGTAAAAATCTCCAACCTGCAATAAAGCTAAAGATCAAGGACATGTCTAATAATATTTTATTCACATTGCAGCTGTGCTTTGGCCTTTAAATATTTTACCAAATTACCATTGTTCCATTTTAAGTTATCAAAACTTATTTGAGGCTCAAATCCCTGCAGAGAAACAACTCATAAATAGCAGTTTATGTTTTAGACTTTTGCTTAAATGTTTAAAAGTAAGATATTTTCTTAATAAGTACAATGATGTGTTTGACAAGGTGATCAGAAATGGTGTCCTATAAAAATATGCAGCAGCACTTTTAGTGCCCATAAAACAAACATAAAACTGTATTGGGTCACAAATAAGAGACCAGAGAAGATAACTGAGGTGTGATATTATTAGACAACATGAGATTAATTTGCAACTCTGACTTAAAGACTGAGTGTACCCAAGAGGATATTCTCTCCATAGCAATCTCATTTTTTTCATGGGGCAAGTTGTACTGAGAATTGAAAAATGCACATGATGACAACTGGCTGTTTCCCTGCCTTTTAAATACAAGTTAATCATCTCTTGAGAGCATCAGTATTTTAGGGAGGTGGATCAGTCATTAATTCAATGAATGCCATGCAATTTGCTGAGCTGTTGACTGAATAAAGCAGTATCTTTATTCCAAAGAGTTTAAAGTGGACAAGGCAGGCAAACTGGATATATAGATTACAGGATGTTCCCAGACAGCCAAGCTAGCAGTACTAGAAACCTAGAGTGCCAGTACAATATTTTCTAAGTGTCTATCAATCTACTTTTCATCTTCTTTCCATGTGAAATAAAAGTATGAAGAAATAATACAGAATGAGTAAAGGCCTTCCCAAGAGGCTTTGAAAAAGTCGCCAGAGGGGGTTGTAAAGGGAGGCTTTTTCCTTGAGAGAAGCCTTCCCGCCAGCCTGGTTCCAAAGCCGCATCAGTCCCAAATAAACACACAGGAGGCTATATTAATTATGAAGCTGTTGGCCTTGCTTGTTTCTTACTGGCTAGCTCTGACTTAAGTAATTACCCCATAATTGTTAATCTAAGTATGTCTCTTACCGGAGAGGTTTCCGGGCTTCCTACCCCATGGCGTTACATCTCGACTCTCTTGTGTTTCTCCTTCCCAGAGTCCTACTGGACTCCTAGTTCCACCTATCTAGATTCCTATTGGCCCAACAGTGCTTTATTGACATAAGACTTCCCCAACAGGGGGTCACACTATCACTTGAGTTTTAAAGAAGGAACAAGAGCTATCCACTTGAAGCAATGACAACAGGTAAAGTTTTAGAGGCCTGGATGGGCAGTGTCTGGGGACATGGCTGAAGGTGTACAACTAAAACAGGCAAATATTTGACAAGAATAGTACATAGGATAGGCTATCAATAGAAAATATAGATCACCAGGTACAAACCAAAGACTTCATTAAAGAGAGGTACTGAGAGGACAATATGGAAATTTCCAGCTACAGATTTTATGACAGTTCATTTTAGGTATCAACTTGTCTGAATTGTTACTTTGGATGCCTAGAAAAATATCATTTCTGCATATTACTGTGAGACTGTTTCCATATAATGCTTGCATTCAAACCACTGGAGTACCTATGTACCCATTAAGGGCTGAAAAGAACAAAAGCCCAATAATGAAAATATGTTTTTTTAATCATTTTTTATTTTAATTTTAAATAGCTTGTTTTACATGTCAATCCCAGTTCCCTCTCCCTCCCCTCCTCCCGCACTCCCCTTCCCCCCACCATCCCACCCTATTGCCAAATCCTTCCACATAGGGGATATCTAGAGTCTGTCATTTTACTCTGGGTAGGGTCCAGACACTCCCCTAAGAGTCCAGGCTGAGAGAGCATCCCTCTTTGTGCTATAGGCACACGAAGACTGTTTGTATACCAGGGATAGACACTGTTGAATATGTTTTCTGTACCTTTCAGTTGAATTTCTTCACCTTCTTGTATACCTATTATTCTCAGGTTTGGCTTCTTCACGGTGTCCCATATTTCCTGGATATTTTGTGTTAAGGATTTGTTGGTTTTGAGATTTTCTTTGGTTGACGACTCTATATCCTCTAATGAGTCTTCAACACCTGAGATTCTCTCTTCTAGCTCTTGTATTCTGTTGGTGATACTTGCATCTGTAGTTCCTGATCGTTTACCCAGCTTTTCTATTTCCAGCATCCCTTCATTCTGTGTTTTCTTTATCGTTTCTATTTCAGCTTTCAATCCTTCAACTGTTTGAGTTGTTTCCTTCATTTTTTTGGTTGTTCTTTCTTGGTGTTCTTTAGATTCTTTGAGAGATTTGTTTATTTCTTGAATTTTCCCCCATTTCATGGATTTTTTTGTTTGTTTTTTCTTCTATTTCTTTAAGGGATTTCCTCGTTTCTTCTTTGAGGGTCTCCATCATCTTCATGAAATAATTTTTAAGGTCTGTCTCCTCTTCTTCGTCTATGTAGTGCTTTTCGGGTCTTGCTGGTGTTGGATCCCTGGATTCTGGTGGGGTCATGTTGGTGTTTCTATTGCTGAGTGATCTCTTATTCTGTCTTCTTCCCATCTCTTCTTTCAGTGGGTGCTGGTGGGGTCTTTCCGTCTCCACTGGTCTCCTTCCTTCCTGCAGCTGAAGCTGGGGATGCTGACACGGAGTTTGGGTCCTGGTAGGGCTGATGTCTTTCCTGAAGGTGGTCTCACTCGGTTGGAGTCTTGGAATTGTTGACTTCTTTGCTGTGTGGGCAGGTCTCCTGAAGCTGTACTCGCTGGGGTTGGGGTCTTGGAAGGGCTGATGTCTTTCCTGAAGCTGGACTCGCTGGGGTTGGGGTCTTGGAAGGGCTGATGTCTTTCCTGAAGCTGGACTCGCTGGGATTGGGGTCTTGGAGGGGTTGATGTCTTTCCTGAAGCTGGACTCGCTGGGGTTGGGGTCTTGGAGGGGTTGATGTCTTTCCTGAAGCTGGACTAGCTGGGGTTGGGGTCTTGGAGGGGCTGATGTCTTTCCTGTGTGGGCGGGTCTTCTGGATGCCGGGTGGCCAGGGATAGACACTGATCCACAGCTCAGGGCCCCATAGGTTGCCCAGGCCTTCTTGCTGACACTCACATTTTGGGGGTCCAGATCAGTCCCATGCTGGCCTCCCCACTGTCGGTCTGGGGTCCAAGAGCTCTCCCCTGTTCAGATCAGCTCTCTCTGCTGGTTTTGCCAGCCCATTCTTTGCCAATTTGCTCATCACTCCTCTCTCTCTGTCACTGGGTTCCTTGGGTTCAGTTCAGTGATTAATTGTGTGTTTGCCTCTGCTTCCATCAGTCACAGGATGAAGGCTCCCGGATGGTTATAGACATCAAGTTCATTATCAGGAATGGGCATTCGAGGTGGTCTCTCCACTATTGCTTAGCTTGCCAATTGGTGTTATCCCTTAAGATCACTCGAGGTCACTCTGGTGCCTGATCTGTATTCGTTTTTTTTTGTTTGTTTTGATTTTTCATGACAGGGTTTCTCTGTGTAGCTTTGTAGACCAGGCTGGCCTTGAACTTACAGAGATCCACCTGCCTCTGCCTCCTGAGTGCTTGGATTAAAGGCATGCACCACAGCCACCTGCCAATAATATAAATATGAATATTCTCTCTGTCTGTCTGTCTGTCTGCCTGTCTCTCTCTCTCTGTGTGTGTGTGTGTGTGTGTGTGTGTGTGTGTGTTTCTCTTGGCATTTTGCCATTGGCCTTTCTTTTCAACTATAGATGTCATATTATGCAACTTACTGATCTTTGGAGTTACATGAGCCAGTTCTCACAGCAGATTTTCTCTCTCTCCTTCCACATGTTATCTCTTCTTGTTTTTCTATCTCATCCCCATTAATCTTCTTCTATCTTGTCCTCCTATACCACCATACCACTTTCTTCACTCATATTTGCATATGCACTATCTCTATGTATCTTTTATATGTTTCTGTGTATGTATGTATATGCATGTACATATATATATCATCTATTATCTATCTCTGTCAATCAATCAATGCATCTATGTATCTATGATCTATCTCAATCTGTCTATTTTTTATCTATTCATCTATGTATGTATGTATCTATCTATGTATCTATCTGTGTGCATATATATGTATGTATGTATGTATCTATCTATCTATCTATGTATTTATCTATTCATCTATGATGTATGTATGTACCTATTATCTATATCTGCCAATTAACCAACCATTGGTTTTATTTCTTGGTACCCTGTCACTTCAACATTGCATGTGAAACTCACAAATAGAATTTCTTGGCCTAATTTGGGAAAATAGTAAATACAAGAGTTTACTTGGAGGCTGGTCCTAGAGCTGCACATATTACGGTGAAAATCTAACAGACTCAGTGTATTTTCATTACTATTTGTTGGTTGCATCATTTCCTTTTTGTTTCTGTGGTTAAAGATCTGCCAGAAACAAGTTATGGGAGAAAGGAACAGACTCAGTGTATTTTCATTACTATTTGTTGGTTGCATCATTTCCTTTTTGTTTCTGTGGTTAAAGATCTGCCAGAAACAAGTTATGGGAGAAAGGAATAGTTTTGTACACAGTCTGAGAGGGATTCAGTCCATCACAGCAAGTAAAGCAGGCTTGAAGTGCTTAGTGTATAATGGCAAGAGTATGTAGTGGCATCTGTTTACATTATGACAGACAAGAGGCAGAGAAGCCAATTAGCAGACAGTGTCAGGTATAATTTTCAACCCCAGTAGCCCAGCCCTCATAAGAGCATAGAAAATCGTGGCTCCAGCTTTTGAAACATAAGCACAAGGAGAGTATTTCACATTCAAACATACTACTGGTGAACATAAGACAGTTGTTAGATCCTGAAATCAAAGATTTTACAGATGAGCAAAGAGGCAAAAAAAGAGGGAAGGGGAGAGTTGGCTATAGAGTCAAAAATGAAAGAACATGACGGATGAAAAAAGGAAACAGCATAATTTGTGTAAAGTTATTTTTATTCAGCTTAAATGATTGCTTTTATTGTGAAAAAAACATGTCTTCTTTATTTTACTATTACCATATTGCTTTTAATGAAATTATGGTATCTTAATATAGTTGAGTACATTTAAAAAACATTTTTGGCTCTCCGGATTTCCGGGACTGGAAACTGCAGCAAGTTCAACTCACCCCAAAAGGATCTAGTGACCAAGAACCTGCTGAGAGAGCCTGATCATGCCCACCCACTCAGGGCAGAAGACAGAAAGCAGAGTGCAGAGGGCAAAGCTCCCACCCACAGGAAGAGGGAGTGCCTCAGACTCGTCTGCACCCACCATGAAACCCATCAGTGAATTGGACCTGTTTGCACCCACCAGAAGAGAACCTTGTACCTGTACCCACCAGGAAAGGAAGAGAACCCACCTGTACCCACTGAAATAAGGGATCGGAAGACAACAATACAAGAACAAATTCAATGGCAGTAAAAACAGTATGATGCCACCAGACCCTAGGGACTCTACACCAGCAAGATCTGAATATCAAAACACAGATGAAACAGAAGAGAATGACCTAAAAACAACTTCATGAAGACAGTAGAGATCCTAAGAGAAGAAATGAGAAAATCTTTTAAATAAATGGAAGAAAAGACAAACCAAAAATTACAAGAAACAATTCAAACAGTGCAAGGCTTGAAGGATGAAATAGAGACAATAAAAAAAATACAGTCTGAAGGAATGCTGGAAATAGAAAAGGTGAGTAAATGATCAGGAACTGCAGATGCAAGCATAACAACAGAATACAAGAGTAGGAAGAGAGAGACTCTCAAGTGTTGAAGATTCACTAGGAGAAAGAGATTCATCAACCAAAGAAAATCTTTGGCCCAATAAATCACTAATACAAGATATCCAGGAAATATGGGACACTGCAGAAAGGCCAAATCTAAGAATAATAGGTATAGAAGAAGGTGAAGAAATCCAGCTCAAAGGTGCAGAAAACATATTCAACAAAATCATAGAAGAAAAATTTCCCAGCCTAAAGAAAGACATGTCAATGAACGTACAAGAATCCTACAGAACACCAAATAGAGTGGACCACAAAAGGAAGTCCCCTTGCCACATAATAGTAAATTCCCCGAACATACAGACTAAAGAAAGAATATTAAGAGCAGTTAAGGAAAAAGGTCAAGTAACATACAAAGGCAAACCTAACTTCTCCATGGAAACTCTGAAAGCCAGAGGTCGTAGATAGATATTCTACCAACACCAAGAGACCACAGGTGCCAGCCCAGACTACTATAACCAGAAAAGTTTTAATTACTGTAGAAGGAGAAAACAAGATATTCCTCGACAAAACCAGATTTAAACAATACATATGCACAAATCCAGCCCTACAGAAAGTACTGGAAGGAAAACTTCAATCTAAGGAAAGTAACTATGCTCACAAAAACATATGCAATAGATAATCCAACTTTATGAAAAGACAAAAGAAAAAGGGAGGATAAATCCACAAACAATTACAACACCATCAACAAATCAAAAACAAGAATTAACACTCAATGGTCCTTAATTTCCCTCATTGTCAATGGTCTTAATTTGCCTATAAAAAAACGCAGGCTAAAAGAATGAATACGAAGACAAAATCCATCCTTCTGCTGCATACAAGAAACACACTTTAGCTCAAAACAGATGTTACCTCAGAGTAAATGATTGGAATAAGATTTTCCAATCAAATGGATCCAAAAAGCTGGTATAGCTATCCTAGCATCAAACAAATTAGTTTTCAAACTGACATCAATCAAAAGAGATGAAGAAGGTCATTTCATAGTCATCACAGGAAAAATCCATCAGGATGAAGTCTCAATTCTGAACATCTATGCCCCAAATACAAGGGTGCCCACATTCGTAAAAGAAACATTACTAAAACTCAAATCACATATAAGACCTCACACAGTTATAGTGGGAGACTTTAACACCCCACTCTCACCGTTAGACAGGACCACCATGCAGAAACTTAACAATTAAACAAAAGAACTAAGAGAAGTTATGACATAAATGGGTTTAACAGACATCTATAGAACATTCCACCCAAACACAAAAGAATATACATTCTTCTCAGTGCCGCATTGGACCTTCTCTAAAATCGATCACATACTTGGCAACATAGCAAACCTCTACAGGTATAAAAAAACCCGAATAACCCCCTTATCAGACCACCATGCTTTAAAGGTAGAATTCAACAGCAACACAAACTACAGAAACCCTACAAACTCATAGAAATTAAACAATGCACAATTGCACCATTCCTGGGTCAAGGAAGTAATAAAGAAAGAAATTAAAGACTTCCTAGAATTCAATGAAAATGAAGACACAACATACCCAAAATTATGGGACGCTTTGAAGGCAGTACTAAGAGGAAATTTCATAGCACTGAGTGCAAATATGAAAAAACTGGAGAATAGTTACACTAGATAATTAACAGTACAACTAAAAGCACTAGAACAACAACAACAAAAAAGCAAACTCACTCAGGATGAGTGGACGCCAGGAAATAATCAGATTGATGGCTGAAATCAATAAAGTAGAAACAAAGAAAACAATACAAAGAATCAATATAACAAAGAGTTGGTTCTTCAAGAAAATAAAAAAGATAGACAAACCTCTATCCAAATTAACTAAAAGGCAGAGAGAGAACATGTAAATCAACAAAATCAGGAATGAAAATGGGGACAAAAAACAACAGACACTAAGGAAATCCAGAAAATCTTCAGGTCATACTTTGAAAACCTGTACGCCACAAAATTGAAAATTTAAAGTAAATGGATAATTTTCTGGATAGATACCATTTACCAAAATTAAATCAAGAGCAGATACACAATCTAAACAGACCTATAACCCCTAATGAAATACAAGCAGCCATCAAAAGTCCTCCAACCAAAAAAAGGCCCAGGTCCAGATGTCTTCAGCATAGAATTCTGCAAGAAATTTAAAGAAGTGCTAATTCCAATACTGCGTAAACTATTCTACAAAATAGAAACAGAAGGTTTGTTACCAAACTCTTTTTACGAGGCTACAGTTACCTTGATACCCAAGCCACACAAAGACCCAACTGAGAAAGAGAACTACAGACCAATATCCATCATGAACATTGATGCAAAAATTCCCAATAAAATATAGCAAATTGAACCAAAAAACACATCAGGAAAATCATCCGTTGTGATCAAGTAGGCTTCTTCCCATGGATGCAGGGATGGTTCAACATATGAAAATCTATCAATGTATTTCACCATATAAACAAACTACAAAGAAAACACATGATCAAAACTTGATGGTGAAAAAGTTTTTGACAAAATCCAACACCCCTTCATGATAATGTTCCTGGAGATATCAGGGATAACCTGAACATAATAAAAACAATATACAGTAAACCAACAGCTAACATCAAAGTAAATAGAGACAAACTCAATGCAATTCCTCTAAAACAAGGCTTTCCTCTTTCTCCATATCTCTTCAATATTGTACTTGAAATTCTAGCTAGAGCAATAAGACAAGAAAAGGAGATCAAGGGGATAAAAATTAGAAAGGAAGAAGTCAAACTTTCACTATTTGCAGATGACAAGATAGTTTACATAAGTGACCAGATAAACTCCACAAGGGAACTCTTACAGCTGATAAACACCTTCAACAAAGTGGCAGGATACAAGGTTATCTCAAAGAAATCAGTAGCCCTAGTATATACAGATGATAAATGGGCTGAGAACGAAATCAGAGAAACATCACCCTTGACAATAGCCCCAAACAATGTAAAATATTTGGGGATAATGCTAAGTAAGTGAAAGACCTGTAGAGCAAGATTTTTGAGACTTTAAAGAAACAAATTAGAAGATACCAGAAAATGGAAAGATCTCCCCTGCTCTAGGATTAGTAGAATTAATATAGTAAAAATGGCAATCATGCTGATCATGCTGAAAGCAATTAAATGCTATCCCAATCAAAATACTGGCACAATTTTTCACAGACCTTGAAAGAACAATATTCAACTTTATATGGAAAAACAGAGGACCCAGAATATAGCCACAACAACCCTGTACAATAAAGGAACTTCGAAAGGCATCACCATCCCTGATTTCAAGCTCTATTATAGAGATATAGTCTTGAAAACAGCTTGGTATTGGCACAAAAATAGACAGATAGACCAATGGAATCGAATTGAAAACTCTGATACTAACACACATACCTATAAACTCTTGACTTTTGACAACGAAAATTATACATTGGATAAAAGACAGTATCTTCAACAAATGGTCCTGGAATAACTGGATGCTAGCATATAGAAGACTGCAGATAGATCCATACCTATAACCTTGTACAAAACTTAAATCCAAATGGATCAAAGACATCAACATAAATCCAGACACACTGAAACTCTTAGAAGAGAAAGTGGGAGGTATCCTTGAACGAATTGGTATAGGAGATCACTTCCTGAACTAACACCTGTAGCACATACACTGAGATTGACAATAAATGGGACTTCCTGAATCTGAGAAGCTTCTGTAACGCAAAGGACACAGTCAACAAGACTAAAAGGCAGCTCACAGAATGGGAAAAGATATTCACTAACCCCACATCTGACAGAAGGTTGATCTCCAAAATTTACAAAGAACTCAAGGATCCAATTAAAAAGTGGGGCACAGATCTAAATACAGAATTCTCAATAGAGTAGTTTAAAATGGGTGAGAGACACTTGAGTAAGTGCTCAGCATCCTTAGACATCAGGGAAACGCAAATCAACATCTATGAGATACCATCTTACTCCTGTCAGAATGGCTAAAATAAAAATCACCATTGACAATTTATGGTGGAGAGGCTGTAGAGAGAGGGGAACACTCCTCCACTGCTGGTGGGAGTGCCAAATTGTACAGCCACTTTGGAAATCAGTATGGAGATCCCTCAGAAAAAGGGGACTCAGTCTACCACAAGATCCAGCCATTCCACTCTTAGGTATATACCCAAAAGATGCGCAGTCATACAACAAGGACATCTGTTTCAGTATGTTCATAGCAGTACTATTTGTAATAACCCATACCTAGAAGCAACCTAGATGCCCCTCAACTGAAGAGTTGAGAAAATGTGGTACATAAACACAATGGAGTATACTACTCAGTGGACAAAAACAATGGAATCTTGAAATTTGCAGGCAAATAGATTCTGAGTGAGGTAACCCATTCACAAAAAGACTAGCATGGTATGTACTCACTCATATATGGATTTTAGGCCTGAAACAGGGGAGTGCTAGCCTACAATCCCCAGCCAGAAATTCTGGGAGACAGGGAGTACCCTAAGAAAGATATGCATGGTAACCCACAGAAGGGGAACAGGACAGAATCTTCTGAGGAGATTGGGAGCATGGGGGCTAGGGGCTGGATGGGAAAGCTGGGAGAAAGAGAGGGGGTGAAGAGGAGGAGAGAGGAGGACATGGGGGAGCAGGAAAGTTGAGTAGGGGGAAGAATAGAGGAGAGAAAGATGAGAGATACCATAATAGAAGCAGCCATTATAGGTTTGAAGAGATATCTGGTACTAGTGAGATGTCCAGAGGCCTACAAGGATAATACTAACTGGCAATCTAACCAATAGTGAGAGGCTACCTTAAATACCCTTCCCTATAATATTATTGATGACTTCCTTGTGTCTGAGATCCTGGCATGGGACTGATCCTGATTCCCTGAACGTGGATGTCAGTGAGGAGGCCTCAGCATCCTTTGGGGCCTCAGGCAATAAATCATCCAGATGGACTTTGGGAGCCCATTCCACTTGGAAGGATGCTGTCTCTGCGTGGACACATGGTGGAGGGCCTAGGCCCTGCCCCAGATCATATGGCAGAATTTCGAGATCCCCCATGAAGGGCCTCACCCTCCTTCGAGAGTGGAGTGGGCATTGGGGGAGGGGTTGGGGGAGGGCTGAAGGGGTGCAGGAGAGGAGCGGAGGTAGAGGGAGCTAGGCTTGACATGTAAAGCAAACTTGTTTCCAATGTAAATTAAATTAAAAAAATAAAAACATTTAATTGGCAAGATGAAGGCTGGTAGTCTGTGACTGCTCTCAAATTTTTATCTTTTGAAATAAATTGCATCTGGAAATCTTGCCCATATCTAAATTGCAAAGAATTTGTTTAACGTTAGTGGGAAATGATTACCAGTCTTCCAATCTGTATTGAAGGTATTGAAGTGCATCCCTTTAACAGAACGGACTGGTTTATAAACTATCATCAGACTGTGAAAGCAGCATGTCTAAGAAGAGGCTTCCAGTCTAAACATTATAGCTGATGGGGCTCCTTTTTATTCACCCTAGCAGGGATAGCTCTCAATTTCAACCTAATATGTGTCTATTTTTCAGGGATTAAAATAAACCTGACCCAAACGAGCATCAAGTAACCAGGCTGTCAGTGAGGAGAGGGCTTCAATTAAAGGCATATGAGCAAGAATAAAGCAGATGTTATCTAGTCACAGATGCTCATGAAGCAGCTTAGGGACAACCTGTGTACCTCTGATGCACCTGCTAAAAGGTGTAGGTTGAATTATGGCAGTTCAACTTGTATTCGTAAGATATAAAAGATGTATGACACCCAGTTTGTACAAAACCACTGGTGGGTGAATTTACCCATAGTTGTTTTCTGATTAAGTGTTCATATTAAGTTTCAATCTCACATTTTCATGTTAAACATATTTAGAAAGAATATATTTGCTTAAAAAACTTTGTCTAGGATAAATATTTTAGTTTGTTATGTTCATTTGTAAAGTGTGTATTCAAATCCTTCCAAATGCAGGAACAAGTATGTCGTACTTTTGTCTCAACCTATAGCAATATTTGAGAAGCTTCTCACATCTCAGCCTACTTTTGGCATAGTGCCAGAGAAAAATGACTGCTTACAGTTTAGAGAATAGTGAAGAAACTTGTCTTTCAGGATTATATATACATGGTCATGAAACTGTGAGTAAATTCAGGATTTAAATATGTGTTCTTTTTAAAAAATTGACAAAAAATCTTAAAGTAGCTTGGTGTTTACCAGTAGGTAGGCACCTAGAGTGATGTCACTATGTGAGGCTGTTGTCTCCCTTTTGCAACGCAGTCATTGGACTGTAGCATCCATCTGCATCGCCTGAGCACACAGAAGAAATTCAGAATCTGAATCTGTCTTAAGAAGGTGAATATTAACCAGTGTTAATTTCCTCAATCCTGGATGCTGATATTCTGATCTCCTTCACCTATATCTGGAGTCTCTGTCTTAAGAGATGTGACAGACCAACCTGTACAAGAAGGCTTTTCTATGACTACATTTCATTCTATCCTTCCCAGGCAAACCTTAATTAGATCATCATTACAATTGAGTTCTCATTACAGAATGCTCATTCTTGCTAAGTAGCGTCCACCTTCTCTTGGAACATAGCTTCAAGTCATGAGATCCTGTCCAATGAACCTCCTCTATTCTTTGAAATTAAGTTGGAGGCATTTTTAGCTATGCCTGGGACCAGTTCTTAACAGCACAGTGTTGTCTACATTGCTGGAACTTTTCCCGAGTCAACAACAGGCATGCTAATTTGCTGTCTCCCATAGGATAATCTGCTCATTTGCCACAGCTATCTTGTTTGTGTCCATCTGCCACCTTGGTAGCATATTAGTGGAATTAATTTCTTGTCAGTACAGTCTGTCTTCTCTGGGAGATTTTCTGGAAAGTAAGGCTCCTAATGATACCATGTCACTGAAGTTTTAAGCATAATGAGCTAGAATTAAGTCATCTGAGTGTCGGCTTCCACACTCAGCTCAGAGTTGGGGCAATTCTGACCACATCCTGCTGCCCTGACCTGCCCTTTCTATGGCTTCCCTGTCTCTGTATTTCCTACTAACAGGCTCAGGCTTGTAGGGATCCTTCTGATTTCCTATGCCAAATGAAGTTTTGAAACAGGGTTTTACTATGAATAGTCTCATTGCTTTTCTCCATTCAAACCATACTTCCTCCACGAAAGGTAAATTCTATATGCAGTTATTTGCAAAAAGCTTCTTATAGTTTTAACAAATGGAGAGCATTTTCATTTCTCCTGCTGATCACAATTTCTGTGCACTCCAGTTGTCCTCCATGTACCCGAATACGCAATTTTTTACTGCTCAGTAGCCTGTCCTGCATCCCAAGGCCTTGGCTTTTTTGATGCTCTGAAAATATTGAAGGCCCAGAAAGCTTCGACTCTCTCACTGTGGGCAGTGTAACATCTCTGTGGATTGATCCAACTGTGAATTTCTGGCCCTGGATTGCAAAGATCATCCCCAGCTTCTTGCAGCCTGTGGTTTTACCGTGGGTCATGGGACTGTTCCGAGGCTCTATCTATAATAGAATTCTGCCCTCCAAGGGTTTCTTCTCAAGAGATTGAATGAAAAGTGCAGTTGTGAATAGTCCCAGTGTTTGGCAAGGACTTCCTGCAAAGGCTTTGGTATTAAGAGAATGTTTTTGTCAATAGACATTTTTTAAAATTTTCTTTCTATATTTTAGGAATATTTTTGTGGCTTATTATAACTACAAATACTTCCTGCATTTCTATGTGAATTTTCTTAACGAGAAGAGCAAAGATAAGGGCTTTAAAACCCAGCTGACAAAGCAAAAAAAATCCTTTTGGTTTTAATGTGTTATACAGGGTATTAGCACAATCAATATTATGTAAATATAGTCTTTGCTCCATCAGTTCTTCACCTTTCACCCAACAACTTAACAGGCATTTAGACGTATAAAATATTGGCCAAAGTATTAGCCAGTGACTTAGTCTGAGGTGCAGATGTAATTAACACCAAAATTTAAAGTAATCCCAGACAAGCCTCATTAACACCTATAAGATGGGTTCATCACATTGAAGACTCCATATAAACCAGAAAACATCTGTTTGTTTTTAAATTAGAGTGTATGACCTGATGATTCTCTGGATTTCTTCAGTGTCTGTTGTTGTATCACCATTTCATTTCTGTTTTTCTTAATTTGGAAATTATCTCTCTGCTTTTTGGTTAGTTTAGATAAAGGTTTGTCTATCTTGTTGGTTTTCTCCAAGAAACAACTCTTTGTTTCATTGATTCTTTGTATTGTTTTCTTTGTTTCTACTTTATTGATTTCAGCCCTCAATTTGATTGTTTCCTGGCGCCTACTCCTCCTGGATGAGTTTGTTTCTTTTTGTTCTAGAACTTACAGGTGTGCTGTTAAGTCACTAGTGTGACTGTTCTCAAGTTTCTTTATGTAGGCACTTAGTGCTATGAACTTTCCTCTTATCACTGCTTTCAAAGTGTACCATAAATTTGGGTATGTTGTGCATTCATTTTCCTTGAATTCTAGAAAGTCTTTAATTTCTTTCCTTATTTCATTCTTGATTCAGGGGTGGTACAATTGAGCATTGCTCAATTTCCACATGTTCATAGGCTTTCTGCAGTTGTGTTGTTGTTGAATTCTAACATTAAACCATGGTGATCCAATACAATACAGTAGGTTATTCCATTTTTTTGTATCTGTGTATGTGGGTAATTTTAGAGAAGGTTCCATGGGGTTCTCAGAAGAAGGTATGCTGTTTTATAATTGAATGGAATATTCTATACATGTTTGTTAAACCCAACTGAGTCATAACTTCTGTTAATTCCTTCATTTCTGTTAAGTTTGTGTCTGATAATCCTGTCCACCAGTGACAGCTTATGCTGGAGAGGATGTGGAGAAAGGGGAATGCTCCTCCATTTCTGGTAGGAATGCGAATTTGTACAACCACTTTGGAAATCAATATGGCAGTTTCTCAGCAAACTGGGACTCGAGCTACCCTAACACCCAGCAATTCCATTCTTAGGCATATACCCAGAGGATGCATATTCGTAACACACAGACATCTGTTCAGCTATGTTCATAGCAGTGTTATTTGTAATAGCCAGAACCTGGAAGCAACCAAGATGTTCCTTAACGGAAGAACGGATAAAGAAAATGTGATACATATGGAATACTGCTCAGCAGGGAAAAAATGACATCTTGAAATTCGCAGGCAAAGGGATGGAACTAGAAGAAACCATCCGGAGTGAGATAACACAGACACAGAAAGACAAGCATAAGACATACTCACTCATAAGTGGATACTAGACATAGAACAAAGGATAACCAGCCTACAATCTACAACCCCAGAGAAGCTAGGAAAGTAGAAAGCTAGGACCCCAGTCCGAGAGCTGGGGAACTTACAGAAGACCAAACTTGACCCCATGAATGTGGGTGTCAGTTGGAGGCCTCAGGCAGTCTATGGGGCTGCTGGCAGTGGAATCAGTATCCCTAGTGCACAAATGGGCATTGGGACCCCATTCCTTTTGGAGAGATGCTCTCTAATAGTAGGGAGGGCCCTAGTCCTGTCCCAAATGATGTGACAGACTTTGATTATCCCCCATGGGAGGTCTCACCCTTTCTAAGGAGTGGAACGGGAGTATTGGAGGGAGAGGGACCTGGGATTGGTATGTAAAATAAGATTATTTTTTAAAAATAATTTAAAAATTAGAATGTATATAGGGATGCAGTACAATATTGTCTCTATTATATCAATGGAATGAACTAAAAATTAAATCCAGTGAATTAAAGTTCAGATGACAGTCTTTGAGGCAAATCAGATATTCTGTAGTCATCACTACTGAAGAGGCAAGAAGGGGAACACTCTGTCTTTGTTGATATAAAAGGGTAATAGATGAGTTTTCTAAAAGACTGAAGTATGCTGCCATGTCAGGGAGCCAGATCCAAGATCAAGGTTACTCTGCATGTACCCACAAATCTTTCAAGGGGTCCTTGTCTGAATATGGATCTGAAAGGGGCTGAAGGAAGGAGAACACTGAGAGATTATTGTACATGCTTACTAAATAGGATGAAGTTGGAAATGAGTTAGCAGAGCTCCACAAGCACTCTGGACCATAATTGAGATTTCCAGCAGCTAGACAGGTAACAGAAAAGTGACAGAGAAATTCTCCTTGAACTCTCAGAAAGACATGGCTTGTGAGGCCGAGTCCTGCACAGGTCAACACTGAAGAAGATTACAAGCTCCTGGATTTTATAAGAGAATGGAGAATAGCTGGGGAAGAACTCCCCGAGGTGTACATACATGGAATTTATCAAAACCTAGGAAAGGCAAAAACACTGAGAAATCCCATAGACACCTTCAGTCCTGTGCTGATAAGGGTAAAGCAGGAATGTTGAGGCTTGAGGGAGTCACAGTGTTGAAGACAGGGAATAATGTGAGTAATTTTTATGCATATCATCTTTTTTTTGCTAAGATATGCTCCCACCATCTCATATTTCTCATATAATTTTTAAAAAACACAAATGAATGTTGGATTTTATCAAAGTCCTTTTCAATGCAAATTGTCATGTGATTTCTGTCCTTGAGTTTACTCATGTGGTGAATTACAGGTACAGATTTATGTTAATTTAGCCTTTCTTACATTCCTAGAATGAAGGCAACTTTTTATGGTGAATGATTCCTTGAATGTGTACTTGAATACAGTTTGCAATTATGTTATTGAGAAACTTTGAGTCTTCCTTAATCAGGGAGATTGACATACTTTTCTTTCATTTTTTTTTTGTTGTTAGGTCTGTATGATTTTTGATATCAGGGTAGTATTGGGTTCATGAAGAGTGGAAGTATTCTTTTCTTTTATATTTTACGAATTAACTTGAATAATTTTGGTGTCACTTAATTGAAAGTTGGGTGCAGTTTTTGCTTAAATTATCTAGCCCTGGGCTTTTAATCAGTTGGGCGATTTTTTAAATTACTGTTTCTATCTTAATAGATCTATTTAAATTGTTTACTTCATCATGACTTGACTTTGATAGTTCATACAGATATAGAAGTTCATCCATTTCTTTATATTTTTCCAAATTAGTGAAATATAAAATTTTAAAGCATACTCTTATAATTCCTGTAATTTTCATCAGAGTGCATTACAAATGTCTCCCTTTTCCTTTCTAATTCTAAACAGGCTCTTACCTCTCTTTATATTTGGTTAACTTGGATGTTTGCAAATTTGGCGTTTTTTCAAGGAGCTATCTGTTGGTTTCATTGATTCTTTTATTTTTACATTTATCTTGTATTAATTTCTTTCCCTGTCTTTATTACTGACATCTATCTACTACCTTTCTGGTTGATCTGTTCTTGACTTTCCTTGATATATTATTCTTTCTTATAACAGGATTACTTTATTCACCATTGTATTTTGGAAGTATGTTTTGAAAGACGTCTTCCTATATACATATTTTTGGCTTTGGAATTAACCTTATGAATTCCAAATTAAATTCTATTGTCATTCCTACGTGTTAAATTGGGTTGGAAAATTTGCTGATTTCTTTGGTATTCGTAAGAAGTGACAAAAAGTTCAATGAAAAGGAAATTTCATGAGAAGAAAGTTTAGTAATGTAGAGTGCTCTTGACAGGCAATCAATGAAGTATGCATTTGGGCTAGAGCATCAGAAGATAATTGCTGGTTTAGGAGAAGAAATGGCTAGAAAGCAGATGGTGTGGATTTTTTACCTTTACTTGAACTCTGTATCTTATTATATTTTTAAACCATTTTTAATTTATATGTGAACTGAAATATCCTTGACACTACTCAGAAGTTAAGACTATATTTTCCAAGCAAGCCAGCTTTCTTGCTATACAGACTATTAAAATGTCACGGCTGTCATATCAGTACAGAACCCAAGGTGGGAGGAGATGAGTTCACACCATGCCTGATGGCTGAGAAAGCAATGAAAAGGACAGATGAAGAGTATCCACAGGTGAGCGTATGGTGACAGCATGTCCTGAAGACAAAGAAATGATGACACAATTGGTTACAGATTTAAGGAAAATGAAGGTGTCCATGATTCTAGCATCAAGACAGGCTTCTGTGTGCTATATATTTATAATTTCAGCAAAGGGGCTAGAGCAAGGCCATTGTGGATTGAAGAATAAACATGAACAAATTGCAAGACAACATTTCAAAATAAAGGTGTGTGGGGGGGAGGAAATTCTGCAGAATACCCATCAAATAAGGACATCAATAGCATTGCAGTAAACAAGTAAATGCATGGAGAATAATAGGTGGCCAACAGGGATTTATAAAGATGAAGCAAACTTGAGATAATGATTGGAATTGGAAGTGGACAGTGAACCTCTGGTACTACTTATCCTGCATAAGATTGGATTTATTGACACAGATTTTTTAACCCCTTTCTTCTGATAGGGCCTACAGGATATAGTGTCCCAGTAGCAAAGAGTACTTTAGAAATTAAGTAAGTTATTCATTTCTAAGTATCATCTTGACTACAAGAAACTGGGTTTCAATAGAAAACTGCTTCATGCATGTATTGATTCAGGGAATACACAGGTGAAGTTGAACATGATTTCTGGGTATGGGGGGGCCACATACCCATAGCCCCAATACTTGGGAGGTAGAGACAGAAGGGGAAGGAGTTCAATGCAAGTGTTCTCTAAGGGAATTAAAAAAGCCAGCTTCGTTTACATAACCACACTGTTCCAAGACACTGAGAGGGAGAGAGGAAGGTGTGTGTTGGACAAAATCTGAGAAATGCAGATCATCTGTAACATGGTTTGGATCTCAGATATCCCCCCCAGGGGTTTATGTGCAGGAGGCTGCATGGCCTCCACTCTGGTGATATTAGGGGATAATTGAAATTTTGAAGAACAGGGTTCAGTTAAATGTCGTAGGCTACTACTGTGGTGTAGAAATCTGTCAAACAACAACCTACACAAGAAATCTAGGTTAATAAAACCAGCTAAATGATGAGCCAGAGACAAATTTCCTACTTTATGTGATACACTGGAATTAGCACATCACACTCCTCCCCTCCCCCTCCCTCCCTCCCTCCCTGCTTGCATCTGTGAGTCCCCTTGCCCCACTGCCCACTTTCTATGATGACATTCTTTGTGACCTAAAGAAAAAAAGTAGCGGAGCGTGAACTTCAGCTGTAGAAGCTTCAAGCAAAGATACAGTTTTTTTCTTCCCTCTGTGGCTATCTCAGGTCTTTGGTTACAGTGACACGAGGCTAATAGTATAAAAAAGTGTATCCTTAAAGGTAAGAATTGTGACTGAGCACCCCAGTGGCTTCAGAAGAGGAATTTGTTTTCTGTGAAGAGATGTGGATCCCCAACCTGTTCTAATTACAGCTTAGTGGGCATGTCTGGTAGAAATCGAGTAGCCCAGAATGCTGGAAAGAATGTGGACCATAGACTGTGATTATGAGGTGCCATGTGGTCATTTTAGGTGGAAAGGAAAAATCCTTTGGGCGTTCTGAATAAGTCTCTATGTTACATTCAAGAAAAGGACTTGCGGGCATTTTTTTCATGCCTGGAGGCTTCCTGGAGGTTGTGTTTAGAAGTGGTGGGATGATTGGCTAGGTCAAAGAAACTTCAGGGCAACACACCTTGCAGGAGTTTGCATGGGTATTGTTGATAGCTCTAAGCTGTGTTCATAGTGAGAATATTAATTAATTTGTGACAAAATAGTGTGAAGAACATAGTTTGGTCAGAAAAGAAACAGGTAGAATTGTGGCCAAGGAGGGTGTGCTTGCTGAAGAGAATAATATTATTGAAAATGAAGTTCTATCCACTAGGTTATGGACTCTGTAGGTTATATTCACATATAACTGTTCCCACACACTTGTAACAAATATAATCAAAGATAAAGAGACTATTTTGAGAGTTGTGGCAATGGAGAAATTCAAAGGAGTGTAGCTTGGAGGGGATGGATGGGAAAAGGTAGGGTAAGTGATATAATTCTATGTTAATTAAAACATTTAGAAAAAGCATCTTACAGACATATTAGCATTTAACTGAAGTCATGCTACAGCTGACTAAATGATATAAAAGTGTAGACCAATTTGAAAGCCTTTTATTTGGGAAGGGAGTTCCTAAGTGCTGCACTCCCACAGGCACACTTAGAACTTGGTTCTCTTTGGCTTCATCTCACCATTATCAGCATACAGGCACTTAGGGAATGCTGTGTTCATATCCCAACAGCCTGGTGGCTGCTAGTATTGGCAGCAGGCTATTGCTCATGTGATGCTGGTTTTGGAGGCCTGCAGAATGCGATAGCTGTGGGATAATGGGGAACTTCTGAACAAACTCCAAAGGCAGCAACAGGAGATGAGGTGGTGTATGGCGGTGCCCAAAGCCCTGTGGGAAGCAGCTGGGAGGTAAGTGCATGAAGATGTGAGAATGAAGCAGTGTCTGCAGCGCATACCCTAGAAGGATCGTCCTATCATGGTCATGGAACATCTGTCATGGAAAGCAATAGGCAGCCAGCAGAGTCAAGCCAAGATAATGAATGGCCACATGGGCCCCAACTGGGAAAGCCACGTAACCCACGACTGCCAAGTCTTCTAGGGATACTCACAGCATGTCACCAAGTGCTTTAGCTGTAGACAGAGACAGAGTGCTACTAGATTAGATTTGCCCTGCTGATTTGAGATTTGTTTTGTTCTGTCATTCTGTATTGGATATATGTAACTTTTTATGAAATTTACTGTAGCTTTTCATTAATTATATTCTTTGAGTGTCTAAAGAGACTCTGAACTTGGACTTTTGCAATTGTAGAAATGTCAGCAGTTTAAAAACCCTTGGAATACAGACTGAATTTCGTTTGTATCATAAGACAGGGAAGTCCTTCTGTGGACCAGGAGTTGGATATTATGATTTAGACCATCCATGAATTTCACCAAAGGTCATATTAGATGGCTTGCTTGCTCATTCGGTGGTATCTGAAACTTTGGGAAGTGGGACCTATTACAGGAAACAGTTCTATATGGGCATAACATTGACTGGCATATTTCATTCTTGGTCTGGTCTCTGTCTGTTTGTGTTTCTGTCCTGTCCTGTTTTCTATACCTCTGCTCACTTTCTCTGCCATGACTCCAGTGTTTTTCTGTTTTGTCTCAGAACAAAGGTGATGGATTTGTTTAACCATGGATGCAAATGCAAACCTACTCCATTTTAAATCTTTTTCCATGTCATCTCAGTTATTCTGTTACAAGGACTACCAAAGGCAACATGTGTGCTGCTATTTATTAGCTATGTTAATGAAGATATGCATTTGATTCATAACTTCATTGTAAATGGCTATTGGCGTAGCTATAGAACCTCATTCCACAAAATATTAAAAAAGGAACCAGTGTGACTCTATGTTTTTCATTTTTAATCTAGCAAATAAAAGAACTTCACCAAATGTCCTAGGTTAATAAAACCCAGTTTAACTTGCTTCTTCATGTTTTACATTAAAAATGGCAGATCACGACATGGTGGCCTGGGCCAGGAACATGACCTGAGACTACTTAAGAGGAAGGGTTGGGTGCATCCTAGTTCTCAGAATCATATATAAGGGAGTCTGGACTTTTCACATCTGCATTGAGAAAGAAGGGGAGACTTCTAAAGCTTGAAAGCGTGGGTACTTATGCCAACCTATTGAAATACATGTGCCAAGACTGATTCTTGAACTAGATGTAAAGAGATGTATGTCTTACTGACTTGCACTCTTCTCTCTCAAGAGAATTTGCTGTGGTGCCATCGGTTTCCTCCTTAGGAGGACTAAAGAACTGTGATGCACAATAGTGTCCTTGAGTGTGTGACTGGGCAAAAGTTCCTCCGTCTTGTCTAAGCTGGAGCCATCTTTAGTTTAACTTGAAACTGACCCCTTCTCCTCTGCTACCCCTGCCATGGGAAATTCACCAACCCTGATCTAGAAACTCGGTGTCGAATGTCCCAATTTGCGTTCTTGGCTTCAGTCAAACTGCTCATGTGCTTCACTTCCCCCTGCAACTGCCAACCCTGACGTCTATTTTGCTCTGTGAGAAGTGTTTCTCTCTAGGCTTAATACAGACTCTCAGTTTAGCCTTTGGTTCTTCTGAGTGGTCTGCGGGTCTCACCCTGCAACAGGGGGAACATCAGTACACGTAAATAACGGAGACTAGATTAACAGCTTCATAATCGTTGCTGGGAGAAGAAAAAGCAAACCATTAACAAGGAATTATAAGGCATACATGAAAATGGCAACAAGAGTATAAAATAGAAAAGTAAGCAAAATACCTGCTAAACAATTAAATATAAATTTCAAGATGTCTTATTTAGGAATTTTTGTTTTTGAGACAAAGTCTTATTATGCAGCGCAGGCTCACCTAAAATGCATTGTCTTCCTTCCTGTCTAATCCAAGTGCTGGACTTTTGGACATACACTACCATGCCTGGCTTTATTGTTCCTTTTAGTTTCTTCAGGATAAAATATGCTTGAGATACAATGAAAATGAATAATATGATGAAAGTTAGTTATATATGTTATGAGAAGCTATTTCCTTGAGTGAAGCCGTCCCACCAGCCTGGTTCCAGAGCCGCATTAGTCCCAAATAAACACACAGGAGGCTATATTAATTATGAAGCTGTTGGCCTTGCTTGTCCCTTACTGGCTAGCTCTGCCTTAAGTAATTACCCCATAATTGTTAATCTAAGTATGTTTCTTACCGGAGAATAGTTCCCGGCGTCCTACCCCCATGGCGTCACATGTTGACTCTCTTGTCTTTCTCCTTCCCAGAATCCTCCTGGACTCCTAGTCCCTCCTATCTAGGTTTTCTATTGGCAGTACTTTATTGACAAATGCACAGGCAAATAACAGGACTTCCCCAACATATATGTGATTTATTTATTGAATATTATTGGTTGGGAGGCTGTAAAAATAAGGTAGGGGTGTGTGTATGTGTCTGTGTGTGCATCTGTGTGTGTCTGTGTGTGTGCTTCTTTCCAAGTTTTGAACCTTTGATTAAAATTGTGTTTTAGTAACAGATTTAGCATTTATAAGTCATGGTTTAGGGTTTCCTCCCAGACATCTGCAATTTAAAACTACACATTCCAATGATTTAGCGCTGGAAAAACGTCATGTCCCCACTTTCACAATTTTCCTTAACAATTGACTGACTGATTCAATCAGAGTGGAAGAAATAGTTGTTTTCTAGCTGTCAGAAAAAGCAAATGAATATTAATAGACTGTGGCAAACAATCCTGCTTGATACATGGTACTAATTAATAACATGACATATGTTTCTCCCATATATTGATCGAATCTTGGAGACTGCTTAAAACACTGATATTTATATGGTTGATAAATTTACATAAAAATATGAATAAAGAAGTTCCAATATGGACTAAGTTAGTTTAGGGTGAAATTGAAGAAAAGGAATAAGAATAGACAAATTGGAAAGAGAATTAAGATCTTACCATGGTATAGAAATATGTAATTGTTAAGAGAAGCTTTTTCCTTGAGAGAAGACTTCCCGCCCGCCTAGCTCCAGAGCAGCATCAGTCCCAAATAAACACACAGGAGGCAATATTAATTATGAAGCTGTTGGCCTTGCTTGTCTCTGACTGGCTAGCTCTGCTTTAAGTAATTACCCCATAATTGTTAATCTAAGTATGTCTCTTACCGGAGAATAGTTCTGGGCTCCTACCCCCATGGCGGTTACATGTTGACTTTCTTGTGTTTCTCCTTCCCAGAATCCTCCTGGATTCCTAGCCCCACCTATCTAGATTCCTATTGGCCAGACAGTCTTTATTGACAAATGCACAGGACTTCCCCAACATGTAATAAAATAGAAAAGTGGATTGTGATCCTGTGTGTTGACAAAAAGAAAAATTACATAAAACTAGCTTGAAAATACAAATAAAAACTAAGACAATTTAAAAGTCGCTATTAAATGATGGCATAACTAAGTCCTTCAGTTTCAAGATGAATCTGCTATTAGTGCTTGCTTAGATATCAGTGATGATTGAGTTAGGTCAATTTTAGATCATCTTTATTAAGGTGGGAAGACCAGCCGTGGCAAAGAAATACTAAAATATAAACATTTCACTTCAAGTGGAAATTGAATATAACGCATGTGCTAACATGGAGTTAGAATAATAATTGAAAGGCAAACCTAAAAAGCCCAGCCTACAATTAAGCATTGGTGTTCAACAACATGTTCAGACATCTCTATAAGATGATGATACAACTGATTCATAAGTATAAAGGTTAGGCACATAGTCCTTAATTGTAATGATAATTATTGACTGTTAGTGAGCAGCTAACTCTTTCTTTGACCCTAATCATATGCTAAAGTATACTCCTACCTTAAGAAATAGGAATTGTTGCCTATAGCTCAGGAAACACATTGGGAGAAGGAATAGATTTTTGAGGTCAAGTTTGGGGAAAGGGTGCTTTATGGAAATGGTACAGTACTAACTGTTTTTGGTAGGTTACTAAAAAATGTTTAAGGTATGAAGTTGGAAGGACAATGTGTGTGGATTGCCTGTGCTCCAGCTGATAATCCTACACCATGCAAAAATGGACAGAATTAATTGTACTCAGTGAGTTACTAAAGAAATTTGAAGACACAAAGTTGGGAAAAGTGTGTATGTGTGTGTGTTTGTAGTTCTGGGAAAAGATGGAGAATGAAATTAGTGGTGGTTATGTTTCAAATATGTTGTATTTGTGTATGAAATTGCCAAGGAATATATAGTAAAAGCCACTTGCCCCCTTGTTTCCTCTAAGAAACACCTTACCATTAATGATAAATACAACGTTAAGGTAAAAGTTGCAAAAATGTATTTCAAGCAAATGTATCTAGTAAATAAAGCAGCATAGTTAGACAAAATAATCTTCAAACAAAAACTAACAAGGAGAGATAAGTAAGGTCACTTCATACTCATTAAAGGGCCAGTGCACCAAGAGAATATTAATGGTGCACATAGGCATATCAAACATAGGCGTACCCAACTTAGTTAAAGATATGTTACCAGATTTAAAATCACAGAGCAACCTCAACACAGTGATTGTGGGTGACCTCAGTACTGCACTCTGACCAGTGTCAGCCCATCTGGACAAAAACTAAAAAGAGAAACTTGAAGTCAAATGCTGTCATAAATTGAATGGATCTAATAGATATCTCCAGAATATTTTACCTAAACACTAAAGAATACATATTCTTCTCAGGAACCCATGGAACTTCAAATGATCAATTAGGTCACAAAATAAGTATCAGCACACAAGAAAATTGGCCACAATGGAATTAAGCTAGACATTAACACCAATAAAAACTACAGAAGACTATGGGGGTCAAGGTCATCATGGGGGAAACTACAGAGACAGCTTACCTGTGTAGCTTGGTCCATTTTTAAGACTCCTAGCAGTGTGATCTGGGCCTGTCCCTGATACTTAGCTGGATTTTGGGAATCTGTTCCCCATGCTGGATTGCCTCATGCAGCCTTGATACAGGGGGTGGAGCTAAATCCTACCTCAACTTGATGTGTCATGCTTTGCTCAATCCCATGGGAGGCCTGCCCCTTTCTTAATGGAGAAGAAGGAAGAATGGATGAGGGAGGGGACACCGGGGGAGTCAGGAAAGTTAAAACAGCTACAGAAAGCATATGAACAAATGAAGACTAGACAGCACACTATTGAATGAAAATCAAGTTGTCGGTGAATCAAGAAAGGACATTTAAAAATTGAATGAAAATGAAAACCAGTTTAGCAAAATCTGTAATACCCAGGGAAGACAGTCCTAAAAGGAACATTTACAGCACAAAGTACCTACATAAAAAATACAAGAAATTTCAAAGTAGTAAGCCCATGATGTAACTAAAGGCTTTATAAAAACAGTAGAATATTATTCAGCTATAAAGAAAAACAAGTTTATGAAATTTTCAGATATATAAATGGGCCTGTAAAATATTATACCAAGTGAGGTCACCCAGACACAGAAAGACAAACACGGTATGTCTTCTCATGTGGATCCTAGCTTCTAATATTGGGCTTTCTGTCTTTAACACAGAGCCCAAGTAGAAGCTCCTTGTCGGGAGCTTACATGGAAGGTGAGAGATGAGTGGATAATGGGCAAAATCTACCTGCCAGGTGAAATACCGGATGTGGGGGCAAGGTGGAGTGTGAGAATAAGGGAAAAATCAGGGTGTTAGAGGGAAGGATAATTCAAATAAAGGACTTGTGAAAAATCAGTGTGGGATCCTATTATCTTATGTCCCAAATAAAAAAAACAGTGGAGGGATAGTAGAACACAGGAGGAATGGAAGGAAACTGGGCAGGAAATACTTAGAGTAACTGATTAAGTGGAGATGGCAGCAGGGCAAAAGGGGACAAAAAGGCATAAAAATAACCAAAACTAAGGATGTACAAAAAAGTCTTACATAAATCTAACTTTACTGAGTAAGCTAATTTCAAAATACACCTATGAAAACCAGGAAAGCCACCCCCTTCACCCCTGAAAACAACAACAACAACAATAACCAGAATGTGAATAAAATTACCCTGCATGGATGAGCAATCGTGTCCTCAGAAGCCTTGGGTCATAAAAAGTCCAGTAAACGCATGGGGTACCTCCCTGTGAGTCACTGATCAGGGAGGCTCCTGAGGTCTGCTACACAGCACAAGGTATTGTCCCTGCTCTTGCCATTGTTAACCACCATAACTACGTGGTAAGACTCCATATCTGAAGAAACCACACAAGCGTGTTGCAGCACACAAAGAAAGGGCTCAAGCAGAATGGGTAATTTCTTCCACACTGGCTATCTTCCATAACAGAGGAAGGTGCTATGCAGGTGCTTGAGGGGAAACTGCATCAATGGTCTTACCTAGTATTGGACTCTGCATGCTGCATAAACCTGCAAGGCACAATGTACCTACTGTTGCAGTATTGGCATGGTTGTTATGGGGTGACTAATAGCTTTCCAATTGGATTCGAGAACCTCTCCATAGGAGGGAATTTCATGCCCAGTACTGTATTTCAGGTCAAAAGCTCATGACTGGGCAGGCCATAGATTCTAAAGTTTAACCTGCTACCATTATTTTGTTTAAATACACATGCTGTCAAATTTCCTTTCAAATGTTTATGCTCATAGATTGAGTGTGGTCTTACCTTTGGTTGGAGAAGTTTCATTTGACAGTGTGCTGTAGTCAATGGAGAGGTGCGTAATTGCTCAGAGTGCTGAGAATACAAGACTCAGTGCTGAGGTCTAAAGAGGTTATCTGTATTAACGCTGCCAAAGTCACTAAGGTTCAGGAAATATTGCAGAAGAAGAAGCTGAAAGGATGAAAGGATGGAAGGAGGGATGTAAATGACTATTTTTCTGGACATAACACTGGAATCACGATCAAGAACTCATCACAGCTGTTGTTGCTGGCACATGATTTATGTAAGATCAAGGTAGCCAAAAATTCTAAGACAGCCAAGTCTGCAGGCCCTGTCGCTCACTGAGGAGCTATTGACAGTAGACTGTTTCCGGGTAAGAGAAAATTGTTGTCTTTTGTAGATATAGCCATGGTAAGTTTCCCGTATTCCAGTGGATAGCTCCACAGTCAAGCACATATGGACAGCACTAACTGAACTAAATGGTTCATGAAAAAAAATAGACATGAAGTTGGGAGAGAAGTGTGTTGGGGGGGCCTGGGGAAGATGGAAGGAAATTCTCAAAAATAAGTATTGTTTAATGGAAGTGGGATTTTAAATTGGGGGTTTTTAGACCACTACAAAAATAGGAACTATAATTGGGCTTCATTAAATCATACACTAATTGGTTTAATATCTGCCACAGAACATCTGGAAGGATGGTTATGCTGAAAAAAAAAACCTCATTAAATCTGTTACCTGGGAACTTACTAAAGTACAAATTCTCACTCTTTATCCCAGCCTTCTATATCAGAAACTCTGAGATGTGCAGGTTCTTAAGTAGTTATGTTGTCCAGTTGATAGTGATAGATGTTCAAGTTTGGGAACAACTACTGTAAAGAATCTCATTTGTTTCAACTTCTCCAGGATGGTAGAATAACTCATAAAGCTTGGCTGTTCCTTAAGGACATATTGTCTTGTGAATGAATTTGTAGGTAACAATGGGCAATCATTGATGCTGTCTCTGTACCAGTGAGTCCTACCCAGCACTCCTTTCTGTGATTATTTTGGACAAGGTTGGAACAACAAAAACGATTCAATAAATCTAATGCAGAAAGATTGTGAAGATTACCAGCTATGCACCAAGTTTTAGGAATATTTCTGGACTGGTATTTTTGAAATGCTTAGATGGGGAGCTGGCTTTTATTCCTGGCAGCCAGACTTTATGTTATCTTTTGCTATTCTAGCTATACAATGCTACTGTATTGTATATCAATTGCTGAGTAAACTATGAAACACAGGGAATTCTCCCTGAGAATGCATCCTGACATGGCCATCCTCCACATAATAATAATAATGATAATATATTTATTATTGTATTATTATTATTATTATTATTATTATTATTATTATTATTATTATTATTATTATTATTATTATTCGGGCCTTGTCTAAAACAGCTTCCAGTGCATCAATTATGGAGCATACACATATTTCGCACTCCCCCTAGTGGCAGGTTAGTGAACAGCTTCCACAGCAACTGTTAATAATTATTTCAAACTTAATTTGTTTTCAGAAATGCCATTTCTGATGTTTTAAAAGGCGTGGAATCCCATGAACAGATAAAAATTTCAACAGCTATGTAATTCAATGGTGACTAATCAGTCTTCATTGTAGTGAAGTCTTGTCTTGCTTTGCCGTGATTGGTGCACCCTAGAGGCGTGGCTTCAGGTGTGCAGATGTGGCCTCTTACAAGGAAGAGGAGGGACTGAATCGCTCTCTTGGGTTGTGGTTGGAGGGAAGGGCAGAGACTGCATCTTCAGGAGCAGGAAGACCAGTGTGATTAACATTGTGTGAGTGCTCCCCGAGTAAATACCTGTTAATCATTTATCTGGGTTTTGTGAACTCCTTTAAACCCGCCTTCACCTCATTACCATGGTCCAGCATTTGTTTCCCTAGTTCTGTGCAACTAAGATTAATTCATGGGCCTGCACCAGTTGCCAAGAGGCCACTGACCTTACCTCCACTCACCTGAGGTTCACATTTTTTCTTCAGTTGTGTTGGATGGAGTGGACTGGTTCTATGAGAAGTCTTTGATGCCTTCTTCCTAACAAATAGTTTACTTCTTGCCAACAAATGACCCACTTCAAACCAACCAAGACTCAAGTAATTTCCCATGCTGTTGTCTGAATACCCAAGAAGATACAGTCATGAAACTCAGTCCTATTTAACTGATATCCCAAAGTGTGTCTCTGACTAGGTTTCTTCCTCAGTAATCTCCTGCCTGTTTATTCTGTCCATTAAGACAATAACATCAACAAATGAATGTTTTAATACTTATATTCCCCTATGAATTCACATGATGAAAATTTTGTTTTTCTTGTGCTGTTCATGTTCCTTGGAACTATAAAATTGTTAGAAATTCAATTTTGAGCATGATTCATTGTAATATCTACAGTTAGCCCAACACTAAAAGTTTCACTTGAATTTTCCTGTCTTTCCACAACTTTTTGGTAGAATAATTTTGCTAACACAGTCGATCACACACAGGTTCCTTTAGGAACTGGGAATGCCATGATTGTTTTCTTTCTTCTTTAGAGGAAACAGTATGTGTTATTTTCTCAGGATTTAAGGACTTGTCTTAGGATAGGATCGCAACTGAACATGTTTCTCTCATGTTCTAAGACAAAATAAATACTAGGGACATTTGTGATTGCTCTTGTCATTATAAACAAAGATCTACTAATTTTTATGGAGCTGTTTTAGTGTAGACATTTCAGAATAATGCATGAGGATAATGGGAGCTAAAAATAACATCATGTGCTAATTGGAAACAGGGGCTCTAATGATATTAAGTAGAGCACCTATGGTTATCAGGGATTTAGCAGGAACAAGCTGAGCCTACATCTAGCAAAGATTCAAAGAAGGCTTTTATAAAGAACATTAGTCTCAGTGTGAGAACTAGCGCTACGTGCAAAATGTTAGTCATTTTTGCCGTCTCTGTATCTTCCTCACAAAGATATGTAATTATAGTTCAAAGGGTGTGGGCAAGGAAGTGTTCACTCTTAATTAAAGACTGTGAGTCTATGAGAGACATCAGCAGGGCATCCATCCGTCCTTATCAGGAATTTACATCCTGTCTTATTTGAACTCAGAGAAAGAACTAAAATCTCAGTCAAAAACAGTAACAACAGGCTGCCACCCAATGAAAAGTATAGGCAAAGGGTGGTGAAACAGTAAACAGATCAAACCAAGATTCACAATGTTCCTAGCTATATCAGGAAATTTACAAATATATGTTTAGTGGACACTGTTAGAGTTCATAGTGCATAAAAATGAGAGAATGAAACTTTGATTATGGGATCATCATCAAGGAAAAGTAACACATGGAAAGAAATACATTTACAGTACTCAAATAAAACATTTTCTACCTAATAACAAGAAAACTTGAATGACTTTGGTTCAATTTGGCGCGACTACATAAAATACTGCAAACACACATACAAATGTATATGTAAAACTATACATTGTGTGGATATGTTTCAGAGGAAGAAGTATGAACTTTGAAAATAAATAGGCATAATGGGTGGGAACAGATGCATTATATCTCATTTCTTCATTAAAATGAAAACACATATGTACACATCTCTAGCTTTTTAGCATTTTTATATTCATAAAACACAATGACTATGCTAATGCTTAACAAAAAGGCATAATGAAGGCTTTTATGGAGTATTATACAGTGAATAGATTATAATTTGTAGTCGTTATGCAAAAACGTTAGTTATGTTTATAAAATAATTCTAAGTGAAAAAGTAGAATGTGAAATATTGGGATATGAATTATGTATGTAAAGTGACAAAGTACAAGTGAGATTAAAGAAAAAGGTAAGCTAGAATATGATGTAACCTCAGACATAGATACCGTTTATAATATTAAGATAACTTTTGATAATAAAATCTAGGCATCTAATTAGATAAGTTGTTACATTATTGAGAGCCATTCATAAATTTTCAGTTACAAAGATACTGGCACATGAATGGCTGCCAAGTTATGAAAGAAGGGTGTTTTACTCTCAACATGAAACCAGAGTTAAGCTGTAGTTTTTATGTGAAGGGTGTGTGTGTGTGTGTGTGTGTGTGTGTGTGTGTGTGTGTGTGTGTCTATGCCTGTCTCTATGTGTGACAGGTATAGATACATTTATTTGGAAGCAAAGATATAAAGTAAGGTTACACACTATCCACTATCCTATCTTTCTTTGAAACAATAAGGCTTAGAATAAGTTCAGTTCTTTAATTCAGATCTATTTCAGATATCACATTATTGAATCTTATAGTGACATTTGTGCTCTAATTAAAGTGAGTATTATATTAGGGATGCTCTGCACTGTCCCTGGAGAGTCAATTAGTGTGTTCTTTGCCAGGAGTCTGTTCAAGTATCAAGAGTGCCATCCAATAAAACAGGGACACAGTTCCCTTGAATAGCTTTCATATATCATTTGATATAAATATCAGAGTAAATTGCTTCTGTACCATCCATGCTTGGATAAAACTGGCTTATAAAAACACACTCTTGAAAATGTATTATTTTACACTAAATATCTGTAAACTCTCATTCACAGGATTATGCCCTTTTTGGAAAAAGTATTTAATCTCAACCTCCTCTTGCATTTGTTGTGCTCAAGTACATTGTATAAAATGTATTTTGTCTTGAGGAGATATGGGGCTTTGACATCTTTAGAGGGGCAGAATTGCAGGAAATGACATTTGTTTTTTTCTTTAGTGCTTCCATTTTAGAATGTATTTGAGGCATCATAGTGAGAAATCACAGACCTGCTAATAACAAAAGCATGGTAGAAGAGAGGAGAATGAAGAATGGAAGAGGAGAATGGTGAAAACTATAAAATTCCTTACTGAAGGGATTAGGCCAAGAGACCGTAGAACCTAGATGCTGTTTAGTGTCTGGAGCAGCAAGGAACACAATGGACGGTGGGACTGATACCTAAATCAACTTCAGGTGGCAAACACTCCACTCTGAACCCGTAGAATTCTTCCCAGTTCTCATTACACCCGAACTTTGCCTGTGTGAGGGAGGGACATCTTTCTCAAGTCAGAACTAAAAGCCACCATGGATCCTTCTCGCCTCTCACACGACAAACTCCGTGATCGGCACATCCTTAAAGGTTGATTTTTAGAATGTACATAGAGTTAAATGCTTCTCATTGCCACACACTACCATTTCAACAGGATCATCCCCGTGACTTCTTAACCGTTATTCCTGTTTCCACACTCGTTCCCCTGACTCTAAGGCACCCAGTACAGTGGTCTGATTAAGGCACTACAGGTCATCACAGTAAGTAGCTGGGCCTAGGCTTATAGAATGTCACTCTCCACCTTCTTTCTGTCTGATTGTCATCTCATCTCTACTGGCCTGCTTGGAGCTCCTGGAGGAAAAGTTTCTGCTTCTCCACACTCCTTCCCATGAGCTATACCTTAAGCTCCTTTAAAATAAAAGTCCTCCACTCTCTTGGTTATATAAAAATATTAGGCAACTCCTAGGCTAGAGAGCCATTCCTAGACACATTTATTTCAATGACTTATCATTTTCATTCCAAACCTTTAAAGAACATTGCATTGCATTTATTTATTACTTGATTTATGTACATGTGTACACACATGCCTGTGTGTGTGTGTGTGTGTGTTGACTTATATACAGCAGTGCACATGTGGATATCAGGGGACAGCTTTCAGGAACTGGTTCCCTCTTTTTACCATGTGGGTCTTGGTCATAGAACTCAAAGTCTTCAGGCTTGGCCATAAATGTCCTTACCAACTTAGCAAGCTAGGAGGCTCCTTTAATTTACAAAATCTTTAGCTCTTACTCTACAGAGATTGTCTGTCCTTTCCTCTTCTCTTCCTCTGTTCTTTCCCTCATAAAAATGAAAAACAGACATCCCCTTTCCTTTTCAAAACATTGGAACTGTACCTTTCAGACAAATCTTACAGTCTCTAGAGGCTGGAAGGGGTTACAAGTTTTCCCAAGATGGGGGATCAATGGATGGGCATTTTGTGAATCACTAGACTATTTCCTCCTCTTGTTTTGTCACTGTCAATTGCTCTGTCCTGATGAGTTTGGCCTTTGAGTTGGGTAGAATATTCTATTATTCTAATTTTTACTCTGATAGGGGAGAAACTATTAATTAAGGTCAAGCACTTAAACAGAATCTACTTCAGTTTCTGATTAAATGCTATACATGCTACAGACAGTGCTCTGTCATTATGTATCTCTTGAGTTTCAAAGTATTGTAATGATTCTTTCTCATCACTGAAATCATTTCCCTCATAGCTGTGTGAGGCATCTTTCCTAGGACAAGTCATTTTGTTCTTCTTTTTTAAAATTTTAGTATTTTTCCCATTTATTGAAAATAGTATTTTTCTCACATAATAAATTCTGATAATAGTTTCCCTTCCTTCTACTCTTCCCAGTTCCTCTCTATCTCCTCTGCCATCTGGATCTACTATATTTCTGTCTCTCATTACAAAACAAATAGGCTTCTAATGGATAATAATAAAATAAAACATTAAAACAAAAAGCCTAACACTTTGAAGTTGGATAAGGCAAACAAAAGGAAAAGTGTCCAAGGGAAGGCACACTGGTTTGCACACTCAAGAATCCCATATAAACACTAAACCAGAAATCATGATATGCAGAGGACATGACGCAGACCCACTCAAGCCCTGTGCATGCTGCCTCAGTCTCTGAGTTCATATGTGCTTCGATTATGTTTATTTAGAGGCCTTGCTTTCTTGGTGCTCTCCGTCTGCTCTGGCTTTTTTTCTCTTTTCTCTACTTCTTTCTTGGAGTTTCCTTAGCCCCAAGAAGATGACTTATGATGGGTTAGAACTGAGGCATGAAGAGGGGGAGATGGAGGAAAATGGGGATGAGGAAGAGAATATTGGGAGAGATAACTAAAATTAAGATCAATTTGAGAGATAGTATGGAAACCTAATACAGTAGAAGCTTCCTATAATAAATCCATATATGAAGGTAATCTAAATGAAATCATTAAGCATTAGGGAGACAGCATCTCAGCTGGCCATCTCTTGTCATTTCAAGTACTGGAATTGTAATACATCTATATGAGTTTTTGGTCAAAGAAGTTCCATGGAAATCCCCAAACAACCAAAGTTACTGTCAAGACTTGTAGGCTTCAACGGACGCTGTAACGATACGCGACACACAATTACTGACAGTAAAGCCAAGTATTTAATGTAGAAAATTACTCACAAGATACCAAACCCAGAGGAGCCAAGCAGTTCTCAGCTAGCTGCCGGACCGGAAGCCGAACTCCAGAAAAAGAGACCAAGACTTCCTGTGTACTGTCTTTTATGCCTTCCCCCGTAACGCCCCCTAGCCATTCCCAAAGTGGGCATGGCTAGTGACGTAGTTCCCCCTACGTACGTATACGTCTTTTCGTCTAGCCGTATACGTCTTTAGTCCTGCCTAAAGTGGGTGTGGTTAGCGGTGTGGTAAACCGCCTTTTTATTACCTCATCTGTATGCGACTCTAATAAGTCACATGTTTAATGGCGGCATCAGACTTCCTCCTACAAAGACTGTATATGATTTTTTCCCACACACTGACAGGAAGGCCCCATTACTGAAGGCAATGCCTATGTAACTCATTGAACATGGAGAAGTCCAACTGATACCTACATAGAGACTTTCCCCCTGTGTTATGGCATCATTGGTACAGGAAGATGCTCTGAGAACTACCAAGAGAGAAACATAAACACAAAGCTATGTTAAGGCAATAGTGGGGAAAACCTTACGGGAGTACACAACCTATATTTAGCTTGACTTAGGGCCCACTCCACAGCATGGCAACCATGTCTGACACTGCCTTGAGTAACCAAGAACCAGAGACTAGATAGCTCAGGGACTTAGGGTAAAAACAAATAGTACTGTTAAAAAAACAAAAACAGAAAATCCCCAAACACTGTAACAAAAAATGACTCCTAATGCCAGTCTGCATAGATCAGTGCCTTATTCCTTATTCAGCCATCATCCGAGAAGTGTTATATTAAAGAAGATGAGAGCAAATACAGAGACCTACATATCCAGGCATTGTTTGGAGAATGAGAGACCTTGGAGCACAGAGTTCTAAAGAGAACATCTCTGTAAAATATCTGTGATGGGTCATTACATGAGTATCATATAGTAGTTTCCCTTCATAGAGGAATAGAGTGTCTCTATCATTTATTTCAGTAGTGAGGGTGTGAACCAGGATCTCAATTTTTAGCTCAGACTGACATGGGACTCATCATGCATCTGTGGATGACCTTGAACTGACAATAATCTCTTGATTCAAACTGTTGAATAAAAAAACCAAAAACCATGGTTTATGAGCTACTTAGCTTAAAGCACTTCATCTAATCAGCCCTCATATACCAAAACAGGAAATCTAGGTAACTGCTTTAATCTTTTACATGTAACCCTTAAATTTTTTTCCATACTGGAAACAATACCAATACTTGATTTTCATCCACAGATAGCCATTAAAATTGATACTATCAAGTCCTGAATGAGGACAAAGACCCCTGTCATTTCTTCTATAGGACTGTTTTATGTAGTGGTTTATCTGGATTTGTATATGCTTAAAGGACATTTCCATAGCTCACTCACATAATGTGACATTGGTAAGTGATGCTAACTGTGTACTGTAGAGAGCCAGAGACTGTCATTGACCCTGAAATTTGAATGGTTATTTGACTTTTGCCTCTGGCAAGAGCTCTTATGTATTCCAAAGGACTGTGATTTTGCTGCTGGTTCTGGGGTTGTAGTGATAGCTGAGTCAACCATGTTTTAAGCTGATATCCAAGTGCATACTTGACATCTCTGTTTGGATTCTAAATAGAAACCTCAAAGTTAACATAAGTAAAACAGAACTTTTGATTGCTCTCATTTCGAACCTGTCTTACTGTCTCACTGAGTAAATATTGACTCTGTTCACAGTGTGAAAGCTAAAACTCAGGTATCGTTATTAGAAGAATAATTCTTGGTACTTTTTCTGCCTTTTCATCCACATAAATGTATAGTAACAGAGAGTTAAAAGGCTCAGTCCTGGGCTTTCTATCACTTCTGAACTAAACTTTCCTACTGGGAGCTTCAAATAAAGTCTATGTGTCATTAGTTTCTTTTTTCTTAAATTTTCTCACTGACATTAAAAAGCATAAACTTTTGATGATTGTATTTTCAAAAAGTATTTCAACTCTACTCCTACATTTTGTTTATTCTGTAGTCAGCTAATCCAAGCCACTGGCCCGTCATCTGTGGTTGTACACATGTACCACATATAGTGCTGCTACTTTGTGGTACAGTGAAGTGCTGCTATGGCTATAGCCATGTTTCTTTGAACTGTAAAAAGGAAACAGACTAAAATGGGCAATGGAAAAGTACACCTGTTGAAGCCATGGGTAGGCTCAGAAAGATTTAGATTCAACTTGCTTGTTCGTGGAGGTTAGGAAACTCATTTTGCTTCAGTTTTCTCAATAGGGTTTTTAGATACAGTATTCTTGTAATGTATTCCCAGGCAGTTTCTTCATAACAAGACATAGGCATTCATGGACTATGCCTCTGATTGAAACTTCTGACTCTATATTAAGTGATTTCACATACACCTTTACTTTATTCATATCTGCAGGAGGCAATAAAAACAATTAGTGCTTTATTATTCTTTTAGTTCTTCACAAATCCTTCTAGTGGCTCCATTAAATTCAGGGTCATGAATCATTAAGGTATAGACAATCTTTGTTCAGTGACACATAGTAGGAACTTTTACTGCAGCTCTCTAGGGCAGAAATAAAATACATATGAAATCCAGCTCTATTTCAGAGTTGAGAAATGGGATGGGGAGAGACAAGTGACAGAATAGTACTTTAGCTCTGCATTGACAGGAATAGAGAGTTGTGCTACTGAATGTCCTTTAAAGGATGCCATTTTATCTCATCTTATCCCGCTGGCAAGACTGAGGAACTGGCATTGGATGATGCTGAGCAGGTCAGTGAAGAATGAGAATCATAAAGACTTTGAAAGTCTGATCTGCAGGAAACCTTGAAGCAGCACTTTCAGAATGACCCTGCATTTGTAAGTCAGAGGATGTATATGAGCCAGGCAAAAACAGACAGATCAGCGGTTCCCTCTCTCTTGGCATCCCCGAGGGTCTCAAGGAACATGACTCACACTCTTTCACACTTTCGCAGATGGAACTGCCTGGAGCCTGATGCCACTGTATGGTATATCATGATAAACAGATGGAGATCTTTGTCCAGGGGCTTGCTTTAAAGATGATGCAAAGGCAGGTGCTGCCTGCCACACAGCACAGCATTCCCTAAGAAGTCAAATAAAGACTCAAATGAGGTTAAAATACTCTGATCTAGTTTTTCCACAGGATTTTGAGTATCTCACGTGATCTTTTTTTCTTTAAGGAAACCCTAGGGAAATTTTTTTCCATCTACTTGTCCTCAGTCTGAGTCATGTAGTAGAACACATAGGGAATTTAGAAATTGAAGTTTTAGATGAGAATCCATCTAGTTCCATATTAAAGGGATCATATTGGGTCATTCAAATTTGCTGAACTCTACTTTTTGGGTTCATCTTGAGAGTGAAAGTCCTTATTTTTATACAGGATGGCTGTTAGAATTAAACATCACTGAAAAGATGATATACGCATTTTAAACCATGTCACAAAAGTCATTCTTCATGGTTGCTCCTGTTATCACAGCGAACAGTCTAACAGTACCTGATTTAGTGCTTGGAATCTTCTGGAAAAGTCACAGCAATTCAGTTTGGGAGGGAATATTTCTGAGAATCCCCTAGTGAAAATAAAGATTCAGGACTTTTGTCCTCTCTATAAAGTACATGCCAGTTAGACAACTGAACCTCAATAGTGACGGGGAACTTGTCACATCAGTAGGCACTTGAGACTTCAGCAGTGATTCCTAGAAGAGTCACTTTCAATCCAAGGAGAAACTAATTCCGTTATGATCTCCATTTTGTAGTCTTAGCAATATCCAAGAAGCTCATGTAGTCACCATGTTTTATTTTGAATTTTTATCTAACAATTCTGTTAAGATTTGATAAGAGAGCCTTTGGTATACATGTTTCCTATGAAATGTTAAATAGAAGGATGTTGGTATGAAACCTTCTTTACTCACTCCTGTAGTGTTATGAATGAGGTGTGAACATAGGCAATTAGAGGGTACACTCAGTGTTGCTTCATTGTAACAAGACAGCTTTTCTCTAAGACTGGTGACCCAAGCTGTCATGATGGCAAGAAAAATCAGATGAGCATTCCAACAATTGATCCTTTTATTTATACACCAATAGTCTTGTGTCTGGCAACTCAAGAAGAATCACAGTTGGGAGTCTTGGTTTTCATATTGTAAGTTACAGAGATAATCATGGAAGAAGGAAAATCCTAGTGCCTAATTTAGATACAAGTTGGTTATATGAGTCGAGTGAGAGACAATCAACCTAATATCCAATCAGGTTTAACTCATGGCAATTCAATTATTATATATTTGCAAATGTTTTATTCCCAGAGAATTTTGTGCAAATTAAGAAAAATAGAATGTAAATGGATACATTCAACTTACCTTTATTTGGTATTGACCACAAAGGTATGGTAAATATTATTCCTACCATAGCTTACATAATATGGATGAACCTTGGATTAATGTCCATGATACTTTTCCAAGTCACAAGGACAGAAATCAATAAAAATATTGGACTTTATAGCTCAGTACAGAAGACAAAAAAATCTTTTGGAAGTTCAGTTCATTCCATTGTACTGCTTGTATATTTGAAACATAGTTTTCTAAAGAAAAACATCCTGCAAAATTAAAAGCAAACGATTGTTTCTAGTCATTCTCATTCTCTTTGAGTCAGTCTTTAAGGCTATGATGATGATTAATATCTCGGCTATTTCTCTCTTTGTTTATTGGACAGTTTCCTACAATACTTCCATTCCAAAGACACGGAGGAAGTGACATTGCTCTTGTAGTCAACAATGAACTCTAGCAGACATTATAAATATATTAACATTTAATGAAATATTTTATCCTGAGGTTGTGTAGGAGGAATAGTCCAAGCTAGATAACACTTCAAAGCTTACTTGAAGTAAACAGCTTTTCATAAATCATACTCTATATTATAGAGTGTAAGACTTTTCTTTTCACTTAATTCACCTATGTGTAACAGTGGACTTTTTGGCAGTGAGAGCAATAGAAATAAATTAATAGGAGAACCGAATAATGCAACTTTTATATCTGGCTATTATAAATACAGTCCATCTGTTCTTTTCTGGGCTACACATACCCTTATTTTAAATGCAGACTGAGGCTGGTAGAAGAAAATAAATTGTCTCTTCCCATCAGCATTTTACTTCTGGGCTTTTTCTGTCCTGTTTCAAAAGGGTCTCAGATATGTGACTCCTCACTCCATTCTTTCTATAAAAAAATGCTAAATCTGGCTCAGTGTGATACCATGAATCTAGAGATACAACCACATTTTCTCAGGAACCTATTAAATTCAGCCAATAGCAACTTATCATTAAATGCTTCAATATAAAAAATTGTAGTCAGCCTCAAATGCATAAGCACCTCATGTGTGTAGCAAAACTTAAATATAATATAAATATTGATAAGAATAATATAAACCACGCTTTTTCAGTCAGACCTCTTTTAGTTAACACTTTCTTTTCCATCTTCCTACTATTATTTTTGGTTATCTAAAAGGAAGGCATTACTTCAACAATCACAATTTAATTATTTAATGTTTGAAGAGTTATTTAGTGTATAGATCTCATATTTTATATGGTTTATTTAAATACAATTAAAAATCCATTCTGTGTGACTATAATATAATATATTCAAACCAGTAAAAGGGAGTGTGCTTAAACATAGAGGTATTTTAGCTAGGAAAGAAAAATGCAAGCATATGATTGGACACTCAATGTGACAGATTATAACTGCACTAACATTTTAAAATATACACGATTACTCATAAAAATCAGTTACATTTTGAAAATAATACTTCTAAAGTTACTAGTACCATGAAGATTTTATTTGCTGAGTTACAACTTAACTTGTCAATAAAATATTTAAAGTCAATTCAGAATTGGAGATATGTATATGAGACTAGGCAATAAGAAAGCTCTATAAAAGAGACTTAAGCTCTTCTTATGAGTTATCTTTTCATTCCATGGATACCATTGAAAGACACACATTTAGTTTCTTGTAATTCGACTATAATTTGTATTTTTAATGATTTATTCAGCAGATTTTTATCTTAAAGGTAAATTTATGCTTTCTAATCATAAAATTAATACATGCTGGTTTTAAAATATAAACACATAGAAAAAATTAAAAAAACAAATATGCAGTTTAATTTGGGATTTTATTTTATTTATTTTAAATTTGCATTTATTCTTCTTTCATACTATATATCCCAATGCAACTTCCCCTTCCCTCCCTCCACTCTTCCCAGCTCCCCCTACATCCCTTCTCCCCTAGATCCACATGCCACCCCCATGTCCTGCTTCAACTCCTTTCTTCCCAGTAGAGAACAGGTCTCCCAGGTGGATCAGCTGAACTCCACACAACAAGATAAAGTAAGACCAAGCACTAATTGTCACATCAAGGCTGGTCAAGGCAACCCTGTAGGAGCAAAAGGGTCCCAAGCAGGCAAAAAAGTCAGAGACACTCTCACTCCCACTATCAGGAGTACCCTCAAAACACCAAGCCAACAGCCAAAACACATATTCAGAGAACCTATTACAGTCCCATGCAGGTTCTGAGATTGCAGCTCAGTCTCTATCTATGAGTTGATTCTGTGGCACATCCTATGATTTTAAAGCAGTTGCCTTTGTTCTTTCTACTGGTGTAAAGTAGAGACAACTTTATTTAGTCTTGTGGTAAAGGACCTGGTAAATTCACATTTTTAGCATTCTTTCCCAAAATACTATAATTAATTTCTATTTTGTTTTTCTTTTCAGTGATTTTCAAGTATCAATATTTACTCCCTTGGTTTTCTTTACATCTATTAGGGTCCTTTACTTATTTGTGCATTTCTTTAGTATCTTCCTGCAATCCTGTTTAATAAGTATATGGTATGTTGTTGGAATGAATGGGGTAGTACTATCCTTTGTACATTAGTTTAAGTGATAAATAACCAGTATGAATATTTAAAATATTTACCAGAATAATATTTTATGCAGACAAAATTTTAAAAGAAGGAAGTTATAAACAGTACTGAGCTTATAGAAAAACATAAGGTTTACATGGGTTGTATTGATTACAGATGAGAAAATTTAACATAGAAAACCACATGAATAGAAAAGTAGACAGATTTAGATTCATTTTCACAGAGAGAACTTTGTTTAAAGATTTCAGTGCAGTGGACTCCACTAAAGTAAAAAACAAAAACAAAACCACAAGCAGATGAGATGCATTGATCAAGAGTAAGGTTTGGTTACTAATAGATGTACCAGTTGGGAATATGAGAGAGAACTATTGAGTCTAAACAAATCTTCATTGTTCTAGAGAGTAGGAATGTGCTTCGGGAAAATTAATTTTTTTTCAGTTTTATTCCATCTATGGGCAAAATCAAATGCATGAACACACTGGTCAGAGTTAAATGTTGCTGGATAATGAGCTTGATGCTTGTCTCTTTCCATATGAGAAATCTGTGATACAGCAAGCACTTTTATGTCTCCAATGTCACATACTATTTCCAATCTCCTTGTGCTTCTCATGGTTATAGTCCTGAGCTGCACACCCTCATCAAGGATCACAACTCTCAGTGCCTATGGTATCCGGGGACTGCATTCTATGGGTGACCTCTCTTTAATTAAAAATTCGGTGGCCTGCTTTCTTAAGCATTTAATGTCCCCAGGATTCCTTGGCAATTAGCCTTTATTTTTAGCTTCATAAAATCTCTTCTGGGTCTTATTTTCCAGAGGCTGAACATAGACTTGCAGGGTTGTTCCTCTGTCTGCTACATACTACTGAAGCCAATAGACACAGTGTTTTAAAATTATGACATGGTTTTTATCTCTTACAAAAGCAATTGAAAATTATATGGGACATCAGTGATGCTTATCATTATTTCCTCTTCAACAATTTCAGGGCACAATATAAGATTGCACATCAGCATTTCTTAAAAGTTAGATATTGCATTATGCCATGTTTTACCCAGTAAGTAAAATGTGGGCCTATATTATATAAGTAAAACAGTTTGGGTCTTTGGTTTTGGTGTTGTCCACTATAGAAGGTGGTGAAGACCAAGTCATTATGTATAAATGGCTCAGACAATGAGATCATAGACATCTGTTGATTTAGGTCACTGAGATATAGAGATTATATATTCTGCAGAAACATCTCATTAAACCTGATGGGATATGGAATTGGCCTTGTGACTGGGTAATTTTATGAGGACCAACAAGATCAACAACGTGATGCTGATTATAAAGTGACTAAAGGTAATGGCATCCGGTTCTTTGCCAATGCTGTATTTAATGATAGACACAAAAAGTTTAATACTGGTGTTCATTGAAGCATCCAACAGTTGTTAGTGAATTATCCTGCCTACTGCAGTGACAGCAGACTGAGGAATGCTGGCATAGCAAAGACAACACAGCTGCCAAAGATATAAGATGCAGACCACATAAAGTCAAGACACCACTAGAAATTTCATGAACATGCAGCATTTAAAAAGAAATCAAAACCCCTATACACACTAGAAACAGGCATACTGTTAAGAAGCTGCTAGAAAGAAAGAAAGGAAGGAAGGAAGGAAGGAAGGAACAAAGAAAGAAAAAGTCTCAGTGACAAAGATCTTACAGGAAATAACCTGTGTTTCTATTGCAGACAACAGAAAGCAGCAGAAATGCAGGTTTTCCATAATATGGTCAACTTAACAGAGTGATCAAAATTAAACCAGAACTAGAGTTTTAAGGGTTTCTTTAAACCCCTTAATTATGAAGCTAACTTAAGATATTCGTGGATCTGGAGAAATGACTTAGAGGTTAAGATCACATACTTCTCTTCCAAGAAACCTGAGTCCATTCTTAGCACCTACCTGGCTGCACATAACTGCCCATAATTACACCTCTGGGAAGTCTAATTTTCTGGTCCAGCTTCATCAAGTACCCACAGTCAAATATACATGCCCCCAGACATTCAAGAACATCACTAAAATAAAATAAGTCCTTAAAAGATGATATAAGCACCAATCATATGCAGCTGTGGGTTACATTCCTCTGTTTAAAAACAATATCGTTGTGTTAGTCAGTCTTCCATCACTGTGATAAAAACAACAAAGGAAATTAACAGTTCAGGAAAGATTTATTTTACCTCATGTTTTAAGCTTAACCTCACCCGGCTTTGCCGGCTCTGCCTTATATTAGAACGAACTATAATCAGGAGCAGGTGATGATTGGGGAGATTGCTCCACTAATAAAGGCTAGAAAATGTGTATGTTTAGGGGAGGACGCTTCAGTGATCTAAAGGCCCTGCTTCTAAATCTCTTATTACTACTCTACTATGGTGTTATCAAAGTATAAATCCATAAAGGGATTAATTTATTAATGAGGTCAAAGTCTTCATGATTGAATCACTTTTTGAACTCTCAAATTATGAGCATTGCTATATATGAAGGTATGATCCTGTACTTAAAAGATTCTAAGGAAAAAAATCCTTCCCTCAGGAGATATTTTGTTATGGTGGACACTTCTAGAAAACTATTAAGATATAAAATCAATACTCAAAATCAATAGTTGTCCTATACACCAACTAATTTGAAGTGAAAGAATTCAGGAAAAAAATCCATTCACAGTGGGATTATTTCCTGAATGAGATTCCCAGGAATAGATCTAGCCAAAGGTAATAAAGGAATGCATATAGCAAAAATTACTAAATAATTAATTTTTATTAAGGTTATCTTTTAGTTTTGATGAATTTTCTTTCTTTAAAGGATTTCTTGCCCAACTTCCCCCATATATATGTACATATATATATACACACATATGGAATATTATAGATATAAATATGAAAAAATTATCTCTATGTATTAATTATATATTATATTGTAATATATATAATGAGCTTAAATGTTCTTGCTTCAAGCTCTTTGAGGTTAAAATTAGGGCCATTTCTTCTTTTCTGACACAGAAATTTATATAGTATAAATGCCTTTCTCAATTTTATCTTGCTGCATCCCACAGATATTGATGTGTTTTTATTGTCATTTTTTACTTTTTTCCTTTAAATTAGAAACAAGCTTGCTTTACATATCAATACCAGTTCCTTCTCCCTCCCTTCCTCCCCTGCCCCCCACCAGGCCCACCAATTCCCCACCCAATCACCATTCCGTTCCCAGGAAGGGTGAGGCTCTCCAATGGGGATTTTCAGAGTTTGTCATATCATCCAAGGCAGGGCCCAAGTCCTCCCCCATGTGTCCAGGATGAGAGCACATCCCTCAATATGGGATGGGTTCCCGAAGTTCATTTCCATGTCAGGGATAAATACTGATCTCATACCCAAGGCCCCATAGATTGCCAAGGTTTCCTCACTGATACCCAAATTTGGGGGTCTGGATCAGGACCATGCTGGCCTCTCAACCATCAGTCTTGGATCCAAGAGCTGTCCCTTGTTCAGGTCAGCTGTTTCTCTGGGTTTCACCAGCCTGGACTTGACCCCTTTGCTCATCACTCCTCCCTCTCGGCAACTGGGTTCCAGGAGTTCAGTTCAGTGTTTAGCTGTGGATCTCTGCCTCTGCTTCCATCAGCCACTGGATGAAGGTTCTAGGATGGCATATAAGGTAGTCGTCAAGCTCATTATAAGGGAAGGGCATTTAAGGTAGTCTCTCCACTATTGCTTAGTTTGCCAGTTGGTGTCATCCTTGTAGATCTCTGGAAATCTCACTAGTGCCAAATCTCTCCTCACACCTATAATGTGTAGGGGTGAGCCCACAATATTGTCCATGACACTTTTGGGGCATGACAGGAGTATGGACACAGGTAAAGATAAAAGGAAAGGAAAAACAAAAACATGCTTTGGAAGCCTGCCACACTTCCAGATTGTGTGTAAGTTCTTTCTCTGGTAAATAAATATATTAATTTCCTTATTGCATTGACCTCCCTTGACAATAATGACTCCTTCTATTATGGTATCTCTCATCCTCCTCTCCTCTATTCTTCCCCCAACTCAAACTTCCAGCTCCCCCATGTCTTCCTCTTTCCTCCTCTTCTTCCCCTCTCCCTTCCCCCATGCTCTCAAACCTCTCAGGAGATCCTGTCCCATTCTCCTGATTTGGGGATACCATGCATATCTCTCTTAGGAGCCTCCCTGTTTCCTAGACTCTCTGGCACTGGGATTTTAGGCTGACACTCCCCTGATCCATGTCTAAAATCCATATATGAGTGAGTACTTACTATGTTTGTCTTTTTGTGACTGGGTTACCTCACTCAGGATGGTTTCTTCTAGTGCCATCCATTTGCCTGCAAATTTCAAGATTCCATTGTTCTTTTCCCGTTGAGTAGTACTCCAGAGTGTGAATGTACCACATTTTCTCTATCCATTCTTCAGTTGAGGGGCATCTATGTTGCTTCCAGGTCTTGGGTATTACTAATAATGCTGCTATGAACATAGTGGAACAGATGTCCATGATGTATAAATGTGCCTCTTTTGGGTATGTGCCTAACAGGGGAATTGCTGGGTCTTGTGGTAGACTGATTCCCATTTTCCTGAGGAATCTCCATACTGATTTCCAAAGTCACTATACAAGTTTACACTCCAACCAGCAGTGGAGGAGTGTTCCCCTATCTCCACATCCTCTCCAGCATAAACTATCATTGGTGTTTTTAATTTTAGCCATTCTGACAGGAGTGATATGGTATCTCAGAGTTGTTTTGATTTGCATTTCCCTAATGGCTAAGGACACTTTCTTAAGTGTCTATCAGCTATTTTAGACTCCTCTATTGAGAATTCTCTATTTAGTTCTGTAGACTACTTTTTAATTGGCTCCTTTGGTGTTTTGGAAAGTTGCTTCTTGAGTTTTTTGCAAATTTTTTAGATCAGTCCTCTGTCAGATGTGGGGTTAGTGAATACCTTTTCCCATTTCTTGGGCACCTTTTTTGTCTTTCTGACTGTGTCCTTTGCCTTACAGAAACTTCTCAGTTTCAGGAGGTCCCATTTATTAATTGTTGATCTCAGTGTCTTTGCTAGTGGTGATATGTTCAGGAAGCAGTCTCCTGTACAAATTCATTCAAGAGTACCTCCCACTTTCTCTTATACGAGGTTAATTGTGGCTGGATTTATGTTGAGGAGTTTGATAATTTGGACTTAAGTTTTGTGCATGGCGATAGACATGGATCTATCTGTAGACTTCTACATGCCAGCATCCAGTTATGCCAGCACCATTTGTTGAAGATGCTTTATTTTTCCATTGCACAATTTTAGCTTCCTTGTCAAAAATCAAGTGTTCGTAGGTATGTGGGTTAATATCAGGGTTTACAATTCGATTCCATTGCCATACCTGTCTATTTTTGTGGCAATATCAAGCTATTTTCAGGGCTATAGTTCTGTAGTAGAGCTTGAAGTCTGGGATGGTGATGCCTTTAGTGATTGCTCTGCTGAACAGCGTTTTTTGGCTATCCTGGGTCTTTCGTTTTCCATATAAAGTTGAGAATGGTTCTTACAAGGTCTGAAGAATTATGCTGGGATTTTGATAGGGATTGCATTGAATCTGTAGATTGCTTTGAGCAAGATTGCCATTTTTACTATGTAGATCCTACCTGTCCAATAGCATGGGGGATATTTCCATTTTCTGGTATCTTCTTTCAGTTTTTTTCCTTAAAAGACTCAAAGTTCTTATGATATAGATCTTCCACTTGTTTGGTTAGACTTACCACAAGGTATTTTATGTTGTTTGTGGCAATTGTAAAAAGTGATATTTTTCTTATTTCTTTTTCAGTACTTTTATCGTCTGTATATAGAAGAGTTACTGATATTTTTTTGAGTTGATCTTATATCCTGCCAATTTGCAGACAGTGTTTATCAGTTCTAGGAGATCCATGGTAGAGTTTTTTTTGGATCACTTATGTAAACTATCATATCATCTGCAAATAGGGAGAGTTTGACTTCTTATTTTCCAATTAGTATCATCTCCATCTCCTTTTTTTTCTTATTGTTCTAACTAGAAATTCAAGTACAATATTGAAGAGTATGGAGAGAGGGTGCAGCCTTGTCTTGTTCCTGATTTTAGAGGAATAACATTGAGTTTCTTTTCCTTTAGTTTGATGTTGACTGTTGGTTTGCTTTATACAGCTTTTATTATGTTTAGGTAGGTTCCTGTTATCCCTGATCTCTCCAAGACCTTTATCATGAAGGGGTGAGATGATCATGTGATTTTCTTTTTCAGTTTGTTTATATGGTGGATTACACTGATGATTTCACATGTTGAATCATCCCTGCATCCATGGGATGAAGCCTACTTGATCAACATGGATTATTTTTCTGGTGTGTTCTGGGATTGGATTTGCCAGTATTTTATTGAGTGTTTTCGCAATGTTCATGAGGGATATTGGTCTCCTTCTCAGTTGTGTCTTTGTGTGGCTTGGGTATCAAGGTTATTGAAGCCTTGTGAAAGAGTTTGGCAATGACCATTCTGCTTCTATTGCTTGGAATACTTTGGGAAGAATTGGTATTCATTGTTCTTTGAATTTCTGCCCTAATTCTGCACTGAGGCCATCTGGACCTGGGCTTTTTTGTTTGAGAGATTTTGATGACTTCTTCTATTTCATTAGGGGTTATAGGTCCATTTAAATTGCTTATCTGCTCTTGACTTAATTTTGGTAAGTGATATCTATGCAGAAAATTTTACATTTCCTTTAAATTTTTGAATTTTGTGGAGAAAAATTTCAAAGTATTACCTGTTGATTCTCTGGATTTCCTCAATGTCAGTAGTTATGTCTTCCTTTTCACTTTTGATTTTATTAATTTGCATGTTCACACTCTTCTGTTTGGTAAGCTTGGATAAAGGTTTGTCTATCTTGTTGATTATCTCAAAGAACCAACTCTTTATTACATTGATTCTTTGTATTGTTTCCCTAGTTTCTACTTTATTGTTTTCAGGCCCCAATTTGATTATTTTCTGGCATCTACTCCTCTGGTATGAGCTTGCTTCTTTTTTGTTCTAGAGCTTTCAGTTGTGCTGTTAATTCTCTAGTGTGAGTATTCTCCAGTTTCTTCATGTAGGCACTCAGTGTTATGAACTTTTCTCTTAGTATTCCTTTAACAGTTTTCTATAAGATTGGGTATCTTGTGTCTTCATTCTCATTGATTTCTAGGAGTGTTTAATTTCTTTTTTTATTTCTTCTTTGACCCATGAATGGAGCAATTGTGCATTATTCAATTTCCTTGTGTTTGTAGGGTTTCTGCAATTTGTGTTGTTGTTTAATTCTAACTTTAATGCATGGTGGTCTGATAAGATACATGGAGTTACTCCAATTTTTTGTACCTCTTGATGTTTGCTATGTTGCCACGTTACACTGAGAAGAAGATGTATTCTTTTGTGTTTGGATGGAATGTTCTATAGATGTCTGTTAAATCAAATTGGGTCATAACTTCTATTAGTTCCTTTGCTTCCTTGTTAAGTTTATGTCTGGTTGTCCTGTATAGTAGTGAGAGAGGGCTGTTGAAATCTCCCACTAAAAGTGTGTGAGGGTTTATGTGTAGTTTGAGTTTTACTAATGTTTCTTTTATGAACGTGGATGCCTTTCTATTTGGGGCATAGATATTCAGAATTGAGACTTCATCTTTGTAGATTTTTCCTGTGATGAGTATGAAATGACCTCTTTCATCTCTTTTGATTGATTTTAGTTTAAAGTCTAATTTGATAGATATTAGGATTGCTATCCCTGCTAGTTTTTGGGGTCCATTTGATAGTAAGATCTTTTCCCAACCCTTAACCTGAGGTAACATCTATCTTTGAAGCTGAAGTGTGTTTCTTGTATGTAGCAGAAAGATTGGTTCTGTCTTCGAATCCATTCTGTTAGCCTGTGTCTTTTTATGGGTGTGTTAAGGCCATTAATATTGAGGGATATTAATGACCATTGATTGCTCATTCTTCTTTGATTTAGAATGGTTGTTGTTGGTGGAATTAGGTGTGGAATTCCACCCCTTTTGTTTTTTTGGCTGTTGGTAAAGTGGGAGTATCTAATTCCTATGTTTTTCTGGTTGTAGTTAACTTCCTTGCATTGGAGTTTTCCTTCCAGAACTTTCTGTAGGGCTGGGTTAGTGGATACATATTGCTTGAATCTAGTTTTGTCATGGTACATCTTGTTTTCTTCATCTATAGTGATTGAAAGCTTTGCTGGGTATAGTAGTCTGGGCTGGCAATCATGGTCTCTTAGTGTTGGTAGAATATCTATCCAGGACCTTCTGACTTTCAGAGTTTCAATTAAAAAGTCAGGTATAATTCTGATAGGTTTGCCTGTGTGCTACTTGGCCTTTTTCCTTAGCTGATCTTAATATTCTTTCCCTATTCTGTATATTTGTGGTCTTGATTATTATGTGTCAAGGGCAATTTTTTGTGGTCCTCTCTATTTGGTGTTCTGTAAGCTTATTGTACCCTCATTGGCATGTCTTTCTTTAGGTTGGGAAAGTTTTCTTCTATAATTTTGTTGAATATGTTTTCTCCCCCTTTGAGGTTCACCTTCTTCTATACCTATCATTCCTATGTTAGTCTTTTCATGGTGTCCCATATTTACTGGATATTTTGTGTTAGGGATTTGTTGGACTTAGGATTTTCTTTGGTTGGTGTATCTATTTCTCCTAGTGAATCTTCAACGCCTGAGTTTCTGTCTTCCAATTCCTGTATTTTGTTGGTTATACTTGCATTTGTAGCACCTGGCCAGCTTTTCTATTTCCAGCATTTCCTCAGACTGTGTTTTTTGTTGTCTCTGTTTCATCTTTCAATGCTTGCACTGTTTTAATTGTTTCTTGCAATTTTTCCTTTGTCTTTTCCTCCATTTTTTGTTTATTTTTTCTTCCATCTCTTTAAGGGATATTCTCATAACCTTTTTGAGGGCCTCTATCATTTTCATGAAGTTGTTTTTAGGTCATTCTCTTCTGCTTCAACTTCATTGGCATGTTCCAGTCTTGCTGATGTAGAGTCTCTAGACGGTCGTGGTGTCATATTGTTTTTTTCTGTTGCTGAGTGTGTTTTTATATTGTCTCCTTCCCATCCCTTTTTGTAGTGGGTGCAGAGGGAGTCATTTCCTTTCCTGGTTGGTATGGGACCAGGGTTCCATTCCAGTGGGTGAATTAGGTCCAATAATCTGGTGGCTTTCCTCTTCCCGTTGATTGAGGCGGTCCTAGTACCAGGGCCTTGGCAGTCTCAGGGTGAGGCAGACCCTGGCCAGATGGGATCTTCTGTGCACAGTCCCCAGGCTTCAGCTGGTTGCATGCAGGGAGTAGATAAAGAACATTTTTAATAAAGACATTGATAAATAAGAGGGCATAATTATTGTTACTCAGAGAAGGCAAAGGTAAAGGATACAGTCTTCCATGGCTGGGAGCCTTTCTCTGTACAGAACTCAAAGATGGCTGCCACAGTTGGGTTTCCCCTGTTGATTTTTGTTGCAAGTCTACAAGTCCTGGATATGATCATGTTTACTGTCTACAACTACTTTCTATCTGCTACTTGCTATACTTTCCTTCATTTTTCTTGCTATAAGTCACTCAAAGCTGAAAACATGGCCACTATAGATTGTTCTTCAGACCCTATACTAGAGATAATGAGAAGTTATTTTAGTAAGACCTATGTAAGTTACTACATATTTTTTCTAATTGAGATGTTGCTGTTCCATTATTTTGTGAATATATCCAATTAATGTTACTTATTGGCATCATTTTCAAGCACATATTTATCATCAGGCTATTGATTTTCCTTCCTTATCTCTCTCTCCCATATTAGAAAAACTAAGAAAAGTATGCTTAAGAGGTTGGCAAATGTGTGTTTCAGCACTATATTTCCATAGCCAAGCTAAACATAAACATAAACAAACATATAGCCAAGCTAAATATAAACATTCAGCCAAGCTAGACATACATATAAACATTTATCCATTATAATAATAAACATTCAAGCTAACGTTTTCAATTCTAATCACTATCATATAAATTAGTCAAGTATATTCTCCAATTCTTATGGTGGATTGATTGAATCAATTTCTTAACAATTACTTTTGTGTTCATTTAAAAGATTCAGTCTTGAGAACCAACATTTAAGAAAACCATGTAGCTTTATATGCAATCAGAATTTAGTAATTTTCAGTCTACACATATATAAAAATACCTAAAGTAAATCTTTATTGACAATAATATAGAATATTTAAATTCATAGAATCAATTTTAGTCTGTACAGGTTATATTCCAGTTTGGATATTTTAAAACTTACCCAGCAAGTTTTCAGAAGTTTTCCATGAATACTATATGATTATTTAATTCCAATAAATTATTTTAAAATTAATTTTATTATAGATGGAACTGCTAATACCTCCTAGATATAATTAATCTTGTGCACAATTATTTTCTATAGTGGCCAATGTTTAAGTGAGGCTATAATTAACAGGAATTGCAAATGAGTCATTGAATTATTAGAGATATTATGTATTTGGATTCAATTTTTCTCTAGTATTAGACTTTTGAATCTTTATATATATGAGTCAGAAAGGAATACGGGCCATTCAGTCTATTATTTTTTACTTATAAAATATTATTTACTACTTATAGAAGTAGTATTCTATCACAAAATATTAAACTCTAAATTCTGTTTGAATGACATATAATTTTTAATATCATGATTCCAACAAAATTATTATGTGACATAACAGAAATTAGTTCAGAATCCCTGTTGCTATTTCTTTAGTGATTCATTGGCACCCGATGTTTCATGTAGGTCTTGTTGTTTGTTCATGCCATTTATGTTTCTCCCCAATCAAATACTAAAGATGCATAAGGGCATGTTCATAAAGTTTTCTAGTGGACAACCAATCTATTTTTAAAGTTATTGTTGAATGATTTAGAGTTTTCTGAAATGCACAATTTGGCTGGATGTTTGCAATTTCATTCCTGAAAGGTAGTTACTTAAAAATATTTTAAATTACCTACTTTAAAACACTAATGCAAATTACCGTTCCTTACAAATTTTAAAGATATAATTATACACCTAGTTTTCCAAAGATCATTTTGTGAATAGCCTTCTTTAAGCAATTCATTCATATTTCACAATCCAATTATATTTTAAACTGTATATCACTGAAATATGTAAATAATGTGTTCTTTGCAAATACTATATTTCTATTTTATGCACTGTTTCACTGAACATTTAATTAAAGTAAATCTCATGTAGATATAAATTAGTAGTAAATGGAAGCATATTAGAGAGGTCCACATTTGAGAGTAGAGTTAAGACAATTTCAGTTTACCAGCTAGGAAGAAGAGTAACCATCTCTGACTTTCAAACTTATTAAAACATATGTTAAAAACTTAGTTTTATGGCTCCAAACACAATTTCCTATGATATGAATATATACATGTATGACTCTATCTAAATAAATGTATTTAATGTAGTCATATATGATACATTTTATTAAAATCTACAGGTAATTGATGTATTTTTCATATTTTTTCCTTTAGTTGAAAGTATAGATGTTTTAGCTGGGCATTGGTGGCACATGTCTTTAACCCCAGCACTCAGGAGGCAGAGGCAGGCAGATCCTGTGAGTTTGAGGCCAGCCTGGTCTACAGAGTGACCAGGGCAACGTCCAAAGTAATAGAAAGAAACCCTGTGCCAAGAAACCAAAAAAATAAAAATGAAAAATAGAGTTTTTTTCTCATGCAGTATATCCTGATTACAGTTTACCCTTCCTCTACTCCTCCGGGTTCCTCTCTACTTCCCCTCCCCTCCAGATCAATCTTTCTGTCTCATTAGAAAAGAACAGGCTCCTAAGAGATAACCAAGAGTGACAAAAATAAAACATAATAATAAGAAGGAAAGAATTTCATATTGATGTTGGACATGGCAACAAGCTTGACTTCTCCAAGTTTAATGAGTGCTGTGAGGATTGTTCTTGACAATGGGACCCTACTGTATGTTTGTGGAGAGCATCCTTCTGTTTCAACAATAGCCTGGTTGCTTGGAGATTTCCATGGGACCCCCTTGTCCAACAACTCAATTGAATGACAATAACAAATGACAGAATCTACTTCATATACTAATTAAAAACACAAAGTTACCACTCTTCAGTCTTCATGAACTAACTTTAATTTCTCCATCTTCAGAATAATTCTTCAATTGCTTCGACTATCAAAAATTACTAAAATTGCATGCATGATCATTGAGTTGGAAAGCCAAAGATGCCTTCAGTTTTTATTCTGTCCTAAACCTTGCAAATTCTTAATGTTTCTTTATCTTGAAATCCTATATTTGACTTCAAATTCTCTTTTAATTTATCCACAATAACATCTCTGCTTACTTGATCTTTTTTTCAACTGACCCATAGATGTGAAAATAGTGCAGAGGGTCCTCAAAGCTTCTTCCATCTCTTTCTATGCCAGGACTGCCAATTTCACTGCAGTGTCCTCAATATCCTCTGCCTGGGCTGATGCAAACATTTGGATAACACACATGTGAATTGACTGCAGATATTGTGTGTCAGTTCATAAACTACTTCCTGGAATAATAAATAAATATTTGGTGTGAAGAAACTGGAGATTCCCATTACCAGCACACATCTCCTTCCAGATGATCACATTAACGTGTCAAGTTCCCTACTTGGTATTTTCTTCTTTTACTAGTTTTTTACAACTTGTGTGAGTGTTTTGCTTGCACAGGCATTCATGTGTCTCATGAATGCCTGGTATCTGCAGAGACTAGACGAGAAGAGGGAGTCAGTTTCCCTGGAACTGGAATTTACCCATAGCTGCGTGCCATCGTGTGGACACTCCATACTGAACATGGTTCTCTGAAAAAGCTGACAGTGTTAATAACTGGTGTGCTATCCCTCTATTTATTATTTTCCATATGCCCCCAAATATTGTTTTTGTAGTTGATTGTGATTTATCCTTCCTATTAAAATCCTACAACTGCTTCCCTCTTGATATCTGCTAATTTCATATTAGTGAAATATTGGGTCAAATTAAGTATATCTTTTCCATACCAGAAATCTGAAGTCATATCTTTCCTTTGTAGCCCCTTGTTTGTATTCAGTGAGTCACCAAGTCATTCAAAACATCACTTAAAAATTGTTCAGTCCTTTCTCCTTGCTCTTAGTCTCTATGTCTATGTCTGCCTTTCAGCTATAAAGCCTTTACAGTGGGCTCCAAGAAACATTTAACATTTGGGTCATCCCTTCAGTTCCTTCAGTTTGGTATCTACTTCCCAACCCTGAAAGTACACACACACACACACACACACACACACACACACACACACACACACACACTAGTTTATGTTCCCTTGTGGGGAAAAAAGTCTATGTGAGTCTTCCACTGTGTTTGAGCCAAAAAGGCTTTCAGTGATTTGCACTTACACTGATTTCCAAGGCCTTTCACCTGCTGTTACCACTGCCGTACCTTGTACTTTGTTTGAATGTGACACTGAAGGGATTTTGTTGTTGTTGGTACTTACACACACAATGCTGTACTATGAAGAATTTAATGTCCTCTGATACAGATCTTTCCTTTATATTTAAGTGACTGGCAATTTTTCTTTGTCTTTTCTGATAATTTTTTGTTTAAATCCCTACCTAATAAAGTTCAGCTTGAGATAAGAAATGAAAAAACATAAAATAAATTTAAAAAGAAGATAATTAAGTATAATATTATAAATAGAATCAATTTAATAATACTATTTTGTAGATATAGCCCTGGGCATTTGGTTTTCTCTATCATCTATGTTTAAGTCATTGTTCTATTGCTGAGAAGAGACACCATAGCCAGGGCAGCTCTTATACAGAAAGCATTTAATTGGGGCTGGTTTATATTTTCATAGATTTGATCCACTGTCATCATGGTAGGGAACATGGAGGCTCACAGGCAGACCTGATGCTAGAGAAGTAGCTAAAACTTCTACAGGGAATTGTAGGCAGCAGGAAGAGAGAGTGAGCTGCTTGGCTTAGGATTTTGAAACTTCAAAGACAACCTCTAGTAACAGACTTCCTCCAAGAAGGCCATACTTACCCTCCAAAACCCACACCTTCAAATACTTTTCAGTCAGTACCACTCCCTGATAACTAAGTACTTACATACATGAGTCTATGGGGGCCACTCTTATTCAACCCACATCTATCTATCTATCTATCTATCTATCTATCTATCTATCTATTTATCTATCTACCTATCTATCTCTATAATCCATCTATATATCTTTGATCTATCTATATATGTATCTACTTATCTATTTAAAATCCATCTATCCATGATCTATTTATATCATTTACAAAGAGTACATCCTTGAAAAAGAATTTTTTTTCTCAAATCAAGCAGTGTGATTCATTTTATGGCATAGTTCTTTGAAGCTCTTATGTACATGATAATTCATTTCTTTCTTCATATGCCTATTAGGATCAAGTTGCACCTTTCAACAGGAAAATAATCCTGCTGGGATTTTGACTGTCTTGTACTTGTGGATTAAATTGGATGAAATTCACTAGTCATTTTGATCATAAGTATGATATAATTTTTCACTTATTTGCATCCTTAATTATACATGAATTTGTTTTTGGTTTTTATTATAAAATCTTGTCAGTATCTCATTATATTTATATTTAAATATTTCATTATCTTTTCTATTATAAGAAATGGACAATTTTCAGTAACAGATAAGCAATATAAATAAACCTAAAAGCCCTAATGAAATAGAAGCAGTCACCAAAAGTCTTCCAATCAAAATAAAAGTCCAGAGCCAGATGGTTTTAGTGCAGTATTCTACCAGAAATTCAAAGGGGAGCTAATGCCAATGCTCCTCGAATTGCTCCACACAATAGAAGCAAGAGGTTCATTGTCAAATTCTTTTTATGAGACTACAATTATCATGGCACCCAAGCCAAACAAAGACACAACTAAGAAAGAGAACTACAGACCAATATCTCTCAAGAACATTGATTCAAAAATACTCAGTAAAATACTGGCAAATCCAATCCAAGAACACATCAGAAAAAATCATCCACCATGATGAAGTAGGCTTCATCCCAGGGATGCAGGGATGGTTCAACATGTGAAAATCTATTGTAATCCACCACATTAAAAAACTGAGAAAGAAAAACCACATGATCATCACACTAGATGTTCAAAAGACCTTTGACAAAATCCAACACCCCTTCATGATAAAAGTCTTGGAGAGATCAGGGATAACAGGAACATACCTAAACATAATAAAAGCAATATACGTTAAACCAGCAGCCAACATCAAACTAAACGGAGAGGGACGCAACATGATTCCTCTAATATCAGGAACAAGACAAGGCTGTCCACTCTCTCCATACCTCTTCAATATTGTACTTGAAGTTCTAGCAAGAGCAATAAGACAACAAAAGGGGATCAAGGGGATTAAAAAGTGGAAAAGAAGAAATCAAACTTTCACTATTTGCAGATGATATGATAGTTTACATAAGTGACCAAAAAACTCTTCCAGACAAGACAACTCATACAGGTGATTAATACCTTCAGCAAAGTGACAGGATATAAGGCTAACTCAAAATAAATCAGCAGCCCTACTATATACAGAAGATAAAAGGACTGGGAAAGAAATCAAAGAAACATCACTCTTTATAATAGCCACAAACAACATGAAATACCTTTGGGTAATGCTAACCAAATGATTGAAAGACCTGTGTAGTAAGAACTTTAAATATTTAAAGAAAGAAATTAAAGAAGATATCAGAAAGTGAAACTATCTCTCATGCTGTTGGATAGGCAGGATCAACACAGTAAAATGGCAATCTTACCAAAAGCAATCTTCAGATTCAATGCAATCCCCATCAAGATGCCTGCACTATTCTTCACAGACTTTGAAAGAACAATCCTCAAGTTTTATGGAAAAACAAAAAACCCAAGATAGCCAAAACAAACATACAATAAAGGAACTTCCAGAGCCATCACCATCCCTGACTTCAAGCTCTATTATAGCTATAGTCCTGATAAAAGCTTGGTATTGGCACAAAAATAGACTGGTAGACCAACATAATCAAACTGAAAACCCTGATAGTAACCCACACATCTACGAACCCCTGATTTTTGACAAAGAAGCTAAAATTATATAATGGAAAATGGAAAGCATCTTTAACAAATTGGCTGGCATAATTGGATGCTGACATGTAGAAGACTGCAGATAGTCCCATGTTTATTGCCATGCACAAAACTTAACATAAATCCAGTCACACTGAACTTCTTAGAAGAGAATGTGAGAAGTGCCTTCAAACAAATTGGTTCTGGAGACTGCTTCCTGAGCATAACACCACTAACACAGACACTGAGATCAATAATTAATAAATGGGACCTCCTGAAACTGAGAAGCTTCCACAAGGCCAAGGGCACAGGCAACAAGACAAAACGGCAGTCTACAGAATGGGAAAGGATCTTCACCAGCTCCACATCTGACAGAGGGCTGATTTCCAAAATACACAAAGAAATGAAGAAGCTAGTCACCAAAACACATAATAAGCCAATTAAAAAGTGAGGTACAGAACTAAATAGAGAATTCTCGATAGAGGAATCTAAAATGGCTGAAAGACGCTTAAGAAAGTGGTAATCATCTTTAGCAATTAGGAAAATGCAAATCAAAACAACTCTGAGATATCATCTTACACCAGTCAGAATGGCTAAAATCATAAACAGCAAGGACAGTTTATGCGAGAGGAGAGCACTCCTCCATGCTGTGGGAGTGCAGACTAATGCCGCCACTTTGGAAATCCGTATGGAGATCCCTCAGGAAAATGGGAATCAGTCTACCACAAGACCCAGCAATTCCACTCTTAGGCATATACCCAAAATATGCGCATTTATACCACAAGGACATCTGTTCCACTGTGTTCATAGCAGAATTATTTGTAATAGCCTGTACCTGGAAGCAATCTAAATGCTCCTCAACTGAAGATCAGATAGCGAAAATATGGTACATTTACACAATGGAGTACTACTTAGAAGAAAAAAAAACAGTGGAATCCTGAAATTCGCAGGCAGTAGGACTGCGCTAGAAGAAACCATCCTGTGAGGTAACCCAGTCACAAAGAGACAAACATGGTATGTATTCACTCATATATGGATCTTAGGCATAGAACAAAGGATTACCAGCCTACAATCCACAGTGCCAGAGAAGCTAGGAAACAAGGAGGACCCTAAGAGAGACATACATGGTCCCCCAGAGAAGGGGAAAGGGACAAGATCTGATGAGCAAATTGGGAACATGATGGAGTGGTGAAGGAACTAATCTAGGAGAAAGAGAAGGGGAGAAGAGGAGGGGAGAGGAGGACATTACGGAGGTCAGGGGAAGAATAGAGATGAGCTAGAAAAGGGATACCATAGTAGAGGGAGCAATTCTAGGTTAAAAGGGAGATCTGGCACAAGGGAAATGATGTTCAGAGATCTACAAGGATGAAACCAACTAACAATCTAGCAATAATGGAGAGCCTACCTTAAATTCCCTTCCCCAGTAATGAGATTGATAACTACCTTGTATGCCATCCTAGAGCCTTCATCCAGCAGCAGATGAAAACAAAAGCAGACACCCACATCTAAATACTGAGTTGAACTCCTGCAATCCAGTTGCACAGAGGGAGGTAGTGATGATCAAAGGCATCAAGACCAGGCTGGAGAAGTCCACGGAAACAGCTGACCTGAGCAAGAGGGAGCTCATGGACCCCAGAATGATAGCTAGGAAACTAGAACAGGTTTGATCCAGACCTCCTGAATGTGGATGTCAGGTAGGAGGCCTGGGAAGTCTGTGGGGCCTCTGGTAGTAGATCAGTATTTATCCATAGTATATGAATGGACTTTGGGAGCCTATTCCACATAGAGGGATACTCTTTCACCCTAGACACATGGGGGAAGTTCTAGGTCTTGCTCCATATTATGCGACAGATGTTGAAGATCCCCCATGCTCACCCTCCATTGGGAGCAGAAAGGGGATGGGATAGGGGCTTAGCGGGGGGGGGGAGGACAGGGGAGGAGTGGATGGAGAGGGAACTGAGATTGAAATGTAAAACAAGCTTGTTTCTAATTTAATTTAAAAAGAAAAAATGAGATTTCATTTCATTTTTATTTAATTTTGAACCTCTTTCTATTTGGGTACCAATGATATGTCTTGACCCACTCTGGTTAGCAAATCAGCCCATGCACATGAACAATATCTCTATCTGTCTTTGATGTGCACATTGAAATTAGCCCATGCTTTCAGATGTTTATGACATTCTGGCAGAGAAGATATATTTATTAACAAATGTTTTTCTCATTTAAGAAATATTTTCAATTGCTGTAAGTCAGCAAACTTAGATAACAGTATTTTAGTTTAAACAATTTTTAAAATAAAATCAAATTCCATTGTCCTATATTTTTATTTTTCTATTTTAAAATTTCTACTGTATATATTCTCTTATGCTTTTGCTTATATTTTAGATTTCCTACAATATTTTATTATTTATTTTGTATGCATGTGCATATATGTGTGTAAACAAAGTCCAACCACAGCACACACCCATGGGTGCCATAAACATACCTGTGTGTGCACACACACTCACAATAATAATAATGAATAAAATTTGAAACATTATAAAACAAATAAGTGAAAACAAAATTTCAAGATCATCCAGTAGCCCTGTTAATGAATTTTATTTTGGAGCAATCCTACATACAGTTCATTCACATATATGTATTTTTAAGGGTTTATTATCTTTCACTGGAAGGAATTAAATTTCAGAGAAGCAAAGGCTTTGGGCTATTGTGTTCATTGCAATATTCACAGTTTTTAAAATAGTGTTAATGCACGAGTATCTTTCTTAAATCATTGATGAAATATTTAAGGGCTTACTCTAGATGAATGAAACTAATCCCACTATCCATCATGAATTCTTTCTATTTTCTTATAATTTCTCCAGGTATACTTGTGACATAATGACCTTTTTGGTACCTTCATATCACAAAGAAACTTCCTGAATGAGCAACTTCAATTGTGGGAGCTCATTACCTGCTTCACATTAATCTCAACTCTTCTCTGTTAGGTTTCCATAGCACCTTGCATTAATTTTACATATTGTAGGAAGTTAGGCCCTTAAGTCTTATTTGAAATTTTTTTGTCTTCTCTCCAATAGACAATACATTCTTTGAGGGCAGGAGATAGCACTTAGATGTATTTGAGAACTTAAAACCTAAGAGGCAAACATGTTAATAGCAGAGACTTGATGACATATTGTTGAATCCACTGGATATTGCTCTTTTTTCAACATAAATTTGGTTGGATAAGCCAGTGTTTACTATGCATGAAAATGTCAAGATTTATCATGTTTTTTCCTAACAGATTAATTTGCTTGTGTCTGCTCATAAACAGTTTAGTCACTCTCCCTAGGAACTAAGGAAATACTAATTTTGTTACATTATCAGAGTAAACAATGTCTCTAGATTCATGTTTAACATCAGATTCATTAGTTTTAAAAGAACTCATAAAGAACTTATTTGAACAAAAACAACATAATTCAAGCCTGGAAATTATAAATAAAGTAGTATTCATAGTACTAGCTAGTCTGAATTTCAGTTTGGATACTTAACATGTTAATTTATACAAATGTATTCTAAATTAATATGTTCTACATCTAGCAGGGTGTGAGGAAGTTATAAGAATGTTTCTTCATTGACTTTATAAAATGGATATGTAAATTCATAAATACATAACCATAGCAAGGGAATAAGTCATGGCAAGATGTAATAAAACAGGAACAGCATTAATAGACTTTTAAAAATATATCCTTGAAAATCCATAACAGGGATATATATATATAGTTAAGACAAAGGTGACATTAGTCCCGAAAGTGTTCGTTGTAGGTGAGCTAAAGACACTGAGACTTTCAAATCAATGCCCTACTTCTCTACCCCTGTGTTCTTGTCTGTGACTTGAAGGTAAGGAGCAGTACTTCACTAAGACACCCCGTGATGGATGGATGAAGAGACTAAAATGTTGCATACAAATAATGTGAGTTTCTCTAATTTGAGACATAAATATGGCCTCCAGGGCAATAAATGAGAGAATCCAATGGTTGTCCATATATTAAATCACAAAGGGCTTCCTGGGCTAACCATAGTTGTTTTTCATTCCTTGGTGATTTTAATGATTGATTGTAATCTTTGAGAAAATGATGCCACCCCACATGGCTTGGATGTCTTATTTTGTATAATGCTTGCAAATATTGTTTAGAAGGGATAGGAGTGTGGGAGGAGGCTGGAAGTGTGTTCTAAAAGGAGATGGACAGTGAGGGAGGATAGAATCTAAATACAATGAATTAATGTAGGAGAGTACCAAAAAATGAACACACTTAAAAAAAAATGAAAGGAAATTGCTTTCCTGATAGAGAGTGATTGGAGATCATCTCCAGGTAGCAAGTCACTTAATTACCCTAAAGTGTTCTTTGAAGAAGCTAAGATGTTGGTTAGGGTATTTTCAATAAATCTTCCCAGTAATGCTTGCTTTGTGGCAATCCTGCATATAGCTCATTCATACGTTTGTATTTTTATGGGCATATTATCTTTCACTACAAAGATGTACTCTGAGTATTTGACAGCCAATAGTGAGAACTTGAGCTTGGTAATTAGTGCCATTGTTGGAAATACTGTTTTCAAAGAACCCACGACAATTCTCACATGTGTACTAAGACCATAATGTAATTTATCATTAAAAGTCAATGTTTATCTTGATAAGCAATGTGCTTCCAGTGTGCCAAACCAAATATATTAAATGCCACTGGTAATTTAAGAGTTTGTTTTTTGTTTTAACGTGTCCTTCTTTGAACCAGCTGTAGGCGAATTTGGCAGGTTGCCCTTAAGTGAGGGAAAAGGAAAATCACAGTTTAGAATGTTTCCTCTATAATGACATTTTGTCAGCTGATTCATCTTTTCTGTTACACAGCTAAATAACACCATATGTTAGCTGTGAGTTTATTGCTGTAAGATATCAGAGAGATCTACTCCATGATAAATGATTGGGATATATTCTAGCTGAAAGTGAAAGAGAAAAAAATGCTGTTGGAATCTTGTTTCCAAAATCACCTAGGTAGTTTGATTATATGAAATAGATCATAGAAACGAGTGTTGTCTTTAGAGGGCAAACGCTTTGTAAGTTAACCTTTCAGAGTTAAGCCCATGTAGGTAAACAACACTTTTCTTTGAATGTATGTGGACTGTATTTTGGTTGAGACAGACATTTTTCTGAGCCCTCAGTGACTTGAAATTTAATTCAGTGCTGATGATGTTTTAAACAACAAAAAGTTAAAATGTATTTTAGCTTGTTTATTTAAAGGAAAACAAGGCTTTAAAATTGATACAAAGAATTTGCCCTACATATATAGTTTGGTTTTTAAAATGTAAGCAGTAACAGAAAGTAATACAGAGCAAAAGAAAATAATTACATTAATGGGGAATTATATTCTTTACCATTTTAGTCAGTCAAGACTCCCAAAGGTACTGAGCAATTATTTAATGCCTGTTATTTGATAAGTTTCAAGAGAGCAGTGGTAGTTAACATTGGAGAGACCATATTCATATAGATATTATACTCTTGTAAGAAGACAAGAATTAATAAGTAAGGTATGGATGGATAAATAAGTCCATCATTCAAAATAATATTCTACATACTAAATTTGATAATGAGTAGCTTCCCAAATGGATTATTATCATGAACAATTTTGAATCATCATAATTAATACACAAAATACTTAAAAACATTAAAGTTACAAATGAAAGAAAATGATACATAGCCTAGAAAAAGTTTCAATCATTTTACTATATGATACCAAAGAACTTGATGTTTTACTAGGTTCATATTTTACATAACACACTGTGGTAAATGTATGTATATACATATATGTATTAATTATGGAAACATTTCATGTTACCTATAAAGAGAAAAGCTGAGATGAAATCACTTTATTAATCTGTTGTTATAGTATATTCATAAATTTATTGAATATATACTTAGCAGGAATAATATAATTCAGGGTAAGAGTCTAGGTTATGACTTCTTGACATAAGACTTATTTTGTCTTTTACTAGTTAATGCCTGTGGCATTTTCAATTTCATAAGGATATGGTATGACTTACAGTGTTGGGAGAATAAATTAAGACTACTGATGGTGTGACAGGGACATCCTTGGGCAACACATAATGCATCACGACTTATTTAATCCCTGATTCTTGAGTACGGGTGACATTTTTCATATGCCCTTAACCAGCATGAGATGGAAAAGAGGACGACAAATATGTTTGCAAACAAATGCAGATAGAATGACTGGATAGATTCAAAGAAGCAATGATATGAGCAGCGTCTGGATAAGGGCTTATGACAAAGAATTTTTGAGTTCTTTGCTAGTAACTGAGACATTTTTGGTGCCAACAGCATGTGAGACACTAGGAACTACACATACAGCTTGGAAAGAATGCACAGTGCCAGTAGTCCAGGAGAACTCGGAAGAATGTTCTTCTACAGTCTACTCGAAGCCAAAACACTGTTCTGAGGACATACTTTTTATGGCCTTCTGAAACCCTCCATGAAGGAACCAGGTAAGCAGTGCCCCTCTTTCGTATCTGCACAAAAAATAAGATGTTGTATGAGCCTCTCAGGGTGTGGGGATTTGTTGCACATCAATTCAAAATGTATATAAGAGGAAAGTCTTTAAAAAACCCTGCAAAAATTAAGCATTCGATAAATTGCAGCAATGGTGTCATACATATTATGATCCAGGAATTGGTTTGGTTGTCTTGAGAAAAGAGGAAAAGGTAGTCTTATCCTTGTGACATCAAACATAAATATCTTTTCTATTGATATGAAGCTACCTTTTGATAGGGAAAGACTAGGGATGTCCTGAGACTACCCAGAAATGGAACAGCATATACACCAGATCAAACAAGGAGGGCTTCCCAGAAATGGTGACTTTGGAGTAAGTTGTAAATGATGATCTCCTATCTCTTTTTTGAGATAGGGTTTCTCTATATTTTTTGGAGCCTGTCCTGGAATTCACTCAGTAGACGAGGCTGGTCTCCAACTCCTGAATGCTGGGATTAAAGGTGTGTGCCACCAATGCCCGGCTGGTCTTCTGTTTCTATTGCACCATAGATGCCAATAACTTGATCAACTACTCATTTGTTTTATTTTTTGTCTGCAAAAAATGAAAGGATGTTCTTTCTGAAGTTCTTAGATGAAAGTCTGGGACATAGTTTGCTCTTAATGAATATTTGTTAAATGAATGCACTAATTAATTCCAAACTGATCATGTGGGTATATTCAGGAATGATCCTTTTCATAGAAGAAGGAGGTTAAAATTGTTTGAGGACATAGTAGAAAAAGGCACCAATCACAAATCAGAAAACCATCATGTGAGCTTAGTGACTAAGTCATCAAATAAACATATTTTTCTATGGGAATTGCGGCTTTGATTTGTATGGAGGAACAGGAGCAGTGGAGATCTGCACAATTATGGATGGTAAAGTGACACTGACATCAGTTACTTTCCCTGTCTGCACAACGGAGCTTCTTCTCTGCGAGTCAGTGCCTGGGGGCCTCCTTACTTGTAGAACTAAAACTATCAGATGGTTTCGGTGTGCTCCTTTCCTCACTCCTACCAGGTCACATATTATTGAGCAAATGACCAGGGTGATGGGAAAAATGTAGGGAGACTAGTTATCACATTTGAGAGACCAATAAAAATCTATGTGTCTATTCCTTAGGCAAGTCCTATAGTTTGTGGATTCCACAGGCTTTGGGGTCAGTTCCAGTGCTTCTCAATTACAGACTAAAGATAAGTTTGAGTTTAAGATTTTATTATATCTTAACTTATGTGTGTGTATAGATGAGCTGGTATGTGTGTATGAGTGCAGGATCCTTTGGAGGGTTATTGAGTGATCTGGATCTGCAGGTGCAAGTAACTGATTGGGTTCTTTTAACTATTGAACCATATCTTGAGCACTGGCTTTAGATAATTTATGATTTTACTATACAGAAATGGCTTCTTAAAATACCTGTATGAGTTTAATATCAGTTATTACTTCCTTCCTCCATTCTGTTTAAAAGAATATAGTTAAAATTAAGTCAACTATTACATATAACCTACGCTATAAATAAGAGCAAAGTCAAAATGTATAATTTGCCCTTTTTAAGATCTGTTTATCATGAGAAGAAATAACCAAGGTGTAATGATGTTGATATGTTAAATACAACCATGAAGTTAAAACACGCAAGTATTTATTTAAACCCATTATATTTCTCTAGATTCATTAAACACTCAACTCAGAAATGTTGATTATCTTTAAAATTGTTACCAGTAGTACCAGATTAAATCTTTCTATAACAGAGGTGTAAGATGTTTATAATACACATATAATAATTCTATCTAATAAATTTTGGGTAATACTGCTTTTATGGAAAAAGGTGCTTCAGTCTCTAAACCCTTCTGTAGAGCAAGAAGGCTTTAAATGTTTTAGACCTACTACATAAAGAAAACAATAACAAATCTAAAATTGCTCGGTGGGCTCAGTAAATAGTCACCAAAAATTTCAGTGTGGTCTGAAATTATGTAATTTTCAGTAGGAATTTGGATATCTCCTATATAAATGTGTATAAGTCTTGAATTCTAAGAAAAATGGCAAGACATATAGAATTTCATTAGCTACTAGTTTCATCAGCAATGAAGAAGTCTGAGTATCAGTTTTAGTGGTATATTGTGTGAATATTATAGTGTGAGGTACAAATCAAAAATCAATTATCATATTTAGAAATATTAAACATGAGCTGCAATGCAGTGAAATGTAATTAAATTCTGATATAACAACAAACTAATTTGCATACTTATATTACTATCCAAAATGATTTCTGTTGCGTTCAATGTGATTAAAGCTGTTATTTTATGCATGGTATGTGGTACTCAGTTTGCATTGAGATTTTTTTCTATCTGAGAACTTTGACTGTATTTCTATGCACATTAAGAAATTATGGGCCTTGCAGTATTTTCTCTAGGTTCCATTTTTATCTACACTCTGCAGGCCACCAAATTCAAGGGCATGGAATTATGAAACCTTTAAGGTATTGTTGCCTGTGGTACCTGAGCAGCTTTCAGTACTGATCAGCTACCCATCTAAAAAGGGAGAAGCCTGATTTGTAGCAGGTGCTGATCCCCATAATGTATAGTCTCGTTACGGGTAATTTCAAGCTGCCAAGCTATTTACTAGTCATTGGCAAAAATTCTGAATATTTAATAACTACTCCTCATGAGCCAGCAGGAGCCTGCAGTATCATGCCATAGCACACTGTAGGATACCATCAAATGATATGTAGAGGGAGTTTGCATTACTAAGTGGTAAACTGTGGGGAGATAGTAGCAAATCATAAAGAAAATGAAGCTCCCTGAGGAGGTTATGAGGCATATCGAAAAATTGGAATTTTATTGTTTAAAAACTTAAGAGGTTATGAATACAATCAAAATGTATTATTGGCATAAATGGGAAATGTCATAATGAAAATGCTCTACAGGACTAGTATATGGCAATAACAGAGAAATCAAAAATGGAATCACCAAAGGATTTCAAGGGATAAGTAGCAAAGACATATTTGTTAATTAGAAAGATCATGGTGACTGTTACGTGGAATACCAATTAGAAAAGATAAGGCCAGCAGCTGAAAAAGAGCTTCAAACCAGTTTCAATACATGGAAACATAGACTGACATGTGGGGAAAAACGCTGGTGTGGATGGTCTGAAATGACAATTTCTGCATTCCTGGCCTCAGTACACTGCTATCTCCAGGCCCCTTCTTCATTCTTTTTCCCCATCCTCTGAGCTCTCTATTGTTTTCTCTCATACTGTTTTTGAAAACAGAGACACTTCAACGGTAAGAGATTGTTCCAGAGAGTGTAAATGGACTGTAATAATCAGCACATGCAGAACAAATGCAGTGAAGAATGCATTCTGACCATGTCTTGTTAAAGCATGAACATGAGGTGACCATTGAGTCCAGAGTGAATGGTATGCACAGACTCTGGCAGCTGCAGCTTCACAGCCAGTGTATATTGAAAACACAGATATTGATCAGAGTCTGGGTTTTATCTTCAGAACCTTGGGGTAACGCCGAAGATTTCACTGGTTGCTCAAAAGGTCTGGATTCCAATCACAGAAGACATGTTCTACGTATTACATCTAGGAATCAGTGGCAGAAACTGTCAAAAGAAGTAAAACAAGTAAGAAAATCAAAGTTACAGATCATTATAAGATCAGCAGCATAGCTTATTTTTTTGATGAGGTTGTATTCAGTATTTGAAGTTGTGAAGTAAAGCACTGCTAGCAAAGAAAGGTGTCTTGTCTGTACTTGTGCACACATATTTACTTAGTGTTTGTCCTGGGATAAAATGCAGGGCCTTCTGCAGGTAAGGCAGAAGTTCTACTGCTGTGGTATATCCTCAGCCCAAGCATCAAGTTTCAATGTCTGATTTCTGTTTGACTGTCCAAGTGATAACTGATTAGAAATTTATAGCCAAGAAGAGATGAGACTGTTCATATTAACATCATCTCTGATATTTCTCAAAAGGAGATTTTAAGTATAATGCAACCTATATTCCTCGTATACTGTTCTCTGTGATAGAAACAACTTACTTGAGAGGACATCTAAAATGGAATCTAAAATTATGCTTAAAAAGTAAACTTTTTGATTACTTGTGTTTAAAAAGTTTTGGATGCTAGAAAGTGTTTCTTACAGTTCATTTATTAGAAATATTATCATGAATATCTATCTTAAACATCCACAGTGTATATTTAAAAGAAATATATTTTATCATGATATACAGAGTGCGTAATTATTAGGATAATCTTATAGTCATGAATACCAATGAACATATCAATATTGTGTAGTATATGATATGTAGGAGCTTTTCGAGGACTTAATATCTCTGATGCACAATAAAAGTGTCTGGCTAAAGTTACAATGATTTAAATATGAATGAATTTTAAAGTAGTTTTAGACTAGTGCTAAAATTAAAATCTCCAATACTGCTGATATTTTATGGTTAATACAAATGAGAGATTTAAAATGGACTCATGTAGTGCATGCTTTTAATTCTAGCACTCAAGAGACAGATGCATATTGGTCACAGTATGTAGAAAGTCAGCTTTGTCTACATCATGCGTTTAGATCAGGCATGGTTACTAGGTGAGACTGTGTCTCAAAAATGTATTCAACCGGCAAACCAAATCCAAGAACACATAAAAAATCATCCATCATGTTCAAGTAGGCTTCATCCCAAAAATTCAGGGATGGATCAACATATGAAAATCTGTCAATGTAATCCACCATATAAACAATCTGAAAGAAAAAAACACATAATCATACCATTAGAAAAACCTTTGACAAAATCCAGCACCCCTTCATGATAAAGGTTCTGGAAAGAGCATGGATACAAGGAACATACATAACATAATAAAGGCCATATAGAGCAATCCAACAGTCAACATCAAATTAAATAGAGAGAAACTCAAAGCAATTATATCTATTCAAGATAGTACTGGAGGTTCTAGCTAGAGCAATAAGGCAAGTAAAGGAGATCAAGAGGATATAAATTAGAAAGAAGTCAAACTTTCACTGTTTTAAGATAATATGATAGTATATACAAGTGACCCCAAAATTCTACCAGGGAACTCCTACAGCTGATAAAGATCTTCAGTAATGTGGCTGGATACAAGATTAACTTAAAAGATATCAGTAGCCCTCATATAATGATATGTTAAATGCTCTGAGAAAGAAATCAGGGAAATAGGCACAAATAATATAAAATATCTTGGGGTAACTCTAACCAAACAAGTGAAAGACCTGTATGACAAGAATATTAAGTCTTTAAAGAAAGAAATTGAAGATGTCAGAAAATGTAAAGATCTCCCATGCTCATGGATCCATAGGACTAGCTAGCAAAAATGCCAATCTTACCAAAAGCAACCTAGAGATTCAATGCAATCCCAGTCAAAATCCCAACAAAATTCTTCACAGATATCAAAAGAGCAATACTCAGTTTCATATGGAAAACCAAAAAACCCAGGATAGCTAAAAAATTCTGTACAATAAATGAACTTTAAGAGATATTTCCATCCCTGTCTTTAAGCTCTCTTATAGAGGCAAATGATCAATGGAATTGAATTGAAGGGAGGCAGTGTGGAGGGAACAGGAGGAGGAAAGGGAGAGGAAACTGCAGTTGGTATGTAAGATAAACTTATAAAATGTATAAAAATGTATTCAAATATATCATATAAAACACAGTTTCTAAAAATAGAGGCCTGAATTCCTATGTCTTATGTTTAAATTTTTATTTTTAGAATTGATAACTATTTCAACTAGAATACTGACAAGTATCTGATGAAAATGTATTCTGTATAGATGATCTTTGCTTTGTGTTGTTGAGCATTAGGTAAGTCTCTTTGGGTTTACTGTGTAATCCATAGCTTTGGACTATGAAAAATTTGTCATACTCTCTTGAATCATAATTGTCATATAACATGTGCTAAAACATATTTAATGCAATGTTTATTGGATTATTGTTGACTAATTATGTTATTTATTAGACTTCCAGAAAAAGAAAGTATCTAAATAAAAAGTTCCAGTTGCGGCCGGGCGTTGGTGGCGCACACCTTTAATCCCAGCATTCGGGAGGCAGAGGCAGGCGGATCTCTGTGAGTTCGAGGCCAGCCTGGTCTACAAAGTGAGTTCCAGGACAGCTTCCAAAGCTACAGAGAAACCCTGTCTCGAAAAACCAAAAAAAAGTTCCAGTTGCTAGTGGTGTATATCTCACTGTAGAAAAAAACAAATATGAAAAAATATCAATATACTGTATATGAGGCTTCTAGACCAATGGAGTTGGATTGTGAGTCCTCTTGTCAATGCAATGAAAAGAGGAATCCAGAGAGGTGCCACCCATCTCAGAGAGGAAGTTGTTTCCCTCTGTGATTGCCTCTCCTTAGGTAGGACTTGAGCTGATTATGTCTGGAATGAGCTTTTTAACAGTGCCATGAGTTCATATGTGTAACTGCCATGTGGTGAGCAGAAAACACTTGCTTCCTTGTAGCCATTCACTTCTGACTTTTAAAATCTTTCTACACTCTGTTCTATAATTGTCTTTAAGCCTTGGGTTGATCCCTTCACTAATAACCACATACTACAAAATGAAATTTCTCAGATGAGGGTTGACAGATGCACTAAACTATGGGCATAAGGAGAAGTATCTAAGACTTGATTTAATAATGTCCATTTAGCAGGTTAATAGCTGCAGATTCAACAACAACAAGAAATAAAATTATAGGACAATATCTTTGATGGACATAGACATAAAATTTCTCAATAAAATACTTGTATACTAAATTAAAGATCATATGAAAAATATTATACACCACAATCAATTCAGTTTAATTCCAAGGACACAATGAATGTTCTTCAAGCATAAATCAATAAATATAATCTATATGTAAACAAACTCAAGACAGAAACCACATGATCATCTTTTTACACGTAGAAAAGGTCTTGACAAAATTCTGACATTCTTTCCTTATAAAAGTCACAGGAAGTCTGGGTGTTGGTGGCGAACACTTTTAATCCCAGCATTTGGGAGGCAGAGGCAGGAGGATCTCTGTGAGTCTGAGGTCAACCTGGTCTACAGAGAGAATGCCAGGACAGGCTCCAAAGCTACACTGAGAAACCTTATCTCGAAAAACCAAAACAAAAAAAGTCACAGAAAATCTAAAGATAATGTAGACACATCTCAACATAACAACAGTAGCATACACCAAGCCCCCTGCCAACATCTTGCTAAACAGGGAAGTGGAGTTTTTAGGATTTTTCTTTTATGTATAACATCATGTTGTCTTCAAGTAAAGATGCCATGTAATTTTTAGGTTGACAGAACAGGTGAAGTAACTAGACTTAACACTTAGTACAAATGGCAATGTAAGGAATTAGAAAGGTTTCTGCTCATTACTGTACCCAGTTGTCTCTTTTACAAACTGAAAGTGTTTTCTTCTTCATCTGGCTAGATAGAACTAATGATTTCCTAAGCCACAATTCTAGTGCATTCCTGTTAAAGAACTCTGCAGAGGTTATGCACGAGATCCTTGAATAGACCTCAGCTCTTCTAAATAACTCCAGGCTCAAGCTTCTCTGTCTTCATGGTGACACTCACAACTCAAACTAAATGTTTTCACATACAGTCTAATAACTCTTATTAAACAACACATTCTTTGGATATTATGAACCGCTTTTTAAAAGTTGTCTCAGTTGAGTCAATAAAAACAATAAACCACAACATCTGATTCCAAAAGTTCCTGACCAGTAGAAACTGTATTTAAAAACTGTGCTGGTCTTTGTATTGTGCAGAATGTAGCATTGCTCAGGGTGTTGGAGAAGTGCTGGAAGAGTAATTGTTTCTCTTTGTTTCAAATATCAGTTTTTTTCAGTTGTTTGTCCTTTACTCTCCAAAGATATGAGGAAGGAAGTATAACCAGGAAAATTGTCATTTTTAGTTGACATGTTGAGACAAGTTCTCTATCATCTTTAAGTTGAAATTCCCTTTATGGTCAAAACAACCTGTTTGCAAAGTATAAAACTTTGTTAGCCTCACTTGTACAGATAGAAATATATTTTTAACTTAACTGGAAATACTGAAACGATTTGTCTAGATGTGGTAGTTCAGGTAGTTCAAAGGTACAATGCCAACTTGTCCTGCGAGAGGCCCGTTTTCCCATCACAACTAAACGTAGAAATATTATAATGATTAAGTCACAATGACAAGCCTGTCAAAGATACAGAGGCTAGTGAAGAGTCTGAGCTATCATAATAGAAGCAAATAATTCCTATGATGAGATCACAGGAAGACTTAATAATAAACCACTTTCAGGTGTGTTTGGCCTTTCTCATTACTTAAGCATGAGTGAAATAATCTTTACTTTTTGGAGGGGGGTTAATAATGGATGAGGACATGCCATGGAGACTTTATGTGAGACGATTCTGAATCTGACCACTCTGAAGTCTCACAGGTAAGGTTATGCTCCAGAAGATTAATTTAGTAAAGATAGTTATCACTTCTTTCTAGAAAACATTTTGCCTTTGTTTCACTTTATTTTACTCTTAGACATGGGGCTAAGAATAATCACACAATATTTTGTAACTGCAAACAGCTTATCTGGATCACCTACAAAGCTAAGAGTTCTACGCAAGTCTTTTTACTTCATTGTGGTGTCTAGAATCTATGTGGTCCTGTTCCTGGCACATAGTTATTCAATAAAGAATTTTGCTTGACTCTATAGATTAAAAAAGACACAGCATACATATCTGACTAATGCTGAATTTTATTTGAAAGTGTAGACAAATCATTGGCATAAATGAAAGTAAAAAGTAAAGGAAAGAGAATAATGAGTATCATATGGTATTCAAGACACAATAATAAAGAAATATCACCAGGGCATAGAAAGTATTAGAGCAGTGAATAGAAGATAGAAATGTTTCAAGTGTTGGTTGGAAAGAGGTCTAGAATAATTTCAGATATTTTAAGAAAAATGCATTTGAAATTATTTTTAAAATGAGAATTTAGAATAACCCCCAGGATCCCAGTGTCTCTGCAAGTGCTAGCCCTGGGATCACAGGTGTGCCCAGCTTGTTGGTTTATTTTTATGTGAGTGACAGGGATCCAAACACACATTGTCATTCTGGCCTAGCAAGCCCTCCTAGTGTCAGAGCTATCTTTGTAACCACAGGAACATTAGTATATCACCATAAGGGAATGATTACACAGGGTGGCAGCTTTTAACCCTGGAACTCACAAGTAGACTTGGGGAAAAATTTACCAGGATGATAGATAGCATTTTCATATAGAGAGCTTTAGAGAAGAAAACTCTTTCAATTTCAGGAGATTCCTGTTAGAGTGTTAAATTTGAAAACCTCAGAGCTAATTACTTCCACCAATATTATAAATATATTGACACACCAGTCACGTTTTCTTGACAAGATTGACTGGATCTTGTCAAGGACTTTCGAGTTCTAATTGCATTTATTGTAACTAGACAACACTCAAATTATTGGAAACAATATTTATTTCAGAAAAAACACAAGTTCAAGCTGAACTATCAGACTATGTAGTTAATAAGGTGTCTCATCTCATTTGCATAACAAATTAATATTCAGCACAAAGCTGGTAGGTTCAGTTACAGTTTAAGAGAAGAGAACAAGTTTATTATTCAGAAGAGATACATTTACCATTAGTTTAACTTTTAATAAAACCTTCATTGAAGCAGGCACTTTGTATAAAATTTGTGGTTTTCAGAAGTTGTGGGATGATACTTTCATTTTTGGGAGACTAAATGAAATAATCTATAAACATAAATGGAAGAACAGTAATGATTATGGATATAAAAAGCATATATAGTTAAGGTTTCTAAACCTCATTACTGTACTAGTTATTCTCCTGGAGGTGTATCTTTGTACAATATGTGACTGTGCTCACAAAACAGTAGATGACCTGAAACTTTTCTTTTTTTCTGATTGAGATATCAAACAAATAACCCACGGTTTGAAGCCACAAAATAGCTTTGTTCTTCAAAATTGCTAACTGAAATAATTGAACAACTATGTAATTAGCAAAGGGAGAAGGAAGACAAGACAGAAAAAATGAAGGAGGGAAGCAACTGACAGTTGTCCATCTAAGATGTTTATGTATATTATTACTTTATTTACAACTTAAACCACAGCACTTTAATTATGTTCTAACAGACACAAAATTATGCGTATTCACGGGACATTCAATTATATTCATACATTGGAATACGTTCAAATCTGGCTAGACATATTTGTGCCCCCAAAGAGTTATCAATTCTTTACCATGAAACACTCATTGTCCTTCATTCTAGCTTTTAAATGTATATACAGTTCACTCTTTAACTCACTGCTATTATCTAAACTTTCCTCAGATGTGCAGGCAAAACTTTTGCATCCCTTCCTCTTGTATATTCTGTTCAGGTCTTGGTTACCACTATTCTGCACTCTAGTGCTATGAGGTCAAGTTAGTTTAGGTTCTGCATGCTAGTGGGTCATGCAGTATTTATTTTCTATGCTTGACTTATTTCACTTAATATGATGCTACTCAGTTCTATATATATTATCAAAAATGACAGTGTTTTACTTTCTTATGGCTAATATATGTGCATCACATTTTCTTTACACATGAAATGGTTAATAGATGCATCATATTACTAGTATTCTGCAGAGTAAAGGAAAATTATCAATAAAGTAAGAAAAATAGATGACAGTTACATATGTGAAAATTAACATCTAAAGTATTTAAGGACATTAATGAAAATAATCTGATAAAATGAGAAAAAATACAAGTAGATATTTCTCGAAAGAAGACAGGAATTGCTGATAAGCATAAAAATTTCAGTATCATTGCTAACTAGGGAAACACAACTGCAAAGCATACTGAGAATTCACTTTAGTGTAGTTACCATAACTCTTACCACAAAGATAAAAGGAAATGGGTGCTGATGAAAAGAATATGGAGAATAGAGATATGTTGGTGAGAATGTGCATTAGTGTAAATATAATGGAGAAAATACAGAACTTTTATCAAAACTTAAAAACAGAAACACCATGTAGCTCAGGGATCCCATGAATGGGTATAGTCACAGAGCATATGAATCAAGGTATCAAGAAGCCCCTACCACTTTGATGGCTTATGCAGCAATTCCACAACAGCACCCACATGACGCTCCTCGTGATTTTACTTTTAATAAACAGTAAATTTTAAAAATAACTTTTTAAAAATAGAATTGTATCTGCTTGCTGTTCTGTGTCAGTTTTCTTTGAAAAATACAAATTCCAAATATCTATTCAAATCCCATTGTTTGCACACAAAATTCCTCTTTATTATGTGGAAATATTAGAATATTATAAACACATTTTTTCCAGAATCATATTTCCCAAAATACCATGTGGCATTATTTTTTTCTATTTATTTTTCTTTTTATTGGAAACAGACTCTTTTCTGCAGTCATGTATCCTGATTAGGTTTTCCCCTCCATCTAAATCCTTCAGTTCCTTCTCCCCTCCCCTCCCATATTTATCTACTCCATTTCTGTCTCTCATTAGGAAAAACACAGGGCTCTAATAGACATTGAAATACAACAAAGTAAACTATAAAATTCTTTAATAAATTCTATTGCATCTTATAAGCTATACCCTTAATATATTATTACAATAGAAAGTCAATTACTTTTAACAGTAGACAAGTAGGACCTCTTGATTATTATACGCTATTGGTCATTGGATTTGTGCTAATAACTTGAGATACAGAATATGTGACTGTTTTATGTACAAACACTGGTTATAATGGACATGTAAGGCAATTTTTCACAAATCACTTTTGTACCAGCCTGTTACAAGTACCCCAGTTCCAGAACAAGTAAACTGTAAATCTGCTGAAAATATAACACTAACCTTGAATTTTAAAACCTGTGCTTAGATCTGCAATATGCTTTAGTACATAAAATGTGTGGTGTTTTCTTTGTAAAATGTGCTCATTATACTGTGGAATAGCTGTGGCAGTGTACACAGCTTTTATGCTATGCAAATTTCATCATTAAGGTGGATTAAAATACATCAAAATTCTAACAAAGGATGTAGGAGTAACTGTTTGCCTGACTGTGAAATGGCTTCAGGATGCCAATCTTCACAGAGTGATGATTTATACTGTGTAGCGGTAAGAAACAGTAAAACTTTTGTACCGTAGAAAGGGATAAGATAAATTGTTCTGTTGTGCTGCCTGTTTGTACACGATTATTTGGTAAAATGTGATTTATGGAGACCCATTCAAAATTTTCTTTAGTGAAAAATTGCAAAGCAATTCAGGTGAGTGGCATTTTGTTTGTTTTTCTTTTATTTGAAAATTTTTATCAGCAGCAAAGTTAGACCTACCCCAAATTTCAACATAATAATATATTATTGCTGTCATTTCTAAGGAAGTCACTTGCAGTACTATTACATATTGCCAAGTAAAAAAAAGTTGAAAAATAAATGGTAAAGTCTTCACCATAGCAGGTCTGTAAACCATACTAATTTAGGACTGTATAGCAAAATATCTCAAACAAAATCTATTAACTTACTTCTGTTATTACTAAATGACTTTTTATCTTTTGCTCTACTAATCCTTGTTATCTATTTACTTCTTTAAATTAAACAAATATATTGATAATCTATGGAAGATCTTATTACATTGCTAGAATTGAATTGTGCTGCATAGGCAAAGAGAGACCACACATACCAGCTGATACCACACTATTTTATGAAGATAAAGAATTTTTATTGCCTGCTGACATAGTCATTATATTTAACATAATGAATTATTTGTGTATTTGCTATTATTCTGGAGTAAACACACCTACTATAGGACACAGTCATTTGACAACTGTGAATACAGGTATATACACCATGTTATTTTGGTAAAAAGACATAATATTGATTTATGAATTTATCAGATTATAATAGTCATTTTGTCACTATTTTAGAGTATAAATTTTCTGCTCTATTATTGTTACTATGGCAACAATGTCATAAATTTAGTGTTTACCAGATCTCTGGACTGAATCTTTTGAGCCTGATTTAACTTATCTTTGTTATGTTTTTTGTTTGTTTTTTCATTAAAATCATAAAATAAATGAATCTTCCATGGTATGTGTGTGTCCTAGTTGTATTGTAGGTTACATCTCCTAGCTTTGAGAAAATAGATACTGTGTTGTCTACACATGATAAAATCGCCTTGTAAAGCATTGCTGAGAATTTATCTTTTATTAAGTGGACTCTTAGCCACTTTGGAAACTCAGGATCTTGAAGAACTCCCATTAAATTCATAAATGAACAACAGTATATCTATATCTCAAATAAAGATGACTAAGGTTAATATGTGTTAAGAGGTTGTCTTATTTAGATTTTATATTGTTGTAATGAAAACACCATGGCCAAAAGCAAATTGAGGAGGAAAAGGTTTGCCTTACGCTTTGGTATCACATTTTATCATTGAAGGAAGTCAGGATAGGAGCTCAAACAGGGCAGGGACCTGGAGACAAGAGCTGCTGTAGAGAAGACAGAGGACTTCTGCTTACTAACTTGTTCTCTGTGGCTTGCTCCATCAGCTTTCTCATAGAGCCCAGGACCAAGACCCTAAGGATAGCACCACCTACAATGCACTGGGCCTTCTCCCATCAATCACTGACTAATTAAATATCTTACTGCTGGATTTCATGGAGGCGTTTTCTCAATTGAGGTTCCTTCCTTTCAGATTACTTTAGCTCATCTCAAATAGTAACTTCCTTCCTTCCTTCCTTCCTTCCTTCCTTCCTTCCCTCCTCTCTTGTTAAAGTAGTTAAAGAAATAATATTAAGATGAAAATTTTCCTTCATAGAAAATTAGGGTCTAGTCCTGTTCCAATAAACCAAGGGCTGATGCTTGTACCAGAGCCATGCAGGATACCCCGCACTCAGTCTCTGAGACCATGCATGCATACATGGCCTGTTCCCATAGATCTTGGCTCCAGGCCCATCCAGAGAATTCAAATCCTGCCATTGTTAGCTCCTCAAGGCTCCAGTTCGAAGTCTATCCTAATGCTTGTCAAGTGTCCTGCTTCCAAGTATCCATTTAACTTTTTTTTTCTGGGCTATAGGGGCATCCAGTTGATGACATGAGCACCAGTCTGTGCTGCTCAAGGACTTTAGAAGCAAACTGATCTTTGAGGCAATCCAAGTAGCTGCCATATCCCTCAACATGCTTAAAACTAGTAAACAAAGCCAAGATACAAAAGGCCATGCTAAGTGCCAAGTGCAATTATCCAGAGCTCCATATATGGTGCAACATCAAGCTAAGGTCACAGAACAATGGAAAAGAATAATCTTCCAGTATGTGAAACACAGTTGTATTGATTGTCTGTCCATCACTGAGTCCAAATACTTAGCATAAGCAATGTAATGAGTAATGCTTATTTTGACTGATGGTTTTAAAGGGTTCAAACCACAGGGTTTCATGTGATATGGTTAGGTATAAAATCATACTGATGCACATGTATAGACAAGTAAATTCTTTAATTCACTGTATACAATAAATAAAAAGTACTAGAAAAATCTAAGAACAATAAACCTCTTTGGGACCACCCAATGCTCTATTTTCTTCTGCTAGAGCTCTTCTCCAAACGTTTTCAGAACCTCCCCATCAAACGGAACGCTCAGCTGAAGGCCAAACCCTCAACAAGTCCACCTGTCCTGGCCATTTCACAATCTAACCTTAAATGGTCAAAATGGTGATAAATTTAAATGGTGTACTGAAATTTTTATGAATTAAACATGAATTCTAAAAACGAGAAATAGAATGTACGTCACAGTCAATGTCATGGTGAGCATCATCAGCAGACTGAAACAGATGGTGGGATGCCCAAGCCATTAGACAGATTGTAGGAAAGAGATACTCCACAGTGAAGGGGTGGGAAGAGACCAAAATGGAACTAAGAAAACTTAGGTGGTCTGCTGACCATCAGAAGAGCCAGGGTTTGAACTTTGTGAAGAGAAATGCAAAAGATTAATGTGAATATTTAAAAAAATAATAGCAGTTCATGCACTAGGGGTAAATCCTGGTCCCATTGCCAGTGGTGCCATAAACTGCCAAAGCCACATGCATTCAGAGGGCCTAGTTTCGTCCTATGCAGGTTTCCCAGCGGTCAGTCCTGAGTCAGTGATCTCTCACTAGCTCAGGTCAGCTGTTTCTGTGGGTTTCCCCATCAAGGTCTTGACCCCTTTGCTCATATTACTACTCCTCCCTCTCTTCAACTGGACTCTGAGATCTCAGTCCAGTGCTTAGTTGTGGAACTCTGGATCTGGATGAACTGGCTTTTTGGAGCCTGTTCCTTGTAGATAAGAGGGGGAGGGCCTTGATCCTGACTCAAAGTGATATGACCTACTTTGTTAACTCCCCATAGGAGGCTTCTACCTTTCTGAGAGGTGGATGGGGAGTATGGTGGGGAGAAGGCAGAGAGAAGGGGAAGAGGACAGTGAGGGGGAACTGGGATTTTATATAAAATAAAATAGAATATTTTAAAAAGTACCAGGATATCTCAAAATTAGAGAATATCAAATTTAAGACACAAAGGTCTAAGCTTTCCCCAAAAGATTTAAATGTAAAAAACAGAATATTCTGAAAGAAGCAAGAAAAGGAATAAATAGTGAATGCTTCAAATAGGATAGCGATGCAATTTTTTGGATTTCTTTTCTCTCTTGTTTTGATTTAAATTAGAAACAGTCTTATTTTACATGTCAATCCCAGTTCCCTCTATATCCCATCACCTATCCCCCTATCCCTGCCCCTTTCTGCTTCCAAGGGAGGGTGAGGCCTTCCATGGGAGATCTTCAAAGTGGGTCACATTATTTGGAACAGGGCCTAGGCCCTACCCCATCAAGGCTGAGAGTATCCCTCTATGTGGAATGGGCTCCCAAAGTCCATTCGTAAGCCAGGGATAAATACTGATCCACTACCAGAGGCCCCACAGACTGCCCAGGTCTCCTAACTGACACCCACGTTCAGGGGGTCTGTGTTGGGTCCTATGCTGGTTACCCAGCCATCAGTCTGGGGTCCATGAGTTGCTCCCCCTTGTTCAGGTCAGTTGTTTCTGTGGGTTTTCATATCAAATTTTACCTGTAGGGAATGAATGGGGGTAATTTTCTCAAACTGCTGCATTTAAAAGAAAATGAGAGAGAAAGAAAAGAAACAAAAGCCACAATAAGCAAATATCTGATAAAGCTGTCATTCGGCAACAAACTTCAAAACTAACCAAAGCCAAGGAAAGGAGGATGTTTGCCACCATCGAGAAGTAATGAGAGGATTCTTCAAGATAAAATAAAATCAAGTCTGTTTATCAAAGCAGCAATAGGGGAAAACTCTCCCGGTGCCTGTGACCTATCTAACCATAGTTTATTGGCCCCAGTAACAGTGGCAGCTGGGTGTGGGTTCCATCTTGAGGAGTGGGATTTAAAACCACCCAGAAAGTAACTAGTTTCTCCAATAGTTTATGTCCCACTCATGTACCAGTGGGCGTATGTTACCAAGCCAGTCCTTATTGTTGCTCTCAGGGTTAACAGCTGGTGAAACTGATGACTACTCTTCCACACTAGTGCACGCAGCATTTTCAGCACTACTGAATCTAGCCAGGAGGGATAAACCTCCCAGGTCAGTAAAGGCTGTTAATTTCTCTGTGTTCTATGGCTCAAGTATGCCATTTCTTCAAAGTGTGGTACTAAACCAACTTCTAAAGTTCAATTGTGATTATCTTTGAATCAATGCACCTCCCAACATTTATTAAAAACAATAAAGGAGAAGCTTCTTTTTGAAGATGATAACTGTTAACAGAGAGATTGATTCCACAAGTCTGCAGTGCTCAGCTGTAAATGGGACATTTACATCATGATCCTCCTCCCACTACTGAGGGATAATTGTAGACAAGGGGGCAAGCAGAATATAAGATCCAGAGTACAACCCATCCAGAGGTTGTAGATAACAATAATGGAAAATGGTCTTCAAGACAAAACAGGGAAACTACACATATGAACTCACAGTGGTTATGGAAGCATGAACAAGACTGGGGTAAGCTCAGACCAGTTAAAATTTCAACATGGAGAGAGACATTGGGCACAGAGTCCAATTCATAACCTATTGACAATTGATAGCCATTAATAGGAGAGTCAGCTTTAAGAATGTAATACATGGCAGTTCAACCACGCTCCAGGGAATAAATCTAAAACCAAGAGTATTAAGTATGCAAAAATTGAATTCCATGGGTTTAATTTTCTTAAAGGGAGGACACAAAGTTGAGTGGATAGGGAAGCGGGGATGCCTGTGTGATAAGGTGGCAAAGGGTCATTGAATATGATCAAACTTCACTGTATGAAATAATTAAAGAATCACTAAAATATCATTTTTATTTATAAAACAAGAGAAAATAATGTTACTACTATAAAGACATCAAAATTTTAATAGAAAACTTTTTTGCAGAAATAGGAAAACATTCCCATAATTCTTTGATACCTAAATTTTTCTATTTAAGTAATAGTAAGTGAAATGAACAAAGATGGTGGCATTATCTTAGATGCTTTGAAAATAGATTACAAAAACAAACTAACAAAAATTAGTGATGTGATCTTCTCATGAAACCAGATACATGAGCCTATGTGGTGAAATATATAACACAAATAACTGCATATATTCAAAATATTGAGTTTTACATATGTATGAAGAACATCCACTGGAGAAGGCATAGTCTCTTCAGGAATGCTGCTGAAAATTGGCTGTGTTAAGTGTAGAACACAAGGCTTGGGTTTTTCTTTATCACTGTATGTTAATCAACTCAAATGGGTTAAAAATTCAATTGGAAGGTCTGAAACTGTAAAGCTACTTTTAATAAAGTGGAGAGGAAATTGCTCTTTGTTTTTGTCTATTACTTTTTATTCTTAACGTACTTATAACAGAAGTGAAAACAGACAAACACTAAACTAAAACACCTCCTCTCTAGTCACAGAAAACCAACAGAGTGAAGACATCACTTCTGAATGTGAGAAAATACATGCAGAGTACATATATTAAGGAACTAATAGATGCAAAATATACAATAAGCTGTTACTTTGTAGTAAATAAATAACTGAAGGATATGAATAGATATTGCTTTAAAAGGAAGCAGACAATGCTGCATATAAATGTTTGTTGCCAATCACTAGGAATATATAATTTAAAACTGATACACTTCAAAGAATATGTAGGCATGACAGGAATTTAGAAAATACGCAAAGAAAATTGAACCCTTGAATACTGGTTGGGGAGATACAAGTTGGTGTAGCCATTATGAAAATTGTAATTGGGGTTGTGGTATTTTCGAAGAGAAATATCCCACATAGTCTCAGGTGTTTAAATTCTTGGTTCTCCATTGGTGATACTGGTTGAGAGACTTAGAAGTGTTGCCCTGTTGGAGGAAGTGTTTAATTGCACGCAGACTTTGAGGTGGAAAAGCCTCATGCCTTTCCCAGAACACATTTTGGTTCTCTGCTTCCTGCTGTAGTTTAAGATGTGAGCTCTCACCTCCATCAGGTGTCACACCTGCTGTCTCCTTTCTACCATCATGGATTCTGACCCTCTTGACCCATAATCTCAAATAAAATCTCCTTCTTACAAATTGACATGGTACTTTATCATAGCAATAGAAAAGTAACTAGCAAAGGGATTACTTTAAATTTGAAAAACAAACTATCACATTAATCACTAATCCAACTATTGAGAATATTATTCAAAGGACAGGGGATCAGCACCATCATTTATTGTTGTTAACTAACTACCATGGTCTATAGACAGGAAAGAACCTCAGTTTCCATCAATGGCCATCTATATAAAAAATTAACTATAGAAGCCTATGTGGATCTGCACTAGGCTCTTTGCATATTTGTGGCTTTTTGTTTGGTATTTTTGTGAGAAAAAAGGAGTGGGAATCTGTCTCTGACTCTTTTGCCTACTCTTGGGACCCTTTTCCTTATATTGTGTTGCCTCTTCCAGCCTTGATATGAGGGCTTGTGCCTAGTCTTACTTAATTTTGCTATGCAGTGTTCAGTTGCTATCCTTGGAGGTCTGCTCTTTCCTGAAGAAAGGATTAATCTGGGTGAGAGGGAAGGAAGCAGGTGGGAGGAGTGGAAGGAGATATGATAATCCTTGGGACAAATTGTTCGAGAGAAGAATAAATTAAAAATTAACAATAAAAAAGGAGGCCATCATATTGACAGGTGGTGAGCAGTGCTGGGAGAGCTTGCAGGAAGTAAACATGGCAGAGGTTGGAGGAAAGAAAAGGGAGGGAGAAACTGATGTAATTATGCTTTAACAAATGCTTTTTCCAGAAGTTCAAAATACAGCAGAGAAATGTTATTGGGTCAACACAAAGGCAGCAATCATGGATGGAAACAGTTGGATGTGGGCTATTTTGCTACATACAGACATCTCATGATCATGCTGATCATGAAATATATAAATAATTTAAATATTTCACCTCATAGGAATAGAAAGTTTGGTACCTATCAGAGTCTAGAGCATGAGGGTTGGGAAGACATTGATAAAAGCACACAAAAACAGATAGAGGGAATGAACTCAAGAGATTTATTGTGCGGCATGGTTAAAACGTAGGTATCTTATACTGGGTCATGACTATGAGCCATTCTTAATGTTCTCTCCACACTATTAAAACGAAATGTCTTTTTTGTAATGTGAATTTTTTCCAGCTCTCTATGCATACTTCAGGACATAAATTATTCATGATAAATGTTTATAACTTTTATTAATTAAAGACAGTTTTACATCAAGAAAATATTCTTTAAAACATCACTCTTTAAATGAATGGCAAATGTACTAGTACTAGATATGTGTGTAACTCTTACATGAGAATATTAAACGTTTCAAATGTGTGTGAAAGATTGTTAACTTTACTCATTCATTCATCAATTTATTTATTACTCAATTCACTACTAAATCTTTCAAAAACAAATGTGAGTGAGCACATGATGAGTCAGTAACTATGCTAGGTCCCAAGGTACAGTGAATAAAAGCACACAGTCTCTCATGAGGCAAAACTGGAGATGAGGATAAGACTGATAAAAAATTACTGAAATTAAAAATGACAAGGAAAAATGAAAGTATCCCAGTAAATTTTAGCAAGGTATAACATACAGAATCAATAAGTATCATTTTATAGTCAGTGATTCTTTGTTTATTTTTCAGGCAGCTTCTCAGAACTGTAGCCCAAACTGCCTCAAGCTCACATCTATCATGCTTAAATATCTCACATATTGTGATTTAAGTTGTTTGCTGCCACATCTGGCTATAGGTGGCCCATGCTTTTAGAATAAACATACTTGTCTGTTGATACATCAGAGGTGTTATTTCTTGAAATAGGTAAAAGGTAACACGTGAAAAACTGAAAGCATCAAAACTCAAGTGTCCTCCTGGATACATTTGTATATCTGATAATTGGTACTGAGAATGTAGGAAATTACATGTGGAAAGGGACTCTATGCTTCGTGATGCAGCAGTATTAGTTGAAAAAGCTCATGTTAGTAAGTGTATAGAGACAAAATAGCTCTTGCACACTGTTGGAATATAAATCAGAATGTGGACATTCCTTTGAAAGACCCCAATAGGGATACTTTCACGGAAGTGAGACCCGTACCCAAGGAACAGCGAGACCACGAACTTGGATGCAACAGCAAGAGGCTTTATTGGTGACATACGGGTACCCGGGCGTCTCAGTCTCGGGGAACTGAGCGCCCCGAGCTGGGGACTCAGGGGTTCTTTTATAGCAAAAAGCGCAGTACAGAAGTGAGAAGCCTAGTAACAGGACCCTGATTGGGCAATTTAAATGAGGCTAGGGCTCAGAGCGCGGGCAATTGAGGTAATTGAGGTTTTTCTTGGAACTCAAGTCTCGGCCTTGGCCCTATCTGAGGAACAATTGGTCTCTGTGTTTGCTCAATCCTGCTGAGCTGGCCATCCGGCCACCTGCAGATACCCGACAACCTGTGTCCTTGGGACTGAGCTCCCTTCTGATAGGCAATGACTATGTAGCTGTGGGGGAAACAGAATTTTCCATAAGCCTCAGCTGCCTGTTTAGACTGGGCCAGGGTCTTTCACCTTAAGATACTAAACAAAGACCTACTGCATGACCTGGTTACCCTACTTCTGGGTTAACTCAAAAGAAATTAAGTCAGTATATAGAAAAGCTGTGTGTACTTAATAATGCACTAACATAGATGATAAATACATGTTCTCATCAACTGATGTGCACATAAATTAAATTTGCTGCATATACAAATAGAATACTAGACATTAATAAAGAAGAAATCAACTATGCTATTTGTACAATATAGATAGAAGTGGAGAACTTTGTAAAATTAAATAAACCATGGAAAAAAGGGAAGTGTCATGAGTTTTCCCTCATACTTGGAAGCTAATTCTTTTTCTATTTGAAAGCAGAGCATTCTTAACCAGAGGTGCTGAGAGAGATTGAGAATGGATAAAAGGATGACCAGATTTTTATCACTACATGCCATACGCATGTGTTAAAATATCACATTGAAAGCTACTAAATACATACAATGGATATATGTTAGATCAACCAATCGAATGAAACAAAGTAAAATAATAAAATAGAAAAATTTTAAATGCATACATGCAATAATTTTATGGATGTTCATTAAGGGTACAACTTTTGTCATGCAAAACTATGCTCCTGGAAAATCTGCCACATGATGCAAGCCTACTACATCTGGCTATAAGGAAAGACAACTTGTAAAGGATGCATTTTCAAGGTTTCAAGCCCATGTTCAAACAAAATGAAAGGGTTCAGAAACACATAGTGACACTGTTGACTTCTTGGTGATTTTATACATAATTCATTTCCTTTGTCATGTTTTATATTTTCCCAAACCATGTATGGACACTGAATTATGTAAATGAATAATTTAAAACTTGGACAAACCTTGTTTGGCAGACGATAGGAAGAAATTATTTAATATCACTGCTGCTAAGAGCTTCATGCTGTACTCATCTTAAAATTGTTCCACAGTAAATCAGGTACAGAGAAAGCAGATAAAAACTGTTTTTCTGTTCCCTTGTGTCTCAGAAACCATTGATGTGTTGTTTCTTATCTGAGTAAAACCTAAAGGAATATTTTCTTATTAAATTTGTTTTCTAATGTAAATTGGGAATGAACAGATTTCAATTAATATCAAATATTTAAAACAATGAATTAGTTCATGTAATATTGTAGCATTATAGGTCCATGGTTCCTGTAGTAATATGTGTGGAAGGCTTTATATGTCTTCTGGACTCACAGTGTCATCCATCATATTCACAGTTCTAGATCCTCCAATGTCCTGTGATGACTACATTTTGACTGTCATTTTTTAAGATAACTTTATTAGTTTTGCTTGTGTGCTTGGTTTTATTGATCCCTTTGTCTCTTTTCATAATACCTATAACAGATAGGTGGCAGGTGGCCAATAGCATGGCTAAAGATATTTTTAGAGAGTAGCTTTTTAACTTGAGGAAAAAAATAAGGTCAATAGAGGGATAAATTGAATGAGTCCACCACAAGAATAAAAGTAGGGCATTATGGGTGTTGTTATTGAACTAGTTGGATTTCTAGTTTCTTATATATATATCAGGAGAAACTGTTGTACATGTAACTATGTTGGGTACCTAGGGAAAAAATGACAAGGACAGAAGTAGAAAGAAAACAAAGAATGCAGCAGTTGGCTAAATGATGGAATGAGGTACTGACTAGGACACAGTATTGTTATGCAAACCACTAAATATGTGGAATCCCTAGCCTAGCAAAGTGAATTACTTTCTCAGAAAAAAGGACCTTTAGTGTTTCTAGGAGTAGATGCATTTCTGAGAATGGCTAAAAGACCTACTAAATCCATAGTGGCTTCCTTTAGCATTGCCATGAATAAAGATATTTAAAAACAAAGAAAATTTGATGAAAATCTCAAATGTTCTGATGATATGCTTATGAGAAAGAATTCATAAGAATTGGAGATAATTCAGGAGACAAAAATGCTCTTTGTATGTGTTTGGAATTCTGAAAAGAATAGTCTTCATTGTTCTTTGATATAGTTCGATGGCTGTCACTTTCATGAAGAATCATGAACATTCGTTAGATCTGTATGTGAGAATCACCTTCGGTGTTGAAAAGACTTGTTTACACAGAGCAGAAGTTAGGCACATAGATAACTAAGATGAAAGTCAGAGGTGTTATCTGAAGTGAGAAACATAGGCTTCACCTTCTCAGGCTGATGTACATGCAGGAGAAATCCTATTAACTCTTGTATTTTTATTTTCTCATCTCTAAATCCAACTAGAAGACCATAAAACATCAGTGTCTACATGATTCACATTGAGAAAAATTTAAGCTCCAAGAAAACAGCCTTCTTTAGTATTTGTTATAGGGAATCTTTGACTGTTTTTTTAACAGTTTAAAATAGGAAGGAGGGAAAGAAGGAAAAGGGGAAGAAAGGTGAAGAAAGAGAGGTTCTTGTTAAAATGTTTAGGAATCTTCACAAACATATAACATCTTCCCTAGACTTTGAAAAAATTTGCAGTCCCTGGTAAGAACCACAGAACCACAGGTGAAAGGAAGCACAAATCAATATATAAGTTCAACAAGACAAGTAATAAAAATCCAAAACATCAATGAATAGGGTAAAGCATATATATGATCAAAACACTGTATACATGTGTGAAATTCTCACAAAAAAGACAAGTGAATTGGTTTTTAAAGGAAAGAGTGCTGGGCAGTGGTAGAGCACACTTTTAATCCAAGCACTCTCAGAAGACAGAGGCAGGCATATCTCTCTGAGTTTAAAGCCAGCTCATTTTATAGAGCGAGTTCCAAGACAGATGGGGCTATACACAGAGAAACTCTGTCTCAAAAAAGAAACAAGAAAACAAACAAAAAGCTAAGAAGAAATGAGACGGGAGTGGCATTTTAGTAGAAGTGGGGCATAGATGAGGTTCAAAGATGAAGCCAAGGGAAAAGCATGCTGCTTCTAACTTGTGCTGTGCATTACACACTTAAGTTTAGCCTTCTCTCTTGGCTGGAGAAGGTGATTTTAACCTACTTCAAGACTTGGCCCTAGTTAACTTGATTTAACCTGTATATCAGGAAGAGCTCTACAAAGTTGGAACATTGAAGAACATTGCTAAGGTATACTTAAGAGAAATTTATTGCAAAAGTTCTACTTTTATCATTGGAGGGAAAGGTCACTGAATTTGTTTTGTAAGTTTCACATGTCAGAACTTTACAGTTCAGCCATTTCAAATGACAAGCAAATCATTCTTCACTTGACAACACAAAGAGTTTCCTGTTTTTCCTTTGGACAAAATACTGAAAGATTCTCCAGGTTAAGCACATTCACGTCACTTTTTAAAGGCCTTTGGGAAATTTCTAAATCACACTGGCAAATATTTCACAAAACAGTAAACATGTGGAAATAACATTTTTTTTAACTTTTAAAATTTAAATTAGAAAGAAGCCTGTGTCATATGTCAATCCCAGCTCCCTCTCCCTCCCCTACTCTCCTCCCCGCATCATCCCATCTTCTTTCCCAAGGGAAGGTGAGGCACTCCATAAGGGATCCCCAAAGTCTGTCATATCATCCAGGGTAGGGCCCAGGCCTTACTCCATATGTCCAGACCAAGAGCACATCCCTCCATGTGGAATGGGTTCCCAAAGTCCATTAGTACACCAGGGATAAATACTGATCTGCTACCAGAGTCCCCATAGATTGCCAAGGCATTGTCACAGACATCCACATTTTGGGGGTCTAGACAGTCCTATACTGGCCTCTCAGCCATCAGTCTGGGGTTCATGAGCTCCCCCTTGTTCAGGTCAGCTGCTTCTGTGGGCTTCATCAGCCTGGTCTTGACCCCCTTGCCCATCACACTTCCCTCTCTGCAACTGGGTTCTAGGAGTTTAGTTCATTGTCTAGCTGTGGATGTCTGCCTCTGCTTCCATCAACCACTGGATGAAGGCTCTATGATGGCATATGGAGTAGTCATCAGTCTGATTATTGGGGAAGGGCGTTTAAGGTAGCCTCTCCTCCATTGCTTAGATTGCCAGTTGGTGTCATCCTTGTAGATAACTGGAAATCTCTCTAGTGCCAGATCTCTCCTCAAATCTATAATGTCTCCCTCTATTATGGTATCTTTCAACCTGCTCTCCTATATTTTTGCTCTGATTCAAACTTCTTGTTCCCCTATGTCCTCCTCTCCCCTCCTCTCCTCTCCCTCTTCTTCTCCCAGGTCCCTCTGCCCTCCCTCCATTCTCCCAATCCCTCAGGAGATCCTGTCCCCATCTCCTTCTCCATGATAACATGTAAGTCTCTCTTAGGGTCCTCATTGTTTCTCGTTTCCCAGCCTCTCTGGTTCTGTGGGTTGTAGGCTGGCAATCCCCTGCTCCCTGTCTAAATAAGAAATTTGGGAATCAGTCTACCACAAGATCCAGCAATTCCACTCTTAGGCGTATACCCAAAAGATGCATATTCATACAACAAGGATGTCTGTTACACTCTGTTCATAGCAGCATTATTTGTAATATCCAGAACCTGCAAGCAACCTAGATGCCCCACAACTGAAGAGTGGATAGAGAAAATATGGTACATTTACACTATGGAGTACTACTCTGTGGGAAAAAACCAATGGAATCTTGAAATTCACAGGTAAATGGATGGCACTAGAAGAAACCATCCTGAGTGAGGTAACTCAGTCACAAAAAGACAAGCATGGTATGTACTCACTCATATATGGATTTTAGAAATGGATCAGGATATTGCCAGTCTGTGCTTCCACTGACAGAGAGCCTGGGAAACAGGAAAGAACATAAGAGAGATATGCATGGTACCCCAGAGAAGAGGAATGAGGCAAGATTTCCTGAACAGATTGGGAGCATGGTGAGAGGTGCGGGGGGCGTGGGAGCTGGGAAGAGGGGAGAGGCAGAAGAGAGTAGGTCAAGGGGAACAGGAAGGTTGAGTTGAGGGAAGAGTAAGGGGAGAACAGGATGAGAAATACCATAATAGAGGGAGTCATAGGTTAGAAGAGAGATCTGGCACCAGTGAGAGCTCTAATGATCTAAAGGGATGACACCAACTGGCAAGCTAAGCAATAGTGGAGAGACCATCTTGAATGCCCATTCCTGATAATGAACTTGACATCTATCCTATATGCCATCCTAGAACCTTCATCCAGTGACTGATGGAATCAGAGGCAAACACCCACAGCTAAACACTGAACTGAACCCCTGGAACCCAGTGACAGAGAGAGAGAAGCCATGAGCAAATTGGCTAAGAATGGGCTGGCAAAACGAGCAGAGACAGCTGATCTGAACATGGGAGAGCTCTTGGACCCCAGACTGACAGCTGGGAGGCCAGCATGGGACTGATCCAGACCCCCTGAGTGTGAGAGTCAGTGAGGAGGCCTGGGCAACCTATGGGGTCCTGGGCAGTAGATCAGTGTTTATCCCTGGCATACAAATGGAATTCGTGTGTCCATAACAGAAAGAGGGATACTCTCTCAGCCTGGACTCTTAGTGGAGTACCTGGACCCTGCCCTGAGTGAAATGACAGACTCTGGATATCCCCTATGTGGAAGGGAGTGGGGATAGGGTGGGAGGCTGGGGAGGCTGGTGGGGGGTGCGGGAAGAGGGGAGGGAGAGGGAACTGGGATTGACATGTGAAGCAAGCAAAAATAAATATTAAAAAAGTTAAAAATAAATTATGAAAGTAGTATACTAATTTGAGAATTGAATCAATGTAGAAGCCACCACAGGATCAGCTTCTCTCTCCCAAAATATCATTGTCATCACAACCAAGGAAAGAATTTACATCAGGGAAATCTGAGATTATATGGTTGTATTTACATTTTCTAGGTGCTTGGATGGCTTAGTACTTCACAGAGTAGTAGAAGGTAAGAGTATCCACAATTACCAAAGCGGTGACTTGTCCCAAAATATTAAATAGGCACATTGTTTACAAAATTAGATTCTATGTCTTGCCCTGCTTTGTAGGCAATTCTTTTTCTCCATCTTTGAGATAAACAGTTAACATCTTACGCAGTAATGAGCTTCAGTGAAAAAAATGAAATAATGTATTTACAATATTTAAAAAACAATGATTCATTTAACAATTACTTAATTATAATTGTATATTGGCCAACAGTGCTTTCTTTATTCATCAATCAATAAGACCGGGATATATACAGAATGACATCTCCCATCAGTTTGTAAACTAAATAAATTAAGAAAGAAAGCATAGGGCCGGGCGGTGGTGGTGCATGCCTTTAATCCCAGCACTCGGGAGGCAGAGGCAGGCGGATCTCTGTGAGTTTGAGGCTAGGCTGGTCCGACAGCCTCCAAAACAATACAGAGAAACCCTGTCTTGTAAAAAAAAATCAACAAAAAAAAAAAAACAAAAACAAGAAAGCATAACATAAAATTAAGAAAAAAAGAAGCAGACTTCATATCACACTTCTTTCCATGTTTTATTTTGACATAGCATTTCGATGCAGGCTTTGAACTCATTCAAGTCTTGACAGTCTTTGAATATACAATCTTTCTTCCTCAGACTCTGGATATTTTTATTGCAGTTCTATATCCCTAAACACAGTTGAAAATGACATTCAAATGACTGCTAGATTTTAGAAATTACAATATATTAGAGATAGCCACTTTGTGATAACAATTACTGATTTCATTTTTTATTTGTTTTCTTGTCTTTGATAACTTCATACTTGTACATACTGAATCTTTGGTCATTTTCATCCTCCATTACTCTCTGTCCTTTTTCCTGTTTCCCCTGTTGAAACTTCATTCTTTTCCACAATCTCCATTCTACTTTGATATAAAAAGAAACAGCAATAACTGTTGTAGAATAATTTCTGTGACTATGATAAACAGTTTTGACAAAATTCAGTTTAGGGGAGAAAGTAGTTTATTTGATTTAATCTTTAATTTTACATCCATCATTAAGGAATGCCAGGATATGACTTGAATCAGGAATTTGAAGTGGAATGCTGGGGGAATGTTGCTTGTTGACGTATTCTGGCTCCTCTGTAGTTATGTATGACTAGCTTCCCATATAGCCTGGGACCACCTGCCTAAGAAATGCAACTTGGGCCCTACTATATCAATTAATAATCAAGGTACTCTCTATAGATATTACCAAAGAACAACCTTATAAAGATAATTAATCAACTGAGACTGTCTCATTTGATTCCTTGCTGTACCAAGTTGACAAAGCTAATTAGGAACCTAACTTTTTTTTTTTGGTTTTTCGAGACAGGGTTTCTCTGTATTGTTTTGGAGGCTGTCTGGAACTCACTCTGGAGACCAGGCTGGCCTCGAACTCACAGAGATCCACCTACCTCTGCTTCCCGAGTGCTGGGATTAAAGGCGTGTGCCACCAACGCTCGGCAGGAACCTAACTTTTAAAATGGTTCTCTTTCTGCAGCATGTTTTTATGCCAGTGAAAGTCTGAAAATCAAGCATGACTGAGATCAATTTGTGTTATTTTCCCTGAATTATCACCATGTTAGAGGATTAGAGGTGAGGACACATATGCACAGAAAGAGATCCTGAGACAAACCATTCATCAGTGATGCCAACAGACCCTGAAAGTGATTACAAATCAATCACTATAAAATTGATGCAAGAAAAATATTTTGATTGATTAATTCTTCATAAAATCCAACTTTGTGGTAGAAACAAAGAAAAGCTATTTCAGGTATCTATGAACAGACACAAGGAATTGATTCTTCTACAATCTCTCTTGCTTTAAAGTAATTTGAAAAGTAGAAAACCTTTCTCTTCTAATTCATGAACAATATAACTATGTTTGTGTGTCATTTTAGAGCACACTATTATCAGTAATTTTTTCTTCATATTGCGGTTTTGAGATAGTCTTGTATTGTCTAATCTATTCTCAAGTTCACTATGTGACTGAGGCTGGTCTTGAGCTCCAGATCCTCATATATCTACAACCTTCCTGCTGAGACAGCAGGAGCACAGTACCATGAGCCATCATGCTCTTTCCATCTGAAGATATCTCTGCTTCTGTCTGAGATCTAAGGGTAGGAACCATTTGTTAGTATTCACGCAAATGTACTGGCCTGGCCTTGGGGTTCTGACAGGGTATGCCATCAGCTGCAGTCACTAAGAGCACCACCTGTGCATATTCACTATGTTTCCTTTTAAAAGGGCCCTGCCCACCTCTCATCCCTCCCTCAATCTCTTTCTTTCTCTGCCTCTTTCTGTCTGCTTTCTCCCTCTCTACTTCACCCTCTCTCTCCCTGTCATTCCCCTCTTCTCTCTTTCAACTATCCTCTCTCCTTTTGCTTCTATCTCCAGAGGATAGTCTCCCCCCTTCCATTTCCCATTTTTATAATCCCTTTCCCTAATACAAAACCCCTCTGCTTGAACCCTGTTGAATAGTGTCTTTCTTTCTCCTATGCTGCTTTTTGTAAATTACAACAGCATGTATAACCTTCACAACACATATTCCAACAAATTCCTTGCAGTCAAATTTTTCTTTTGGAGGGTCCAATCTATCATGGCATTTAATCTTCCTAGCCACACAAAAATATGATATTGTTTGTGTGATATTTCTGTTAATACTGATGATAATTTTTATTAAAATATTTATGGGAAGAGAATATTAGCTCCCCTGGAGTTGTGGTTATAGGTGGCAGTTCAGTGCACATGCTTGGAATTGAACTTGGGATCTTGGGTTTTCTGAAAGTACAAGAAACACCTTAGTCCCCTGGGCTAAATATCCAGCCATGGTACTCATTACTCTTGATCAAATTAACAAATATATAAAATGTCTCTAATATGAGGCAAGAGTTATATTAAACAATAAGGATGAAATGTTTAAAAGTTCAGTTCTCTTGTGTGCTTAAGCTTGCCAATACTTGGATAGAAAAAAAATTTAGGGGGCATAGGCAGAATTTGAACATTTAGCAGAGGGAGACATTAATAACTCTAATATTGGGAGCTAACATGGATTTTCATAACAGTCCTATCAAAAAAATACAGTCTATTGCCATTGATCTTTGCTACCCACCAGCACTTAATAGTAAAATCCCATTCCTGAAGACATCACATTATTTAATCATAGGACACGGAGAATTCAGGGTTTTACGGGCCTGGAATCTTCCTTTGCTGGAGCTAGCTTTCATAGCAAGAGAAGGTGATATGCAGATTTCTGGGGGACAAAAGTCATCAACAGTTTTACTGATTGAGAACCCTGTAAGTGTTGGTGATGACTAGCCTGATAAAATATGCCCATGGAATTCATAGGTTGAATCAAGGCCTTCTAATTCTATTTTAGACCTTCACCACAGGAGGAAATTCATTTGGTACTATATACCAGGACAAGAACCTATGACTGTGGCATTCATAAGCCCAAGGGAACATGGCATCAGACTATCCTCTACATACCTATCCAAACATCCATCGACTAGTGAAGTTCTTACCTGGCATCGGAGATTCTTCTTTTCCTAAGCGGACAGATGTTAATCCTGGAAACGTAGTGGTCCAAGAAAAAGCTTAAGTTACTGTAGAGTCCTCAACTCTAAGTAGAGCTATAACACATTCCATCTCCATATCAGGAGATACAGAAGAGAGAGCAGAAAGACTTTAAGAGCCAGGGGTCAGCAACATTCTGTGATGGGTAGAGGAGGGCTCAGGATGTCCCACTCAGTGGAAGAGATATTGGTACTTGATAGCTTTTAGTGGAAAGGTATTTTGTTGTTGGTTTTTTTGTGTGTTTTGTTTTCCGTAGCGGGGCCATTGGTTTGCTGCCCAAGTTCCACATTTGAGCAACACTAACTGAACTTAGTGGTTTATAAAAAAAAAAGAAAAGAAAAGGATATAAATTTGGCAGGGTGCTTTGGAGTGTGGTTCTGTTACAGCTGGGGTAAGTATCTGCTCTAAATATATCTTCGCTGTGTGTGACATTACCAAAGAATAACTTTTTAAAGCAGAGAAGAAAGAGTTACACGTAATTGGATGTCCTGTGGGGTTTTTTCCATTGAGGTTAACTGCATTAATGTTACTTATATCAAGATGTGAAAAGAATGCATAACGTTTCTAAAAAAGAAAATCACAGTCCTGTATTTTGTTATTTATCACTTCAGCCTGGTGACTGTGTAGATGAAGCATTTTCCTGCCTCCAAAAAAAATGTAGAAGCTCATGTCTGTGTAGTGTAAATGAGAGACTTGGAAAGCATGGGACACAGAAGTGTGAATGGAAACTGAGCAGACAAAAAAGAATATCTGATGCTACATATGCTACATATTACACTTTACTGTTACTGTGTTCCTAAAGCTACGGGGGTGACCCATCTCTTCTTGGATGTTTGCAAGAATTCATTTGTGTTGGATATCAAATTCTGCTATGTTTACATATTCCAATAAAGAACTGGGATAAAAAATAAACAGGAAAATCTTATACGTAATAAGTTCTATAAAGAGTTAGATTGTGGCAATTTTCCTTAGTCTCCCTTCTGTACACACAGTCTTAAGCTATGGCTTACTTAGTAGTATTAGAAGTTGGGAGATAATTTACATGCCAAGAAAACAAACAAACAAAATTGCAATCCACTCCACAGATGAGAACATTATGCACAAAGGTACTTTAATGTCAAAGTTCTTGGACTGTTTAGAAGAGAAAAGATGTAACATGTGATAGTGCAAGGCACAGGAGTATAATGAGTAATATTGTGGGGAGAACCTAGCATTTGTTCCAATGTTATTAACTCTCAAGTTTGCAAACATTTTCAGGCTTTTTTTTATTAAACTTTTATTCATAAGAAAATTTATTTTTTGGTGTCTCAACTGATCAACATCCCTATTTTGTGGGATTATTGTACTGTTTTAAATTAAGAGAATTATGTTATAGAGATAATTATTTAGATGGAGTTAGACAGTACAACTCTTCTTGATTTGTAAATAACAAACAACAAAGCCTGTAGCTAATTTGATGGCCATTTGTTCAGGCTTACCTCAAATATAAAATTTGTATCATGATTCTTAATAACCAAGTAATCTATGCCTCAATGTAAACATTGTAACAAAAAGGCATCACTAAAATGGTGTCAAAATAATTTTTTCAGGAAATAAAATTTTTCTCATCTTTCAAAATATGTATTTAAATATATCTTTACACTTTTAAATGGTGCCATTGGTGAAGTGGACTCTGAAAATTTTATTTGAAAGCTTCTTTGTAATTAGTGAGATAGAAAAAGGCTTTCAGATATGCTATTATTCACAATGACAGTCACAGAAACAGCACCATCAGACTATAATATGTTCTGATGGGTTGGGACATAGGTCATTTGGTAAAGTGCTTTCATAGCATACATGAGACTCTGAGTTAGATCTATAGCACTTCATAAAGTAGACTTGACTGTGCATGCTTGTGAACACAGCCCTGGTTTATGTAAGAATTTCAGGCAGATCTGGGGTATATGAAACTGTTGAGAGAGAATGAATTGGTGAGCTAGTGAGAGAAGGAAATCATTTGCCTTACTGGCAATACTATGAGTTATTAAGAAATTTTGAAGTGCCGTTTGTCAATAATTAAAATTACAAACATGCATACTTTGCTACCAAAAGTTCTATCTCAACTATTTGAAAAAAATAAATCTTTCACAAATACCAAAAGAAGAATCATTTGAGCTGTGTCCATAACACAGAGACATTTTATACCATTCCAAATTCCAATTATCAGAGGGAGAACCAAATGAAATATGACATATTTATAAGATGGAGAACCATATATGTGGAATAGATGGAGATTTAAGAAAACTGAATAGACAAAACCAAAAGAAATCAAATATGGAAAAATATACTCTTCATCACGCACCAAAGAAGTCCAAGATAATCCTGGTTTATGTAGGAATTTCGGGCAGTTCTGGGGATATTTGTTGCTGTTGTTCAAAAACCAAAAATTGACTTTTAATGAAGGGATGTAAACTACAAGGATGGAAATCAAAATAGTTTTTGTCACACTGAATTTGTTCATCTAAATATAAAGACAATATAACAAGATTAGGGGGTGTATCCTGGCTGTGGCAGTTGGAGGAGCTTCAGTGACCACATACTAGCTGCAGGAAAGAACAGGATTCTCATTTGAGATCACTACCAGAGAAGCTGTTTGCTACACAGCGAGGATCAGGACCTCTGACCCTGCTTACAGAACCATTCCTGCTTGCAGGACTCTGGATTGTGGTTTCCCAGTTCTTTCTTTTCATGCTGTCCCAGGAGATGCTTAAGATCCCATCTGTGAAATTACCGTGAGTTCTTGAAAAGAAAGAAGGAAGATGGTTGACTGAATCAAAAGCATGGCTGAGTGAGTTCCACCAAGGAGGCTCTTAAGTTCCTGGACAACACTGTGCTGAAGGAGACAGCTTTCAGAGTCCAACACCAAGCACGACGCAGAAAAATGGGCCGAGAGGAGCCACACTGAGAGAGGCATCAGCTGGTGCATTGACAAATAATCTTCATCCTGGTTTCCCAGAGAGATGCGGGAGTAAGTCTGCCAAGAAGTCTGCTTTAGACGCCGTGCAGCGGTCACAGAAGAACAAGCAGAAGACCTCTGGAAACAGAGATGGTGGTACTGATGCCACATGATAAAACATCTGATTCCTAGTGGCACAGTTCAACTCAATGTACATACCTGAAAGCCATGTATGTGTACTCTCTCTTTCCCCCCTCTCCTTCAAATGGTCTTTGACATGAAACATCTACATTGACCTATAGGCATGCATTCAATCTGTGATCAAATGATTGAAATATTGTTGGTTTCCTGGTTTTTTGTATTTTAGTTTAATGTGTCCTTAAAGAGGACAGAGACAATGCACTGCTGTGTAGCCACAGCTTTCCAAGGAGCTGATATACCAGCAATTGTATTTCATGTCTTAAATAAAACTTGTTTCTAAATTTCAAGGCAAAAGTAAAAGAAACTATACTTCAAGATATGTGCCTTTTGTTATTCTTTCTGAAATTTCTCTACGTTTATTAGGCAAAAAAATAAAGAGACAAGGAGATGTCTTACACATGATTCCCTTTACTAATTAGAGTTAAATTGGTGGGCAATAATACGGTAGTGAGCTAACATGCTATTAATCCTTCATTGATTCCTAGATTTAAAGGCTTAGGCAGTGGGGTGAAACAGCTATTGCTTATTCTGATATCTGTTCAGTATTCTGGATTGGCTTGAGATCAGAAAAGCTGAGCTGAAAGTAATCTACTAGTGTGCAAATTAATCCATAAATTGTGTCCCTAGTGCCAGGAGTGAAGGTATAGTCACATAACAGGTTCTCCAGGATGTTAGCCAATGGGTATTTTAAAAAACACATTCCTGAAGGTACACGGGTTAATTTTTAAATTAATTTACAGCACAGGGGTGCCCACAACGAAGGGGTGCTTTCTGCTGTGATCCCAAACTGGAAATTCTGTTCAAAAAATTGTGAGATATATTTTGGCAATCTAAACATCAGCTTTGTCTGTTGGTATCCTATATTCAATAGCACTGTTTCCAGAAAAATATGAATGAGGTCATTGTAGTTATTGCATTGGAATGTGATGCAAATATAGATCTTTCACTGTGCCTGGCAAACATCAGAAGCAGATGTCACTGCTGATAAATAAAATTTCACCTAAGCAAACTTTTAATTGGTCTTAAGTTGGTATGTAGTTCTTTGTTGTTTTGCATTTCATGAGATGCTAATAAAAATAATGAAACAGGAATCCAAATTTTGCAAAATAAAACCCAGAATAGTTAAAGGAAATAGTATTGTTATAATTTTTAACATAATGATATTTAATATGGAATGTCTTCCTCCAGTTATAATTTAGACACTTACATCATTTGAGAGGTATGCCTGAATATTTAGCTTTTTTGAATTTGCTTCTTATAAATTTACTATTACTTTCCATTTGGGTCTTAATTGGTAACTGAACACACTAATGCCCATACAGAGAAGCCAATTATAACACCTGTCTGTCTGTCTTTCTTTCTGTCCATCCATTCCATCCATCTGTCTATATCTATAATCTATCTACACCTATCATTTATTTATCTATCAGCTTCTTATCATCTATCTATCATCCATCTATATCTCATATAACTATTTCCCTTTGTATTACTCAATATATTTATCATTCATTTATCTCCTCCAATGTTGGACCCATGATGGCTTCACCTACAAGTCTCTTTTTAACTCAGATGAAAATTTCAAACACTGCATTCTGTTTCCTATGTGGGGAATAATCAAAGACCAGTGTCCTTGACCATACAGATACAGTAGAAAGAAAGAGGCAGAGAACCAAGAGATGGCAGACACCACCACTGAACCAGCTGCCATCTTCAGAATGTGCTGCTAATGCCAGGCTATTTTCTTCTTGTGCTCACAGAAGAGTTTATTTTATCTCCCACAGAATTAATCTGTGATCTGTTTCCCAGTTTATTCTCTGTGGAGATAATTTCCCGCACCCTTCAGCTACCTTAGAAAATCAGACACAGAATCCTTCTTATCTGAAATAAGAAGCAAATAAATTGTCAAGATCCTTTTGAATTTTCCCATACCCTCAATTATGTCCTACTTGTAGATGTACAAAAATCTTCTGTTTTTCCTTCTTTAGTGTTTACGGAGAGTAATAAATTCTTCTTTATTGTATCTCCTCTGTGCACCAGATTCCTTCTGCACCTGTTATAGTTTGCAAAGTCTTTGTCCATGGTGTTGGAATCCCCAACCTTTCCCAGGATGCTTTTGTTTAGCAGTCAGGATCCATTGCTCTTGATTTCTGCAGTTGCATTTCAGAGAACCTATTGCTATTTTCCCCAAAAAGTTTACCCATTTAAAAGAAATAAAGAATAGGTTACGCTAGTAGACGGCCTTTAAGAATACAGTCTGCATGAATGGAACACTAATGAAATATGAACCACACGACCACAAAGACTTCTAACACAGTGGAGAAAATCCACATGAGGAAAGCAGCGTGGCTATTTAGGAGCTCTGTGGCAAGGAAAAGAAGATATTATAAACATTTATAAAACGATTAAAGGAATTTAAGAAGATTAACAAGTAAAATTTCAAGTGAAACTTTTACTTAGATATTGTCTGCTTTTAGCTTTGTTGTATGAGTATATGTTTATATTAACCCAACTATAAACTCTATATCAGTTTTGTTTCCACAGATATGGATCCCACCACCCAGAATAAGCAGTGATTTCTGAAAGTCACAATTGGAAAAATGCCAGAATGAGAGTCTATTGCCTATGACTCCAACCTTCAGCTCACCTATGCATTTCTGTCATATTATCACAGTTGCCTACAATACTGGAACTTTGTTGTATTATTTACATTTCAAGGGAACCTCTTAAAGATACTGGCTAGAAATAAGACCACAAATAGTTATCTTCTGCTGTCCCCTCATATCTCCAAAATTCTGCCCTAGCCACCACATGCAATGGATTTCACATGCTCAGGTCAACTTTATCCTTTTTCAGAAGATACCTGTCATGCCTGGAATATGTTTCCTATCCTGTTGCTTAGGCTGTGACTTATTGTACAGATCAAAAGCATTCATTTCTTATCTATTATGATCGATGGTTTTGCATTAAAATGGGCTATATTCCTAGAAAGGCTACATTCAACATGGCCTGTGAAGTGGGCTTTCTGTCAATGTTAAATGCAAAAAACATTGAGGGTTTAAGATATACATGGCTCTCCTAACACAAACCTTTTGCTAGGTACTGCTGGATGCTGCACCCTTCCCCCATGGGGGTCTGCTGACCAGCTTGTGACTAGGAGCTTCTAACAAATACTTCTTGTCCCCTACTCCCAGTATAGTCTGAATGCAAGTTCCTGTTTTCTGCCCATCCTTATTGTCTAAATTCAAGTTCCTGTTGTCCATGTCTCCTTTGCCAGACAGCCCTGGGAATGTGAGCTCCTTACCATGGTAGACCTTGTTAGTTTTCCACCATGCCTGCTATTGGTATTTAAAGCTCGGCTCTTGTTAAAATAAATTCCATTCTCCTTGCAAGAATGAGCGACTGTCTTCGTCTTCATTTACAACCTTAGCCCTTTGCCTGGATCATTGATAAGTGTTGTAGCCCCAAAGCACCATAATCGAACCGGTTGCTACACTGGACTAGTGTTTTAATATAATTAAGTGTTTTTGAGTAAGTAAAGGTTGTTGTAAACAGTAGAAATTAAGCCAGTTATTATATTTTTAACTTAAGGAGTGCATCAATCCATGCAAACAATTTACAAAGTTAGAAAATAAACTAAATTTAATTAGCCAGAGATCCAAAGAATTACCTGTCATTAGGTAATTGTTTGACTGGATTTATTCAAATGGTTCACTTATGGATACCTGAATTCAGGAATAAGAATGGACTGGTAATGAATTGCTATCCATAAACATACCTCCCTCTCTAAAATAGGTGATATGTAAACATGAGGTATTACTTACACCTGTCAATAAAGGAAAGTACAGAATGAGATACTTTTATTGTTCCCATTCTTATGTTATGTCTTTTCCCCTTTCAGACGAACACTAAGGAAACTATAAAAATAAATCTATCCACAAAACAACTGGCTCACCGAATTCATTTTCATCATAATTGGAGTTCTCCATCTCGGCTCAGTCTCCAAGTTACACAAAGCAATAGGCTGCAGCACTACCCAAGTAATTGCGTTCTCCTAGTTTTTCTACATTGTGGCTCAATAAATCTGAGCTATAATGTAAAATTCTTTAATTAATTCAAAGAACTAACACACACCCATATATCTTTGTTTAAAAGCAGTTTGATTTCTGCTGATTGGAAAAGTAAAACAGACTTCAAAATTCAAATAATATAGTAGTAAAATTGAACACAAGAATGAATAACAACAGCGCCCAACAACATGAACTATTGAAGTTTTAGTATCTCTACATCCACATATGTGATAATTCATGTGATTAATATGTAATTTGTTTTTAACTGACTTGTTCTGCCCATATTCTTTGTAATTTGTTTTCCTATAGTGCACTTACTTACCATCAAAAGGCTATTGCTATGCCAGAGTCTTAAGAGTTTTGTGTAATTTCATCCTGTAGGTAATTTTTGAGCATACTGAGTGTTGAATATTCTTTGTGTGTATGTATACAAAAAAACTTTAAAGAATAAATCTCTAAAAACTGATAACTTGAATTATGGTTTATATTTTAAAAGTGACAGAGTTTTCCAAATTGTCTTCATGTGATATTCTGTACATTTATATTCATAAAACGTGTAGATTCCTATTGCACGAATGGGCTTTGGGAACTCATTCCCTATGGAGGAATGTTCTCTCAGCCTAGAGACATGAGGGGAGGCATTGGCCCTGCACCAAATGATGTGACAGACTTTGATGATCTCCTATGGGAGACCTCACCTTCCCTGATGAGTGAATGGGGAGTGGGATGGGGGGATGGGGGGATGGGGGATGGGGAGAATGGGAGGACAGGATGGAGATGTAACTGGTATGTAAAATAAGATTGTTTTTAATTTAAATAAAAATCAATTTAAAATAAGTAAATAAGTAAAATTACAAATTAAAAAAAACTTGTAGATTCATTTTGTGTATGACTTTATATCTCCAATTGCCCTATGTGTGATACCTTGTCATCTAAAACCCCATTAGAAGTGCACCAAACTCATATAAAAACGACCTAAGTTAATAAATATGCTGAGTGGCCTTCAGTTATGAGAGATTGTGAAATGGTTTGTGTGTGGGCCTAGTTGTCTGATCTAGGTCACCTCAGACACCAGTCATGACTTCCCTCTGCTCTGTTTATTCAGCCACTGGGGAACACTCATTGTCTGCTTCTCCTACCACAAACACAATGTTGTCCATGATGGGCTCTGCTTTCTCCAACCATGAGCCACAGTAAATCCTTTCTTTCTTTACTGGCATCTGGCAAGTATTTTGCCACTTGGAAGAAAAACCAGCTAAGACAGATGGGAGCTAAACAAGAGAAACTGTACTCTGAAATACATGCAGAGCAGATCAGTTGCATGTTGATAGAGTATACAAATTCCTAATTATCAAGGGGGTGAACTGTTTCATAAACAAGTAGGATTTCATCTTTGATCAGAAGTGAATGACTACTTTGTGCTGCATTTTTCATCATTGTAATAACTTTCATTTATTGACAGACAGGTGTGATATCAGTAGTTTTTATTGGTCAGTTTTACATATATATAAATATATATATGAAATATGTGCATATGTGCCACATATATGATGTATATATAGCACATGTGTATACATACATATATAAATATATCTATATGGCATAGAGTATATGATCCCATTAATTATAAAATAAAATTTGTTCAGATAGGTACACTGCTTAAAATGTATTTCCATAGTAGTGAATTTTTCCCCATCTAGAAAGTTGAAAATTCTCCTATAAAGCTGGTAATGGGGTGATTTGGAAACTTGGTAGGTAAGGAATAGAGGAGGGCAAATTGAAGTTGAGCAGAAATTTATTATACAATGATCTCATTGTTCACTGCAAAAGTAGACACACTATGTCTTTTTGGATAGTTAGATTTCGTTTTATTTTGTTGGCTATAAAAATATCTCATGCCGATATTACTCAAGAGAGTAGGTTCAGTTTTTAAGATTAATCGCCACTCTGCCAAAGGAACTGATCTTGAGTCCCAGCACCTGTATGACCACTCACAAGCATCTGTAATTCCAGTTCCACAACATTTATTAATGTCTGCCAGGCTGTGTGACTGCTGCACTCCTGTGGTACCCAAATACACATGCAGGCTCAGCACTCATATGCATAAAAAATTTAAATTAAAGAAGAAAAACTTGGGAAGGAGAAGTAAAAATACTTATGTATGGAGTTGTCTAAGGGTGATGATAAGATAATTATAGTTTCTTGCCCACGTACTTTTCACCTTTTTTTGTTGTATGCTGATATTTGAATTTATTTTACAGGCGTGAATTAAAGTTATTAGCTTCAGGTCCTTAGCCTGTATTGCTATAGAATGGAAACTTGCTTAAAAGTAAGAGTTATTATCAATTCGTGTTGTAGAGAAGTATATAGTTTGTAAAATATTTATTGTAAAGCCATCAAATAAATATATATATATATATTTTATGACTCATTTGAAAAGTTATTCCCATGGATTTATTTTTCCATCTGAGAGATAATAGAATAGAAATTAAAGTTACCATTTGAACCTAGTTACTCCTGATACACACATCCAAATATAGTACAAGCTAACATGACTTGATTTTGGTTTTAAAACAACACAGGCGCTGCATAGAACACTCTTCTGAGTTACTTTGGAGCAGAGGTATCTATTGGATCACACAATGTACCATCAGGTTTTGCTGCATGCAACTTAAAATTTAATTACAAAACTATATCCTTTAATGCAAAGTGTTTAAGAGTAAAAAGAATTAAAGGTCCAATGATTTAGTTTACTAAGGCAAAAGAACTGTTAATCAACAAAAAATGTTTCATTATTTAATTGTCCCTTTAAGAGGAAATGCTGACTGTTATAAAGTTACTGGCTGTGATGTTTTTAAATTAAAATGCTGAATGCCACCTTAGCTGATAGAATTTAACCAGAAATAACAGTCTGCTCATCAAAAAATACCATTCTCTAATGTTAGTAAATGAAATCTAGGGCAAGGACAAGCATGTAAATGCTAAAACAGGTTGTGCCAATCATGCAAAATCCAGGAGGTTCCTCCTTTGAACATTTAAGTTGTGAAATATTTCAATTGTTAGCAAGTCCCAAAGCTGTTTTTGAACTGTCAGTTATATAATTAGGATGTAGAACTCTGAGTTTTGCTTTTACCACATAAACCGTGAAAGGGATAACTGCTGAATTAGAGAGCAGCCGAGACAGCAGAATGAGAAATGTTAACTCAAGACATGAAGCCTCACATATTTAAAAATGTGGCACAAGAGGCAAGGTAAACAATACACAAGCTAATGCACATGCAATTGGCCTTCTTATTGAAGTAATCAGTATTGGGGGTCCTTGAAATTAGACTTTATAATCCAGTTGAACCAGTACTGGGGTTATGCTCTAGATCTGCATAGATCCTGGCACATTCATGTTTATTGTACTATTCACAATAGTTAAGTCATGAGCTATGTCAATAGATGACTAGACAAAGATAATTTACACATGTATATAATGTAGCCGTATTCACCCGTAAAAATAATAAATGGATGCAACTGGCAATTATATTATTAAATGAAATAAGCTGGACTCGGGAAAAAACATGTATTTTCTCTCATATGTGGGCACTAGATTTTATAAACAAACATGAAATCACAACAATACATAGGCGTCAGTTCTCCTGTGTGTAGCTGGAACGGCTACCTCACTGCAGCCGCCAGATAGGAACAGGGCCACATCTCCTAAGGTCAGCTAAGGCTGGGGTTGGCTCATCAGGGCCCTTGAATTTCAACACATGTGGTTTGCATGTGCCCTGGTGGTAGCATGGGCCACAAACATCAACATGACTGTGGTTTGCTAGAGACCCAGACATGGTCCTTGGTATTAGCCCTGCCCCAGACATCATCAGGTCCCTGGGTGGCAATAGAGGTCACTCAGCTCCTCGTACACCAACATGGTCGCAAAAGGCAGCCCTGACCATGGGCATCTGTGTGGCCTTTGGTGGCAATATATGGGCTACAGATATCAACACAGACCCAGGCTACAGAAGGACCATGGATGGATCCAGACATGTTCCTCAGCAACAGCCCAGGCCTGGATGTCACCAAGGTCCCTCGTGGCAGCACAGCCTACAGATAACAGCCTCTTTCCTCACTGTATCGACTTGTTCAGTTACACCTCTCCGCATAGCACATGGACTGCTTGGGTTCTCTTTCTCTTTCATTTCTCCTCTATATAGTTACTCATTGTAATGGTGCCTGCCTAGGTCAGTTAATGTAACACTGGCTGTCAGAGCATTCATCAAAACTCTACCATTACTCCTTTTTGGCTTGTTATCTTCATTTTTTGAGCTACTGATATTTTATAGCTTGTTATTAGCTTCACACCATATTATGTGACACATGCAAAACAAATGATTACTTTCAATCTATGTCCCTGCTTTGCATTTTGTGAAAATATTCTCTTTAATAAAGCACTTTAGGAAGAAACACACTTCCTCATGGGAACATTTTTAACTACAAATAAAAAGCCTAAGGAGATATAGGTTGACTGAGAATTTTGAAGTCATCTTTAGTAAATTTGGATTGGTTGCTTCTCAAACATTTTGCTAAATCATGAAGAATAATGACTAATAATGTATTATGTTGACTCAATCTATGACACTTTCAGACGTGCTTCATTTAACTCTCAAATGGTAATTTTCCTGGTGTCGCCTCATTATGGTTTGGAAACAGGGAGCTCCAAAAGCTTCTTTGTTAGGGGTTTGGTACCCAGCTAGGAAGGCTCGTGAGAAGTGAGCGGATCCTGAAAGTGTTGACTTATCATCAGGTTATTGGATTATTAGGAGATAGAGAATGATTGATTAAATTAAGTATTATGGGAATTTTCTTGTGCCTAGTGCCTTCCTGTGTTTTCCAGATGCCATGGAATGGAACAGTTTTTCTCTTTCATGACGTTTTGTCATGATGTCACTGCCTTGTCAGTGGTGGCAGCCAGGTATCGACTTATGCCTCTGAAATTCAGTGAAAGTTACTGTTCAGGTACTTCTAATCACAATTGGAGCTAATTGGCTTTACAGTAACAGATTATTTAAAAAACATTTTAAATTTATGCCATGAAATATGATTGTTTTAAAAATAAAAAATAAAAACAAAGATTGCATTGCAAAAATAAAAAAGATGAAGGAAAGAAAACTAAAAGAAAACAAAAACACGCCCTTCTGCGTTGGTTAGCATTATTTATCAAATTTGTGTAACCTAGAATCATCCAAGAGGCAGGCTTTAGCAAAATCTGTGGGGTTTCTTTATTACATTAATCAAGGAAGGAAGACCTAGCTACGATGGGCATTACCCTTTCCTGGGTAGAGTATCCTGGACTATGTAAGAGAAGAGAAAGGATAGTGAGTGTCAAGCATGCTTTTATTTTTTCTGACTATAGATAGAACCTAACTGTCTGCTTCAAGTTCCAGTCACCTTTACAAGCCCACAATGATTGGTTACAACCAAGAACTGTGAGCCAAGTAACTGTTTTCTCCTTTAAGTTGTTATTGTTATGGTGTTTTATTGAAGCTATGGTAAATGGAACTGAGACATCTCCCTTGTGTAAAGTGCTATGAGTAATTAAAATAATGTATATTTGGTTTCTGATTTTTCCCTCAATATATGTTTTTGTTTAAATTAGAAACATGAATGCTTCACATGTCAATCCCAGCTCCCTCTCCCACCCCTCCTTCCTTGTCAATCCACCAGCCCCCCACCAAATCCCCATATTATTTCCCAAGGAGGGTGAGTCCCTCCTTGGGAGGATCTCCAAAGTCTGTCATTTCATCCAGGGCAGGACCTAGGCCCTTCCCCTTGTGTCCAGGCCGAGAGATCATCCCTCTATTTGGAATGGGCTCCCAAAGATCATTCATACATCATGGTAAACACTGATCTACTACCCAAGGCCCCAGTGATTTCTGTGGCCTCCTCCATGGCACTACATTCATGGAGTCTGGATCAGTCCCCTGTTGGCCTCTCAGCCATCAGTCTGGGGTTTAAGAGCTCCCCCTTGTCCAGTCTGCTGTCTCTGTGAGTTTCATCAGCAGGGTTCACCATCTTTGCTCATCACTCCTCCATCTCTGTCACTGGGTTCCAGGAGTTCAGTTCAGTGTTTAGCTGTGGCTATCTGTCTCTGCTTCCATCAGTCTCAGGATGAAGGTTCTAGGATGGCATATAGGGTAGTAATCAACCTTACCATCAAGGAGGGGGTTTTATTGTAGTCTCTCCACTATTGCTTAGTTTGCCAGTTGGTGTTATCTTTGTATATCTCTGGAGATCTCACTAGTGTGAGCTCTCTCCTCAAGCCTATAATGACAATGGACTCCTGAAATTTGCAAGCAAAGGGATGGCACTAGAATAAACCATCCTGAGTGAGGTAACCCAGTCAAAAAAGACAAACGTGGTATGTACTCTCTCATATATGGATTTTAGATATGGATCAGAGGAGTCTCATCCTACAATCCTAGTGCCAGTGATTCTAGGAAACAGGGAGGTTCCCAAGAGAGATGCATGATACTCCAGAATAGTGGAATGAGTCAAGATCTCCTGAGAAGATTGGGAACATTGGGGGAGGGGAGCGGGAGCCAGGGAAAAGAGATGGGGATAAGACAAGGGGAGAAGAAGGTATGGGGGAGTAGGAAGGTTATGTCGAGGTAAGAATAGAGGGGAGCAGAGGGAGGTAAGTTCGGAGAGGTATGCTTGATCCTGAACCCCCCCTTTCTCGACTTTGGCCTTAATTTGTCACCACCGTGGGACGGGTCAGTGGAGGCTTTGGTGCTAGTCCTGTTTGTCCTTCTTCTTCATTGTGGCTGGTGCTAACAGAATGGTGCTGTCAGTCTGGTAAAGGAGTCGAGCGCCGTTTTTTACTCTTGTTTTGCCTCCAGCCGCGCAATTAGATAAGCCGCCAGCGCAATGGGGTTGTCACAGTCAGTGGTTACTGCCCTACAGACTGTGCTAAAACAAAGAGATCTAAAAATTGCACCACGAACACTTCAAAATTTTGTGAAGGAGGTAGATAGAGTGGCGCCATGGTATGCTTGTTCTGGGTCCCTCACTGTGGCCTCATGGAACAAGCTAGGTAAAGACCTAGACAGGAAGCATACAGAAGGAGATCTCTGCTTAGGTACCAAAGCCATTTGGAAGCTAGTTAAAAACTGCTTGAAGGATGAGGCCTGTCACCCTGCTATAGTAGAAAGTCAGGGAACCTTAGAGGAAGTTCAGGATAGCATGTCAGAAACTGAATGGAGTGAGAGAATGGGAGCTCGCAAAAGGAAAGACGTATCTAAGAAAAAAGGCCCTCCCCAAGAAGTTAAGAAGGGGGAGAGAAAGAAGGGAGTGATCATTCACCCCCTAACAAATCTAAGAAAAAGAAAAAGCCAGAATCTAGCCTATACCCTACGGTAGAGCTAGAAGCCTTGGAGCTAGATAATTCCAATTCTGACACTCTGGATTCTAGCGAAGAAGCTGATCTAGAGGAGGAGGCGGCACGGTATGAGGAAGAAAGATATCACCCTGATAGACACCGGCCGCTGAAAACAAAAATGAATGTGAGGCCACCGCCTATAATTCCGGCGGGCTCACGCCCCTCGGCGCCTCTGCCATATGAGCTTCGGCTGAATACTGGTACTGACTCCTTTTTACCTTTAGAGGAACGGAGAAAAATACAAGTGGCTTTTCCAGTATTCGAGAATGCGGAAGGCAGAAGAGTACATACCCCTGTAGATTACAATCAAATCAAAGAATTGGCCAAATCCGTTCGTAATTATGGGGTCAATGCTAACTTTACCACAATACAGGTGGAAAGGCTTGCTAATTTTGCCATGACTCCCACTGACTGGCAGACGACAGTGAAAGCAGTGCTTCCCAACATGGGACAATACATGGAATGGAAGGCTCTCTGGTATGATGCAGCCCAGGCGCAAGCCAGAGTTAATGCCATGGCTGGAGATGAGAATCAGAGGCAGTGGACATTTGAAATGCTGACAGGTCAGGGTCAACATGCCCTTAATCAAACCAACTACATCTGGGGTGTCTATGCTCAGGTGTCGGCCGCTGCTATTAAAGCATGGAAGGCCCTCACAAAAAGGGGAGAATCCAGTGGACACCTTACAAAGATTGTCCAAGGACCCCAAGAGCCATTTTCAGACTTTGTGGCCAGAATGACTGAGGCCACCCGTCGCATCTTTGGTGATTCAGAACAATCTATGCCCCTGATTGAGCAACTTGTCTATGAACAAGCAACCCAGGAATGTCGAGCGGCTATCGCCCCTCACAAAAGCAAAGGTTTACAAGATTGGCTCAGAGTGTGCAGGGAGCTGGGGGGACCCCTAACCAATGCAGGACTAGCTGCCGCCATTTTACAAACGCACAGGCGTAGAGATTTATCTAGTCGAAAAGCTTGTTTTAATTGTGGGAGAATGGGGCACCTTAAGAAAGATTGTCAAGCCCCTGAAAGAGCAAGAGAACTGGAGCTTTGCCGTCGTTGTGGTAAAGGTTATCATAAGGCTAGCGAATGCAGGTCAGTCCGGGATATAAAAGGGAGGCTTCTGCCCCCTATAGAAGAACCCAAGGTACCCCAATCAAAAAACGGGTCACGGGGCCCATGGTCCCAGGGCCCTCAGAAATATGGGAACCGATTTTATAAAAGCAATCAAGAGAAAGTAGAGGCTTCTGAGGAACCCCTGGAATGGACTTGCGTGCCGCCTCCGACTTCTTACTCATGCCCCAAATGAATGTTCAACCGGTCCCAGTCCATTCCCCTGAACCTTTGCCCCCTGCCACCATTGGGCTTATTCTGGGCTGTGGCTCCTTAACTTTACAGGGACTCATTATATATCCTGGGATTGTTGACCTGTATCATAAAGAGGAGATTCAAGTTCTCTGTTGTAGCCCTCGGGGCGTATTTTCTATAAAGCAGGGAGATAGAATTGCACAACTGGTGTTGCTGCCCTCCCTCGGGGATGGAGAAACCTACACTTTACAAAAAAGGGCTATGGGATCTTCTGGAAGTGATTCAGCCTATCTGGCTATACCCCTAAATGAGAGACCTACAATAAAATTGTTAATTAATGGAAAAGAATTTGAAGGGATAATGGATACGGAAGCAGACAAAAGCATTATTTCACTCCATTGGTGGCCGAAGTCTTGGCCCACTGTTGTTTCATCTCATTCTCTACAAGGTCTTGGATACCAGTCCTCTCCTGCCATCAGTGCCTCAGCCTTAACCTGGCGGAACGCTGAGGGCAAACAGGGATGTTTTACCCCTATGTGTTGCCACTCCCTGTAAATTTATGGGGACGGGATGTGTTACAAGCCATGGGCATGACCCTAACTAATGAATACTCCCCCCAGGCATCAGCCATTATGGCAAAGATGGGGTATACAAAGGGTAGAGGCTTGGGTAGGCAAGAACAAGGCAGAATAAAACCCATTATGCAACACGGAAATCGGGGTAGAAAAGGACTGGGTTTTATTTAGGGGCCGTTGAGGCTTCACGACCCATACCATGGAAAACAGAGGAGCCGGTATGGGTCTCTCAATGGCCTCTATCCTCTGAAAAATTAGAGGCTGTCACAAGATTAGTGCAAGAACAGGAACGGCTGGGGCATCTAGAGCCTTTTACCTCCCCATGGAATACACCAATTTTTGTTATTAAGAAGAAATCTGGGAAGTGGAGATTACTCCACGACCTGTGGGCCATTAACAATCAGATGCATCTTTTTGGCCCTGTTCAAAGAGGCCTTCCTTTGCTTTCTGCGCTTCCTCAAGATTGGAAGCTTATTATTATAGATATTAAGGATTGTTTCTTCTCTATTCCACTTTACCCACGGCATAGACCAAGGTTTGCCTTCACTATCCCTTCTCTTAATCATATGGAACCAGACAAGAGATTTCAGTGGAAGGTACTGCCGCAAGGCATGGCCAATAGCCCAACGATATGTCAGCTGTATGTGCAAGAGGCTTTGGAGCCAATTAGGAAGCAATTTACATCTTTAATCATGATCTATTATATGGACGATATTCTTATTTGTCACAAAGAGTTAGATGTTTTACAAAAGGCTTTTCCGATGCTGGTGGTTGAATTAAAATAGTGGGGATTAGAGATTGCCTCAGAGAAGGTTCAAATTGCAGATACAGGCCTCTTTTGGGGCTCAATGATTACTCCCAAAAATACAGTTCCTCAGAAAATAGAAATTCGCAAAGACCACTTACAAACATTAAATGATTTTCAGAAACTTCTGGGAGATATAAATTGGTTGAGGCCCTTTTTAAAAATTCCATCTGCTGATCTAAAACCCCTCTTCGATCTCCTGGAGGGTGAGCCTCATATCTCCTCACCCAGAAAATTGACCCCTGCTGCCCACCGAGCCTTACAGATGGTGGAAGAGGCCTTACAGGAAGCACAATTACAACATATTGAGGAGTCATTATCTTTTAGTCTGTGTGTTTTTAAGACAGCTCAATTGCCAACTGCAGTCCTGTGGCAACACGGACCATTACTTTGGATTCATCCAAATGCTTCCCCCGCTAAGATTATTGACTTGTACCCTGATGCTGTTGCACAGCTCGTGCTTCATGGAATAAAAGCAGCTGTTACGCATTTTGGCAGGGATCCTGGTTCCTTGATTGTGCCTTATACTGCTGCACAAGTTCAGACCTTGGCAGCCACATCTAGTGATTGGGCAGTTTTAGCTACTTCCTTTTCAGGACAAATTGATAATCATTTTCCAAAGCATCCAATTTTACAGTTTGCCCTAAATCAGGCTATAGTGTTTCCACAAGTGACGGCTAAAGACCCACTCCCAGATGGGACTGTGGTGTACACTGATGGATTGAAAACTGGTATGGGAGCTTATGTGGTCAAGGATAGGGTTATATCTAAACAATATAATGAAACTTCACCTCAAGTTGTAGAATGTCTGATAGTACTGGAGGTTCTTGAGGCTTTTCCAGGACCCCTCAATATTGTATCAGATTCCTCTTATGTGGTTAATGCAGTTAATCTCCTTGAGATAGCTGGAATAATAAGATCCTCCAGCAGAGTTGCTAACATCTTTCAAAAGATACAAGCTGCCTTGTTAAATAGGAGATTTCCTGTTTTCATTACCCATGTATGAGCACATTCTGGACTCCCAGGTCCCATGTCCTCAGGGAATGACTTAGCGGACAAGGCTACAAAGCTGGTGGATGCTGCCTTGTCTACCCACGCACAAGCAGCAAAAGAATTCCATCAGTGCTTTCATGTGACGGCTGAGACCTTGTGCCGTCGTTTTCCTCTATCCAGGAAAGAGGCTACGGAAATTGTTACTCAATGCCAGAATTGCTGAGAATTCTTACCTGCTCCCCACATGGGAATAAACCCACGTGGCATTAGACCATTTCAGATGTGGCAGATGGATGTTACTCATATTCCCTCTTTTGGAAGGCTTCAATATGTTCATGTTTCTGTTGACACCTGTTCTGGCATAATGTTCGCCACACCCCTAACAGGGAAAAAGGCCTCACATGTGATTCAACATTGCCTTGAGGCCTGGAGTGCTTGGGGAAAACCCAGAATTTTAAAAACAGACAATGGACCAGCATATACCTCTCGAAAATTCCGACAGTTTTGTCGGCAAATGGATGTTACCCATCTAACTGGCCTACCTTATAATCCTCAAGGACAGGGCATTGTGGAACGTGCCCATCGTACACTCAAATCATATCTGATTAAACAAAAGGGGAGTATTGAGGATGTTCTACCCTCGGTACCAAGAGTTGCTGTGTCCATGGCACTTTTTACCCTTAATTTCTTGAACTCTGATGCCCAAGGCCACACTGCGGCCAATCGCCACAGTTTAGAGCCTGATAGGCCAAAAGAAATGGTAAGATGGAAAGATGTCTTGACTGATCTCTGGAAAGGCCCGGATCCTATTCTTATAAGATCCAGGGGAGCTGTGTGTGTTTTTCCACAGGAGGAAAAAAAAACCCCTGTGGATCCCTGAAAGACTCACTCGAAGAGCTCCTTCACAACTCCAGAATAAGAAGGATGGAGGCCAAGTGGGTGATGAAGACTCTCCTACTCGGGATGATGGTTCCTAGTATGATGGGAGAGTTACGGTGGGCCATCATGTCTACCTTCCCCCCTACTGATGCCAGTGATGCATAATGCCCAGGTGTTCCCTAGATTTTTCACAATTGATAGAGAGTTGGGGCTTACCTTTTTGCCTTTGGATCCTCAGATACAGAGTTTTCAGGATGAGAGAACCTTTTCATTGGTAGGAAGCTTGTGCTTTACTGTGATTTCTTCATTAAAGGATAATTTTACTCATATGGATCCAGAAAGATCTAATGCTAATCCTTTTGATCAATGGTTGCTTTGCAGAATTAAAGGAAGCTGTACTGATCTTTCTCCTATGGCAATGATTGCTGGAGGATATAGTGAGAAGGGACAGATTACTTTTGATTGGAAAGGGGCATTAGGCAACAGTCTGAGTAAGCGACAGAGCTCTGGATCATCTGATTGGTCCTCCTCCAATGTTAAGTATGCCCCTTTTAAGAGAACTAATTATTCAACTGCTCCGATTTGTATTTGGCCGCCCTTTATTTGGGTTGTGAGTAATGATACCTTAGGTAAGAATCAGAAAGAAATAAATTGCTCTGCTTAGAATTGTTTTTATGCATTATGCTGGGATGCTATTAAGCACCCTTTTGCTTTGGTAATGCGCATGCCTCGATTTGTTCCAGTTCCTGTTGAGGCGCCAAGTAGTTTGAGTTTGTTTAGGGAAAAGCGAGATTTGGGGGATCTCTGCTATTATTGTGGGCCTGATAGCTGCCGCCTCGGTTACTGCTTAGGTTACTGCCTTGGCCCTTGCACTTTCCGCCACTGTGCAGACAACTCAAACCATTAATGAACTATTGGCCACTGTGACCATGGCCCTAGATAAACAGGCCACTGCCAATTCTCAGATACAAGGAGGCCTGATGTTGGTAAACCAACAGATTAATTTGGTTCAGGAACAATTGGATATATTGTGGCAGATGACCCAATTGGGATGTGAACAAAAGTTGCCTGGCCTTTGTGTCACTTCAGTACAATATGAGAATTTTACAAGAGCGGCTAACCTGTCAAAAGCTGTGTCTCAACATTTATTACAGAATTGGACTTTTGATTTTGAGCAGACACTCCGTGAGTTGAGAGTGGCGATCCTGCAAGTGAATTGGACGCGTCTGGATCTTTCTCTGATGGAAGGCCTCTCCTCCTGGATTTCATCTGCATTTTCTTATTTTAAGGAATGGGTGGGGGTGGGATTATTTAGCCTAGTTCTCTGCTGTGGAATAGTGTTGATGCTTTGGATGGTGTGTAAGCTCAGAGCCCAAACAAAAAGAGACAAAGTGGTGGTGGCACAAGTAATTGCTGCCTTAGAACACGGAGCTTCCCCTGACATTTGGTTAACCATGTTAAAGCAATAGTTCGCTGGCCTCCCGGCTCATGCACCCCACGAGGCTAGTCTCATTGCACGGGATAGAGTGGGTAGGCTTCAGCAGCCCAAGTAGTTGCAAGGCTAAGCACTGCACAGGAGAGGTCTGCGGTATAATGACTTTCTCCTGGGAGATAAGTCATCTTGCATGAAGGTTCTATGTCATGATCTCCTTCCCCCAGAAAAATGACATCGGGACTGGTCAGGGCTCCCTCTGGGGATAAGACCCTGGAGAGGAGCTTTGTACATGTTCCAAATTTGCACATGGGGATTTGACCTCTATCTCCACTCCAAAGTTGTGGGTGTCCTATGGCTTCAAAAATAAATGAATAGGGGGAGATGTGAGGAGCCGCCCTTGCTATCGCTATGGCCATTAGAAGATGGCGCCGACATCCGTTGTCGGTTGGAGTCCACCATTTAAGCTCTGCCTCTCCCATGGTGTCATCTGGGGTGATGAGTAAACCACCAATCCCGGCTTTACACATCTCACTCGGAGCTCCTAGGCTTATATAAGGGGCTGGGTTTCTTAGCTTGGGGTCTCCCTCTCAGAAGCTGATCATCTATCTCTCAAGATGCATTAAAGCTTTACTGCAGAAGGATCCGAGTGTCCTGTGTCGTTCTTGCTGGCGAGACTGTGGCGCAGGACATCCAGGATCTAGCTATTACAAATAATGCTGCTATGAACATAGTGGAACAGACATCCTTGTTGTTTGAATGGGCATCTTTTGGGTATATGCCTAAGAGTGGAGTTGCTGGGTCTTGTGGTTTCTGATTTTTATATTGTTCTGTTAGTCAAAAGTTGTTCATATAAAATTTGGGGCTTCTTTTATCAATTTTTGAGAAAGTTGTGCTAAACTGTCTTGTATATCCGGAATTTAGAATAATGAAATTATACATAGCTGTCAATGCAGTTTTAAAAAATTGGAAACAAGAAGTGGCATTTAAGTGTAAGTTTTAATTATAGCATTGATATAATTAGATTTCCAAAATGATATATGTGAGTTCCTGTGTGGAATGGATGGCAAGTGGTAACAGAGGATATACAGAAATTAGAGCCAAGGAGATCATAGTGATGTTTCCTTAATAGTTAACAAAGTTAAAAAAATCAACAAATTAAGAGAGAACAAGAACTGAGATGCATTTGCAAATATTATTGAATTGGCTTGTTAACTCATTATATTGAAAGGTGTATCCAAATTATTGATATTAAGTAGTATGATATAAAAATACAGTTGATGGCATGTTAAGTTTGTGATGTCTGTTGAACTTAAATTTCCAGTTAGGAAATTGTTCGTTACTGAGGCATAATGTTGTGGTAACCAATAGCTCTCTGATTCTACTTAAGGTCCAATCAATAAGATGAATACATAACCAACTAATTAATGCTAGTGAAATCATGGTTATTGGAGAAGAATATATATACAGTAATTTACTAAATCAGAATAATCTGTAACAACATTCTCTAAAACACTGTCCTTGCATACACAAATAAATTTATTCTTTACCTCTCATTAAGGAAACTTCCCCTTTCAACACACCAAAGCCACTACGGAAAACCACAACCAATCAATATGCAGAATTGTGGGACCCAGTCCTAATAGCTACATCTACATAGTATTCCGACACCTAAAGCTCAGAAAGCAATATGAAAGCGTGGAAAGAGTGTGAGAGTAAGAGGATCAGAGAATTTGATTCCAGATTGGGTCTCCTAGTAATATCAAAATTTGTACTTAACAGGTTTCACCGAAATTACTAACTAAACAAGAGCTGAACAAGGAAGAACCAGTGACCGTGCCTAACTGCCCAGGAGGTTCAATTCTAAAAAAGAATTACAGGTAACTGGATAGAGAGTGAGATTGATCACAGGCATTGGTTGCTCAGTGCCATAGAGTCACTCCTGAAAACAAACATAAAAATAGCATTATATGGACTCAACAGGTTGTATTTGGGAATATATATTCACGTAAAAACATTTGATGAAAAATGAGGTCTTGAATTTGAAGGAGGGTGAAGAGGGATTTTTGAGAGTTTGTAGGTTTGAAACAGAAGGAATAAATGTTACAATATGGTTTGAAACATAAATGAGAATAACACAAACCCTTATTGATTATCTCAGGGGTAGGAATCAGTTTATGTATTAAGTCTTCTTTAGTATGAGCATCATCCCTTTCTGATTGGTCAGCTTTTCTGCCAAGTAAAGGTACAGTTTGCTCATTGTCAATAGGATCTCCTTAGAACTGACCACAGCAGATGTGACTTTGACACGCTGCCCACTTTGCCAGAGGTCACTGGCAGATATAAACAGAGCATTATGACATCTATGCCTAGTTTTCTTTCATACATGTCTGAGTTTTGTTTTTATTGCTGTGATAAAACACTGACCAAATCTAACTTGGAAACAAAAGAGATTGTTTGGTTTACAAGTCCCAGGCCCACTCTCAATCCATCAAAAAGGGAACTCAAGGCAAGAACCTGGAGGAGGAAATTTAGCAGAGGCCATGGAGGAATGCTGCTTATTGACTTATTGCTTTTGGTTTGCCCAGCCTACTTTCTTGTGCAACTAAGGACTACCAGCCCAGGGGTTATGCTACCCACAGGAGGCTGGACCCTTCTGCATCAACCATTAATCAAGAAAATTTCTCACAGTCTTGTCTATGGGCCAATCTGATGGAGGCATTGTCTTAATTCAGATTCCCTATTTCCAGATGACCCTACCTTGTACCAAGATAGCAAAAGAACAACCAGCAGAGAATTCATGAACAGAAGACTAGGAGTTTACATATGCAAGTGTGCAACTCTGTGTATGTGTGTGTGTGTTTGCAATTTATAACCATATAATATACACAGACTCAGAGTTTATGAAGACAGACATGCTATTTCTTTGATTCTCAACAATAATTGAATAATAAAATATTACATGAACAACAAAATTCTGGCACATAATATTTTAGCATAAAAGTAAAAAGAATATTTTTGAAATTAAGATATAATTTGGATATCAACTAATAAAAACCTTCATTTCACCCAAAACAAAAAAAGACAAATGTTAGAAAAATTTGCAAATATCCAGTTAATTAGTGGCAAGGCTAACAACTTGGCCTTTTGACATTAATTTCATTGATTTTTATTTTAGTTTTGCAAACTTCATCCTAAGAGCATGGCAGTTGAATCCCTGATGATGTTCTAAATATTTCCTGATGAACTGAATATAGCTAAGTGGTATTTGAAGACACATTTCAAATTATATTTATATTTGTTAAGTGTCATTTGAGAGCATATAATTTGTTGAGAGAAAGAGCAGACAAGCCTAGGGGATAGTAGATATTTTTCTCGAAGGAAGTCTCAGCTACTACAATGAAATTAGAGAGTCAAACTGTGATTTTAATTGAAAGTGAAAAAGCATGGGAATGTTTTTATGAGTAATGCTACTGAGTAAGATTGAGCAATCTTGTCAGCTTTATTTTAGTCTCATCACTACCCTTGTTATAAAGTTTCAGGCAGTATTCCAAGTCAATTTAGATTAAAACAAACTATGTGGTATATGTGGCTACCTGGATATTTTGAGATATTAAGTGTATCTTAATATTTTTTCCCAAAACACTGGATATGGGCATTCTCTGGTACTTTTAGTTAAAATATGTGCATGCATTATATGAAGGCGTTCCTACAATTTAGCATCATTTTAACTTGTCGTAGTTATTGTATTTTGCATTTAACTGTATCAGACTTTGAAAATTGCTCATTCTGAATAGAAGCCAACGTGAGGTCTTTAAAGCATATTTTGTACTAAGCTTGAGACTGGCAACTTATAAATTGATTTTTTTCTATCTCGGTTGCTTGAAAAACTCTTCTAAGATGTTATTGTGTTGGCTTCCATCAAAGTAGAAGGGACAATTGGGTGAATGACAATGATGAAGAAAAGAAAATACAGAATTAAACAAAGAATATAATGGGGAGATATTAACATTCAGGTACAATAGCTGGAACATCAATGTAAACTGACAGGCTACTTAAAGAAAATGTGGAGATTAATATTTTAGTGTGTGTTGTTTAATTTATGAATTTTCATGCTTTATAGACAAGAAATGAAGATATTTACAGCATGAGTATTGAGACAAGACTTATATCACAGTGTTACACAAAAGCCACTGATCTGCTCACTGTTAATATTGTTGACTACTTTACTCACCTCCTTTCTCAATCATCTGAATTTGATTTCTCTAATTACATACATACACCCATATATACACATATAATATTGGCTTTTACATAGAGTTCTCTGCTTAATTAAAAACTTCACATCTATTAAACATGTTTCTTGAAATGTACTTAACATATCAATTATTCTACTATATTAGAGCACTGGGAATTTAAGGGTCACTGAACCTTAAAATAATGTATTGGAGTTCATGCATTTAGATTGTTCTCAAGTTTCTGATCCTAAAGCAAGAAACTTATTAATTAGAGTGAAATCTCCGATTCCATCAGCTTCATAATTAGCTTACATATTCTACTTGAGGCTACTTGAGACTTTAAAGCAGTTGCTGTTGAATGAAAAACATTCAGTTTTATGGGTCAGAACACGGCTGCCTTTGTAGTGCTCTGTGAGAGTATGGCATGATGGTAGAAACATTATGAAATTAAAGGTGAGAAATGGATTCACTACAGCTGAATAGAGAGAGGACTGTTTGCAGGTTGGCAAAATTTATATCTGTGCTCTGATTATCTAAAATGCATGCCAGCAGAACATTCTCTAATATTGGACTCAATATCCATTATTTGTTAAGTTTCTGTCATATAATTCCATTTCTTGCACATCAGAAACTTTCACGATTTGAGATGCATTCCTCAGTACTATAATACCTCTCATTGAATTCTAGGAACAGTGACACGATGTTGGGTCTGTCTACCACACTGGAAGCTGGCTACGTCACCTGGAGTGGTGGGAAATCACAAAAGCTATGCCATTTGTTGTTTTTTACTTTTGGCTTTCCTTTCCTTTTTCATAATGAAAGAATATATTAATGGGTGGATAAAGAAGTGAAGATCTGCAAGGTGTAGGGTAGGGGAAATATAACTTAAATAATAACAAACATATAGTAAATTAGATGTCCTCCCCTAATAATGAGATTGATGACTACCTTATATTCCATGCCAGAACCCTCATCCAGAGGCTGGTGGAATCAGAGGTAGACACCCACAGGTAAAAACCGAATTTAACTCCTGGAACCCAGTTGTAAAGGGGAGTGATGAGCAAAGGAATCAAGACCCAACTGGTGAAACCCACAGAGGCAGGTGACCTAAAAAAGGGGGGATGCATGGATCCCAGATTGATGACTGAGAGGCCAGCATGGGACTGATCCAGACCCCTGCTCCCGAACCTGGGTGTCATGGAGGCCTATGCAAGCTCTGGGACCTTGAATAGTTGATCAGTATTTATTCCTGGCATACAAATGGACTTTGGGACAAAGTCCCATGTCCCACATGGAGGGATGATCTCTCAGCATGGACACATTGGAGAGCACCTAGGCCCTGCCAGGGATAATATGACAGACTCTGAAAATCCCTCATGGAAGGCCTTACCCTCCCTGGGGAGCAGACAATGGAGTTGGGGGTTGGGGTACTGGGTACGAGGGGAGGGAGAGGAAACTGGGAGTAACATGTGTAAAATGTTAAGTAAAAATTATTATAAAATATAAATAAAGATGTTTTATGACTAAAGGCAGATCCTATAGAATGTTTTGTTGCTGCTATGTCTTGTTTTGTTTATTGAATGGTGTTCTTTAATTAAGTGTGTTTTGTTAGTTGTGGCACTGCTCCTCTACTTGATTAGTGTTGTGGTCAGATAATGATGAGACAGAAGTTTTTAAACAAATTCCTTAAACCAAAAAAAAATGCTCCATCTATAGTCAATTCGCTTTTTTCTATGTTAAAAACACCTTCAATACCTCAGTGGTTTCTATACTCATGTTAGGCCTCACATCCTACATGCAAAAGCCTCCTACAGTCACACTCAGCTTACATTCAAATTTTCTAATCCTGCATAGAGCCATTTGCACACAGAGCTTCATCTAATATTCAGGAATACACTGGAGGTTTTCATCCTTCCATGTAGACACTGTAGTTACATAGGCTTCTGTGTTAAGCATTCTGATCAGAGTCCTAATTTTTTGTTTGTTTGTTTGTTTCCATGTTTCAGATGGATACCTATTGTGTTTAATGTGTCTGGTTGCAGTAAATTCATGAAGCTAAAAAGCATTTCCAGATGTTTAATGTGGTCATATACAGTAAAAGCAAGTGTGTTGTGTGGAAGAATTGCAATCACATTTTCCTCCATCTACTATATTTACGGCTCTTTCAAAAGCATTATATTTGAAGGCTACCATGAGATGAGGTAAGGGGAACAGTACTACGGCATGTCAGTACTATGAGGATCACCGAATTTCAGGGATTTGCTCTTGAGTAGATGTGGTTTATATTCTTTCCAACCTTTAATTAGTTTGTCTCTCTTCAATGGCTTCATTACTTGATCTTCACTTTTGTCCACCATATTTTAGAGTAGTCTAAATAATGCTCTCCTGCCAAGTTATAATTCTTTGTCATATGTTTGTTGAATGAATTAGCAGAAATGAAAAATTCGGAGATATCATGTCAGCTATGCAAAGCTTCACCACAGGTAAGTGTGCCTTGACTAAGATACACGTTTTAATATTGACCCTCATGTATGTTTGCACTCTGTTCTTTATGATTCTATATTCTTTTCACCTTTGACCTTCTTACACGATTTGTGCCTACATTATTCTTCAACAAAGCTTCAGAATTATGGAATATACAGGCCAACAGCATTTGATACAGTGAAATTATAATATTAATTCTTTTCTAAACTTCGAGATTCCATTTTATTTATGGGAATAGCATACAATTCTTGGATCTTCTGTTTCTAAAATATTATATGACATCCTTCACTTCTTCCACACTTTTTATATTATGGGATATATTTGAACCATACTAGTTTTGAAAATGTATATATGAGAAGTGAGTGAGGGCTTGTCTATCAAGTCATGGAAGTGTTATTGTTTCAGGGCTTTGGTTCCTATGCATATCATAGTAATAAGCCTGGATATTAACTTTTTGTAAATAAAAAGCGACTAAACTATAAATCCATCAATTAGTATCAGGTAGAAGGAAAGTATGCCAGACTGAAATAAGGCATGCATTATTTAGTTTTGTATATGTATAGTACAGTTGATAAATTGTTGGAAAAATATCAAACTTCTTATCTCTTTTGCATTTTATACACATGGTACCCTCACAAATACATTCAAATGATATTTCTTTTATGAATGGCAATTGATTTTGTTACACTGGGCATTCCACAGAATTGAAAATATCAGCATTCAGGTTCTAATGCCTAAAATTTGATTTTGAATGGAGAATAGCTTGAAGACCTGTCTTTGAAAGGAAAAAATATTAAATTTTCCAAATACCTTATGTAAATTATTTCATTGAAAAATAATCATGGTAAACTCATATCATGGTTTTTATTCTTAAGTGTAGTGAAGATCCTTCAATAGCAGTAGAATTATACGTAGAAAATAAAGGAATTATGAAAACTACACCATAAATTTCTCTTGAATTATTAGAATTAGATATAAACCAAAGCAAAGGGATAAATACAATTATGTACTATGGCATTTTGCCCACCCGCATTTTACATACATATCTGAAACGTGGATAGAGCTCAAACTTTGAAATTATTTTGAGAAATGTGAAAATTTTAATGATAAGAAAAGAACTTTGGAGCTGGAGAGATGTCTCAGATGCTAAGAGCACGGGCTCCTCAGTGTGCATACATACATGAAGGTGGAATACTGTATACATACAAATAAATCTAAAAAAAGTTTTGATTTATTTTCTAGAATTTCTAAATGCAGGGGCTGGATATTTTTTATGTAAAATAATCAGGATCAAGAGTGATTTGTATCAGTACTTTAGGTGTAGTCACAATGAGATAGACAGGAGATAGAGCCCAAACCTACACAATGTTTATCATGTTCCCTAAACCTTATATGAATAATATGAAGAAAATCACATGATACATTTAAAAGTTTTTTTTGTGTATGAGAAGATATTTAGGACATTGAACCATTAGAAAGCAAATAGTGGAAAATCTGTGGGTGATTGACATTACCATCATTCCTGATGAAAAGTTTGTATGCTGTTAGGAAAGTGACGTTTACAACCTGCACTTCATAGTCAAGTGTAGTATAGTGTCACGGCAGTAGAAGATTAATGTTCTGAGAGTAGCTAAGCCCTATAGTAGCATTGCCAGAAGTCTCAAGTCTTCTGTAGTTCAAGCATCATCTTAATCACCATCATCTAGATGTAGAACAAAATTTGCCATTTCACCATAGATCAATGCATAAACAATTCATCCTGGGCACAAAACCGCCTCTATACCTACTTATTCATATCGCTGATGGACTCCGGAGATATGAATCTGGACATGGAAAGGGTCAGAATTAATTTTTTTAACCTTGTGACATGAACAAGCTTTCAAACTTATCATCTTGTTTATGATCCTCATTGAACATTATTTCAGATCAAAGGTTGTGACTCCCTGGGTGTCATGTGTGTTTAGTCACTACATGCTAAGCATTACAAGCATGGCAACAGTTGCTTATTCATTTTTCTCAATTTATTTTTGCAATTCAGTGCACTGGGTTCACATCCTGGTGAATGCAAATCTCAAACAAGCAGGGCCAAGAGACAGATTACAGAAATATGTGTTACCTACACTGACAAGGAGGTCTTGGGAATGAGTTACAGAGTGGTACACATACCGAACAAGAAAAATGCATATTTTTTTTCACTGAGTTTATATGTCTGGATTGTAAAGATGGCGGCTGGAGCATTCTTAGTCATGCTTAAATAGAGCCATAAAGATGTTGAACCTTTTTAGCATCATGGTGCCAGGAGAGTAGTTAGTAGCCATTGCCTTTTTTTTTGTTTATTTTATTTATTGATTTTTAACCTGGATGGTGAGGGACATGGATAAACCTCAGGGTTTTACTCACAGCAAAAGAGAAGGGTATTTGAAAATGAGCTAGGTACAAGATTTGACCTCCTATTTTCCTGCTAACATTTTGAAAACCTTCCACCTGTGTGTGTGTGTGTTTGTGTGTGTGTGTGTTTTCAGGGTTGATGCTGCAATGAGAAATGGCACACATATTGAGAGTATAGGTAACCGTTTGTTGTAGAAATTACTCACAAGAGAAAAGTAAGCAACCCAGATGAGTCGAGTAGTTTTCCGCCGCCGAACTGGAAGCAGAAAAGAGTGCAAGAGGTTCTGCTGCTTGGTCTTTTATTCCTTCCTCCGTACACGCCCCTAGCCACGCCCAAAAGTCTTTAGTCTGTATATGTCTTTAGTCACACCTAAAGTGGGTGTGGTTAGCAGTGCGGTAAACCCCCCTTTTATTACCTCATCTGTTTGCGCCTCTAACACGCCACGTGGCTAATGGCGGAGTATTGTTTCCTCCTACACAGGCTGTTCAAGAAAGTCTTATTTTTTACTGCTCATTGATATAAAGATACCCTGGTCATGTAGATTAATCCATGGTCACATCTGGGAGAATATCTAAAATAAATATGGTGAAGATTTCAGCTGGGGAATGAACCGAATTGCCACCTGACCTGGCTTCCCTATAAAGTACACACAAGCAGCTGCTGAAAGAATCTTGTGAATCCAACCGGAAAAGAGTTTCTGAAGATTCTTGTCTTTGTCCAAACATTAATGGCCTGGATCCGTTCATCACTAACTTTTCACTTTTGTGCACCTGTTGCATTAGCAAATCCCAGAAGTCATTCTGTGATCCGCCACACTGTGCTAGTGAGCTTTCCTCAGCAGTATGGCTCAGCAGTCCAGACTGCCTCAGAAAGCGTGTTATTAGCCATGGCCTTGGCAATCTTAGCAATGTATCTCCTGTGTTACTATTGGTTTATTCATGTAAATCTTAAAAGCTTCAAAACTGTCTTTTCTTAACTACAATAACTTGATATATTCTTTGACAATTTTATACACACACCCAAGATATCTTGATCATTTACACCCTCAACTTCGCCCTCTATACCCTGGATCACCCCTAGTAATGACATCTCATCTTTATCTTTTCTTAAATTTTACAACCAACTGTTGAATATGCTTCATCTTTGAATACCTTTAACAGATTTTTTTCTATTATCAGTTCATTACATTAAGTATTTCATGTTTATGATAGGTACACCATGGAGTGGTATGTATTCTCTGCAACACAAAAGTATCACTTTCAATGTATCATAAATCCCCCTCTTTTGACTTTCTAGAATTGTCCTATTGGTTTTAGATTCACTTATTTTTATGTATAAGTGATTTTTCATACATTTACACACACACACACATACAGTCTTCTGCAGTGCAGATAACATTATCATAATCATGATATTGTCTCTATCACCTAGACATTCTCTCTCTTTCTCTCCCCTGCCCCCCTCTCTCTCTCTCTCCATGTATGCATATATAAAGATTCCTGGTGATAACATGGAGGTCAGAAGATGACATCAGTTTCCCTGGAACTGGAGTTACAGCTCTCAGTGAGTTACCATGCTGGTTCTTGGAATCAAATCTTCGTCTTTTTCAATAGCAGCAGATGCTCCTAACCACTTGCCATTGCTCGAGCTCCAGGGGTTTTCTTATTTTTCCGCTAGCCTCTGTGCATCACATTCATCACAGAAATTCAGTTGTTCAATCCCAATGTTTCTACTGGTTTTGCACAGTGGACACACTCTAACATGCTCACTTTGCACCATTGTTCAGCTTCCCCACGAGACTGACTCTGTATGTTACAGAAAACAGTATTTCCTCTATTGTTTTATTGCTGTTACCCACAGGGGTATTTGTAAACTACTTTTATATTTTAAACAGTATCTTCTTATCACAAAGAAGAAAAAAGAAGAACTGGTTCCTGATTTGGTCCTTGGGGGAGCTTGATCTCTGTATGCTTGACATGCTTATGGCTCCTATGCTATGTTCATGGGCAGGTCTATGAGAATCTGGATATATGTGAGAAAAATCCACAGCTTCTCAAGGGACAATGTCAGAGAATTTTCATTAAAATAGTCTAGCACATCATTTGTGGAAAGACCTACTGCCTCTCCTGTATATCTAGGCTGAGAGAGTATCCCTCTGTAGGGAATGAGCTCCCAAAGCCTATTCCTGCACTAGGGATAAATACTGTCAGAGGCCACCTAGACTGCGCAGGCCCCCCAACTGACACCCGCATTCAGTGTGCTGGGTTTGGTTCCAAGCTGTCAGACTGGGGTCCGTGAACTTCCCTCATGGGAGGCCTTCCCTTCCCTAAAGGAATGGATGGGAGATGACACATGAGAGGACAGGAGGAAGAGGGATCTGGCATTGGTATGTAAAACAAGATTATTTTTAATTTAAATAAATATTTATTTAAAAAGACAGTCTACCTCTGGGCAAACTGATATTCTCTCAAGTTTTGATTGCTAGCTCAACATGAGCCAGAGGCTGGAAGACCGACAGGCCTAGGGTAGAACCAAGCATGACTGGAGGGAAAGAATGTCAATTCAATGTGCCTAAAGGATATTCTGCTTTACTCAGAGATTGGTGTCTGGACCAGAGGCTTCATTTGGGACTGATGTAAACACATGCAGACACCCACAGTCCAACACTGTGACGTTCTTTGAGAAAGCTTAAAAGTATACAAGCTTTAATCTGTTAAAGATGTTTCTGTTAAAATTGCACCCTTGCTCCACTACATCCCGTAGTCTAGAAAGATTGTAGGTGAAAGGTCATATGGTTGGGTCCCAAAGCACTAGGCAGAGCTGGGAATCCTGCTATAGAGAGGGAGGAGACATTGCAGGATCCAGGGATGTCAAGGACATCACAAAATTCCCCACAGAGTCGACTAGCATGGGCTCATAGGAGCTCACAGAGATGCAATTAAACAGCCAGGGAGCACACATGTTACTCACCTAGGTGCTCTGGATGTGTGTGACAGTTACATAGCTTGGTCTTCTTGTGGGACTCTTAACAGTGAGAGTCAGGGCTATCTCTGACTCCTTTGCTGGTTTTTGGGACCATCTTACACTAATACAAGGCAAAGTGCTCAGTCTTCCTACAACTTGGCATGCCACTTTTGTCTATATCCATGGAAGGTCTGACCTTACTGAACAGAAGCACAGGAGGAGTGGATGGGGGCAGAGTAGAGGGGAGGCTTGGAGAAGCAACTGGGAAGAGAGGAAAGAATGGATGACAAGGTTAGGATGTAAAATAATATATTCAAAAAAGAATTCCACAATGGACTAGATCACTTTTTCAAGACTCTTTCTTTCTTTCTTTCTTTCTTTCTTTCTCTTTTTCTTTCTTCCTCTTTTTTCTTTCTTTCTTTGTTTCCTTCTCTCTCTATTTCTTTCCTTCCTCTCTCTCTTCCTATCTCCCTCTCCTTCTTCTCTCTTTCCTTCCCTTCCTTCATTATTTCTTGTTCTTTAATATAGAGTTTTCCTGTAGATCTCTGGCTGTCTTAAAACTAGCTCTGGTGACCAGGCTGAGACTTTTATTCTTTATTTTATGGTTGTTTCCATACACCAGAATATTGAAAATAGTTATTATTTTAATTCTACCACCTTGAACATGATTTAATCTACTTTTAGGCATAGCAGAAGAGAAAGGCAACTATAATATAGGAGAAAGAAACTGCTGGGTTTGTATGCATATACCCATTTCCTTTCTCTTTGCTCTTTTTCTCTTCATGTATATGAGCTTCTTAACGCCATGCTTATTTCTTTTTAAATTCCATGGCTCCTAACTGAAATGGTGTTAGGGATAGCACTGATTTTGAATAGTTTATGATGGTATATAAATTGAGGCTGACTATTTGAAAGTGCTTTTTACTAAGCAGTAAAATGGGAATTTATTAATCATATAAATTATCTTGCTAAGATTGCTTTAGTTACAGGTAGTATATCAGAAGTTTTATTTGTATTCTCTTATGAGCTTACACTACTCCTATCTAAGGCAATGTAATTAATGCAATACTTAAATGAAGATATTTGAAGGATGTGGAGCTAATACAACTATCACAATTTTATATGCATGAAACAATATTCAAATTTAAAGTCAACCTTTCCTAACTCATACACAACAGTATTTCCATGGTATGTCATTCTATTATTCATTACTTAATGTGCTTTCATTAATTTTTCTTCTTTCATCTCTTGTTCTAATTGATGAGAATCACTATATCAGGCATTATGTTTGCTTTGAGTCACATGTGAAGGCAATGACTAGAACTCATTACAAGAAACATCTAGTTCAAGAGAGGAGATACAGGTTATGACCAGGGTAACCATATTAAAACATATTCATGTGTGTAATGAAAAGGGCTTGGTGCTACAAAAGGGAAGAAAATAGAGACCTTCCACACTTTAACATGTTTTTTCTTAAAACTCATTTCTTTTTTAAAACAGCAGCACCGTGAAGACTCCAATAGATCCTCTCTAGTTGGGCTCTCTGAATGATGGATCTCCTGTACACAGCAACCTGTGGCTTCTTCTGAGCAGAGAAAGACCCTCCTGCACCCTGCTTTCTTATCTAGTTTGGGCAAGAAGTTTGCCTCAGATCCAACATGTCAAGAATACTACGGAGTTGAAAATTTTAAACCATACTCACAGGATGAATATCCCACCTTGATAATGTAAGCTAAGAAGTCTGAGAGTTATAACTCCTTCAGACATGTGCTGGTTGTATGTGTGTGCTTTTTCTAGTGATATAGCATTATGGTTCTCCTGTCAACCACGTTGCAGTGGTTTAAATTGCTAGTAAGACAGATCTTTAAGAATGAGTATGACACCAACAGATTAAATTCTGGGATAAGCTTGGCCTTAACATTGGGTCTATTATGGCCTGAAATCTTATGAAGAGAAGCATAGGATGTTAGTGTCAACCTAGTCTATGCAAATATTTCTAGGAAAAATACAAAGGAAAGGAAAAGGGGACATAGGGAAGGTGGGACCGTGATTGTTTCTTCTAGGACACCAAAACAGAAGAAGAATGGAGGATGACATGATGAGAGAATTTCTGACAGACAAAGGGTTCTCCTTAGGGTTCATTCTTTATTTCAAAATTCCTGCTTTCTTTCACGTGATCACTTAATTCTGCACACTTGTGAGAACTAACTGTAATTTATCCCTGAAGACTGGATTTTTTAAACAGAAGCCTGATAGACATTTTAGTGGAATGAAGGCTTAGAGAATGACTCCTTGGCAGAAAAATTTTGGTAATTGATATTCCTCCTACTTCATTAATCTTAGAAATCTTGACTTGTCTTATGCAGTGTTTGGAGAGACTAGCTGAGACATCAGTGAATTATGGTTAAAGAATATTTAAGAAAGAAAAATGTAAAGGTAAAGAGACTCTATAAATTAATTCTACACACACACACACACACACACACACACCTATACATACATACATAATTAGCACCTTCTTGGGATAAGCATGGCAGCAATGGTTTTGGGTGATATGAATTTGGTTTAATTGTGAAGCTCTTAGGCTTCTGTCTGATCTCATTTAAATGAGCTTCATTTTTTTGTGGAATTTAACTCATTAAAATAAGTAATTATGTGAAAATGTAAGTACTTATATAATGTTGTTTTATTATATTTCTCCTAATGTAGTTGTGAAACAGCCTCAGATCAGGGTGTCTTAGGATCTCAAGGCTCATGATAAAATTAATTTTCTAATCATTATCCCTGCAAAATATTTTCTTTCACTGTTCTTGGAATATATGTTATTTAATTCTATTTCAAATATCTTTCCTCTAAAATCCAATATTATTAATTTTCCTGATTTGTGTGGCATTTTCTATGTTGTATGAATTTGACTATCATATCATTTTGGCCATGGATATAAGAAAAGATGGTCTTTTGTAATAGTTTACTGACAATTATCTATAGTCCAGGATCAGTGCCAGGTACAGAGAGTAAAAGCAAATGTGTCCTGCAGTTATTTTGTTGACCTTTTAGGCATAGATGTCAATTAGTGCATGGGTTGAGTATCATGGTGCTATTATGCTTTTTGATGTACATAATATAGGAATGCAACATCTAGGAAAGTCCTAGGGTATATGTCTCAAACTTGACAGTTTTGAGAGCTGTCAAGGGGAAGTGACATTTACATTTTGAAGCTTAAAGAATGAATGAAAGTTAGCCAGATCAAAATATTCACAATAATAAACATAGGAAATGCCAGGTCTGTACGCCTGAAATAAGATAAACGTGAGGTGTTAGGATACATGAAAAATTTTTATATAGTTGTTGTGTGTGTGTGTGTGTGTGTGTGTGTGTGTGTGTGTGCGTGTGTACATATTTCAGCCAGTCTGGATAATACAATTTTAAATTTTCATTCCAGAGACCACAACTGTGTTTCAGTATAAAGTCACTTTATCCATATTGTTGATAAAATTCCACGTATCAGGTTTTGCCTCTTTATACCCTAAGTACCACATCCAACCATTATCCTTTATGTTCTATCATATCACCCTGGCTAGAAAATGAAACCTTAAAATAGAAAACAGACAGACCTTTAGGTCAAAAGAAAAAAAAAACCAATCATGAAACCGGCAAGTGCTTTTCTATTTACATTAGTTATTATCACTATTTACAATTAATGCAATTTCCAAATAGAGAAGGTATTAAAAATAGAAAATTTTACGGTTGTCGAATTAAGTCAATGTTTCAATTTTCATTAAATCCAAGGAACAGAAAAAAATCTACTTTTATTGCAAACACTAAAAAAGTATTAACAACCAAAATAATGTCCTACCAGGGTGGGGTGTTTTGTGCCTTTAATCCCAGAACCTAGGTTGAGTGGAAAACAATTAATGTGAGTTTGCAGAAATATTGGACTGTATATCTTGAAGGCATTCTGGCATAAAGAGCAGTACTATTTCAAAAAACATGTAAACAGGTCTAGAAAAAAATGGCTCAGTGTAAAATACCTGCCACACATGTTAATGGACAGATGGGAGTGGAGAGAGGAGAACCTCTAGAAAGCTCAAAGACAAGCAAGTTTGTTGGACCTGAAATTCGGCAGAAACGAGAAAGTCTCAGGATAGTATTGATCGTAAGAACTAACTCCCACAAATTGTTCTCTGACCTCCACATCACACACACACACACACACACACACACACACACACACACACACACACACGCATGCACAGTAGTCTAACAAATGAATGTGCTGTGCTTACACTGTTATTAAACCATGTATAATATATGCTGTATTCAATTGTTTATTGCAAATCACCCTTCTGGTACAGCTGAGTAATGGAATTTCACCAGGATTTGCTAATAATAAATACTGTCCAAATGAGCATTGCTTTAGTTTGGAAGAGCCGACCTTGCTTATTTGGACTTACTTCTTTCAGGGCTTACTTTTTCATTTTTATTTATAGACCTGTAGACATCTTTCTTCATTTCTGCAACATTGTTTTAAAGTAATTTATAGCATTTTGAGCATTAAGAAGACAATTGAAATTGATAGGATAGCTATATTAAGTTCTTATTCTGGATTTTTTTCTTTAAGATAATATTTGCACAGATGATTTAGGAAACTACAGAAAAACTTCTTTGTTCAATGAACAGTCAAATGTTCAGTTTAGGCTTGTAATTCAAATTGACATATAGGTCTTTAGTGGTTGGGTTAGCTAAGTTTATGTTGTTGGTCTTCTGGACAGATTCAATAAGTGCATTCCACTGGTGAAAATTTATTTAACTTTAATATACATAATCAATAAGTTCTTACTATTGACTGCTATATTTTAAAAGAAGAAAAAGAAAGGAGACTAGAAAGATTGTCCTGTGTGTATAATTGCTTGTCATGTAAGCCTTATGACCTGAGACCTGAGTTCACTCAAACCCATCAATGTTGAAGCTTGCATCTGTATTCTCCTCACTCCTATGGTGATGAGAGAGACAGAGAGAGAGAGAGAGAGAGAGAGAGAGAGAGAGAGAGAGAGAGAGAGAGAGAGAGGAGAATTACCTAGATGCAAGTTGGTCTGACACGTCAGACCCTAGCTTAATTAGGTAGAAGGAAAAAACTGACTCTCAAAGGGTGTCCTCTATATGCATGTCAGAGATGAAAGAGAAAACTCTTATTAAATTTATTTAAATATTTTCTTCTCAAACATTACTATATCATGACATGGAAAATAACATAGGGAATAAAACAACAAAATGCAAACTTTGTCAAGGCCCATATACAAATGCTTTCACCTTAAAAGCATTAACAATTCCTGGCCAAATATTCTCTGGAGTCATTTCTTTTTCTGATAACTTCAGATTCTTAATGTGGAAAAATGAATCTGTTCTCCATGGCGTAACTCAGCATTACAAATATTTCTGAAGATCTGTAAATGTTCATCATTTCAAAAAAGAAAGAAGGAAGGAAGGAAGGAAGGAAGGAAAATTGGGGTAACTATCAAAGTGCCTATAAAACTCTGTAATTAAGTGCAACAATATCCCTCTCCCTATGAATAGCTGAGCAGTGCAGTTTAATAAGAAAACACCCAGCTAAGTGGCAGAAGACATGAGCACTTCCTCTATATCCAATTGTTTCTTCATCTCAGTATTGCTTTATATCAATTGATTGCTGCCTGTACTCCCAGAAGAGAATATTTTTAGTTGTACAAACAGTTTTCATACTGTTTATTTGAAATATTCATTCACACAACAACTTCTCTTAAAGAAACACCAGTAACACCATCGAATCCAGTGTTCTGCCTGACCGCTTTCCAGGAAGACCAATGCATTCATTGGCCTGCCTATGTACTTCCTGGTAAGACCATCCTATGCTGTCTGTCTAATTTCTTGGAAGTGGATCTAGAGGCCACTGGTTATGGTTCCCTCTACACCCACTCTTTGGATTGCCTTGCAATGGAAGCTTCCCATTTGGACTAGTCAGAAAATGCAGAGAAGTGTTTGTGTCCTAGGAGCTCTGTAGACCCCACTGATACTACGAGGACTGGGAAAAGTGAAACTGTAACTTTCCATCCATAAAGCAGCAGTGCTCTTGCATGAAATTATCAACTTTGGCTCCAGGCTGCTAGTGACACATTAGGACCAACAAAGACATTGAAATGATGAGACATTGTGAGTCCTAGATTGGCTAGTTAAAGCTCATAGATTATACAGTTGATATCAAGAAGTATAACTTTTGCAGTATAATTTAAAATACAGGATATAGAGTAGAAGTTATATTTTTTATTGGAACAGTAGTGACATGGGACTCATTAGGCTACACAGGTTGTCCTTGACCCTGAAGCTGTCCTTATGCATTTGGGATCACAGGCATGAATCAAGAACAATGGACTTTCAGTTTAGTAATTGTAACAGTTCTTTGAGCGATAGCATCCTCAGAAGAGAAAATGCTGTTTGTCTATTTTCCAAGTTGAATAGTTAAAATCTTATTATATGTTCCATACTTTTTAAAGTTTGCTCCAAAAAAGCATTTGGATTGTTAATGGTGTCAAGTATAAGAACAATGCACATAATTCATGCTCTGATTGTAACTTTTTATTTATGAAGCAAGTTGTCTGACATTTAGAGAAATTTTACTTACTACCAGGTGCCTTTAATTATCAGCTCGTTTTTATTCCATCAGATCTCAATACACATGTGCACAATAAGCATTGTGGTGTGATATGACTGCAGATGTTGCTTCTCTGATAAGCAGCATCTCATACTTCCTCACAAACACTAAAGATGGGAGAGAAAGGCTAAGGGAGAGAGAGGGTATGGGAAGATGAAATAGATATGAGAAAGGGCTTTGTGTTCCTTATCCAAGAGAAGTATAAAGAGCCACAGAACAGAATCTTGGACAAGGATGTGGAATTTATCTTATACTATGTTATTGTAGCTAATTAGTGTGTCAGGATAGTCCTTTGATAGAACTAGACAAGATGAATAATTGGTGTCAAATAGCCTATATTTTACTGAATACATTGAGGAAACTAAGGAAAGATCATTGTTACTATGTTTTTGTTTCCTCAATTTCTGAGAAAAAAGAAGTGTTGATATAATATGCTTTTACCCTGTTCATCAGTAGATGAAAATTAAAGAGATTACAAAATAATGTATAATGTGTCAACCAGAGGGAAAATATTTTATTTTATTTTTTGTTTCCCTGGCTGGTCTTTATCGCTGGTTCTCAAGGTGTGACTTTCAAGAATTCTCAGCAAGTTTGTGTATTCAGCTTGCTCTCAGATACAACTGGGGCAATTAAACATCCACATTTGCATTTGCCCTTTACTTTCTATTAGTATGTGAATTATGTCATCTATTATCATTTGATTGAATAAAGATTTTAACACTACTCAGATATATGATTTCCTCAAGTCCCTATCATTGCATTCTTTGCATGTTATGTTGAAAATTATTGTTACTAATACTTTTAGTAGTTTAATAACTAATAGTTAAAGTGGCATTCAAGTTGAGGACTGCAAGTATCTGCATGGTACTATACATCTTCATCCAATCACAAAACCCAAATGTTTCTTATGGATAAAATTTCAGTGTTCTGGTATTATGAAGCAAAATAACAACAGCAAAAATAACAAAAACCCAAGTTGGCTTTTATTTCATAGTGATATTGTGATGTCCTACTTACTGAATTGGACTGTGACTCACATTCAGCAAACTGCAAGACGTGATGTTTCTAAAAATGAACACAGATATTTAATTATATTCTGGTAATGTGGAGAACATGATCAGCAAGAAATATCCCTTTTAAATACTTCACTGGTAACTACCATTTATTTTTATCACTATAAATAACTCTTTAATGTAATGCAAGTTTGAATTATAATAAATATGAACCACAGTGGTTATATTTCACTTTTATTTGTGTCTCTGAGATTTATTTACATTTTATTTGTTTCAATGTAGTCATGCACAGAATTCTACTCACTGGGTTTTTGTTTTAAAACCCCAGTGACATCATGCATAGTATCAACTCTGTAGAGAGAATGTTTTACTTTTCTATACAAGTGTAGCCTTGATGCCAAGCTATTTAACTAATATTTATCACATACTCTACTCATAACTTTGGCATCTTGAATTGCAACAACAAAATAGTCTGAATTTATTCTTACTCTTCCAGAATTTGATAGTAGTTTCAGGCTTGCTTCAGAGTTCAGCAACCCTAAACTACGACTGGTTTTTCTTTCCTTTTCAAATAAAAATAATTTCAATTTTTTTTTCAGTTGAACTAAGTAATATACTGCTTCTCTTTGGCATATAAAAGTTGTCAGCTGTCTTCCATTATGTGTTGTGACAGTTGCTAAGCAAGACCAGGGATACTTGTACAAGAGCACATGATGCTGTAGCGCTCTAGTTCAGACCTGAAATGCTTGCTAAGTTATTGAAACATTGGTCTTGTAAAAAGCAAGGAGGTCTTACACATGGAGGTGAGTCAGACTCTGGGCAGGAGAAAGTAGGATAGTAGAGGATTTAGCAGACTATTTGCGAATGTACTTAGTCTAAAACTTTTTAATTATTTATGTCTGGAATATTATTTTTAATATTTTAGGATAGCAGCTCACCTTAGGCAACTGAACTTGTAGAAAGCAGATTAAGGGCAATTAGTGATTGTTACTTGTTTGGCTGTTGGTGTGCAGTGTACTTATGTACCAATAAGTGGATATGCCATATTTTAGCTATTTATTTTAATAATAAAGCTAGTTTAATAGCTTAACTTTCACAATTACTATAGAAAAATTTTCACTAAAGATTATTGAATCTTTTGATGTAAGAGTGTAGGAGAGACAAAGAGAGAGAGAGAGACAGAGGGAGATACAAGCAGAGAGAGGAAGAGAGAGAATTTGTGTAGTGTTGGCATATGAAACCTTTTTTCTAAAGTAGCTATTTGGATACTGAATTGTACCAGAGATTAGTGAGATAAATTGTGTTTTATATTTACCTTCAAGTTTCACTTCAGAGTATTTTTTACTTAAGACACTTTACCTTATAATTTTCTACTATACTTTCACCAAAAGCCTCATGTTGACAAACACATTGCTGAGGGAAGGACTTTAAATATGAATGAACAAGAGAATGATAAGGTTAGCACAGCGGAGCAGTACTCACTATCTTATGATGAATATTGCAAATTGACATATACCTAAAAGGGGAGCAAAGACAAAGAAAAAAGAGAATGTTAAGTTTCTACCAATATGACAAATAGCTGAGCAAACAAACTTAAGAAAGATCTATTTTAGTTTATAATTTCAGAGGCTATTGTCTGTGAACGTGTGGCCTTGATGCTTTGGGATTGTGACAACACAACGCATGAGGGCTGTTGGGGCAGCTAGTTGTTGAAGACGACCCATCTAGTCCAAAGAGGAAGCAAAGAGAGAGTCATAGGAAGAGTCAAAATCCTGTTATACCTTTCAAACCATGCAAACCCAATGGCATAGTTTTTTTCCCACAAAGTCTTTACTCCTAAAAGTCTCACCTCACAGCATGCCGCAGGCTTGCAACTAAACATACAGCATATGGGATTTTCACAGATATGCAGGACAGAGCACATACTACTGAGACCAAAACGTTCTCCACCAAGACTAAGTCAATGTGCCCTGCCTCTGTCTTGTAGAAAACCAAGTGCGCCTAAGAAATTTAATAGTTCTCTATAAATGGCATTCAATGTAATAATGTTCCATACTGCTGTGTTATAAATTAGTTGCACAGAAATATTATCTCTAACTTTATATTTGTCCATGACTTAGCTATAAAAAATAATCCTCAGCTACATTTTTCTGTGAAACCTATTGTTTCATAAATTACACTTCTAAGACAGTGGTTTTCAATCTGTGGTCACAACCCCTGTGGGGATTGCATAGCAGTATACTGCATAGCAGGTATCTACATTATAATTTATAACACTAGCCAAATTACACTTATGACGTAGCAAGGAAATAATTTTATGGTTGGGGGGTCACCATAATATTAGGAACTATATTAAAAGGACTCAGTATTGGGAAGGCTGAGAATCAGTGCTCTGTGATAAGGTAAATGATGATGCTTATATCTAAACACAGGGATATTGAAAATTTCAAAGGTTCAGAAAAATAGATGAAGGGGAAGTTTTCAGTTTAACTTAAAATGATAAGGAATGTGAAGATCTTGAAAAAAACACAAAGTAGGAAGCATGCTGTTATATGTAGAGTACTGAGGTTTCACATCACATTAAACTTAATGATGTATTAATGTCAATATGGCAAATGGTGGAGCAACTCTGAGTATGTAAGAAAGTCATAGTATTTCTTTCTCTATATACAAAATTGGCATAGCATAATACACTTCTTATTTTATGTCAAACTGGCCACACATTGGGGAATAAATGGAAATAATCTTTACTTTATATAACGTACATTGTGTCCTTCTCAAGGAAATGGTTCAAACCCAGTAAAACAGAATCTGTTTTGCAAAAAAGTTAGATAACAAATAGAGAGTAGTTAAGGTTCTCGGTTGTATAGTTGGTAGGTGTGGATTTCAGTAAACAGAGTTGTAGATTGATTTTGAAAGATTAAGTTCTATTTATATACCAGAAAATTATTTTATTTTGTGACCTTGAACCAGCTGCTTGAGCTCACTGTCTCATAATTTTTCATAGACATAATGCGACTAGTGTTACTTATTCACCCATTCCAAAGATTGATTGGATAGCTTTTTCAGAAGAGTAATGGTATATTAATTCCATTGGTCTTATTTTTAATATTTCATGTCTTCAGCTGGAATATATATGAATATACTTCACCATGGCTTTCAAAGAAAGATCTACACTAATATTCCATGGTTATCATAAATGCTAAGAGTTGATGTTCGACTTAGTACTTGTATAACTAATAATAGGATCAGCCATGAATGTTCTAGACAGCAATTTTGCTCATTAAATTAAACAGTTCATTTCCCAAATTTTATGCTTCATAGAAATTACTTTTCTGCCTAATCAATCCTGTTATCCACTAAGCAATTAACCTGCTCCTGGGTATTCTGGGTGTTGATTTGTCATATGCATTCAGGGTCCTTCTGATACATTGAATTTTGTTGACTAAAAAAAATCTATATTTCCACAATTTTATTTTCATCTACAGAATCAATATCAGGGGAGAGTTCACCACTTAATTAACGTTTCCCATTTAGTGTCCTATGCAATGTCATTTTCCTTTACAGAGGAAACAAACGGATGCCTAGCTAGTATCAATCTCCGAATATTCTTTACAGTCAACATTTTGAAAGATGTGTGTCTTGATACAAGAAAAGATGTAAATAAAATTTGCTTTACTGCTAGCAAAGGGACAGCTCTAATCATTCTGACTGAGACAAGTTTGTTTCAAATGTAAATAAATGTATGATTTTAGAATGCCAGGATATGAATGCAGATTTTTTCTAAGTTGTCATAGGTAGAAAATATGACTCCTTTAATTTTCTAATCTCCCTCTCTAGAGTATAGCTATGGGATACCTAAACAGTTTGAAATAGCATCAGATATGGTCTTAATTTCTTTAAATGTCGTGTTAACCTCTTTTGTATCATCTGTCTTTATTCCCTAATTCTGTAACATAGGACCTGAACACTGATCACTGGTAGCTGAGTGAGCACTGGACAGATTGCTCAGCTAGAACTCACCTAGAGTTATTGTGATGGTGAATCCTGGTTTTCACCTTGCTTGCATGACAAATGCTTAGGGAGATGGGAAAAGCAGTTCACAGAGTATATCTGTAAAGAATTTTCAGACATTTTTAGATAATGAGATTATTGTTTTTAAGTTTTTCTTTTAAAACCAGGAGCAAGAAAGGAGAACATGAGGAGACCCTTTGTGGTATGCTATGGACACAGTTAAACTAGGTCACAGTAAGTTCAAGGTTGTAACAAATGCACATAACATGTTCCAGGGAGGTAAACGGGCTGTGTGTATAAGTCACTGTCTTTGCACGTCTGTGATGAACTTTGGGGAACTTGACAAATGATGACGAAAATGAGTAAGCAGTGTCCTGATTGTAGAGATCAGAGCAAACCTACATGGAACAACCCATAGAGTCCCAATCTATGTCTTATACAGAAAAAGAACTGAAATGCATCTTAAGAGGAACCAATGTATGGATATGTAAGTAAAATGTGGCATCATGGTTTAAAGCATGCTTTAGAGGTACCTATACACTCTTTTAGAGCTATTGTGTCTCAATAACGTCATTGTTTCATAAGGACAACCTTCTGAAATAGAAGATGGATCTGGCAGGTTTAACTTTTCTGTCTTAATACTATTGAGTTCTCCTGGGTAAAAAGTCAGTTACAAATATATTTCAGGCATATGTACAAGGATTATAGTAAAATGGTATACTATTTGACTAAATGATGGAAAAAGTATTAATTAACTTAATAGCTTTTAAGAAAATACCTCCTTTCTTCAGAGATTCAAAAATGAGTATTTTAAGGGAGTTAGAAAGAGGGTTAAATGACTTATGATACAATGGTGGACAGTGCTAATATTGTTTTAATTTCTATTACATTCTTATGATGATGATGACACAGTGTAGCTGTTTGGAGATTTAAGCAGATAATATTCACAATGTCATATACTATAATACATATTTATAGTGACATTAATTGGTTCCTAATAGAGTTATAGTGTTAGGCAAAACAGTGTCTCAGTATTTTCCATTTCCCATATATTTAAATCTTTTAGCTCTTCAGATAAGTACTTAGTAATTAGTTGCTCCAAAATACCTTATATTTTATGATATTTTAAAGAAGGATGTAGATATTTGTCCATCATCCAATGCAGTGATTTGACAGGTCTTTAAGTTGGGCTCAGACACTTTTATGAACTAAAATATGTCTATAACTATGCAATTGAAAATATAATGCCCAAGTGAAATTGAATAGTCCCCATTAAATCTGCCAGGTTTTAGTATTAGCTTAAAGAGTTCAGGCTGACTAGGCAATGTTTTCAGTTTTGCCTGCCATCTAATATTCCTGCTTTCTCTCCTCACATTCCTTCCAGTTCTACATATGACAAGTGTGGATAAGGACGTAATTGCAGAGCCTTCCAAAGACATTTTTGAGTGGTGCCACAAAGGAAGGCATGTGAAAAACTATGGTGGGGTGTTGTCTGGGTGCTCGTTCTAACCCAACTGGCCAGCTGCAGAACCCTGGAGGAAACCACACACAGACCTTGCAGATGACACGGCCTCTTCATAGTGAAGTTTTGGTTGGGAGTTCCTCACTAAATTAATCAACACTTGACACAGAAAGATGATGACTTCAGCGTGGCTGTAATTATGAACATCATAGATCAAAGAATACCAGTGGTTTCCAGAGGCTGAGGAGACTAGAGAACAGGGTTGGGAGGGTGTAGGGGGGAACAAGGTTAAGCACCCCAAATCAAAGCCAAACAAAAGTATTTAGTAGTGGTCTATATACAGATAGCTGTATTGACATCACTACACTATATTACATAAAACAGCCATTTAAGAGGATTTCAGATGTTCTCACCTCAAAAACTGAAGTGTTGGAGGTGATGGTTGATCTAAGTGTACAAAATGGATCAATACACAGATAAATCAACCAGGCACCACACAATACAATACCCCAGGAGCAAGCACAGTCCTCTGCTAACAACAAAAGTAAAAACAATAATGAGCACATGGGAAGTCTGGGCCACAGTCTGGGGTCATGGTCTGAAGCTTCACTTTCCATTTCTATGACAAGGTCAGGCATGCATTGAGACTGGGGACCTTTCTCCGCCTAACATGGCCTTTTTCTACTTTTGCCACTCTCACGAATTGATTTCCACTTAGTGTCTTGCACTAAATTCTTCTCAATATCTGCTTCTGAGAACCTATCTGTCAGTTCTCCTCTGCCAAGTTATTCTCCTAAGGGCCTGGTCAGCCTCTTATCACACTTGGAAATAGTGCATTCTCACTGGTCTGTGACTGGGCATGCTCTGCCGGATGATCTCCAGGCTCTTCATCCAGACGCTGAAGGTCATGTCCACACATGGCTTTGTAACTCCCCTGGTTGGCATGCTGTAAGCTCTTAGCTCATGCTTGTGCCATCTGCTTTCTTCTTGTTATTCAGGTCACTGATTCAATGTCACCTTATCTGTAGTCATTACTGTGTCAGCCTGTGTACAACACTCTTCACCTCTCCCCAGTCTCTGAATTCTTATTCAGTATAGTACTACAAGCATCTGAAATGGTATTGTTAATATGTGCATTCATCATTGTCTTTTTGGTCACTTTCTACATTATGTTCTCTGTCTTCAGTTGTTATATAGCCATCAGCAACTAGGGCTAATTATATTTAACTAACGATGAAATGAGTAATTTTCAACTTTGAGTCTTACCATCAAAGCCGTATGTCTTGAGGAAGTTGTCTAATGTCCCCAAGGATACTGTAACATTCGTTTTTAAAATTAATAATTATGTTCCTCATAAGTAAGTGATGCATACATCATGAACTTAAGTGGAATGATGTAACTTCAGGGTAGCTACCTTTGTGGACTTTTCATGAATGTTTGCCACTGCATTCATATGAAGTATTTAATAAGATAATTGAATGAGGGGGACAGTGTTTGGCAAAATGCAAACCCCTTCTCTCCCTACACACATTAATACTTTTGTATGCATATTTTAAAAGTGAAAAAATCAGGACCGAAAGAAAGCAAATTAGCAACAGAGAATTGTGCAGTCAAAAAATGGCTGCATCTCAATTTAAGCCCACCACTCTTAACTTGAATCTCTTAGCTTGCTTACTGAGGCATGGAGGTGACCATAGATTATATTTACCCACAAACTGGAAAAGGTGTGAGACGGTACAAATGACTGTGAAACTCTGCTCAGCTTACCAGTTCATTTCACTTTGAACGGCCAATAGTCATTAAACAGAATAGATTTAAGGCAACGACCTAGAAATCAAAGGCACTGTGTAACCTACTACAAATCTCTTGAGCTATGTAGCCTGCCAAGAGTTATTAAGCATTTTGTTAAATTTTTTATCTTGCTATATCATAAAATAGCATTCTGTAAATAGTAGAGAAAATAGTTTGGAGTGTAGGTAAGCTTCAGAACTCTAATTTGACTGTAATTACTAGAGAAGGACAAAGAAGGTAACAGTAAACTCTAATTATAATTTTCCTTCAGTGTGGGGACCAAAGGGAACGAGTTATAGAGTAAGATTGTGTGTCTATCTGCCTGTCTGTGTGATTCTTCCATGAGATTAAAAAGTTGCTCTATTTCTTATGTTACTCTTGTCTCTCTACTAACTCTCCCGTTCATCTTTTTCTATTTGTCACCAATTCATATGTGATTCTTGATGACGACAGTGATCCCAAGACTCTCTCTTCTCAGGCAGCTCTGAAGACAAATTATAAGCAATTGATTCCTGTAGAAGAGAATAGATGGCCTAGTTTCGCTGCATATTTGAGTGTCTCCCCTTCAGTAAATTCCCATTGTTCTGGTGATTTATCTACCTTTGCTAAACTTGGTATATGTACTTTTAACCATGCAATCCTAATTAGCTTCAGATGAAAAGTAAAAAATGCTTTTAAACTAAGAATGGAACAAAGAAGAAAAGAAAAAGCACCCTCCTCTTTCTCCCTGAGTTTTCCTTGTCATGATTTTTGTGATCTGGGTAATACTCTACTCTAAGACATTAATAGTTTTTAAATTTTAATTAAGAGTATATGAGACTTAATGTTACATACTGTGGAATTATAAAAAAATATTTAGTGCCTGTCCTTGTGAAAACCGTATGTGGAGAAATAACTGTCATTTTTCTAGAGATTGCCTCCACTGCACTGATGCCACCCTGATCTGTGGTTAGAACCCAATTTCTTCCATTAGGTAACAGGGATTGTTGTCTCTCCAGAAATCATCCATTTCTTCAGTGTCAATATGGGACTTCTGAGGCTCCAATTCTCACGGATTGAGCAAGTCCTGGGTTCTCAGCCTCTTCAGTGTGAAGACAGCCACTGCTGGGCTATCAAGATCACACGGTTAAAGCCAACCTAATGCGTCCTCTTTTGAAGTATGTCGTTCTGTTCTAGAGGACCTTGACAGGCACACCAACATTAACACATAGAACACGAAAGTTTACAAACGCATAAAACACAAAACTACAAGCAAGGTGCGCGTTAGGAAACATTGCTGGTTGAAAATCGGCAAACTTGTCCTTTAGAGAACAGAAATACTTGCCTTTACCTTCATCCAAATTAAAAGCTTCTCTTTTCTGAGGGATCACTAAGGAGAAAGCAAAAGGAATGCAGTCCAGGTAAAAGTACTCAAAGCCCATTGACAGAAACTAAAGATAAGCTCACAGCAAGCAAGCTTAAAGAGGCAAGCAGCAAATGTAAAAGTTTCGCCCGCAGAGCTCCTTAGAGCTGGACCACACAGCGGGTGCTTCACATTTACGACGGATCTCTCCATCTCAACTGGTATAGTCTAGGTAGTTTTTCACAGGCGGAATAGAGGAACTGTTTCATGGGTAAGACTAGGTCCTCTCAGACTGTCGATGCTCGTCTTAACACTGGCACAAGAGGAAAGGTTCTGGTCAAATTATTTTGTTCCAAAATGAGTTTCAGTACAAAAATCTGTGATTTCCTGGTTCAGTATGCACATTTAATTCCTACTTTCTATCTTTCATCTTGGTCTGTACATGCATTTTCACAGCCCTGTCACACTCAACCAGTTGCCTTTCTAATGAATCTTAAAGCCAAAGAATATATTTATACTTTTTATTCTTTTGTCTTTTTAGGAAACATTTTGTGTATTCTAGATTTTTATTTAACATGTCAAATAAATTATAGGATATACTTTTGAACTTGTAGTATGCACACACTTGCACATAGACAGCCTGATAAGAACTGTGTCAAGTCTAAGATAATATGAGACTTAGTGTCTTAACAGTATTTATTTTTAGTATTTGGATTCCTTAGGTTGGGTGGTATGGTGGCCTCTGTGTCACAAACAAGTCCGAGGTTTTGGGACATGAAAGACAAGATGTCCAACCGCTTCTGCTAAGAGAATGGGTCTGTGTCCTTTATTGACAGGACAGAGAGAGAGAGAGAGAGAGAGAGAGAGAGAGAGAGAGAGAGAGAGAGAGAGAGGCAGACAGACAGACAGACAGACAGACAGAGACTCTCTCTCTCTCTCTCTCTGAGAAGGAGCAGTTTTATGTACAGACTTACAGGACAGTAAGCCAGGACTGGAGAACAGGATGCACTTAGACTGGAATACAGGATGGACTTGTTTACTGATCAGAGACTCACAGAGACCCTGTGGGAGTTGGGACCCAACTTGGTATTCTTTTTTCCACTTAATTAGAACCTTGATGTTACTGAATCAAGTTTTTCTGTTTTGCCGTGTACACATCTTGCAGCTATATTCTGGTATGTATCCATAAGTATTTTATATTTTATGCTCTGATGGTAGTTTGTATTTAAATTTGATTTTTCAATAGTTTATTAGAATTTTGAATTAACAAATTTTATTTATTATTTTTATTAGATTTTTGTAAATTCCTAAAATCCTTATCTCTTTAAAATCTTGTGCTTTGAAAATCAGGATGTTTCTTCTTTTCTGGTCAGAAAACATTCAGCTATTATTTCTTGTGCTATGTAAATGCTAGGACTCTCAATGAACTTTACAAATAATACTGAACCTTGCATTGTTAATTTGATCCTGAACTTATGAGAAACTCTTTACCTTTTATTATTATGTATGATGTCCACTTAAGCTTTCCATATTTGTTCTTTATACAGTTGAGTTATTATATAGGATTAAAGGCAGAATATAATCTATATTGCAGGTGAAAATTAGCTTTAGTTGTGTAAAATAAGCAGATGGTTAGAAGTGATATACCAGAGGCTTTCCTCAGCTCCTAGTTTGGGCACAAACATACCATAGTTACACTCTGCATAAAAGAGGTTTTAATTAATAGTACAATGCAGAAGGATGGGAGATGATTCAGTGAAGAAGAGCATTTACTATACAAACAGAAAACCCTGAGTTTGAAACTTCAGCACCTACGTAATTAACCAGGCATGTATAAACATGCCTGTAGTTTCAGTGTTTTGGGGGTGGAAAGAAATGGATCCTATGAGCTCCTTCAGGCAGCCTTGCTGAAAAAGTGAGAGCACTGGAACAGTCCTGGTTCGGTAGGAGATGCTGTATCAAGGCTTCTGCAATTGTGTATGCACAGTGGCCTGTATCACACCCACACACACACTACACCTACCTCTCTTATCGTTCTCCTGTGGGGCATTTGCAGAGAACACAACTAGGTCTTGTCTCCTTTATTTATTTTCTCTGATATCTGTCTGATGTATTTCTTGTTTTCACTTACTTTGTTTTTAAATTGTTTATTGGTTTCATTTTACTTTGCTAGAGCCTATATATTAGGACTCAAAAATGATATAAAGAGTTGGATATCAGAAACTCTTCACTTTTGTTTTTCTTTCATCCAATGTTGTTAGAAATGTTTCATTTTGAAAAAAACTTTAAAATTAAAGTTGTTACCATTTTTTCTTATCTTCCTAGTTTAATCAAATATACTTGAGGAAAGTATTGATGGGTGTTGTAGTTAACACAATAATTTACTGACATTTTTGACATATGTCAAACATTTTAAGAGTGTCATATACTTGAGAACACACATGCATATACACACATATATGCATAAGCATATATACTCAAGGTATAACCACATGTATATACATACATACATATGCACACATGTGAACACACACAGAGTAATGTTTCTTGAAAGTGATTTCCTTCTATTGAGCCAATCTTATTGTGTCTCATTCTATTTACTAATCTATGTTTTTAGTTAAATTATTTAGTTTTTGAGAATTTCATACAGGATTAAGGTATTACACACCTTCTCTCCTCTCCAGGTCCTTCCATGATCCCTCACTCTTCTGTCAGATCCATGCTCTCTTCTTGCACACACACACACACACACACACACACACACACTTGTGAATTCATTTATTTATTTATTTATTTATTTATTTATTTACTTATTTTTACGAGACAGGGTTTCTCTGTATTGTTTCAGAGGCTATCGGTCCAGCCCAGCCTTGAACTCACAGAGATCCGCCTGCCTCTGCCTCCCACGTGCTGGGATTAAAGGCGTGCGCCACCACTGCCCGGCTGAATTCATTTATTTTGTCTATATGTAAATGTGTTTGGAATTGACACTTGGCATTGGCTAGTCTATCTCAGCAGCCATTGGTTCCATGTCGCTCTTTATCTAGGCATGGGGCCCTGTGAAATTTTCCCCTTCAATTTTGTATGTCAACACATGTTGCCATTTCCTTGTAGGCATTCTCTCTATCAAGTGAGCAACCAACTTTGCCCCAAATTTGAATTTCAGGTTATACTGTCTTTTCATATATGTTTGAGGAATTGGAGTGTTTTATTACTTTGTTTCCCATTTTGAAAATTTCCAAAGGATTTTTTAAGGTTTTTGTTGGAAGTTGCTTTAAAAGCTTTAATTGCCCAGTTTCCATTCTTTTAGTGCTTCATTGACTATTAGCAGTGCATGAAGGTAGCCTTTTGTTCATATTTGCAAATACTTTACAAAAAGCTTCTCCTTTTAAAGGATACACTCTTGCTTAGTAAGCAATCTGGTTTATTGGTAAGAGAGTCACTGTGCGGTGCAAAACAGGATGTGTTAGAATGTTTGTGATTGTTTTGCTGTACCCTTCCAGACTTTACATACCTGAACGTCTTCTTTCTCATGCTTGCCACACCTCCAGTGGACACCAGTGCTCTCTGTATAAGTGTATTTCTCACATGCGATGCTTCTCTGAGGACCACACCTCTGATGTGCACCCTTTTTTGTGTAGTTGCTCCTGGAAATTTCCAGATCCTAGATAGATGATGGCCAGCATTTGAAAATTGGTCTTTGTCTCTAGAAGACCTTCCTTGTATGTGGTCTAATAGTCCCACTTCCTCTGCTGTTTGTGTTGTGCCTTTGACAGCCTTCTTTCCCATACCGTTTGAGAAGATAGCCTACCATGACTGATGAAATACTTTATTGTGATAATATTGTAAGAACTTTGCAGGTGTTTCCTACCTAGTGCTCACATTATTATAACATAAACATCATTTATCTTTAAATTTTTAAAGATGAAAGTAGGAATCTAGCAATAACTAGCAGGACTGGTTTCTCAAATGAGCTCTCTGTCTCAACAATATTATTATTTCAAGGCATTTCCTTGAGTAGATTCTGTTCTTAGTTTTGCTATGTAAATGTCTTGGAGTACACTTTTCTGTCTTAGTTTCTGAGATTTCTGAAAATTATAGCTAAGTGGTATATGCTTAATTCCACCTTCTTAGTTTGCTGGAAGAATTAAATTGAGTGATGTAAATCACCTGATTTCTCGCCTGGTGTGCTGTCTTACACTGGCAGACAGGCTGCTTCCTCCTACTCAGACAATGGGTTTACATTATACTGCACTGAACTGTGCTATGTGCTCTGAAACGAAGAGATGTGTGCTGATTGTGATGGAGTTAGCAGAATGCTTAGCAAAAGTACCAATCAGCACCAGAGTAAAGGTGGAGAAGGAATTAAAATACATAACCTGAACACAGTTTGAAAGCTTCTGTTGCAATATGAAGGCTGGGAAAGTCAAACAAGAATGATCACAAGCAGCGAGCACACACTTTAGGCAAATTGCTTCAGTGCTTGCATGGTAAAGGTTACAATTTAATGCTCGACGGGACCACACTTCTCTAATGTCTAGGAGTGTTTTTTTTGCTTGTTTGTTTTGGTTTTGGTTCTTTTGCCTTTCATCATTTTTTTTCAAAAGAATCTGATACAATTTTAAAAATTCCATTTAGGGTGTTCCATTGACTCCTGGAGTGGCTTTGGTATATGCACAATCCCTGTAATTCCATGATAATCCTCATGGCAAACTAGCAATTATTAGGTAGTTTTTGAGCCCATAGCATTTACACACAATTAAATTACTCAGCCTAAATCATAACTTGCAAACCTTTAAAATTAAAGAATAACAATTGGTGAAAATAGAGGTTTGAAGAATAGTAGGAAGGAGTGCATGGGAGATTTGTAGAGAGGAAAGAAAAGAAAGAAATGTAATTACATTTTAATCTCAAACATAAATATAAACAAAAAAGCAATAACCTTGACATCTTAGTTTTAGAACTATGCTACATCTATCTTTCTCAATAAACATTAGGCTAGATATTTTGTACACACTGCACATGTAAGTATATTCAATTTCATATTCAAGTAATACCTTAAAATCTCTATGAAGAACATATAAAAGATAAAATTAAGCACATATCTAAGATTAGTAGGAATAATGAGTATTTAAATATACATTATCTATATATTTCTACACATAACAATTTTGATCATTCTAATGAAATGTAATTCACCTAAATAATGTGTATAGACCAGCACCATCTGTCAACTCCTGATGTTGATTCACAACCTATTACTGTTTATTACCATTTCTTGAATAAATTCCAGAACCAGCTCTAATAGAGTGCTTGAGTCAGCAAATCAAGGGCCCTGTACCCTGGCATTTCATTTTCTTTTAAAAGAAAGAAAATCCACCAGATCTCTCCGGATTTTGCCTTCCTATCAGAAGGTGATTAAAAGATTTTGAATATTCATTCATACATTTATCAAGATATTTTAGGAACACTGTCCATGTTGACCTTGTGTTTCTAAATTCTTAATTAAAATAGCTTATATAGGATGAAATAAAATGTTGAAGGCTCTACTTCCAGTATGCCAAACACTTGGCTTTATTTAGAAATAAAAGGTAGGTTTTGAAGAGGAGATTCATTTCCAATGAGGCTGCTAAATTGAGGCCCTACTAGAATGTAACAAGCAACCTTGTATGATCAGAGAGAGAGAGAGAGAGAGACAGAGAGACAGAGAGAGACAGAGAGAGACAGAGACAGAGAGACAGAGACAGAGAGACAGACAGACAGACAGACAGACAAGGGGCTGCTTGTGTAAAGTGATGGCCATGAGATGGGACAGGAAGAGTGTGGTCATATCTGAGCCAAGGAGACAACACTTGAAATCAAACCAGCCTCATTAGCTTATCTTGGAAAACACCATCTATAACAGTGAGGAATTTCAGTTGTTTGCTTGGTTAAGTGTGGTATTTTGTTATGGAAGTGCTTGTAAATGAAGGTTATGTCTTATTTTTTTATGTCACCATCCTCTCACTGAAGCAGCTTTGCAGGAGCAGACAACAAATACAGACTTGGTTTCAAAACTGCACTTTTTGTTTACACACTGTTCTTTATATAGAAATTCTGCCTTTACTGACGAGGCTTTCTTATTCCCGGAATCCATCTTGTCCTTGTTCTGCTTTTCAGGCGAATTGCTGTGACCTGTTTTTCACTGAGCTGGGCAGAATAACAGATCATGATGTCACTATAGCAAAAATGTTTTGCATTATCAGAAATTTTTTCTAATGTAGTCAGATAACACACTTGTATTCCAAAGAACAAAGGGAAAAGCAACTGAAAATAATAATTTTCCCCATCGCTTTCTGCCCTTTTATAACAAAACGAGTAATCACAGCATATTAAAGAGAGAAAGGACCCCGCTCTCTGGAACACACCTGCTTATACAATACTCCTTAACAGCATCTGCTTTTTCACAAATGTGGCTTTGATAAGCTAAGGATTTTCTCTGACATTCACCTGCACGCTAGCCACTATCCCCTCCTGCCATCGTCTGTTCCAACTGCACCACTGTGAGGCCTGATATTCCTCAAACCATCTCTAGCTGTTTGAGAATCCTTTCTCTCAGGTGGCAGCCTCTCAGATAGCATTCCTCGGTGATCACTACATCATCGACTTAGCTTGCCTCTCCTTAAAATTCCAGCCCTAAGACTGCATGCACCCATTTCAAATTATAAAACAACTCAGGTAATGGCTTACAATATCCATTATTCTATAAAGAATGATTTTATCTACTTCTGATTATATGAAATTATACATGCGATCTTAAACTTTAAAAATGTCAAAAACTATTTTTTGGCAAACCAAAGATTAAAATCTAGTAAATTACTGGCATGAAGTATATCCTATTTTCTCTTCTTTAGGTGAATTCTACATCAAGCTTGCACATAAATGTTTTATTTTAGACTGTCCTTGTAATAATTCAAATACTAAAAATGTTTACAAATCCAAACTTCCTATTCTGTGTTCATGTACAGAATATGGATAGGTGCTTCTCTGTTTCTCTTACTCCTTGAGCTTGGTGCTCAACTTCTTAATCTCAGCAATTCCTTATCACCTTGTTTTTATTGCATATGTGATATTTCTACATTTGTCTAAAGTGTGGTTCTTTATAATTTATTCCTATAAATGGAATGGTAAATAGACTTTCCTTAGTAATCTGTAGTTCTTTAATGTCCTACAAATATTATAGCTCTTTTACCTTAAAAATATTTGTTTGTAAGTGTGTGAAAAATAAGGGCTATGAATCCTAATAGACTTAATATTTGAAGAATTCATAGGATTCTTAGTGTCCTATGCATATCTACTTGGATAATCTGCTATTTGTCTCTATGGTTCCACTGAGGTGGCTTTGATCTATATCAGTGTGGCTTGTATCATCTACATTTAGGACAATCCAACTTTCAACTTTCAAAGTTAACATTAACAAAGAGAAAAAAGCAAAAGAAAAGAGGAAACACCAATTACAGCATTTTAGAAGCTTTAAAGAACTGCTACACTGCTCCCAGGTTGTCTTTGTTTTTGCGTACACTACACATCATTTTTACTACCATCTTTTGTCTATAATGTCCACCTGAAGTCTAAAACACTCAAATGATTGGCAGTGAAAATTTGGAGACTTTCATGATGAAGACGGATGTAATTGTGTTTAGAAAGAAATTGCTAAAACAGTGAAAAAAATTATGAATGAGAACAAGGCATTACTTTTTATTCATTGGAAAAATTACTGCAATAATATGAATATCTTAATGATTTTATTTTTTGTAAGGGCCTAAAAAAAGATATCTATGGCCACTCTCGAGAAAAAGAAAACAAAAACCCTGTAGTCTGCTGTAATTACAGGATTGAGTTTCCAACTGAACGTAAACCCTAATCACAAACTCCTATAGGTGATCAAATTGTAGTACAAATTATACCTACAGTCTTGCAGAGTCATTGTCAGAGCATACTAACTAATTGGAAGAAGTTCATTAAACTTGCTGTGGAATAATTTAACTCATTTACGTAAACTGAAGATTTTGAATCTTCACATTGTGAGGTACCCTCTTTGCTAGTACAAACATCTATTTTCATACCTTTGTGAATGTAAATCTCAGTGTCACTTTGCACATTATTTCTCCTAGATTATAAGCTGGAACATATGCTATGCAACTTTCATATCTATAATGCACAGATCTATTTATTCATAGATAGATGATAGACAGACAGACAGACAGAGTGATGGAATTGCATATTTGAATAAGGTATCCATAGAAGAATGTTGGAAATATCAACCAGTCTCTATGAATTATCTATGTATGCATCATCTTATTAACTTTTTCCAGCTGTTTGTTTATTTGTTAAAGTAAATAGAAAGTGCATTTCCATAAAACAGTTCCAGTTCCATGGGTTTGAAAATAACACTTTCACATAGGCCTCAAAGTATAAAGTAGATAAAATATAAGGTTAAACCTGAGGCTCTGCTAGTGAAATGTGATCTCAGGGTTAATATCTCTGGGGTGTGGCTATAACACCTTTCTAGGACATCAAGAAGATTAAGAGTGTGCCTCATAAATTCTCTCAAGCACAGACAATTTTTTTCTAGGAATTTTATAGACATCCTTTTAAATCTGCTCCAGTAGATAAGAGGGCTTCTAAAAGTCTTTTAAAATGTTATTTCTCAGCACCTTGATTATCTTCTAAATGTCAGAATGGATATGTCTCAAAGAGATATGTGAGTGTGTCCTCCATATAATTGTAATTTGTTATACAAAATCCTGCAAATATACCAAAAATTATATAAATCTTGGGAATAAAAACACAAGTAAATGAACAAAGGCAAAACGAGATTTTTGATGCCAACTATCTTACAGAAGGAGTCGATTTATCGGAAAAAGTTAGCCAAATAGAAATAAATGGACTTTGTTTCATGAAAATGGAATATGTAAGGGCCTATTAGGGATAGGGAAAGAGCAAACCATAGATAATAGTACATTTGTGAATCCTTGTAGGTTTGAAAGACAACAGGTACATGACTTCAGAAGAGATGGGTGCATAGATTAGAATGCCACAGAAAATAGTGTAGAGAGAGCAAGTGAATCCCATAAATATCAAGCATTAAATTTGTTAAAAAAGTCAATAACTCTAAAATTATTATTTTTTTGCTTAGGAGGAAAGCTGTCTCACAGGCATAGACAGAGGAAGAAGGGGTGGAGATCTGTTTGCACAGTTCTACATTCAGCTGTCTGGTTTGACCAACACCATTTGTTGATGATGATGATGTCTTTCTTCCAGTTAGAATTTCTTGCTTCTTTATAAAATCAGGTGTCTATATTCTTCAATTCTATTCTATTTATCAATGTGTCTGATTTGTGCCACTATCATGATGTTTTTATGACTATAGCTCTGTAACAGAATTTGAAACCAGAGATGATGGGACCTCTAGCAGTATTGCCTTAGCTATCTGCATTGTTTCTGCATTTCCATATAAAGGTGAAAATTGTCATTTCATAGTCTGAGGAGAGTTGTGTTGGAATTTTGGTGGGGATATCACTGAATATGTATATTAATTTTTTGTAGGATGGTCATTTTTACTCTATTGATCCCAATGATCCATGAGTATGAGTGATTTTTCCATCTCCTGGTATTTTCTTCAATGTATTTTTCAGTGTCTTAAAGTTTCATCAAACTTATCTTTGACTTAGTTGGTTAAAGTTACACTGTAGTCAGACTTTCTTTGGAATTCCAGCTCCCAAATAGTAACATGAGATTTTGTTTTAATTATGGAAACTTGGCCTTAGCTTAGGCATCTTCCCAACTAGCTCTTATAACTTGAATTAATCCATTCATATATATCTACATTCTGACAAGTGTCTCATTACCTCCATTACCTTTTTTTCATACTACTCTTGTTTCTTGTCTTGCTGGCAAATCCTCCACACCTCAGATTGCTCCCAGAGTTCCTAATTCTTTCCAGAAATCCCATTTATCCTCTCCTACCTAGCTATTGGTCACCTATCTCTTTATTAAACCATTCAGAAGGTGCCTTAACAGAGACACATCTTCCACATACACAAAAAGATTATCCCACAACATTACGCCCAAGATACTGTTTTATTATTTGAGGCTATTTATCAAAGGTATTGTTCCCATGATTTCTTTCTCAGCCCATTTGTCACTTGTACAGAGGAAGCTACTGATACTAATTTTTGTGAGTTAATTTTGTATTCATCTACATTGCTGAAAGTGTTTATCAGCTGTAGGAGTTCTCCAGTGGAATTTTAGGGTCATTTATGTATATTATCACGTTACCTGTAAATAAAGGTGCTTTGACTTCTTTCTTCCTATTTGTATCCTCTTGATCTCCTTCAGTTGTCTTATTGTTCTAGCTAAGACTTTAGGTACTATATCGAATAGTTATGAAGAGACAATAGTTATGAAGAGACAGCCTTGCCTTTTTCCTAACTTTAGTGGAAATGTTTACATTTAAGAGAGAAAGTAGAGGACCAGGAAGCTCAACAGACTCACACAGTCTCATACTCTGCCCACATACTGTTTAAGGCAGGAGAGTTAAAATCAGCTCAGGAGACGGACATGGGAGAATAAATGGACTGTATGTCCTAACTTGGTCGCAGACGCTGCTGTAGGGAATCATACTAAGAAAGGCTTTAAATTTTCAAAAGACCAAGCTTCAAAGGCCTCCCTTTCCACTAAGTGAACAATTATTCTGAGAGTCAGTGAATGCACAGGGCAATGATTGTAGCTTGGGAACATGATCCCATGTCATGGGAATGGCTGACTCTGCCACAGAGGGTAGCAACAGACACTTCAGTGGACACCTATGACAGGACATTGAATAGAAAGGCATAGATTAGCTGTTAGTGATCATCAACAGAGGGCTTAGTCCCAGAGCTGGTGTGGTCAGAGTGTGGTGGACTAGTCAGTCCTCACAACTTCTCCTCTCCCTCTTCACAACGGTGCAGATTACTCTGGTTTTATTTCTTTGTACACCCCTGGAACCCCATAGATGTTAGAAGTAAGCTCCAACTCCCTCTGTGTACAAAATCTATCAATCTATTAGAGAGACCTTTTTCAAAGACTGTGTGACAGGGAGACATGCTGCAACTACATAAACAGGTGATTTTAATTTCGGAGTCTTGACTGGGTGTCCCATGCCAGTGACAAGAGGAGCCCTCATTCAACTCCATGAGACCCCATCAGGAAACACCAAAACTCTTACCACGATGACCCTAGCCACTGTCAATGTCTGATAAAGCAAGTGTGTGAGATTCACTAAGTGCAAAGGCTGTCATACAGTAGATTCTAAAATATTTTCTTATTCCTTCTGAGCTGAGAGGACAAATGTAAATTCATGTATTATTATTGCTACTGTCAGGATAGAGCACTACTCTTCATTGATGCTAAATTATCCACGTGTAACATGCCATTTGCATGTTATGCTCATCCTCTTTATCACGAAGAGGAAATCAGGTATGACTGATGTCTCTTGTCTCATGGATGACTCAGTTACCTTCTCTGATCCTATTCTCACATGCTCACCACTGCCTAGTAATGTGTCAAAATATAATGTGAAAATCTGGTATGGTTTCTTAAACATAGAGAGGTTTAATATTCATCCTACAAACATTTTTTCAGCATATGTTTCAAATGTGAACATTTCAAAGTTATTAATGACTCAAATTTCTTCCAAATTGTTGAACCAATAGATATAATTTGCAAGCATGTTATTTTTTCTTTGTCTCAATATACATATTAGATACTATTAACTATGTACAGTGATATTGTCTCCTAATCTAAGACATGACGTTAAACTAATTCACAGAATTTTTCTAAAAGTAGTTCTCATTCATAGATTGGATATAAAATAAAATTGCTATTTCTCGAGTAGAGGTTCCACAACGGCATTGAAAATAAAATTCTTTAAAATCCCAACCAAATGATCTATTTCAGAAAATTCAACTGAGTTAAAATAATTAAGAGATAACTAAATGAGGAAACTAAATATTCTATATTAAAGAATGGTTCTTTGAGGACAATAGGCTAATTGGAAAAAATATATGAGTAGAATTTCTAACAAAAAGTAACTCTACAAATGAGTCTTTATAACTCTATGGTGTTCTGCATTCCTTTAATGAAAGTGAGTACATTAAAATGATTTGAACATAAAAATATTAATAAAAGAAGACTAAGAGCCAAAGACAAAAAATCCAATTTCATTCTGTCATAAAGACAAAGAATGAAACAAAGTGAAAGTTTAGCTTCATATGTTTATATGGTGATCAAACCTTTATCAATTTTATAGATTGAATATAAATCCACAACTCAAAACATAGAATTATGCCTTAGTGTTTTATGCAATACTTTCGAATACAATGTGGTAGTATATTATGATTAAAATCCAACAATGCTTTAGTTTCTATTGTTGCAATAAACTCCATAACCAAACACAAGTTAGAAAGGAAAATGTCTATTTCATCTTGTGCTTCTGGTCCAGCCACACCTTGGGGAAATCAGAGCAGGAACTCAAGGTAGCAGCTTGAATTAGAAGATGGAAGATTGCTGATTACTAGCTTGCTTCCACTATATGTTCAGCTACAGTTTTTATCACAACCAGACCTATTTGCCTAGGATGGTACTGCCCACAGTTAGCAACTATGAAAGTGAAAAATAGTCATGGCCACAGGCCAGTCTCTTGAAGGTTATTTTTCAATTGAGGATTCCTGTTCCAAATGTGTCAAGATGACAACCAAGATTAGCCATCTCAAAAACAAACAGTTAGTAAATCATAAGTCAAACTCTAATTTAGTAAAATCAAGAAAACAATACTTAGAATTGGAATTGTATTTTTTTAGTTTCATGATCATAAACATTACCCACACATGTGGCACCACACTGAAGCTTCAAAGTAATTCATTGATAAAGCCAATGTATTTTTTTTAAATGTCAAGCTTTCTTTTTTTAAGAGAAAATGCAATGGCTAACATTTAATAGAGGACTACAATTTCTAATTTACTTAGTAGAATCTCATAGGTTTTTTATTTACATACACTGCAATAACATATAATCTTCAATAACAGAGCTTGTCATTTATTTTTTAAAATCATTAATGGTATGAGCATGGCCATCTGAACAAAGGGACCATTTAAAATGTTACATATATTTTCTTACTTATTTCCTGAAAGGTTCCTAAGCAACCTTTTTTTTTCTGTAGCATTTTGCTATCATCAAGGCCTTCTGGCAGACCCAGGCTGGCTATCAGGAAATATCTACTGCATAGACTCTTACCATCAGTCTAGACCAGCTGTTATCAGTGTAGGCCAGCTATCAGGAGACATCAAACACACATGCTCTTACTATCAGTCTAGGCCAGCTTTCTCTCAGGCCTATTGAGGCTTAGTTATCCGACAATAGTTCATTGAGCTATGGGTGTGAGTGGACAACCCTAACAAAACTGAAGGCTACTCTGTACACAAGCTTATTTAATTTTGGAATGTATATAAGTCAATAGAGGAGTCAAAAGTCCAGCCTAGCAGTGCCAAGTGTTCCATGTATCAGAGAAATGGTACTACTGTGGGGGTAACTTGAGGTCTTAGTTTAATCTTTCCACCAGCTCTGTGCACCCCTGCTAGAATTACCCACTGTGAAAGCGAAGCTTGTCTTTCTGCTTTAGCTTTCAGGCATTGAGAGGGCCACAAGGTAATCACTGTAAGGATTTCATGGCAATTCGTACTCTTATTTTTGCGTTTTATAGCCTATGACACTTTTCAGGATTGGGGATTAGTTAGCTGTATTCTTTTTTGAAACAGTGTTTTACAGAGGAGACCAGGATGGATTGGAATTCATCATTCTCTAGCTTCTGCCTTTCGTGTGCTCGTTTCACAGGTAGGCAACACTACATCTTATTTTATTACATGTTTGCACATACTAAATACCATGGATTTCCTTTTTTTAGTCTTTACAGACAGGAGTCAGTGTGCTTCTCTCCTCTGTCATTATAAATGCATACACACACACACACACACATACACACACACACACACACACACACACACAAATACATACACACACAGGTGCCCACATGCAACGTTCCATATGCCCACTTAGTTTAGTACTAACTACCTTTTTGATGCCTTCCACGAAATATTTATAAGTTAAATTCTTATTATTCTTGAGTCTGAGATTGTATATGAAACAGGAAGGAAGAGAAGTTCTTGTTAGTATTTTGTTTCATTTGTTTCTTTATGTATTGCTTAAATAAAGCAGGCTTTAAGAAGATTCTGAGAATATGCTTTCCTTAACATTTTAATTATTTGCTCATTACATTTTTGAAATACAAATAAACTTTTTAATGCTCATAATAATATACAATTTCAATAATAAAATATTGAAGAGTAGCATTAAGTGTCTAATAACTATTTAATTATTTAAATACGTAATATAAAATATACAAAGAAAAAATTAAAGTCATTAATGTAACAATGAAATTACTTCAACCCTTTCTGACTTTGTATGTACAGAAGTAATGATATTTTCCCATTACTTTGATTTACTTAGTGCAAGGGAGACAGCATTCTCATGTGGCCTCATCTGGCCTTGAGCTCCCTCTAGGGCCAAGCCTTTCATTTATATCACTGCTGAAATTACCATGAACGCCACAACACACACACATGGGCCTATCAATGTTGCTTTTAAATAGATTTAGAGTCAATTGTGAGTTATTTGGGTAAAGTGCAAGAAAACATTAGTACTAAGAAACTTCTGTTCATTGTGAATTTTGTGATGGGTCAACACAGTAACTGCAGTTCCAACAGAAAAATAAGAAAGTTTAGATTACTAGAACTGTATTTACTAAAATGAATAAAAGCCTTATTTATTGTATTACAAACATTTTAGCATGAAAACAAAAGCACATTCTAAATTAGTGTTCCAGAAGAACCAACTGTGAGACCCTGCTTTCCTTTAAATGTTTTTTTTTTTCCTGAGCGTTCTTTAACCATAAACCACTGGTCTCTGCCGTTTCCTTCAAACATCACTGACTTACACTCAGGTCTTATCAATTAATGAAACTTGAGCAATAACGGTTCATCCAACATTTGTTTACTGACTTTTGACTAAAACCTATTCTACAACTTAGGATGGACAGTGTCATATGTGATCCAAGCTACTGTGGGGCATTGGTTTTAAAATTCACTTCTCTCAAATGATTGCCTGATGATAGTTTTATCTAACAGATTTATTCTAACTCTGATATTTTTACCAAAAGGCAAGAGAAAGTAAGAGTCTTTGCCTAAACAGAAATTCACAGGCTACCTCTTGATTGTCTCCACTATATATTAGATTAAGTGGCTGCCTGCTGTAGATGTATGTGGCTGTCTGCACTGCTCTACCGCGAATAACTGTGAAAGATCACAGCTCCACATGGCTGCAACCCATGTTTTCTTTTTCCCATCTTATTTGATTCTTTTCATACAGTATATTTTGATAAGATTCCGTTGTCTTCCTCAGATCCTCCCCTACTCTCCCAATTTCATTCTCTCTCTCTCAAAGAAAAAATACATTTAAAATCACTAAAAACAAGACAAAATAGAAAAAATCAATAAGACAAAATATATAAAAACCAAGCCAAACATGGAGTCTTTGGGTCAATCACTTCTTGGTATGGGGCCTGCCCTGGAGTGTGTTGGATGTAACAGGTGACACTCCATGGTGGAAAATAGTTTTCCTTTCCCAGCAGGTATCAATTGCAAATAGCTTCTTTGTCAGGGTTAGGGTTTTGTTTCCACTTGTCCTTGTCATTGCTGGGGCTTAACTGGTTTGAACTTGTGCATGTCTGTGCTTGCAATAACAGTCTCTGTGAGTTCAAATGTGTATCAGTCCTGTTGTGTATAGAAAGCGCCATTTTCATCACTGGACGGTCAGCTCAGTTGGTTAGAGCGTGGTGCTAATAGAAAGCACCATTTTCTTAGATTCACATGCCACCTCTGACTCTTACACTTTTTCTGCCTGATTTTACTCTCTTAGATCTTTGAGCCTTAATACAAGGAGGAGTTTGCTGAATACATCTCATTTGGAGCTGCGTGTTCCAAGCTCGCTTGTTCTCTGCACGTGGTCCAGGTAGAGCTCTCTTGGTTAGCTACTATGAATCAAATCAGCAGCTGACTCTTCAGTGTTCCTTACTTATGGGCTTTTGTTGGTTGCACTATTCACGGGCTTATTTTTGCATATCTTCTATTATTTGTCTGTAGATCCACACTTCCAAGGTAAGTCTGTGCCTACTCTTCTCACTATGACAGTATAATTGTTTGGTCAATGGGGACCAAAGTAGGATGAGAATGTTGGAACCACTCTCTCTTTAGATTACCTGCTGTGATGTTAGGTTATCGTCCTCAGAGAAGTTTTTTCAGATTGTAGTAAACCACAGGCTGACTATAAGCTGTCCCTTATTTGGGCCATGACTTAATTCTCCTCCATCCTTACTCTTCATAGGTAAGAAGACAATAAAAAATCTTTGTGTGTGAGTAGATTCTTTTCTTCATCTTTTCCTAGATTAATAGTTTCAAATCAGCATATCTTTTATTATGTTCTCTTCTGCCATTCAATAAGTCAGTCATACAGATGAACAATTTTTCTAGTTTCTGAATCTTTGGGGTTTTCTTTAATTTTTGCAGCTGCTGATTTCTGGAATGATCTGGAGGAAGTTAAATATGATTAAAGTCTTGGGTAGTTGTAATATCTAAATACATTAATATTTGAGATACTTTATGATTATCCCAATGACAACTATATTACTGTTTACTTTATTATTTCCTTATTTTATAACCCCAAAGAAAAAACAAACATTGAAGTGATACACTAATTATTCAATTTAAATAAACAAAATTTCTTTATTATGAGAGTATAAATGGTGAAAAGAAAACCAAATGAAAATTCTTTATTTACAAACTATTTCTTTTCAAATAAACTGTCATCTACTCAGGAACATTTTTTTCATTTAAAATTTAAACAAAAAATGTATTATTTTCTCCCATCCATTTTCTCCTCCCTTCATCTGATCCTCCTAACTACTCCCATGTTTCCCCAACTCTCCAATTGTTAACCTTTTCCTATATACACATACAATCATACATATGGGTGTGTATATGCATGTTTGTATAAATATGATAAATATGCACATATCATCGTTTGTATGTATATGGTCTCAGGACTGGCACTTTGTATTGGAGCAGCTAGGGAACTTATCAAGGACAACTTTTTCCATACCCTCTTACTTCTAAAGTCATCACACAAAATTAGTCTAATAATGATTTTGAATTGGCAGGCTAAGTGTGCATCAGTTATCATTTTCAGAATCACAGTTGTGTGCATTTTCATATAAAATTAAAGTAGGAGAATTTGAAATAAGTGTGAATTTTATCAATGTCAAAATCCTACTGTGATGTCTCTTTGCATTTTTGCATTTGCCACTGGGAGATAATTTAGCAAAAGATACGTATGATTTTAATATATATATATATATATATATGCATATATATTTTAAAATTCTGTTTTAAAAATAAAAGTCTTATTTATTATGAAAACATATAACTTTCTTGTATTTTCTAATTTTTGTAAGGATTCAGTTTATTCAGTGGTTTTTACAGGAATGGTTTTATTTTATTATATTCACTTGCTTTCACTATTTAGTCTAAGTACTAAATTTTCAGAGATGATTTATTTTAAAGAGTATCAAGCAAACAATTTCTAAGCTTATAAATATACATGAAGATGTAGATAACCTGTGACTTCCAGGCTTGAGTTTCACGAATCATATCCTAATTAGATCTGTCATACTTATCACAACTTCTCTCTGCTAACCTGATTTATCAAGTACTCACAGAATTGAATGGTGTTGCTTTCACAGATGTTCCTACACAAGTACAATTTCTACTCTCAGTTTAACTACAGGTAGTTTTCCAGCTAGTCTCTGCTAAGATTATATATATATATATATTTGTACCTTTTGAAAGGTTTTCAGCCTCTGATTAAGGAATTTAAAGACAAGGGAAAAGAAAACAAATTTTAGTGGCTCTATTTGTGTATAACTGCAAGCAAATTGTTTATAAGCACAGTATTTATTTTACCAAGCTAATATCATATTTTATGTGTCTAATTAATATTTATTAAATGCATGCAACACACACACATACACATACATACCATCACACTTTTTTAAAGAAATGAATATCAAAAACATTCAGATAATGTGAAGAGAGAGCCATAAAGCTCCAAAGCAGGGTATAGGATAAAACTAAGGTAGCAGCAGTGATTTTGAGGCATTAAGAATGAAGATGTCATTAACCTTAGGACTCAGAAGCATGAATAGAGGAGGAGAATGTGCTGAAGTATCCCCCAACAGGAACGCAGCCAACTCTACCTGACCTGTAGGAAGGTGCCTGAGGTATGTGCACCCTCACCTTACTGCCCTTGATTTCTATTTCCAACCAGTGCTTTGGCAAAATCAGAATGGAAACAGGGTGAGAGAACAAGCTGGTGTTATCAATGATGGTCAGTTTCCTGGGTAGAGTTAGATGAGAAAGAAGAAAACTGACCCCTCAGGGATCAACAAAGCATTCTTGTTTATATTAAATTGAAGATAGAAGCAGTCTTCCTATTTTAGGAAACTAAAGCTATTTGCTAATAACCATTTCAAATTCTTGTGGAATGCCTATGGTAAAAGAAAACTAAAAATAAGAATAGTACATTAAAAGAGCTAAGCAATTGTGATCTCATTAAGTGGTATCTAGTCTTCCTATCCCCATTCTTAGAGAATAAAATTAACTCAGTCATATGAATCCACAAGGATTCAGTACATTGTAAAGCCTTCCAAATTCCTTCCTCCCGTGAAACTCTATTGAGTGAATTCAATTTGCCCGGAGTATGTTAGGTCAAATATGGGGGTAGGAGATGAATATGCTTGGTCTAGAGGTCCAGGTATAAGCTGTAACAATACTCTTTGTTCTTTAGCTTTAGATTTTCTATATGATAATATCTATAGATTGATGGCACTTAATTTGTTTACTCATGGGTGCTAATTTCTGTGTTTCAGTCTTAAGTCACATTATGATTTCTTTTTATTTATTTTACTTAAAATAGGTCCTTTCATACAATACATTCTGATTACAGTTTTCCCTCCCCCAACACTTCCAGGAATCCCTTCACCTTCCCTCACATTGGAATCCATAGCCTCTCTGTCTCTCCTGAGGAGAGAAAAAACAAGCATCTAAATAATAATAATAAAATAAGATAAACTGGAACAGGACAAAATGAACCAAACAGATGAAAATGAACCAAAGCAAAAGTATGATATACAAAGGTAGACACAGATACACACATGTTTGTATGCATGGAAATCCCATAAAAGACTAAACCAGAAGCCATAGTATGTATGCAAAGGACCCATACAGATAAAAAAAATCCCTATCAAAAACTTAAGTGACAAAGAACCTCCAAAGATGTCTTTGGGTTTGTTTTGTGTTGGCCATCTATTTCTGGGCATGGGTCTTGCCCTTAGGAGTGTCTTGTATACCTAGTAAGACTCCACTGTAGAGAAATGACCATTTATCTGTAAGTGCCTATTCAATCAGATATAAACTTCAAGGACAAGGATGGGGGTCATGGGGATGTCCTTCTGTATATATGTTTCTCTTATTTGTTGATGAATAAAATACTGTTTATCCAGTAGCCAGCCAGGAAGGAGAAGCTGTGCTACCAGACAAGGAGAAGGCTGGGGTGAGTAAGGCAAAGAAAGGCCGTGAAGAGACGCCATGCTGCCCAACGAGTAACATGCAGGATCATGGGTAAGCCACAGCATCTCGGAAATGCCTAGATTAATAGAAATGGGTTAATAATTAAGAGAGAGCTAGCCAGTAAGAAGCACTGGCTATCAGCCAATGATTTTATAATCATTGTAATGTCTGTGTGTTTTTGGGGGGCTAATTGGCTGCAGGACCAGACTGGAAAGAAACTCCAGCTACATGGGGGCATGTGACCACTTCTGTCATCATAGATTCAAATGGGCTCTGTGCATGCTGCCACACTCTCAGTGAGTTCATGTGTGTGTTGCTTCTGCTGTGTTTAGAAGACCTTGCTTCTTTTGTGTCCTCTATCCTCTCTGACTCTTACAATCTTTTAGTCTCATCTTCGACAAGATTCTCTGAGCCCTGAAGGAAAGAATTTGATGGAGACATGTCCTCGTGGATTGAATGTTTCCAAGTATCCCTTGCTCTTTATATTGTCCATTGGTGGGTCTCTGTATTTGTTCTCTGCTTCAGGAGAAAGATGCTCTGATAACGGCTGAGCAAAGCCTGATCTATGAGAGCCGCAGAATATCCTTAGGAGTCATTGCATGGCTACATTCTTTAAGCAGAAAAGTCATATTTGGTTTAAAAACAAACATATTTTCTGTCAAATTGATGTGTATACTATGCTGCTCTGTTCTTGGTTGGTTGTATCTGGTCATCAGGACAACAGTGAATACATATGTCAATAAATCTACCAGGTAGGCTGACAAATGTCAGGTAAAGGTAAGTGAGCAGTCGTTTCATTGTGGTTGTACTGAAATTCCAAAGTCATCATGGAATATTTTTGCATTGTATAAATCCCTCTTTTCTAGTGTCAAATTCAGACCAGCCACAAAATATTACTCCATTTTCAATTTGTGCTCCCAGACTTACACAGTCTGGTATACCAGAGTTACTGCAGAATCCTGGTTCATATCCTTGGTCATGCCAATGGAATCCTCACACACTATCCTTGTAGCTAGAACACTTGTGGCCCAGCCAGCTTTCTCATCCTGACTTAAATATCACTAATAAGCCAAATCTTTACTACTCTTGAATATTCTCCATGAATTTTTGAAAAACAAAACAAAACAAACAAACAAAAAACAACAGAGAATACTTCCTCATTCAATGATAGTTGGAAATTAAGTCAGAACACATTAAAATACATTTATCTCTTAGTGTTTCCATGACAATTACACATCACAAAATGATAGTATTGTTGTCTGTGTGAACGCACTTATTTCCCTACTACTCCTTCCCATATTAAAATGTGTAAATCTTTCCCTTTTATATATATTTTCCCTGAAGATGAGAATTACCATGTCATCTTTATGGTCCTCATGTGACCTAGCAATTGCTAAGCTCTAACTATAAATTAGCTGAATGAATTGTCTTTGGAAGTTTCTAGAACACCAAGAAAATAGTATTCCTAAAATTTATTAATAATTCTGCTTTCCCATCACTATTAACAAAGAAATTATGTGCATAGTTTATATATTCCAGTTATTTCATTGAAAAATTAGCTGTGGTAGCAGAAGCATGAATAATTTAGTTTCAATTATTCTGTTAAATTCTGCCTTTTGGAGAAAGGAAATTCAAGGGATGTAACTGAAACTAAGGGAACTACACTGGGGATTTTGTACTGATTCTTTTCTTTTGTGGAAGATTATTAACATGATCATTTTAAGCAGTGTATCTGCAAATAAATCTGGTCGTTGAAAGCATAATAACTTAAACACCCACTCCTCAGATCTTTGATTGTAATTGTGGAAGCATATTGAAAGTTGTAGCTTCGTGATTTCTCAGCTCCAAGGAACCTGTATTTTCCCTGTTAACACTTCTCAAACACAGAGTGAAACTTGCTTAAATCACTGCCAGCCTTTACAGTCTGGGAATCTTATCTCCAACATCCTCCAGTTTCCCACTAGGGAATACTGGAATAATTAAAATGGATGAATTACTACCAGCTAAAGGATCACTGCACCTTAACTAAAACATTGCCCATTTTTAAGGGTAATTTATCTTTAACTGATACAGAAATCACCATCCTGTTGAGATAAAATAGGTAAACAAGGAAAAGTATGATCTCTTGTGTTGGATTATGTGAGCAATTGTTTAATACATGAGTATGAAAATTCATACTGAGTTCCTTCAGTACTGAAAAATGAGCAATACATTACATAAATAAAAATATAAGATGAATGTAGAACCTTCAAAAATAAAGTGATCAAGGCAAATTAGTTCTTTGACACATGGTTAGAAGTGGGAGCACAGAAGGAGAAGACAGAACGAAAGATCTGGAGAAGTCCTTGAACCTTTTGTCTTTATTTGCCTTATTTTAACTATGGGTGTGTCTCAGGGTAGGAGCTATGTGCATGTAAGCACCGCTGACCGTGGACGCCAGAGGCCTCAGATTCCTCTGGAGCGAGAGTTACGAGTATTTGTGAAGCCAGGCAGTGGTGACACATGCCTTTAATCCTAGCACTTGGGAGGCAGAGGCAGGCGAATCTCTATGAGGACAAGGCCAGCCTGGTCTTCAGAGTGAATTCCAGAATAGGCCAAGTTAAACAGAGAAACCCTGTCTCAAAACCACCACCACCACCAACAACAACAAACGAAAGAAAATCAAGTGTTTAGGAGTTGTCCAGCATGGGTGCCAGAAACTGAACTCAGGTCATCTTCAAAGACAGGGTGTGCTTAAGACTGCTAAACCATCCCTTCAACCCTATATTCTAACTCTTAATCAGAATATATAGACACAAAAACAAACTAAAATTGCCACACACCTCTACAATTTCCTAAAAGAATCACAGAGTATAGAAGAAAATATTTTAAAAAATGGGTAATAAACAAATACACAAATTTTAAAGATCCTTACATATCTGAGAAGGATTTCATACCGTAAGTGAATGAAGTTGTCATGTCCAAATTATTTATTTACTCTAATGTGGATATAATCCCTGATACACATGTAAGAGAATCAAATCAGATATTGTCTTAATACACTTGAATTAAATTTCAGTATGGAAAGGAAAAACGAGGATCAGAAGGGGTTGGCTTCCTGAATGAAGAAGAAGTACTGAATCTGGGCATGTTGCTCTGGTGGGTTCTCAGTAGCTCACCAGTGTCACACCTGTAGATGTAATAAACAGGGTCCACCCATCATGGAAGGTCTGTAGATGTTCCATCTTCTCTTTATCATAAGGAAGAATAATTTTATCAGGACTCTTTCCAGAGGTTTGGATGCTAAACTTGTGTGCCTTCCATAACAATTGTAAAATCAGATTATAGTAGGGGGCCACTACCTTCTTAGGGGAGGCTGACAAATGTATCCAATAAATGGGGCCAGTCTGCCAAAACACGGCAGTGGGCGAAAAGCTAGATGAAAGTGCAACCAGAACAAGAGACTTCCCATAATCTATACGCCGAAGGTGGGCTTGTTCTATACTTTTTAACAACAATTGTAGGGCATTCCTGGCCTCTGGGGTAATCTGTCTAGGGGAAGTTGGAGCGGGATCCCCAGGAAGAATATCATAAAGGGGTTTAAGAGCTGCTGTTTCAATAGAAAGAGAAGGGCGAATCCACTGCACCTCTCCCAAAAATCTCTGCCAGTCATGAAGTGTTTTTAAATTTGAACAATCAATTTGGAGTCTTTGGGGCCGGAGGAGAGTTTGTTGAATTTGATGACCCAAGTAAGTATAAGGGGGTCTCTTTTGGATCTTTTCTGGAGCCAAAATAAATCCGCGGGCCTCCAGGAGCTCTTGTAGCTCTGCAAAGGCTATGTAACATTGCCTCTCCTCGGCTGCGGCCAAAAGAACATCATCCATGTAGTGGATAATGTAAAGATCAGGGAACTTACACCTGAGGGGATCTAAACAGGCAGCTACATAAATCTGGCATATAGTTGGACTGTTAGCCATCCCTTGGGGGAGCATCACCCATTGGAAGCAAAGTGCAGGCTCCCTAAAGTTAATTGCAGGAAGGCAAAATGCAAACCAAGGACTATCTTGAGAATGTAGGGGAATGGAAAAGAAGCAATGTTTTAAATCAATGACAATCAAATGCCAGTCTTTAGGAATGGCCACAGGTGAGGGCAAGCCAGGCTGGAGCGCCCCCATGGGCTGCATGGTCGCATTTATGGCCCTCAGGTCTTGCACTAACCTCCACTTTCCTGATGTTTTTTTAATTGCAAATATGGGGGTATTCCAGGGGGACGTGGAGGGGACCAGATGGCCCGCCTCCAATTGTTCTTGAACTAGCTGATGAGCCGCCTGGAGTTTTTCTGCTGGTAAGGGCCACTGTTCCACCCATATGGGATCATCTGATAGCCATGTGATAGGAATGGGGGCTCGCGGCGCAACAGTGACCCTCATTAAAAGTGGCTAAAATCCTTCCTGTTCCCTGGGGCCCTGGTATTCAAAGGGGGGGATGCCACCAGGCAAGCCTCTCCCTGCTCTAGTTTATCTAGTCTCTTCCCCTGACTCCAGCCCATCCCTTGCTGTGGGGCTCCGCTTTTGGACTTGGGTGCCTGGGTGGTGAGGACCACTCCCATTTCTCGTAGGAGGTCTCGTCCCCAGAGGTTGGTAGGGAGGCCAGACAAAACATATGGTTGAAAAAACCCTGTGTGGCCCTCAGAATCTTGCCACTTTAGCATTCTGAGGCTCTTTTGTGGCACAGCCTGTCCTATTCCCTGGAGGGTCACCTTCCCTTCCTGCTTGACCCAGGCAGGGGGCCAGAATTTGTCTGAGAGGACAGAAATGTCCTCGCCAGAATCTAAAACGCCTTTGAAGGACTTGCCTGCTATCTTTAATGTAAGCTGGGGGCAGTTCTCCATGGTGGCTACCCAAAATACTGCTGGGCCAGTACTTCCAAAACCTTGGTTACCCCTTTTCTCTTTAATTATTTGAGCCTCACAAGGAGCTGTAGGGAGGAGGAGTAACTGAGCAATCCGTTCTCCTGCTGGGATGGCAACAACCCCACTGTCCACTGATGTCATTATTTTAATCTCTCCCTCACTATCCTGGTCTATAACACCAGGGTGTACCTGGATGCCTCAAAGGATAGTACTGGACCGTCCCAAGAGTAGTCCAACTGTGCCTGGGGGCAATGGCCCATGTACCCCAGTAGGGAGGGCCTGGATCACCATCTTGGGTGTTAGGACTGCCCGGGTGGAGGGACTGATGTCCAGTCCTGCACTGCCTGAAGTGGCCCTAAGGAGGTCTGAGATATGAAGGGGTTGCTCTGGGGGAGTAAACGAATCTTGCTGCTGCCCACAGTGGGGGTCATTGCCACATACACATTGGTTTTGGGGCCCTGGGGCAGGGCTCTCTTCCAGTTTTTTTGATTATTATTAGTAGGAAGGAAATTGCCCCCCAAGTCAATTCTAGAGTAGCAGTTAGTGGACCAATGATATCCCCTTTGACAGCGGGGGCATAAACCAGGTCTTTTGAGACTAGTAGTACTATTTTGAGGGCACTCTCTATGGAAGTGTCCCTCCCTACTGTAGCTGAACCTGATTTTCTCCCTCCCTGATTAGATCTTATTTTCTTCCTTTGGGGTCGAATAGTAGCAGCTAACACTTGGTCCTGGATGAAATTACCATCAATGTCTCTACAGATCCGGATGTAGTCATTTAGACTTTTGTTGCATTGGGGGCCAAGAGCCTCCTTACAGTAATTATTTGCATTTTCAAAAGCCATCTGTTTGATAATTGGCATCGCAGGCCCAATGCCCCCAAATATTCTCTTTGTTACTGTTGGGAGCCGCCCCCACATTCTCCGTTACAAGATGGCGACGACATCCGTTGTCAGTTGGAGTAAACAACCTTGGTGCGCACGTGCCTGCTACTTTTCCATCCCTTACTCTCTGACTCTCCCGTGGCGTCATATTGGCTGACTAGCAGGAGCCAGTCAGGAGATGACACGTCCGAGGCGGGGACTGCTGAGCTATATAAAGGTTGGGCTTTTCGCTCCCTGGGTCTCTGCTCTGGAAGCTTATGCTCTCCCTCTCAAGACGCATTAAAGCTATTCTGCGGAAGGATCCTAAGTGTGCCGCGTCGTTCTTGCTGGCGAGATGGTAGCGCAGGACATCTGGTGCCAAAACCCGGGAACCTGAGACCTCATCATCGTAAGCACCATCGGAGACCCCTTGGATTCAAGGAGGATTCAGAACTGCAGGTAACTACGCTCGGAGAGGTATGTTATTCTGGGACTTTGGATTGGAGCCTGTGTTACAATTGTTACATCATTACAATTGTTAGGATAAGCGGCAGTGCCTGACTGTGTGCTTTAGTCTCTTGTAGATAAAAGAGCTGCCCGCGGTCGTTACTTTTGTTTCATTTGAGCCGCAGGTGTTTATTTTTATCATGGCTCCTCTCAATCCGTCTAGCATGTCAGAAACCAAGCATAGTGAGAGGTTAAGTGCACGTAAAAAGAAACCGGTTGTAACTAAGAAAGATAACCCCCCGGTAAATCTAAGGATAAGGGGGAGCCCTTATAGTCCTCAAGAGGGACATTAGAGGATAAACAAAAAGGGGAGAAGGATTATACCCTTTTCAGGAACTGGAAGCTTGCACAAATGCAAGTCACACATACTACAGGCCTGCCCTACAATCCTCAGGGACAAGGCATCGTGGAGCGAGCACATCGCACACTTAAGTTTTACCTAATAAAACAAAAAGGGGGAATTATGAAGGAGTTGCCTCCAACACCAAGAGTGGCTATTGCCATGGCATTGTTTACTATGAATTTTTTAAATCTGGATGATAAGGGTCAAAATGCAGCAACAAGGCATTGCTCAGATCCGCAAAGACCCAAAGAATGTGTAAAATGGAAAGATGTGCTAACTAATGAATGGAAAGGCCCGGATCCTATTCTAATAAGATCCAGGGGAGCTGTTTGTGTTTTTCCACAGAATGAAGAAAATCCCTTTTGGGTCCCAGAACGACTCACCAGAACCGTTATGGAGCAAAAGGATGGAGAGACATATTCCCGTGACAAAGAGGAACAACTTAACATTGATGGCACTAATTGCAATGAATTGGACCTATGAATTTGAGCAGATGCTTCGCGAATTGAGGGTCGCCATTGTTCAGATTAATTCTACCCGCCTTGACCTGTCCTTCATGGAGGGATTGTCTTCGTGGATTTCTTCAGCTGTTTCATATTTCAAAGAATGGGTGGGGGTGGGATTGTTTGGAGCAGTCCTATGCTGCGGAATAGTGTTTGTTCTCTGGCTGGTCTGCAAGCTCAGAACCCAAAACAAAAGAGATAAGGTGGTCATAGCACAAGCACTGGCTGCGCTCGAGCAAGGGGCGTCAACCGATATCTGGTTGACTATGCTTAAGCAATATGCTGCCGACTGAACAGCTCCTGCACACCCAGAACTTAGGTTCATTGCACAGGGTAGAGTGTTTAGTCTGGCCTCCCAAGAGGGGTGTTGAGCAAAGGCATCGCACAGAGAGATATTTTCCTCTGAGAGACATGTTGTCCTGCATAAGGGTTACCCGCTGTTTTTTTTCCCTTTTCCCAAAAAAAGGCAGAGGACAGGTTGGAAGCATCCCGGATTTTGATGAATCTAGGGATAGGTTTCGTACACGTCTCACTAATTTTGTTCTTTGGGAAGTTCAACCACTGTCTCTACCCTCTAATGTCCTGGGAGAGCCTGTTTGCTATTAAAACAAAAAGGGGGGAGATGTGGGGAGCCGCCCCCACATTCTCCGTTACAAGATGGCGCCGACATCCGTTGTTACTTGGAGTAAACAACCTTGGTGCGCACGTGCCTGCTACTTTTCCATCCCTTACTCTCTGCCTCTCCCGTGGCGTCATATGGGCTGATGAGCAGGAGCCAGTCAGGAGATGACACGTCCGAGGCGGGGACTGCTGAGCTATATAAGGGTTGGGCTTTTCGCTCCCTGGGTCTCCGCTCTGGAAGCTTATGCTCTCCCTCTCAAGACGCATTAAAGCTGTTCTGCAGAAGGATCCTAAGTGTGCCGCGTCGTTCTTGCTGGCGAGACAGTAGCGCGGGATATGTTACCTGACTGAGGTGGTCTACAAAGTCTTGGAAAGGTTCGGAGGGTCCTTGAAGGACTTTGGACAGGTCATCCCCTCCTTCCTTTGAAGGCAATGCTTTCCAAGCACCTTGGGCTGCTGCTGCCACTTGGGCATAGACAGCGATGTCATATTGCATATGTTGTTGAGCGGTGGCATACTGACCACTCCCGGTAAGCATCTGCACATTTCTCTGGGGCTGTCCGGCCTGTGCATTTCTTTGGGCTGCCTGGCTGCATCTTTCTTGAAACTCACCTCTCCAAATCAAATAATCTCCCCCGGACAAAGCTGCTTTGCAAAGCTGCTGCCAATCGCCAGGTGTCAAATTAAGAGGCACAAAAGATTCCATTAAGGAAAGTGTAAAGGGAGCCTGTGCTCCATAATTTAGAGTTGCCTCTTTCAGTTGTTTCATATCTTTGAAACTTAGAGGGTCATGGCACCTAATGACCCGTTCAGGGTTGTTTGGGTCTGGAACTTCCATTACTGGGGCCACCACCGGACAGCATTGGACCCCTCCCCTGGGTCTTCCCTCCAGGTCCGAGAAGGAGGAGTCCCTTATTTTAGAGTATGGAGGGTTTCTCTCCCTGTCCTGTCTTTTTTTTAATTCGAGTCCTTTTTAGTGCCTTTTTAAGGGCCTCGACCTCAGCAAGTAACCGTTCCTTCTCAGACTCTGACAAGTCAGAGTCTGGGTCTGAGCTATTTTCATTTTCTAGGTCTGACAGAGTAGGATATACCTGATTCTGACTGAAGTCCCTCTTTTTGCGTTGCGCCCCGAGATTTCTATTCACTCTTTTGTTGTTGCTAAGAGATCCCGCCTCATCTTCACTAACAATGGAGCCTCTAGTTTCAGGCAGAGTTTCTCCAGATGATTCATCGCCACTCTCTGCCTCACACCAGAGGTGACCATGTCCATGAAAATTCTCCTCCTGAGTCCGAGGGCTTCTGTGTCTTCCTCATGCTTTCATTGTTTCAAATGAAGAGTTCTTTCAAAGTCAGAAAAAAATGTGTAGATGTGGTTTCAGGTACAGTTGGAAGAAACAACGACAGTTCAGCAGCAGATACTGGACAAAGGAGGGGAGGCCAGAGACTAGAAGCAGAGACTAGAAGCAACAGAGATTAATTTAATTAATAGCCCCTAATCACCCTGCTAATGAAGGCTTTGAGAATGAATTCGATTAGCTGCAATATAATATAACTTGAGCCTAATTCCAATCTAATTACTGTGTTTGTTTAGTTTTATATTTCTATAATTACTCCTGTTTGCGATAATATGAATCTATCAATTATATAATGTCTATATTAATTCTGTGATCTGTTTGTTAATATAAGAATCTGTGAGTAAAATTTATTCACATTTTGTGGAAAAATGGGATTCTATTAATACTTTCTTCAGTCCATCTTGACAAATATTTCAAAAAGCAAGAACAAATGAAGTGTACTGGTACAAGTTTTACACAGACAAAAAAGGTTAAAAAACCAGTTTCACATGGTTAAAATTTATCCAAATTCCCACAATATATTTTTATCCGTAAGATTTCTTATTATTTTTACAGCTATTATTTTCAGCACTAAAGCATGGATTTAAAACCATGGTATGAGGGTTTGCGGCTAGACTTAGTACATCTTGCTGTGCTGTGTTTATTTGATATCTCTGGGAGGCCTGCTCTTTTCTGAGCAGAAATAGAAAAGCTGTGGATGAGGGGATGGATGGGAGCCCATGGTCAGGATGCACTGTATGTGAGAAGAATAAAGGAAACAAAAGAGGTTAACTGAAAACTTATATGCAGATATAATAAACAATATGAAGAGAAACAATCAAATAAAAAACCAAACAAACAAACAAACAAAAAAAAAACACATGGACCACAGTGACTTACAGACCACTGGGTTTATTTTTTGTTCCCCTGATCAAAAAAAATTCCCAAAAAAACAAAGACCATTCACAACCTGGAAATCAAAAGTCAAAGTACACATGGGAAATCAGAATTATGCCTTATAAATGCACGTATATTTGAAACTCTTCGATTTCTTGTGACTGTAGATGACGTTGAAACATCACACGTGACTTCAACTATTCTGCTGTTCAGTTGTCCCTTTTGAAATTCAAAGATGAATGGTTTTCTGTCTCCTGAGATTGCAGAGTTCCAATGTGGAGGCTGCCTTCCTTTCAAATTTTTCCAATTATCCTTAATCATTCACTAGTATTGTATTGCCATCTATTGCCCTAGCCCCCACTCTGTCTTCCTTTGAACATAGTAGAAACATCACAGGTCTATATAAACCTGCGGTGGATGTCAGCTTTCACCTTTCCACACTTGTCAGCTGGTGACAATCTTCTTCATTTATTACAGAGACATTTAATCCATCACTCATCTTCTTTCTCTCCTTCCTTCCCTTTGCTCTCTCCATTTCTTCTCTCTTCTCTCCCTCCCTCCTTCCCTCCCTCTCTCCCTCCCTCCCTCCCTCTTTCCCTCCCTCTCCCCCTCTCTCTCATCTTACCTGTCAGGGGTAGGCCACAGACATCTATCCCCTGCTTCCAGAGTACTTTCATCACCGATTGTCTCACCACAAAAGGTTCATTAGAGGTTCATAAATATTCAAACATGCTTTTTGCCCATGCTGTCCTGTCTCATTTTAATAGTTAGATCTATTTTAATTGCAACTCAAATTACTCAGTTTAAATATTCTCAAAAATAGGTATCATTTTTGTGCTGTGAATCTTTTTCCAAAACTATTTTATTTAATTCTGCCGGTTTCAGGAGATTTTTTTTTAAATCCACTTATTTTGTAAATCATTAGTACAAAGCTGATTTATCCATTTCTGTCATTTCTGATAATCAACTGTATCCATTTAGACTTAGAGTAGCCATAGCATAAAGACCTATATGAAATTCCTTTAGAATTAGAGAAATGGCTTTATTTTAGCAGACAGTCTGAATATTTTCTTCTCTTTAATTTCCTTCACCAGGTTGCTTATTTATCTTTATTTTACTTATTTATTTATTTTGTTTAATTTTTCATTTAATATATTTTGATCATGTTTCCCCTCTCTTAATTCCTCCAAGTTCCTCCACAGCTCCCTACCCAACTAATTTTATTCCTTTTTCTCTATGTTTTTCAAAAAATATTATCAACTAAAACCAATCTCTCTCTCTCTCTCTCTCTCTCTCTCTCTCTCTCTCTCTCTCTGTCTGTCTGTCACACACACACACACACACACACACACACACACACACACATACATCCCCACAAAATGTGATGCAAAATTTAAAATTGAAAGACCAAATAACCCAAACAAAGCTAAATGAGACAAAAAGTTTACAGAAATGCCATTGAGTTTATATTGAGTTAGCCAACTATTCCTGGGTATGGGTCATGCCTTGATGTGTATTTAATGTATGCAATGGAATTTTATTACAAACACTAAGTTTTATTTTGCAAAGGGGGGTATCACTTACAGATAGCTTCTTCCTAAGAAGTGGGAACTTGTGTTCATTTCCCCCTCTCAGTGCTGAAACCATTCTGGCTTGAACTTGTGTAGGCCTTCTGCATTGATGAAGCAGCTTCCTGTCTAGTACAGGCTAGCTTTGACCTTGCAAAGTAGGTAAGGATGACCCATAACTTCTGATATACTCCCACTTACATCTCTGGTGTGCTGGAATGTTAGGAGTGTGTTATAACTCTCAGATTTCCTTAGTGCTAAGGACTGAACATGGGACAATGAGCATCTTGGAGAGCAGTCTGCCAAATGAGCCACATGCCCAACCTTCTTCTTCAATCCTGGCATTGCATTGTAAAAATATGTACCTACCACCATGCTTCCAATAAAGAGCAGACACTATGATGAACAAGCAAATAAGATATGAACACAATTGACTTCAAGAAACTCTTTATAAGTAGATAATCAGCTTAGTTAAAGGAAAGGAGTTCAGGTGAAGAACCATATTAATAGCAATCAAAAGAAAGTTGGAATAGCTTAGTTAATTTCTACAAAACATTGACATCAGCTAAGGTAAATTATGAGAATAAAAAGTTTATTGCCTAGTGAGAAAGGTGTTGGTTATACTACAAGACATACTTTCAAACTTAACATCCTATTCTGAAAAAATATTCTCAATATGTATTCTGATGGTGTTTTTTGATTCTGTCCACTTGGTAATTAATATTAATCATAATTTTTTGACATCAAGTGTTTCTGACTTGAGCTATATTTAGGCCCACTGGTAGCATAGATAAAGAGCCTCTGAGTGTCTACAGATCTGTACCTTTTCAGTCACATTGCCCAAATAACTAAGAGAAACAGCATAGAAGATTTATTTTATCATTTTCTTTATAATTTCCATTCACTCTTGCTCCTGTTAGGCAGAAAATCATGGTGATTTGTTCATGTTGACTCGGCAGTCACCTACCTTATTTCATTCAGAAATTAGAAATGAATGACAAGAACCAAGATGCAGAGACAGCTTTCAAAGATATAATCCAAAAATCAAATCTTAAATATAATAAGTTTTCACAAGCTCCCACATATAGAGTTCAAGTGCTCAATAGTTAACCTCCTGGGGGTTAGTTCTTGCTGAAAGTATAACAGGAACATTTGAAAGTGTCAAGAAAAGATACAGGCTCAGTCAGCTAAGCCATAAAGGTGACATAGGCAAGCCCTTCAGAGTTCCTGTCTAGTCACAGATCTCTATCTTTATTAGACCTGTAGCTTTCAGTTTCGACACTGCAGGATTCAGTCCTTCCTTTGATATTATTTCCCTTTATTTCCATACATTTGGTTATGCTACTTGTTGTTATAGAAATACTTACTCCAAGTCTTTCTCCTCAATGCATATTAGAAATCTGTAACTTAATTTTGTCTTTTTTACAGAAAATCATAACACTGTTTGGATTTAGACTTTTGAGCGGAGGTAGATACAAAGAGATCACTATTCTTTGTAGGATGGATATAAACTTTTGGGGTAAGGAGGGAAATGCTGTGATTTGTATACCTTGTCCCCCAAAGGGACAAGTGTTACTGAACCCCTAAGTTCAATCTCTTAAATTCTTGTTCATCCTGATGTCAGTGTTAGACAGAACTGCAGTCTCTTAAAGGGACAGAAGGATGTCTTTAGAACATGGTGTGTGTGCTCTTGAGTGGAAACATGCAATCACAATCTCCCTCTTCTTCTTCGTTTATGATGTAAGTGGTTGTTCCTATTCATATTCTCCCCCATTGCCTTCCTTCACCCATACCAGAAACCTAAAGCAATGGGGCTGCCTAATATTGAACTAGAACCTCAAATCTAGTTAAAATTTTCATCTGTATAAACTAATTGTCTCAAGTAACTCATTGTAGCAGCACGTAGCTGATTAACAAAATGATAATTTATATGACTTTACAGTGTATTTTTATTTATTATTATTAATTGTTATAATTTTACTTCAAATACTGCACTCAATTGTCTTCTTGCTCTCTTGGTTTCCAACAAAAAGTTCATTTCAATTTTTGTCTTTTTTCTCTATAGGCAAAGTGCTTCACAACCCCACTCATCTTGCCCTTCAAGGTTTTCTCTTCCTCTTTGTTTCTCTAAAATTTGAGTCTGTATCTAATGTATGAGGGTTTATTCTGTGGGTTTCCTTAGGATGTCCTTGACCCCTCTGGCTCATATAATATTTCTTCCCTCTCTTTGTTTGGTTCTCTAATCTGGTCCTCAAGTTTGGCCATGGGCCTTTACATCTGTTTCTAGCAGTTGCTGGATGAAGCCCCTGATAACTACTGGGCTAAGCACCAATCTATGAGTATAGCAGAATATTATTAGGTGTCATTATTGACTTTTTGCTTCCTCTATACATGTTTGGTTTTACCCTAGATCTCTGGGAAATTCAACTTCTGGGTCCTGGTGCTCCAGGCAGTGTCAGGAGTGGGCTTACTCCTGTGGCATGGTTCTCTGGTCGTGATGCGTGTGCTCTTGAGTGGCAACATGGTTGGCCACTTCCACCATCCCTGCACAACCCTTATCCCTTAACAACCTTTCCAGCACTTCCCATAGGCAGGACTGTTGGTCAAAGGTTTGTGCCCTAGTCCCTCTACTGAAAGTCTTGCCTGGTTATTGGAGGTGAACAGTTCAGGCTACAAATCTGCAGTTGTTATAGGTCATAGTTGTGGTCATCTTTGTGAATTCCTGTGACTTTTCCTTGCATCAGGTCTCTTCCTGACCTCACAATGCTCTTCTTTTTCAGTACTCGCTCCTCACTCTTTCTCTGCCCCATTTTTCATGTTCCCATTCCTACTTGTCCCATGTCCAACCAGGAAAGAAATGTCTTCAATTTCCCCTACCCAGAGAGATTTGAGTGTCCCCCTTGGGTTAGCCTTATTACCAAATCCCCATGGGTCTATGGATTGTACCATGGTTATCTTTTCCTTGTAGTTAATACATTACACCTATGCAGGAGTACATCCATGATTGTGTTTCTCTGTCTGGGTTATCTCACTTGGGATGATAATTTTTTAGTTCCATCTGCTTGCCTTTGAATTTCATGATGTCATTGTCCTCAATATCTGTGCAATATCCTATTTTGTAAATGCACCACATTTTCTTTATCCATTCTTCAGTTGAGGGCCATCTAGATTATTTCCAGGATTCAGCTAATACATATCCAAAGGATGCTCAACCATACCACAAAGATGGATATATGCCTAAGAGTGATATAGCTAGGTCTTGAGGTAGATGGATTTCCAGTTTTCTGAGAAACCAGCACATTGATTTCTTAAGTGGATGTACAAGTTTGAACTCCCACCTGCAATTGAGGGTTCCCTGCATTCCACATACTCCCCAGAATGAGCTGTCACTTGTGTTTCTAATCTTAGATGTTTTGAGGTTTAAAGCAGAATCTCAGAGTTGTTTTTTTTATTTGCATTTCCATGATGGCTAAGGTTGTTGAACACACAGATACTGAACTGACAACCAGGCAGACTGAGTGGGGCTAACCTAGGCTCTCTGTATATATGTCACAGTTGTGCAGCTTGGTCTTCTTATGGGACTCCTAAAATGACAGTCTATGGTTCCTTTGCTGTCTCTTGAAACCCATATCCTCATGTTCTCTAAGCTTCCTAGTTACATATTCTTGTCTCTGTCACAGCTTCACATATTTCTCCTTTGTACTCTTTTCTAGTATTCCTATGTAGATGTATATTTCAATTTTAAAACTCAGTTCTTGCATAGACTAGAATGGTCCCTTAATTTCTCCTGAAATTTTTATTAGAGAATGTCCATTTACTTATGATCATGCTTTCATGTGCACATACTAACACAAACTTGAGATAATACAGTCAGCTACTGAAAACATCCATCAGAAACTGTCTGGTATAGTCATTTGATTTCTAGTATTTGTTTTTGATTCTTAAAAAAAAAAACCTTTGATTTCTGTTTTTTTCCTTTGGTTTTGTTTGAGCCAGCTAGCATGCCATGTGCTCCAGTCCAGTGTGATAAATGTAGATTTCAAACCTTATCAAAGAAGATTTTCTTTCCGTCAGGTAGAGATGATTGGAGAAAGCCAGAATTGGTAAAAACACAGAGAACAACTGAGTGTGGGGTGCTCAGTTTTAGTTTGGGTATCTCCAACACAACTCCTGCACCTAATGCCTTAGATGAAGGGCCAGATAAGGTGCCAGAGTCAGAGAACCAGGAAGGTTACTATGAGATTATGTCTCAGAAATGACAGGGATACTACATCCAAGATAACACAAAAATATGACTGTCAGCTGTCTTTGTGATGATAACTCCTGTGATAACTTCACTTGTATTCAGTGTTTCAATAATCCTATCAGCATAATGCACATTTGAGTTGCTCCGTTTTTGAAATAATTCTGATAGTTGGCTGGTTGATTTCTGAGTTACTCTAACCATGCATCCTAATTCCTGTCATGCTCCTTACTAAACAGGAAGATGGGAGAAGGAGGTAGGAAGGGAGTGGGGGGGCGGGTAAAAACAAACAAACAAACAAAACCTTTGGAGCTGTTTAAAAATCTGTGTTTCTGCTTTCCTAAAATACTTTGTCTTCCAGATCTCATGCTATTTTCTCCTTCCGGTTTTCCTTGCGTGTTTTGATAGTACCTGCAGTTTAATATATTTCTTTTCATTTTACACGCTGTTCTTGAATCAATGCATTCTAAAGGAGAGTATTACTTTCACGCTGGGTTCCTAAATAAGGCTCTAAATAGAAGACACAGAAACAAACAAACATATGCCAAATGACCTTTTGGTAATAGTTCCCATGTAATTTGGTTCATGTCACAGAACCAAAACAAAGTTGTTTTCTAAATTTCCGCAAAGTCATAGCAGCCAACTTTCTTGAATAGGCCAGTTCTGGTGGATATGGTAATGGAGTGTTTGTTCTTGGATCCTTGCATATAAAAGGTAACTGCAACTAGCTTTTAGCTGATAAATCTTTTTCTATTTTTCTCCTTTTCTTACCTTGAGAAGCAACTGATTTTCTAATGCTACCTGGTTTTTGCCTTTTCTGTGTTTTCCTGTCTATGAAGCCAAGTTCCCTGCTTGCCTCACTGTAATCTCCTCTCTGTTTTTATACAATAAGTTGGCATATCACTCAGAAATTACAAATGAAGCCAATCTAAACCTGCATACCAATCTTGCAATATTGCACTGTGTTTTCTGATTTTTGTGACCATAAACAATGATCGCATCGCCAGTCTTGTTTCCTATGTTAGTGATTCAGAACCAGCCACATATTTATTTTTTGGAAAGAAATTCTCATGTTTCCCCAACACTCCTAAAGGATGTCAGATCACTATGCCCACTCCTTTTTTCTCTTTGCTGTCATGCCTTACCTTGTTCTCAGGCTATTCTAACCACTGTTATTAAATTGATGCTCCTCAAAATACTGAGTATTGACTTGCCAGAAAAGACGTGCCTACTGGTGGCATAGTGCTATGACTATATTGGGATAACCAACAGCTCAGTGATTGGACTGGAGGGTCAATCTTTAGGACAGAATGCACATCTTGTAGTATAAACCTGATCAAAACCTATGGATGAGGAGATCATAGACTCCAGAGGTTACACATAGCCTAAATTTGTCTCTCTAAATAGATGCTTCAAGCTTCTAAATGTTTAGGTATACAGCAATAAACTAGCACTAATCAAGACTAGGGCAGAGATGATCCCTTTGGCAGAAAGCACAACGATGCCTTATGGCTCACATCTCGTCAATGTGCTTAGACTAAGTAGTTACTGTGTGCTCATCCAGAAGCTGAGGGAACAGTTGTGGGAAGAGAAGCACAGGGAGCACGTAAGAGCTGGAGGACAAGAAAGAACACAATGAAACAATGCCATGCAGATATGGCAGGGTCACTGTAATCATACACATAGAGCAGTAACAGATGCCTGTGTAGTACTGGTCCATTTAACATCCCATCATGGACAGAGGAAGTGCTCACAAGGTCCCAGCCCTTCCCAAGGTGGTATTAATTATGATTTAATAAATACACTGGATATCAAAATGCAAATCTTGCCACAAGTCATAGAGACTAGGCTGTGGTGGTACACAACCTTAATCCCAGGAGACAGAGGCAGAGATCTCTGTTAGTTCAAGTCCAAACTGAGCTACACAAAATTGATCCTGCCAAATGAGAAACAGCTCACACAAAGGTGATCTCAGCACTTGGGATCACACACCTTTAATCCCAGAACTAGAGTTCTGTAAGGAAGAAGCAAAGTCAGTTTCAGAGATTTATTCTTAGTCTTTGTTGAGAACCCTTTCAGCCTGAGGCACAGGTAAGAGCGAGAGGCTGGCTGTTTTGTTCTTCTGATCTTTCAGCTTGAGCCCCAATATCAATCTTTGGGTCTTTTATTATTCATATTGCAAAATGTCACCCAGTGTAAAAGTACAAATTCACAAAAAAAATCTCTTTGAAGCCACCAGCCCAGGTCTAGACCCAGCTGCAAGTGGGGCTTCCCTGGAGTGGGAAGTCTTGTTGTTGTTTTCTCCCCAAATCTTTGAGCAAGTTTGGGATTTTCCTGTTGTAGCCTCTCCATAGTCTTCATCTGTCACACAAACTTGGGGACTTGGCCTTCAGGCTGTTCAGCCACAGGAGTGAGTATTTTCCTTAACAATCCTAAGTGCTGTCTTTTCAGACAGCCAGCTCTCTCTCTCTCTCTCTCTCTCTCTCTCTCTCTCTCTCTCTCTCTCTCTCTCTCTCTCTCTCTCTCTGTCTCCCCCTCAACATGGGGTGAAGGCTTTCCTTAAGACCCTTCTCCTCAGGCTGCCACTCTTGGCTCACATCTACATACTAGCTCCCAGATCACACAAACTAAGCCACACAGTCCACTGATACTGTTAGCAGATTTGATGAGATAAATGGGAATTCTTAAAGGGAGGAATTGGTTAAAAGAGATTTTTTTCCACATTAAAAAATGGATAACACTATTACAATAGAGAGTAAATGAAGGGAAAACCAACTTAGCTGGGATTACCACACTGTTAATCATCATTCTGATAACCCTTTGTTGTCAGTTTGATAATTCTTGGTTTATCCATTTCCCTTTTATATAAAAAAGTCTACTTTCCCTACCTCTTGTTGAACTCAATGTCAGTGTTGAATTACTTCTCATTGACAACCCTGTTTAAATTGTATTTTCTAATGACTCTATTTTCTCATCCTAGGACTATACATTTCTTTAAGACACATTGCCTTCAAAGAATGATAACCTTTTCTCCTTTATTGTTTATTTTCTGTAGTGAAAGGTACTAAGAAAAAAAGCATTTCACTCTTGTTTTCTTAGGCATTGTTTTAGTTCCTAGTGCATATCCTAAAATATAGTAGCTCAACACTTGTGTATTTAATTTATAATTGTACTAAGTTATAACCTATGTTTATGTCTCCGTATAATGGCATTCTCTTCCTCTCTTCTCTCCCCATTCATTTCTTTTTTCTCTGTCTGTTTTAAACTGTCCTCAGAAACTCTTGCTATATTTTGTAAATCCTACATCTACAAAGGTTTTCTGAAAAACAGAACATTTTCCCCTTAAAAGTATTAGTTTAGCAGACAGTTATCATAAATTACCTTGTAAATGGCCAACTAACCATGGGATCAGATCAAATTAACTTTATTTGATATAATACACTGTAGTTAAAACTAAGTTACAGCTTATGGATAAAAAGAAGTATGGTCAAGGGAATATACATGAATGACAGGCAAGTCTAGCATTTGCTTCCTGAAGAAGGGGAAAGTAACCCTCTCTTATTATTTCAGCTTCTTTTGTACATAAAAAATGCCAGAGTGATGTTATAGAGGACTCAGACTTTATGCTAGCTGTCTTCATGTGTCTGTCTCTGGTGATGACTCTGGTTGTGTCTTTATCTCCCTGATTGCCTCTTTTCATAAAATTTGTCATCCACACTTAACTGGTTGACAAGAAAAATTTGCAAGTATGAGCAGGTGTCCCTGCCAGTCCCTCGCTGTCATTCTAACACAAGCCACATGTTACCTAACTAATGAAAATACCACTTATCTTGTTTCATTCGCAGCTTAGACTTCACCACCATTTTGCCAATCCTTGCCCACAAAATTCTTTGTACGCTTCCACAGTATTATTTTTGCTGAAATAAAATTTAATCATTTTAATCTTTATTGTGTTTTGCCAGAATTTTAGTTCAATATCTTTGATTCTTTTGAGGAATCATCTTTGAGAAGATGACCAAGGCATGGTTTTCCTTCTTTCAGAAGGCACATTAATCAATATTGAGAGTCCTTTATATACCACATTAAATGCATTTCCACAAACATTAATAAGTACTTAAAAGCTAGTTTGAATCTTTGTATATCATTGGGTCAAAACAAACATTTCTTTAAACAGTAAGCAGTAATATGTCTAAGTTATATCAATGAACAATTCAAATTTTATTCCTACTCAGAAGTTAGTTTCACTAAATAGTATGGTTTACCTGCACAGGCATTTTGAATTTTAGAGTTCTATTTGTATATTAATTCATATATATCCAAGACTGCAGTTTCTTCAGAAGTGTTCTAAGTTGAGGAGTGTCCGATTTACTTCCTAATTCAACATGTTAGCAGATTTCTTCCCTCGTTAGAGTGACAAGTGCTACCGTCAATGAACCCAACAGATGACACATTGTTAGTTCAATTCCACATCTTAAATATATTAGGTTCCAAAGTCTGTCATTTATGGGGTTTACATAATCTATTAGTTTGGCATTGTACAACTTTGTGTCTCAGAGTTGTTTCATTGCCCTAATATCCTCTATGATTTGTATATGTATTTAGTTGATTACATATACACCCCTAATTTGGCTTTTTCCTGCTTGCAATATTGTAACTGTTCTGTACATGGACAAAAGGAGTAAAATGTGCTCTGTCCATGCACTCTCTCCCTTATGTGAGCATAATGGTTTCTAACCAAAATTACAAAGAGGAAGCCTTCTGATTGATTAAAATGTAACATATGCTGGAAAACATAAACTCTCAGACATGATTAGTTTTAAGAAAATCAAACACAGTGCATTTACTATGGAAGCACTACTTATTTCACAAGGCAAAGCATTGCCCCAAATGTGATATTGTTACATTAATATTGCATTGCTTATTTGCCTTCATGGGACTTTGATTATATATTGTAAAGGCAAACATTTAATTGCATATATATTAGAGAATGTTCAGGAAGTTGGGTGGCTGGCTAAGCAGCGAAGAACCATACTGATCTTGAGAAGGAATCAAGTAAATTTCCCAGAATCTATGTCCGGAGACTCACAACCCCTTGTGACTCCAGTTCTAGACAATCCTACACCCTCTCTTGGACTCTGTGGGCACCAGTGCTCAGGTCCACAAAGATGCATGTACATGTGCATAACCAGTTTTATTTTAAGGAATTCAGAATGTTGGGCAGGAGAGGGATGACTCAGATGTTCAGTGCATTTATTGCTCTAGGACTGTGTTTGGTTTCTAGCACCCACATGGTAGCTCACAATTATCTTTTATTCAAATTTCAGAGATATAATATCTCTATGGACTCCTTACGCATGAACATAGTGCACATACATATACACATTAAATTGAAAAAATAAACCCTTTGAAAGAAAAATTAAGGAAATCACCATTGTCTATTGACACAACCAATAATGACATGCATAGGCATCTCAGATGAATGTGATCAGTATGTACTTACCAAATCAAGAAAAGACTAGATTGTGTTATGCAGATGCAAGTTGACCCTACAGTGCGTATATATGTTCTCATTCTGGAGCTAGACACTAATAAATGTGTTTTCTTATCAAAGATATGTTAAATACAAAGAATTCACCTGTAAGAGGCAGTTGTCATCGAACCTGTCTGGTATCTGATGACAACCTTTGACTAAAACCAATCCTGGGAATATCCAGCAGGCTGACTGTGACAATTGAAGGACAAATGCCCTCTGTGAAAGAATAAACGTAGCATGAAGAATGAAGACAGTGGTGCATATCTAATGGCATGCATGGAACATAGGAGTCCTTAGCAGAAATTCCTCCTTAAATGGTGACACTCTATGGGGACATATCAGAAGATTTAAGAAACATATGCAGGTTTGTTGAAATAAATCTGTACATACATTTCAATGACTTTGTCAATTATGAGTGTAGTTTATGAAATTCATCATGTGAGCCTGGGAACTTGTTTAATTGTTCATCTTCATTTCCTTCCTACTGAGTGACAGCTTAAGAGAGTATGTAGAGAGGATGAATAGATTCCTACAGTTATCTGAATGGTGAATAAGTTTCATTTTAAGGTAAGTTTTATTTGCTTGAATTTATTAGGCCAAATTTTGCAAAATCTAGCCTTTTTATAAAATTGGTTTTTAACGTTCCTTCAAACAAAACATGACATCCACTCAAAAATAAAAAGTATAGTTTGTGGCCATGCATCATGACTCATGCCTTTAATTTCAGCACTTGGGTGTTTGAGGCCAGCCTGGTCTACAGGGTAAGTTCTAGGACATTCAGGGCGATGTAGAGAGATCCTGTCTCAAAAAGCCAAAAACAAAATAAAATAACGTTTGTAAAGAAATATACTTCCTTGGTAGGTGAGTACTATGTATTATCTTGCAATCTTTTGAGAACATTTTGAAAATATGCAGGTCCTTCCCGATGGCACTCTACCTCAATAAGCCAAAATGGGCTGAGGATCTCTAAAGATATCAGCTTCTCAAACAGGTTAACATTTACAGAGACATCTGGGATTATTTCTATATATAAGTTGTGGTTGGAGAACTGAATTTTTCACTTCAGGTAGATTTTTTCCCTTAGGAAAGTTTAGGGTTGCTTCTTGAAAATGTACCAGCTATCATCACCTTTAAAGCTGTCTACCAGCATTGATGGCTGGAAATGTGTCTAAAAATAGAAAACTAGATAGTGACTGAAAAGAGAGCTATCATTACATCTACACATTTCAGAAAATTGGGGTGCATATTTTAAGCTTATTTGACTGGTTTTAAAAGAGATGTCCCATCTATATTTTACTGTGTTACACCATAAGGAAGCCCAGGCTTCCCTAAAGACTTGTCCCACCAAGATGCCACCTCACGCTTTGAGTTCCCAATGCACTTACAAAGTTTTCAAATCATTGCTTTTAGTTTTATTTCCTTCTTTTTTTGCTTGATCAATTTCCAGTTTCACAGAATTGCTTCCATTTCCCTTTGAGAATCCTTCACACTAAAGCACTCAGCAGGAGAAAATTTTACAGGGCAGACACACTTACAGAATTTTGATAGATTTGTTGATTTCTTATTTTTATGAGGAAGAGAATTGAACAAAAACAAAATAGCCTGCCATGGCTTTTATGACCTATTACCGTTGACCATAAACATAAAGCCAATATTTTACAAAGTGTTCATATTTCCTTTGTGATGCATTCTTTCAACACTATATTATTTTACAATATAAATAAAGGTCCTTTTGCTTCTAATAAAAGGAAGCTGAGAAGATTCATATATGGGGATAATATTGTTAATTTGCCACCTATCACCATAATGATAAACTGTTGATTTCCTTGTGATGCAATCTACTTATTTTAGAATGAAAGTCTGGCATATTAACAGAAGTTTACAAAATGGTTTTTGATGAGTTTTGCAAAGAAAACATTTTAATATACGTATAATTCACGTTTTTCTCTTGCACTCACATTTTTTAACTTTTACATGTAGGGTTAATTAATTACAAGTACTAAAGTTTGATTTCTGGTTCAGTATCTTCCTGAATGGGCTTTATACAACTGTAATATAACAGAGGGCCAGGTCAGACCCATGCAGGCTCCCTGGCTGTTGGGTGAGTTTTGTGTGTTCCTATGAGCCGAGGTTACTTCACTCATTGATGCTCTTAGAACAGAGTAATGCAGATCTCCTAGGACCTTCAGATAATAGGACTGTCCTCTGAATATCTCTACATTCTGTTTTCAACTTGTGCTACCTCTCTCGTCTTGGCACTAACTCTCACCATGATACATTTCCCCAAACTGTGTTATAGACTGAACAATTCACTGTAGGAAAAATGGAAAAGACCAAACATGCTTTTGATAATTTTAGCTTTCAAAGTATAGACTGAATGCAACTTTATGAAGGATCTGGCCTTTGGTGTTTTGTTATAGAAACAGAAACGGTAACACACAATTTATTTTGCTCATATTAATCAGTATAAATTCCATGTTATCGATCACATGAATTGATAATAGGACATGTATGATGATATAGATATGTATGAAGATAGCACCAGATCTATAGGAAGTGCTCAGTCATATTGAGATACTGCAACAGATAATGGTATGAATAAGCATTGGTATAAATAATAATTTTTGTTTAAGTTACTGCAACTATTACTATTATTATCAATTACAGAGCCAGGCAGTACTGGTGTGATATGTGTGTACTTAGAATTTTAAGAGCACATAGTACACTTTTATTTTACACCTTGCATACCTCTCCTTTCACTTTGGTATGAAAGATGGAATGCCAGTCTTTCCTACATGTTGTCTGCAATAGTGCCATAATTCATATCAATGTCTTGCAATCTCACATCTGAACAGTGTCCTTGACATGGAAGGTTTTGGGTCTTTTATTCTTGAGATTATATTTTAATGATGATATTTCTCTCTTCCCTTCCTTCCTCCAGACTCTCTCACATACCCCTATTTGATTTCCTTCAAATTCATGAGTTCTTTTCTTATTGGTTGTTATTGGATGCATATATGAATTTGAGTATACCTATGTATTCCTAAACATAGCCTTTTGAGTTCATGTAACATTGCATGTATGTTTTCAGGGCTGAACCCTTGGCATTACATGACCCATCAGTGTGCTCTTCTCCGGGGAGAGCCATTTCTGCCACTTCTAGCTTTACTCCATCACCTGTAGCTCTTCGTGTAGGTTTCAGGCTCTTAGGCTTTCCCCTTTCATTTTGGCATGTCAATTGGTGCTATCTTTGTCCAGATCACATTTGTGTGGTCATGTTGTTGAGACTTTACAGGTATAACTTCTGGTGTTACTAGGAGATATATCTAAAACGCTAAGTTCTTTTTGATATGAGATATGAAAGCAACTAATACAGTATTTGACATATCTACTGGTAGGATCCTTTACAGGACTGTCAATTTAGTGTAGGAGTAGGGTATAGATTGCTCAGGTATTTGTTGCAAAGTACTGGCATGTTGGAATATGATTAATAATGTGATGATTTATTATTTCTAGTTTTTTCCTAGTGAACCTCATTTTCTCTAATGTAGTCAGTATTCAAGCTTTGTCTTGTATCTAGTATTTATAATGAAATCATACAGGAATTAATGAGATGCAGAAAGAGAACATGGTCTCTGACCCTGCGTTTCAAGCTTCATTTCACGGTATCTATAGCACTTAATGGTAGATGAGGAAGTAATTTGACTGAATATCCATGCAATAGCAATTCAAGCCTTTGTACATTGCACATTTCTCTGAAAGGAAAGACACATTATGTTCCACTTAGGACAATCATGGTGATTGTCTCTCTTTGTAGAAGTTATGAATGTTCTGTCATACATGTAATTTGAATAGCTCAAAGAACAATTTGTTTTCAGGTTGAATACATAGTACAACGGTGATCATCAGAAAATCCAGCTGGTCTTCCTGAACGTGTTTGGTTGCAAGCATTGATTTTTGTGATGGGGCTAATTATATGCCTATTGTACACTTTCAAATCCAAATAGAGATAATTCTATATATTTCCAAATATGTATGTAAAATTACAGAATCATACTTTCTTTTTCTTTGATAAAAACACCATGACAAGACTAACTTAAGAGATAAAAGGTTTATTCTAGCTCATGATTCTAAGGTTATGTTCTGTCACTGCAGAGAAATGAAGGCAGAAGGAGCTTGAGTTACCTGAACACACGATATCCACACTCAAGAATAAGGCTAAGAGACAAATTGAAGCTCTGTATCCTACAGAAATAATGCTTTCTTCTGCCCAGTTTCTGGAATCATCGTTTTTGTTGCACTTTAGGACATCATGGGAGTGCACACCTAGCATCTGCCATTTTGTAACTGGCTGATTTCATTTCTCATAACATCCTGAGGCTCATGAGTGTCCTAGCACATGTGATTCTGTGGTTCAGTGACTAAAGATGTGTATTTGTGAAATTTGGTCTGGCAAATATACATCACATTCTGAACATATGAAATGTAGTAGCAGAGCTTAACGTCATATTTAAATTTGAATGATATCACATAACTAGAAGGCGTTATATTGTACAACACATAGCCATTACTCTATATGAATCACTTTCTGGTTTACCCATTATAAATATGAATTTTATAGCTATGGTATTTAATGTCTAACTCATATACATTGTCTTTAATTCAAGCACTATCATATTTGAAATAAATTCTTTCTCATAACTTTATATTAGTTACTTAAAGATAAAATGCACATTCCCCGAGTCTTCTACACTAGTGTAAAGCAAGCAAGTGTTGCATGGCATTATCTCCTGCCCTCTATTTTGATTTTATATAGCTTTATTCTGCTACATTAGGGGAATTTATCTCAATTTTTTTCTGCAACAGTATTTACCTCATTGTTTGCTGCAAATTCCAGAAAACATGTTTGACCCTCTGTATTTATGATAACTTTTGCTCTGCTTTGCTGGAATTTTAAAATCAATACTTTTTTCTGGAATCATTCAAACTTATTAAGGGTTATTATTTACTCACTTCTGACTTCTCCATTGAATCTAATGGCCCATAAAACTTTATTTTTTCCCAAAACCTCCCTGCCAGAGCCTGCCCTTCTCCATCTTCATTATGAGATCAAATATCTAGTCTTGTAGATGGCCTCTTTTTTTCCACAATTCTTGAACTGCCTGTGGGTTTATGTTATCTTTTCTTTTTAATTAATGTTGACTTATTCTGGGCTAATTTAGATCTCTCTGTTAAAAGTATGCCATGTGTAAACTTCCTGAGTCATTTCATTTTTTGAAGCATATGTTTCAGCCATGTGTTTGGTTATGAAGATGGTTAGACATAGAATTCTGTGGTGAAGACAATACTCTCTCATACGGAAGCCACTGACTGACAGCAGTCCTAATACATATAAAATTTGAAACGCTCTGTTTCGTGGGCGTTCTTGCTTATTGGCTACCTGCTTGGTTCCCCCTAAAAAATTTCATTACCTACTCTTAGTTTTTTCCCAAATACCGAAAGCTTTCATACTAGAAGCAAAAACATCTCACGAGGGTTTGCTTCTAAGGCTCCAAAAGCTCCCACAGCACCACCCCAGGGAGTGAAATTCTCTCATTGCACCTTTGGAGGACATTCCCTCTTGGGACTGCTTTATAGCTCATGCTCCAAGTGGAATTTCTATCATATGCTCAGTTGAATCCCCCACCAACTTATATTCAAACTAATTTTCAGCAACGTTAGCATGATCCTTTATAAGCAAATTAATTTTACAAACCCTTTCACATCTTCTTTTCTTTAGCTCAGAGAGAGGAAACATTTTGTTAATCCAAAGTCAAAAAGTAACAGCCCACCCTTAGCACTCGATTTTAATTATTTAAATATGCATAAGATGTTTGCAATTGTTTCATTTTTATTATTATATCCCCACATTAAACAAAAGCTTCTTTTCTTGGAGTGAGACTCATGTCCATGTATGATTCAATATTAAGGCTTTATGAATTAGAACAGCCCTGTATGTGATATCTAGCTAAAACTGAAAACTACCCATGAACTAACTGAGATGTCCCATCAAAATAGGGCATACTTACAAATATTTCTCATAAACTAAGTGAGCTGGAGTCATAAGGAGGAAAGAAAATGGAAATGGTACTCTTATGTTGGAAGATTCATCAAATCTCAATTTATAAAAGAAATTCCAATAAAGAGTCAGCCCTTTCCTTTTCTCCCTATGGTATTGTGCCGTATCCTTACCATGCGGAGCTTCAAGTTCTGGTACAATTTCAAACTTTTAATGTAATCTTTTTCTTCACTATGGTAATTTATTCCAGTTATTTCTGTCTCATATCAGCAGCAGCTCACAGCTGACTGAGGACCGAAGTACTCTCCTTGGCATGTCTCTTCTGATTTCAGTGTATGTCAATAGCATTTTCACTAGGAGGCATTGGCTAAAAAGAATGCAGGACAATATTCTGCTAATCTAGATAAACACAAGGTTGATCAAAATGGATTTAGGCTGAAAACCAATCCTTTAATTGTACTGGAAAGATTCTAATTACTCCTACCCCCTCAAACAACTGTCAAGTTGTACAATACACTGAATTACCTCTGAATTTGCTCTATTTTTTTTTATCTAGAAACTTCTTATATGAAGTATGAGATTAGTCCCTTACTTGAGAGTTTACAGTTGCCTCCGACCTCTGGTTTCAAATTCTCTTTTAAAGGATATTGTTTTAAAATAAGATACCCTAGTCAGTCTTAAGAAGGAGTGCTCTGTTTTTTGCATTGTTTCCTTGGTCAAGCTCCTCCCAGCTCATCTGCATGTCATGAAAACATCATATTTCTATCACTCATATTGATTAGTTCCTTCCAGGCTTCCTTCTGACAGTAAACTCGACCCAGGTTTTCATCCTTTCCGTTGACAACAGATAACCAAGCATCTATCCCCTCGTGATTAATTAGCTCTGAATTATGTTGAATGTCTTTTTATAGGCAACTGATGACCGGAATTGCTTTCCCACAGAAAGTTGCTACTGCGACACAAGAACTAGTTTCAGTACAAGCTCCAGAATTAATTAAAATGTATGCCTTGCCTCATGAGCAATTGCAAAGCAATGGACTCAAGCAGATTTCTCTGTTGCATTTCTGTTTTTCTCTTTCTAGAATGTAGGTTGTCAAAATGATCAAAAGATACAAATGTTTCAATTCAAAACAGTTTTTTAAGAAATAAAAAGAAAATGGCATGTTTGCCCACTTGTTTTGGAGGATGTGAGTTTGTTATGTATATACTTTTGCCACCTTTGTTTCTAACACTGAAGCAAACATCTTGGTAAAAGCCAACAAATAGAATCCCAGGGCACTATTTGAAGTTATCATCTTAACTAGTATATCTCTTAGCAAGTTCTCATTCTCCTGTGGATATCATATTCAGTTGCTTCTACTCTGTCCCTAATCCTGTGCAGAAAACTAACCAATCCTGGAGCAGAGCTCTAGCTAATCTGAGCTCAGCACTGAAATCTGACCAATCCCCACCCTGGAAGCCCTGTAGAAACCCTGTGTCTGTTCAGCTTGTGGCTGTTCCCACCACCCCAGCTGTCCTCTGCCACTCTGGCAGAGGGCAGCCACTCTCCTGCATTCTTCCTTCCAATAAACCCCTTCAATGAGCTTTGGGTGAAGATCTTCTTTTGAAGCGGTGGGGCGCTGGAGCAGAGGCAACCCTGAGCAGAGCAGATCCAGCTGGCAAAACCTTCCCTTGGCAGACTGGATCCCACTCCCTGCTCTTTCCTCTCCATGAGCAGAGCTGAACTGTAGCAACTTTGCCTGAGAAACCTCCTGGCGAGCAAAACGGCTACACTGGGCGAACATCCCCATCTGGAAGACCCTGTCCTGCCACAGCAGAGCTGGAACAGAGCCAATACACTGGGGAAGCCTTTCCCTGAGGCAAGGCTATAATCTGCTAAATTTACTACAAACTGTGGTGGTCCTTGGATCACAAGCTCCAGGATACCTTTCCACCTGAGCTGTGTAACACTCAGTATTCTGTGACTCCCGAGTGCCAGAATACCTGACCAATCCCGATCTCTGGAAATGCCAACAGTTAGACATTGTCTTTAAAATATATAGTTATAGAGCACCTTCAGAGGCATCGAGAAGATGGATTAGAAGGTGGACTGTTCAGAAGACAGCAGTGTTAATTAGTAAAGAATTTCTGGTGGACCCTTATACAATGGCTGTAGTGACTGATTGTTGTCTACAATCATTTGGGTTATCTTATTAAGAGTCATGATATGAGTTTCTAACAGCGTCTTTTTCTTACTAAATAAAAATGCCTGTCTTCCTCTCCTTTTTTTAATGATCAGAGGAAGATAAGGAGCTCATTGTTCAGGTTTCTTTTTGGCATACATATATGTATGTATTTACTCCTTATTTATTTATTTATTTATGTCAACCCAGAACCACATCTACTTCAAAGAAGAAGCATATAGGTATAAAATATAGTGATTTGATCTGTGTTCTATTTTTATGAGGTGATACCATGACCTTGACAACACTTACAAAAGAAAACATTTAATTTGGGCTGACTTAACAGTTTTAGGGTTTTAATTAATCATTATCATGGAAAGAATTATGGCAGTATGCAGGTAGATATGGTGCTGGAGAATTAGCTTAGAGTTTTATATCTGCATCAGCAGGCACCAGGAAAAGATAGAGGAATGGGGCCTGAATTAGTCTTCTGAAACCTCAAAGCCCAAGTCCTGTAGCACACTTCTTCCAACAAGGCCACACCTCCTAATCCTTTCAAATAGTACCACGCTCTGGTGTCCAAGTATTCAAATCATTGATCCTATGGGGGCCACTCTGTTTTGAAATACCACATCAAGGCTAATTCAAAATCCTACCTAATTTATTATGCTAGGTAAGTAGTATGCTATGTTTTGTAAACATGAATCATGTTGCTTGGTAATGTGAGCTAAGATATTGTTAGTGATGGATTATTAAAGTTCCTCCACCAAGGGTATGAAGGTGGTAGATAGGAGTATTTGACAACCTGCTGTGATGCTTTTCATAGTTTGGTCTTCAACACCTACATGTATGTATATGCATGCACACACATACACACACACACACACACACACACACACACACACACACACAAACCCCACAAAAACAAAACAAAAACCAAAGCAAGAAAACTCTATTTTGATTTTAAATCTGACCAAAGGAACTTTTCTTCTGAGGTACTGCCACTGTTAATTTTATTTGCTCTTCTAAGCAAAGAGTGTTTTCAGTTCTTGACATTTCTGTCTTATTTTTGATTTGGGCATTATGAGAGCCTTGGAGATTTTGGAACACATGTGGGAGGGCAGAGGTGCCATTTAGTTAATCCACAATAAAGCTGCACTTTAAAATACAAATTGAAAATGAGCATGAATTAAAAACTACCCAATAAAATTTTATGAAATGAAAGTGCTGTATAATGAAATGTCTTGATGTTCTCATAGAGAAACGTTTTCAAATTACAATTCTATTGTCTGTTCACTAATGTTTATTTTCAGTTTTAGTAAGCATATTATTCTTTTAAGTTAACCTCCTTTTTTCCCTGAGGCTATAAGTCCAAGGAGGTATGACCTCATAGCAAATATGTCTCATATCTCTAAGTTTTGAGGTACTGATTTGTTTTATAATAGATTTCATCCATTTACTTGTCAGAAGTCAGCTGGAGTTAAGCTCTACAAGGAGCATGCTACTGCATCGAGCCATTCTTTTAGAGGTGGATGTTAAATATTTAACAGAACACGAAATCTGCTCTTCCAGTAGGATTCTCACAGCATGAATAATCTGAGGAATGTGCACAATATATTTCAACATAATTCTTCCATCATGAAAAATTTTATGTGTGTTTTGATAGATCATCCTGCTAGCCTGTTTGCAAAGCAAAACCCAATAGGTTGTTTAGTTTCCAAAAATTGAAAGGACACTATTTCGATATACTTAGCTTTATATTTTTTACAGCTAACTATACATTGGTTAGTGTTTAAAATGATCAAGAACTGACTTACAGCCCCTAGGGATACCAGATCACAAAGGAAACACTGACAACAAGTAGAATCAAAAGTCTGTATTCGTATTCTTCCTAATAATTACCAGATATGCAGAATTCTTAAGCTCTCCTTTGACTCAACTATTCTTGCACAACTAAATAATAAGCCAGGTCTTTAGTACTCTGACATTTTTCTTTCACTAAACACAAGTTACATGGTCATGGAAAGGGAATGAAATTGGTGTAGACAGACAGAATTCCATCAAAAAAACAAACATCAATCAAGAGCAGAAACTACATCTTACATTCTAACAGTGCTCGTCATTACTGGCATGGAGTTCTTCAAATTCTATACCCAATTATGTATCTTGGACTCACTGGATGCTTTTCTTAACCAGAATTATTTGTTCATGAGACCTAAATATATACTACACAAAGCAACATAAAATTTGAAGAAATCGAGGAATGTGACTTTTTTAAAAAACAAATTCAATTTTATCACTAAGGAAATGCTCGTTAAGTCTAAACACACCACCTACTTCTGTATTACACATGTCATATCTCTCATGTACCCTGTTCTCACTGCTGATGGACCCCGACCTTCTTAATAAACAAGGCTGTCTTGAAAATATTAGCTCTTATATTTTATAATTTTGGTCTTGTTATGAAAAAAACTTGACAGAAACAAATTTACTCTTAATATACTAATTCTGTGTTTAAGGAGGCAAAGGACGATAAAGGAAGGGGTCAATACAGGGTTACAAACTGAGGGAGCGCTGCTACAAACGACAAGAGAAGGCTAGAAGATCACCTGAGCCAAACAGCTGGGAGACAGCCTGGTTAATTCATGGAAATTTTACTTTTAAATTAAATTTTTACTTTAAAGTTTACATTTGTTTTACATACCAACCCTCCCTTACCCACCCTTGGCCCCCCCATCTCCCTTCACCCTAGCCCCCCACCTGATTCCCCAGAAAGGGTAAGGCATCCCATGGGGAGTCTACAAAGCCTGGTACATGAAGTTGAGACAGGACCAAGCATCTCCCCACTGCAACAAGTTTGAGCAAGGCATCCCACCATAGAGAATGGGCTCTAAAAGGCCCATTCATATACCTGGGATAGATCCTAGTCCCACCGCCAGTTGCTCACAGACAGATCAAGTCATGCAACTGTCATTCACATGCAGAGGGACGAGTTTGGTCCCATTCAGGCTCCCCAGCTGTCAGTCCAGAGCCCATAAGTTCTCACTAGCTCAGGTCGGTTTCCCTTTCCCGATCTTGATCACCCTCGCGGTCTGCTACTTCGCTATGGATCTCTGGATGAAGGTTCTACGATGACATCGTAGTTATTAATGTGATTGCAGGAGAAGGCTACTTAAGGTACCCTCTCCACCATTGCTAAGAGTCTTAGCTGGGATTCATCCTTGTGGATTCCTGGCAATTTCCCTGGCACCAAATTTCTCCCTAACCCCATAATGGCTCTCTCTATCAAGATATCTCTTTCATTGCTCTCCCTGTCAGTCCCTCCCACAATTCGCACATCCTGTTACTTCTTGTTCTCCTTCCCCATCTCCTTCTCCCCTACCCCTTATCCTCCAACACTGACCCTCAATATACCCAGGACATCCCAAGTTACTTTAAAATGCAGGGCTGACAGTAGATGAACACCAGTCATTGGCTTTTCATCCATCTCTCCTAGTGGCACATTATTTACTTTCTCTTTATGGGTATACGAATAGAAAATGAAGTGTCAATTTTATTCTGACTGCATTTTCAGTCAGCTTCAGGATTAGAGGCTTCAAGAAGACAGAAGTTGCAAAGCCCTCACAGAGTCAATCCAACTTATTTTCATTCACCCTTATTGAACTCACTTTGTGTTTTGTTTCTTATTTCTAAACATGGTGATTAACTTCTCATTTACATGAGTTGCAAAATCTATCTTGATGGATTTAAAACAACACTCTTGAAGTAATCCTCTCTTTTATTTTAAAAGTTAATTTATTGCAATTATTCCACAGTATAACATATTGTTTTCCTTCATATTTTCAGTATTGTTATGAATTATCCTAGCTTTCTTATTTTCTGTAGATTTTAAATAAAAAGATTTGCTCACATTATCACCTGGTGCCAGTTTAAGTCATGTGTTTCTTTGGAAATTAATGCATTTGAAGTATTGTCAGAACTGTCTTTTTATTATTATAGTATCAATGTTTGAAACTTCAGTAACTTGTTTGTCATTCAAATATATAAAACAAATGGATTGTCATAAGATATGCATGAATTTCCTTAAAGGCATAATTATCAAAATGTGGCTTAGAGATCCTCAGGGCCTCCAGGGTCTGTGAGCTGTCCATTCACAAGAATATGACATGTATGTTTTTCCACTGTGCTGTTCTTTTAATTGACTATCTAACAACATAGATGCATAACATGCTTAACCTTATGAAGCGAGACCATCTCTACAAGCTGCAGAACTCACTGACTCTGTACTTCTCAGAGTTCATGGAAGAAAGAAGAAAATTTTACTTAACAATGTATCTACCGCAAAATAAAATTTACTCTTTAAAATTCTACATCTGGATGGTATAATTTTCCAAGTAATTGAATGAGAATATAAATCCACATTGGGTTGTGATGATGGTCTCAAGGCAAAGTGTTATGAAATTGTGCACTGCGGGCTAGTGCAACATTAATGAGATGACATTTCACTTGGATAAGTAACTAGCAAATCAGTCTTTAATATTAGCAAATGTTCTAGATACTGAGGTAAGCAAGCCTTATACATCAAGGAAAAAAACCTGAAAGTGTTTGTTACCAATGATAAGATGTGAACACACACACACAACTATGTATATACATATAATCTTTAAACATTTGTGTCTACCATAAGATTTACATTTGCCAAACATAGGCTTTTGTAATAACAGCAATGTCAGTAATAAAGAATTCAGCAATTTAAAGAGCCTTTAATACCCTTTGATTTTTCAAATACCATTATTTTTAGGTTAAATTGTTTTCCTGTGCTTCAGCCTGGAGCATTGAACAAATATCAGAAGCATATTTGAAAATAACTCTGATTTCTATTACATAAAGTTTATTTTGGTCCTTAAAATTATTCTACTTCTCTCAGTGTGTATGTGGAAGGGGAGGCATACATGTCTATGTGAAGGTCAGAGGACAATTTTGAGAATGAACTGAATCTCTCTCTCTTTTTTTTATCTTGTTGAGGCACAGTATCTCTTGTTGCTTCTGTGTACTGCATATTCCAGGTTGGCATGAACTCTTTGGGACAGTTCTGCCTATAACTTTTTTCTCTTTACAGTAGTGTTGGAATTGGATTTGTATGCTCCCACATTCAGCATTTTTTATTGAAGTACTTTCAGGGGAATGAACTTGGTTAGCAAGGCTTGCCTTGCTGATGTTTTAACCCATGAATCCAATTCCCAGGCCAGGAAGATGATATTTGAAATTTTAAAAATAAGCTTTCTTTCTTTCTTTTTTAATCCCAGCACTAGGGAGTCAGAGGCTTGTGGATCTCTGTGAATTCGAGGCTAGCCTGGTCTACAAAGCAAGTTCCAGGACAGTTGGGGCTACATGGAGAAATCCTGTCTGCAAAAACCAATAATGATGATGATTATAGTAATAATAATTAATAAGAATGATAATAATAATAATAATAAGCTGGCATCAGGAGTTGGATTATGAATTTCCACATAGAATGACAAAAGCTTAAAAGGGATCTTAGAAACAAAAGAGCAGAAAGAAGCACGGCTACTTGTAAGGAGCCTTATTCTCGGGTGAGCTCTGCTTTCCTAGAGACAAGCAGAGACTTGCCGGCCAGTACTGGTAGTAAACTTAAACCTGCCATCTTGGCAAAAAACACAATTAAAACAACCACAGTTCTGATTAGCAATGTTGTTTGGCAGATAACAGACACATGGCCAGAAAAACATTAACATTTACAGTAAAGTCAGGTTCAGATGAAGAGAAACCTCTAAAGCTTTACAGTGTGTTTAAAAATATATGTAGGCTTGACAGAGAAAAACAAACATGATAGTGGTTAAAAAAAATAGAGAAGCCGGTTGTAGTGGCACACGCAGGTAGGATTTGCTTCAGAAGCAGAGGCAGGTGGATATCCAGAGAAACCCTGTTTCAGAGAAGTAAATAAATAAATAAAAATAAAAGAAATACATTAATAATAATAGATAAATAAATAAGCCACGTAAGATGAAAAACATACAGAGAGTCTAGACACCGTATGCTACTGTGTTTTTCATTTGTTCAATTACTAAGGAATGAACAATAAATACTAAAATATACTTGATTATAAATGCTGCTAAATTAATGTAACTTATATCCTTTTAAAATGTCTTCATTTCAAATTTTAAGTATAAAGATATGTTACTTTGGAAAAGATACTTTATTTCTGTTTACACAGAAAATGAAAAGCTATGGATTCCTTCCAGGCTTATGTGGTTTGATGAACCAAGACCCCCGGAAACAATGTTCCAGGTCATCCAACATCTAAAACAGCTTAGATGATATAGCCTTAAGGACTACACAAACACAGACTTGGCCAGGTTTCTGTGGTTTGTCATGATCCCCATGGTATGGACAGCATCCCTATCCAGCAGAAAGCAGTTTGAAATAAACTATGCCCAACTTACCAAATATTGTTCATATTTTTTTCATTTAAATTGGGTTGATTATAATAGTAATGATCACAGTCAATCTCATTCTAAAGGGAAAAGGGGAATATGGTATAGAAATAAGTACTTTGACTTGGAATGGATTTTCAATAATTGATACAAATTTAAAGTCAATTTTGTGATATGTATATTTCTCCTCTTGTTTAAGTATTATGTTTACACTGATCTTTTCAAAATGTGATGTATAATTACATACAAAATATAGATACTTATAATAGAACTTATAGTTAGGTAAGTTAGGTTTTCTAGATATACAGAGATATATTTGAGAGAGATAGTTTTCAAACCTTTCAAAGACCCCCAGAAGATGGCATTTGAAATGGTTTAGGGTTTTTTTTTTTTGACAATGAGAAATGTCTGCTCCTGGCAGCACCAATTACATCTGAGAGGAAGGTTGGCATCAAAGAAACTTTATATGGAGTTTGCTTTCAACATGGCAAGATTAGCTATTTGGGCAAGAAACTGCTCTTAAATTGACTGCTTGAATATTGCTGCATAAACTGGACATTCAGGACCCACAGAAAAGTGACTACTAAATTTGGACAGTCCTTCAGGGTTCCTGCTTCATGGAAGAGTCTGCCAGACTTTCTGCAGGACACAGAAAAATGACTGACAGACTGCCAATGTAGATGTACATTTTGAAATTTCCTGCTTTGTTGAGAAGTCTTCCTGGCACACTGGCCTGTGGACTAAAGGTTGATACCCCAACATTACAGAAGAACTTCAGGTGACTGTCCAGGCAGCAAGATGTCTCTGTCGATTCTAGTGTTTATATATTATCCTTCTGTGGTCTTTGATGGAGTTAATGAAAGATAGTTATAATTATAGTTTTCCTTAGTTAGGATTAAAGATAAGTTATATATAAGACTTTAGACCCAGACAGATAGAATACATGATAAAATACTTTCTTTAAATCTTACTAAATGTTAATGGACTAAGTATTGTAACTATAGTTCTTACTTGATAACTGTTCTGTTCTACATGATTTGACTATGTTAAAGTTAAAACCTTTCTTTTTATTTATACAGAAAAGAGGAGGTGATAGTGAAGTCCTGTGTATATGTCAATAAAGCACTGTTGGCCAATAGGGACACAAGATAGGTGGAACTAGGAGTCTAGGAGGATTCTGGGAAAGGTAGTGAAGGAAGCCGTTGCCATGTGATTCCCGGGAAGAAGGGATGCAAGTCTGCATTCTCAGAGAGATAAGTCCTTATAAACATATATATTAGTAATTACGGGTCAATAATTAAGTCAGAGTTAGCCAATGAGAAACAATAGCAAACGACCAACAGCTTCATAATTAATATAGTTTCCTCTGTGTTATTTTGTGGCTGAAACTGTAACAGGGCCCAGGTGGCTGGCAGGGAATACTATGGGTTACAATAAGCTTTTAAAATGTGGTAAGTTATCACTATTTTCATTATAAGTGTTTGCTCTTAATTTTTTAAAAGAAGTGTATTTTATTGATACATTCTGTTTATTAAATTAAAGAACTATTTGTAAATATTTCAATTAACTTCTAACATGTTCATGCTTGCAGTTACAAACAAGAAAGTCAAAAAGTGATCCCATTGTTTTACTTTGATATTCTTAAAGTTTTTTTTTTGTTTGAAACATGTTTGTTTTCATTCCTATTCAGAACCTTTACCCAACCCTCTAAGACTACAAACTAATTCAGGAACATGTCTGATACCTTTCTACCACAGTTCTTTCATTGAAGCTCACCACTGCCCTGCCTACTTGAAATATCCCACTGAGCATGCCAACATCACCATCTTTATTGTAGGTGGTTCCTGCGGGTTACCTCTCAAAAACATAGACAAATTGCCTCTGACTATATTTGGAATCCTTTGAAATGTTTAAAGAAAGTACATGTATGTTTTTACTTTCTTTTTTGTCAAAGGTTTTGGAGTACAAAGTTCAGAAGACAAGATAAAACCCTCTAATGGTCATGAATCTAAATGCAGAAAGTATTACACAAGTATAAGCCTGATAAGAATTATCCTGGGTACTTCACCACAACTCATGGAAGCCATGGGTTTTACAATTCCAATAGATGTGCTACCCACAAAACTTATAGACAAGATGACAAATGCCAACAATCTGACTCATGAAAGCAATGGAAATTTCAGAATGACTGTGACTGTAAAGTGGAGGAATATTGATGTGGTTATTTGATGGAGAGTATAAATCCTTAATAAGAATGAATAAAATAAGAACCTCAAAAGGGTCAATCTATTCACTTACAGCAGTTTTAATATGCTAACTCTGAAATGAACTGAAAGTTCATAGTCTCAAAGGTAAAGCATATGATTGTATAGTTACAGTGCTCATGTAGACCAGGTCCTTCAATGTTTCTCTCTCTATTAAGTGAGAGGCTTTGGATCAGCCATCTCAGTCTCTTTAGCCATACCTGTCATATAAAGGACATTGGGAGTACATAAACTCAAGGATGAAAAGCAGATGTGATGTGCACTAGATGAGACAGATGTTACCTTGGCTTCATCTATTTTTCCCGTGGGTATGAGTAAGTGAAACAGTAGCTACAGCATCATTTTCAATCATATTTCGTAGTTTTGTACTTGCTAATACATTTCAGTCATTCCACTGGTGTCAATTAATGTTTAAAAATATAAAAAATTCAACGAAGAAAGAAAAAAGCAACATCAATCTCTTCATGGTGGAAATAATAACTCATGTTAAGGATGCTTCCCCTTAATATCTTATGATTTACATTTTTCTGATCTATTGTTTATCGAATCTAGTATTGTGAAATGAACAATTTAAATACAATGCAAAGTTGTTTGTTAATATAATTCAACCAGATGCCCTCATGTTAACAATTTATTGTCATGGTACAATAATCCACACAACGAGGTTAACCTGATGACACCAAGGATATCTACAGGTATTTTTTCAGAGAGCATCAACTTGTCCATTTGGCTCTGTAGGACACTATCCAGTGTAGATTATATTTAGGTTTTACCTTTCCTTAAACTTTTGCAATATATAATGTTCCTTTGTCTTTCCTTGACTTTCATAATCTTGAAAATTTGAAGGGTATTGATCAATTATTTTGATGAATGTACTTCAATTTGGATTGATCTCATGCTTTGTCATAATTAAATTGAGGCTATAAATTATCAAGTGACTACCACAGAGATGTGTTTAACATAACTGAAAGTATTTTCATTAAAACATTAAAATTTAATTTTCTCAATATACAGTGTCATGTTTTCTCTCATAGAAATGACACTAATCAGGGACACCATTCAACCATACTGAGTAAATTACAGTGAGGTCATGAGTGGATTATACCTACATCCCTAATAAGTCAAAACAATAATGCAACAGTGTGATTCAGATGGCAAAAATTGAGTTATAAATCATCAATAGTTTTTAATGTCATTAGGCAAGAAATTGAGAAAAATCTTCCAAGGGAGCTTTTGCTAATTTGAGTGAGGGAATTATATATTAAATAAAGAAAGTGACTTAGTAGTGTGTATAAAGAGTATGGAAGATTAAGTTTGTCCCAAAATTATTTAAAGAGCTTATTCAAGGGAATTTTCAAATCCCTCATCTAATTCTTTATTTCAAATACAGAACTATCAAGGATCTGCCATTTTCTTCCATACATTAGGAAATTTATTTGAGATACAATATATTGAATACATTTTCTAGGTGGTAACTCTCTGCAAAATGCACATGAAAAGTGAAGTTCAAATGATCTGAACAGCTAGTTTTATTGTCTTCCCACAGTTTTTAGGTTCTCTATCACTCATGGTAAGTCATCCATCCATTTGTTGAGTCTTAGTTTATCTTTTCTATTGGTTTATGTTATTTTTCCTCCTATTGATTTATGTTTTCTAGCACCCAAATACCCATGACTGATATGGGATGTCCATCTCTATGCTGAAAATATGTGATCTTTTAGTGGATAAAAGCTGTTTTGACCAAAAGGCCAGGAAAAATATAGCCAGGCAGGAAATCCAAATGAAGATGCTGAGAGAAGGATGGTAGAGTCAGGAAGAAGCCATGTAGCTGCTGAAGAAGTAAGATACCAGAGCATTTCCAGTAAGTCACAGCCTCATGGCAATACCCAGATGAATAGAAATAGGTTAATTTATAAGAGAGCTAGACAGTAATATGTCATTGCTATTGCCCAAACAATTGTAATTGATATTAAGCCTCAGAGTGTCATTTCATAAGCAGATGCAGGGACCCAATAGGTGGGAGAGGAAGCAGTCCAGTGGAACTGGACAGGACAGAGAAAAACTTTCAGCTACACTTGACCATCTTTATGTAGTCTTCCATACATATGTCAGCAAACATTCTTGCATTATTTTTTATGGAAATGCTGCTCAAATTGCTGAATGGAATTCAGTGTCTCTGAAAAGTGTAATATAAGCAATATATCTATAATAATTTTCCTCAGTAGCATAACTAAATAAATACCAAAAACAGATTTAGCGGATTGGAGAGATGGTTCAATATGTAAGCATGATTCTTATGAATGCATGAAGGATTTTAGGGAGACTCATAGAACACATGTAAAAAGCCAGGTATGACTACTCCAAATAATCAGCTTCAGCATTGTGGAGCAAAGAGAACTCTCTAGGCAGCCAATCTAGCAGAAAAGGAGAGCATCCAGTTCAGTAAGAAACTCTGTCTCAAGTCAATGGACAGAGAGCCATAGATGAAAACACAGGTTATTTTTCTCTAGCCTTAACACCTGTGCACAAGTGTGGACCCATACATTCTCTTGCCTGTAACACATACACACATGCATTTGCACTCACACACACACACACACACACACACAAACATATGGGGGAAATGTGGGGTATTTTAGGGGCTGGGAAGATAGCTAAGCTGGTAAAATGTTTACTGTGAAAATGTAAGAGCTTGGTTTTAGATTCTCCAATATCTACATGCTTGTATACACATACACTTCTTACTCCCTGAACATACATAGACACATATGAATCTAATTGGTAATTGTTGATTTAAACATTTGATGTATGACCTGATAAGATGCTTCATAAAACTATTTATTTACTTATAGTAAATAGTTGTAAATGGAGTTCTTAATTGGTCAAATATTGAGGACAATGCTGAGATCAGAGAGAAGGAGCAAGCCAGGACACACCTTACCTCCTTAGCATCTTAGCAGACAAGAGAGCAAGTTCCTGTTCCTCCCTGCTTATATCCTGTTTCGACCAAACTACCTCACTTCCTGCCTGTCTGCACAGACCTCCAGAACTCTATGGATAGCTAGTGGCAAGCTCCATTCTCTGACCTTCAGACAAGCTTTATTTGTACAAGTAAGATATCACCACAAATAGTTTCTCCTCTTTCCTTTTGTCATCTACTTGTTCATATGACTTCATGTACAATCTCAGTTATTAGAATCTTTTGGTATTTCTTTATATCCCTGTGCCTATACAATGTATACATTATATGTGGAAGTAAATATATATCTCTAATTTGCTTTTTCCTTAAAATGAAATTTGGTATCTGTGCTTGCTTTTTCTAATAAACTAAATGTTGATTATATGACCACAAAGAAATTTCTTATTATTTCTATAACTAAATACACTAAATATTGTCCCATGAAATTTAGTTTGTATTAAGCTCTGGATAACGCTTTGTAGTTATAAATGTTAGGTAAAGGCACTCTTATTTAGTAATGAGTTGTTAATCTAAATGAATGTTTTGGAGAAGAACAAATGAATTGTAGGATGCTGATCAGTTCTACCATGTCCAGAAATATTCTACACTGCAATTTTGTCTCACACCAAGATGTCATTAATATACCATATACATGTGAAAAATAGAGAAAATCCCCTAAATAGTACTAAAGTAATTCTAGAGGGAGCTACTGTCTCACTTGACAATGGCTGTGATACAGAATAAGCAATACCATAGTTTTCTTCATTGTAGTGGCCTGCCTTCCTGCATTTAAAGCTGCTCTTCTCCCTTACAAGGAGTAATATCTGCACACCTGAAGTCACACCTCTAGGGCGTGGCCACCACTGCAAGTTCACTGGCAAAGCAAGATGCTGCTATACTTCATGATGTTTTGAAAATTGTTTTCATTAGCATCTTAAAACCAATTATCAGGTTTGACTTGGGTTTGTACCTGACTTATTGATGGATTTGTTCTAAGGGCAGGGCAGCCTTTGATAAGGAGAGAAGGGAGTTTTGTGAGTTGGCTAGGTCTCCCCATGGCATCATTTTAGCAGTTGTAAGATTCATGTATTTGTGAATGGATGAAAAATATATCATTTGGATTCCCTGCCAAGGTGGATGTAGCACATAAGATGCTATACTTAGCAATATAACATTCATAGGAAATCAATCCTATAACAAGGATTCCATAAGACCCAGGAGAATTAGTGAAGTCAGTTCCCATTACCCTGCTCTTCCCATGGTGCTGTTTCAGGAATTTGCTTTCAAACACACACATTAAAATCTAAAAGTTCGGCCAATTAGAGCTGCCACTATTTCACCCATATTCATTACTGACTGTAAGAAAGAAAAGGGTGTGCTCTGTCAACTTTCATTGTGTTCAGTGATGTAGATTATAGTTTCATAACTAAGCCCAATCCAATTAGAGTCATGCCTTCTTCTCTGAAATGTGACACTAAATCAAACATTAGACATTATACCTCATAATTTTATGCTTTTCAGGGCTTGTATAAATCATTACTCATTGTAAGCTGAAGTTCATGTCTTTTCTCCTTCCTCTAGAACCAATATTCGCTTTGTCTTTTGCACTCAGTACCATTTTTAACAAAAATGTGGGATGGAAGCAGAATTTTACAGGAAGCCTCAGTCTCCTAACCTATTTTTGGTTAATTTATTTAACCAATTTATTTAAGAATGTGCCTTCTGAACTAGCAAGACGGCTTCACTTATGAAGGTGCTTGCCTTCAAGCATCACAGACTGAGTTTGGACACCAGAACCTGCATAGTATCGAGAACTGCCTCCTGTACCTTGTCTTCCGACTTCTACATATATGCCTCACCAAGCACACATACTCCAATGCCCATTCAACACTTAATAAATAAATGTAAATACTTAATAATGTGGAGTCTCACAATGAAATGAGTAATTTTAGAAAGATATATATATATATATATATACATTTTATATATTTATACATTTCACATTTAATAAAGTCTGCTTAAGTAGGACATTGGTATTTACTCTTGTAATTTTATTTTCTGGCATCTTGATGGAAATATTATTCCATTAAATTTCATGATAAAAACCCTCAAATTCATTTTTGAACTAAAGTATTTTTGAAGTATATTTTACCAAGTTGGTTTTGATGGTATATTTTGGGTGTTTATATACAACTTTATTTACAGATTTTCACATCCTGTTTTAATGTTTAAAACAATCTTTTCACATTTTACATACCAATCCTAGTTCATAAAGTCTCCCCTCCCCTCCTGTTCTCCCTACCTCCCCTCATCTGATCCCCCACTTACTTCTCAGACAGAGGAAGCTTGGCATATCACTTTGAGGCAGGGCCAAGGCCCTCCCTCTATACCTAGGCTGAGCAAGGTATCCCTCCAAAAAGAATGGACTCCAAAAAGCCAGTTCAAACATTTGGAATAAATCCTGGTCCCACTGCCAGTGGCCCCACAGACTTTCCAAATCACACAACTGTCACCCACATTCAGAGGGCCTAGTTTGCTCCTATTCAGGTTCCCCTACTGTCAGTCCAGTATCAATATGCAACCACAAGTTCAGGTCAGTTTTTTCTGTGGGTATCTAATGGGGAAGTCCTGTGTATATGCCAATAAAGCACTGCTGGCCAATAGAGAAGCAAGACAGGTGGGACTAGGAGTCAAAGAGGATTCTGGGAAAGAGAGGTAGATTCTGTCATGATGTAGCTGCCATAGGAATAAGAGGTCTGCACCCCTTTCTCCAGTAAGAGAAATACTTAGATTAACAATTATGGGGTAAATACTGAAGTCAGAGTTAGCCAGTAAGAAAGCAAGCAAACGGCCAACAGCTTTATAATTAATATAGCCTCCTGTGAGTTTATTTGGGACTGATGCAGCTCTGGAACCAGGCTGGCAGGAAGGCTTCACTCTACAGGTATCCCTTAGATGGTCTTGACCTCTTTGCTCATGTTATCTCTCCTCCCTCTCTTCCACTGGACTCTGAGAATTCACCCCAGTGCTTAGCTGTGGATCTCTACATCTGCTTCCATCAGTAGCTGAATGAAGGTTCTATGGTGATAATTCAGTATTCATCAATCTGATTTCAAGGGAAGGTCAGTTCAGGCATCCTCTCCACTAATGCTTAGGTTTTACCTGGGGTCATGCTTGTGGTTTCCTGGGAATTTCTTTAGTGCCAAGTGTCTCACTAGCCTGGCAATGAAACTTTCAATCAAGATGTGTCTTTCCTTGGTCTCCCTCTCTGTCCTTCTCCCATCTCTACCTCCCCTTATGGTCTCTTCCCACCTCCCCTCCTTTCCTCCCTCTTTCTTTCTGTCTTCCTCCACCCACCTAAAGCTCCCAGTTTTCTCAGGATATCTTGTCTATTTCACCTCCCCAGGGTATCCATGTATGTCTCTCTTAGGGTTCTCTTTTTTCCTAGATTCTCTGGAGTCATGGAAGATAGGTTGGTTGTCCTTTGCCTTAAATCTAATACCCACTTATGAGTGAGTACATATCATGTTTGTCTTTCAGGGTAAGGATTGCCTCGCTCAGGATTGTTTTGTTTGTTTGTTTTTCTAGTTCCATCCATTTGCCTGCAAATTTCAGTGTATCATTGGTTTTTTTTTTTACCATTTAGTATTACTCCATTATGTAAATGAGACACATTTTCTCATAAACACCAATTGTAGCTTATGCTGGAGAGGATGCAGAGTAAGGGGGACACTCCTCCATTGCTGGTGGGAGTGCAAACTTGTACAGCTACTTTGGAAATCTGTATGGCGGTTTCTCAGAAAATTCGTTATCAGTCTACCTTAAGGCCCAGAAATACCACTCTTGGGCATATACCTAAAGTATTCACTCTCATACCACAAGGACATTAACTCAACTGTGTTCATTGCAGCATTATTTGTAATAGCCAGAACATGGAAACAATCTAGATGCCCCTCAACTGAAGAATGCATAGGCATCTTTTGTCAAGTGAGAATGTTCCTCATATTTCTAGCTGACTTAGGGTATGTTTGTGGTCATTGGCTCTTACTGAATGACTGGTATGTATATATTGAGATACCATATAATCACCCCATCTGTTTTTAATTATTGGGATATAGTTCTTGTTTTCTTTTGTCTTTTAGTTTGGGGCAAGGCCTCTTCTATAATCCAGCCTGGTATCAATGCACTATCCCCCTACTCATCCTGTGAGTGCCAGGATCACAAGGTAGGCACCACCCCACCAGTTTTATACTGAATTTGCAGTGTGAAAGCACCTTTGAAATTCTAGTTAGGAATTACTTTCCTTTTATTCGTTTCTGTTTAAAATTATCTAGTATCTATTAATTACTTTTGCATATTATTTGTATTTATTCAAGTGGTACCAGAAACTATTTTGTTTATCTGAAAATGTCCTCCTTCCTTCCTTGTTTTCTTCCTTAATAGATAGATGTAGGCCAAAGAGATTAGGGAATTCCTTTGAATCACTTCTTATCTGGATTTATTCTATTAATTTTGTATAGTTAAAGATTATTATCAATATATACTCTTTATATGTTTTTTGAAATAAGTGAATGTGGTGTCCCACCACTAACCAAAAAGGTATTTTCAATTACTACCTGGTGGAAAGGGGCAGTTTTCTCCATTAGAGTGTCACTGGGTATATCAACTACACTCCAGGGCAGGTTCTATATAGTAATACTTGGCCGACACAAAATCTGCTCCAAATTTTTGCTGTGGGATTTTGTTTCATTTTGTCTTTCTTTGACAGTTTTATCTTAGAGGGTTTTTGCTTTGATTTGGGGGAGTGTGATACAAAACAGAGAGAAAAATATAAACACGAGGAGTGGGTAGGAAGATGAATATGGAAACCACTGTTAGAGGAGAAAGCATGATTAAAATGTACCCTTTCATACTCCCTGCCACAGGTATCAGGGGCCACTGAGGAAGAAGGAATTATAAGATGATAAGCATAGAGGTCAGGGAGGCCTGGGGTTAAAACTATTTTCTGCACATGACAGGGCCATTGTACTAAAGAACTGACAGCAGCTGCAATTGTCTGCACAAGACCGTTACAAGATCAAGCCAGTCAACATTCTAGCACTTGAGGAGAGAAGTTGTGTGAGGAGTGGGAGTTTATATGATTAAAATGCAATATAAGATGCATGAAATTCTCAAATAATTGAAGTAATATTGAAAATGTACTTAAAAAGCTTACTTATAATGAATATAAGATTAATGTCTAGGGAAATAAGGCAATACTAATTTTATAATATCTCCAAAAGTTTAACAAATTATTTTATTCAGAAATTATTCATTGAGAATTTCCTATTTACCAAGTACTAAAATCCTCAAACCAGAACAGTAGTCAGAAAACTAACAAGACATATACAATATTATGAAGAGTTTTAAATAGATAGTAACGTCATTTTTATAACATTACTCTGTAATAGCACCAAGCTTAGCAAACTCAAATTATTTGAAGTTGCTGAGTTAAGAAGAGAAATTTTTCATCCATTTATCATACCTGCCCTCCTGGTTTATGTGGAGCAGTTTGCAAAACAATTTTCAGGTTGCCAGTGCTCTGATTTCACAGTTAACTGGAAGGATAATTGCTTCTCCATGGATAATTGAAAAGATAACACTTCAAACTTGAAGATCAGGAGTTGGGTTTTTTTTCATTAAGCATTAGTAATTTTATAGATAGGATATTTACCATAGGTGAAGACATTAAGTATTAAATGGGATCCTGGATTCCTGGGGGAATAGACATCCCCTGAAAGAGGAGAAAAACATGAAGGCAATGGTTTCTGAGAATCAACACTGTCAGAGATCTTATATCTGCTTACAGAACTGCAATCCAAGGCAGACAGCTTTATATAAACCTCACTTTCCAGGAAGCTAAGTTAAGCAATTAATGGATATGTTTCCTCTTTTTTATAATTTTATTTTATATCTAAATTAGAAACAAGATTTTTTTCACATGTTAGTCCTAGTTTCCTCTCTTTTCCCTCCTCCCCTGCTCTTCCCACCAGATCCACCAGTCCTCCACCCAATCTCCACTCTGATACCCAGAGAGGGTGAGGCCCTCCATGGTGGATCTCCAGAGTCTGTCATTTCATTCAGGGCAGGGCCTAGGTCCTCCCCCAAGAGTCCAGGTTGAAAGAACATCCCTCATTGTAGGATGGATACACAAAGTCCATTTGTATGCCAGGGATAAATACTTGTCTGCTACACAAGGCCCAATAGATTACCTGGGTCTCCTCACTGACACCCATATTCAGGGGGTCTGGATCAGTCCCATGCTGGCATCCCAGCCATCAATCTGGGGTCTAAGAGCTCCCCCTTGTTCAAGTCAGCTGTTTATCTGGGTTTCACCAGCCCAGTCTTGACCCATTAGCTCATCACTCCTCACTTTCTGTCACTGGGTGATATGTAACCTATTAATTGTGTCACATCTTATTACTTCAAAGTGAACCTTTGGCTAAAGATGATTTACATTCAAGATATATGGATTGAGAAAATCTTACTTCTTTTACGTGCTAGTAACAATAGATGTTGGATGTTGTTAACTTTGAATCAAAAACATATAAAATTCCTTGAAAGACTGAGAAGGCAACCAAATGTAATTATAAATGTCAATATTGTTTACTTGAAATACTATCGTTATGGAACATTTTCATTCTGAATAATTTTTAAATGAATTCAATGCTTATTCAGAATAAACTGTTCACTCATAGATAAAACTGTAATTAATTAATAGTCACATATCAACAGGTATGTGTATGAATTCGGTATCAGATATATACTTGTTTTTTTTTCTTTAAGAGATGCCACATATATGGAAATGAAACGGAACAGACACAAGGCATTATTGAAATACATCAAAATCAGGGACCATACTAGATGTACAAGTACATGTTCCAAGCCTTGCTGCAAGGGCCTGACATTCTTTTTCCATTGCTGTTTTATTATTCTTCTATTTGATCATAAAACAGAAAGAGGCACAGTGTAGTGCTGCAGGCATTCTTCATTAGTGATACAACAAGGAGTAGCAGTAAAGAATGATATCTAATGTTTAAAGAGTGCTCTCTAGTTTGCAAAGCACGTTTGATGTGTGTTTTTCCTTTAATTTTTCTATTTAGCTTTTAAAGGACGACCTCCAGCCAGAATTTCCCTTTTAATCACCACTCACTGCTCTTGCAATCCTATGAAGGTGACATAAAGAGTTGTAACTTTGACTAAGTCAATGAACCTCAGTGATGAATTAATTAAAGGATATCTGTATTGGAATGAAATCACTGATCTACTGTGTAAAACAGAAAATAGTTCTTTGGGATTCTTTGGGGATTTAGGCTAAATATTTAATCAAAGTTCAATACCTGGGCAAGTCTATTTCTGAATAGTTGGTATGACCGGGAGTGTCTCAGGACAAAGTCTCATCTCAGTAGATGTACTTTGTCATTCAAGAAAAAGACAAAACAAAACAAAGCAACTTAAGAACAAAGAGTTGAATGTTACTGTTTACTCAATGACAAGGAATTAATAAATGGAAGCTTGACATAACACAGCAGAAAAGGAGGAAAGCAAATGACAGATAAAGAGACTCACAACACAAAAGCATTACCAACTTTTAAATTTACTTGTATTATCTTTAAATTTGCAGCACACTTTGCACTTAGGGTAAAGTGTAGTGGTTTACATATGAAAGAAACATAATAAAAATCAAAACAAACGCAGGTATTGCATTTAGAGCAATTGGTACAACCTAGCTACAAACACACACACACACACACACACACACACACACACACACACACACACAATTAATTTATTTTCAGTTAAATGGAATTGCTGAAGGTTGAGACCAGTAGAGACCCAAGATATGCAACTCCTCCTTGTCATCATGTTGCCTTCAAAGATGTTCTTAGAGAGCTAAATTTGTTTCTTGTGACAAGTTCTACTAGCAAAACACTGCCTCAGTTCAAATGGTATATTTTAAATATAATCAGCGAAGAACTGAGCATTTTACAAAAGCTCTCCTTCTTTGCTTGTACACCAAGGCCACCGAGCTGAGTCCTTTTCTCACACACAATTCCATGGCATGATTATTCAGGACTGGATTATCAGTTCATGTTTCTCATTATGGATTTTACTACCTTCCAGGTTGGTTGATAGTGATCTCCCACATTTAAAATGCAGAACAAAACATACTTTTCTGGGATCTACATAGCTTTCTGAACATGGTAGGTAGGTCTTACCTAACATGGAAACTTTAGGTACATAGTTCCATGGATGGTTATATATAAAATAGAAAATAAACAGGATCCACAAGGTGAAATGAGACTTTAAAGGTACCACTTCTTACTTGGTTTGTAATTCCTCTAAGGCTCATAACCATGTCTCTTAGCTTTCAAAACAACATATTTTACCTTCTCCTCATAGACAGGACACTGAAGCTCAGCTTAAGCTGACATTACCACAGGTAACAGATGTAGATCTCACAAGCAGCTCTACAGTAGAATGGTGGGTTCTCCCTCTCTAGAGCACCGGCACTTGCTCATTTTCATTTTACAGTTCCAGAAAAAACACAATGTTCTAGCAGTCATAGTTAACTTTAAAAACCAGAACACAGACATGAATGTGAGAAGGTATTTTTCAGAAAGAGCAAGTGTAGACAAGGTGGTATGGAGATAGGAGTGAGGTGAGAACAGCCAGTTCTGTTATATGCAAGTGTGAATTTATCAAAGAACAATTTCATCCATAACGAATTAAAATCATATTACGGTACCAGCAAATATTTAGAACCGAAGCATAGCATTCTCATTTTAACTTAATTTTCAAAAGTACAGAAAATGCATGTTGATGTTATCAAGCAAACTCCTTTGTATATTCTGATCACAGCACGTATACTTGCTTACAGATACACAGGTAAAAATACTACAGGGTATAGATTTCCTACATATCATAGGATCTAAACCATAGATAATTTAAAATTTCCATTTCTGTTTCAGGTATATTTTAATCATAATAAAATATTTTGTAATTTTAATATTTTACTTGATTCCCAATTATGTAACTGTAGATATATATCAATTAAACTTGTAGTTTCAAATGTTACAGTGTTAGTCTCTAAATAAGAATTAGAAATACTAGTTTATTACAAAGAAATAATAAAACATTTGAGAACTCATGAAAGTATAAAATAGAAAGATAAAGATTTTAAAAAGCTATTAGCCATATCATATTATTGAATATGTGTGTGATCACTTAGTTTTACAATAAGATATTCAAATTATTTTTTAAACATAGCTAATCTTGCTGACTTAGGAAGAGCCTCTTAAATTTTTAATGCAAATAATCATTTTGTGATGAAAAGGTCATCCTCTCTCATTTATTGTCAGATAAATAATACACTCAGCATTATTGGTTAAAATACCTCAGACAATCTTTGAAAATGTTATCTAAGGCCAATGAGTCTTATATAAAAATAGTTTTCAGAAAAAGAAATCTTACAGACCTTTGACTGTCCCATAGCACTCAATATCAGTATAAATTAATATAAGTATAAATCATTGTAAGATTTTGCTGATCTTGCGAACAAAATAATTTCAAGAACATTTCCCATGGGGGATACACTCTTAGCCTAGATACACAGGGGAGGGCCTATGTCCTGACTCAAATGACTTGACAGATTTTGATGATCTCTCATGGAAGGCCTGTGAAGCAGATGGGGATGGGGGGTTGATGGGGGCATGGGAAGATGGGGTTCAGAGGGAACTCAGATCAATATGTAAAATAAGATTGTTTCTAATTTAAATAAATTTCATATGAAAATAAAATAAGTTCAAGACTCCTAATCACTGTTGTGTAACCTTCTCAGTTAAAACTCCTTTAGATGGTCAAGAAATAAACTATTTCCTTGCAGAAGAAAATATTCCTAATGTAATATTATAACTTTAGGCGTGGCTAGAGTTTGACAGCATAAATGCTATGTCCAACTTCCAGTCAATAAAAAATGGTAACAAAGCAGAAATTATGTATAAGGTATTAAAACAGAAGCATTCAGGGAATTTACAAAACAGAGTAAGCATATTTTATCTTATAATATGTGGTATCATAATTAAAGATAGTAGTTGAGCAATGTATTTCACAATAGCTACCTAAAAGAGCACAACAGAATAGGTCAATATTTTACCTACAATATATAGAACCCAAATAAGTGTATATTTTTACAGGAGGGAAGAAAGAAATCCAAATTCTTAAGAATTTGTCTTCATAAAATGTACTCCCAATCACTACAATACCACTTTTGATAATTTGTGTATTTTTAGGTAAAATCATTTATATTTATATCTATTTATTTATATAATCTATACCTATATAATTATTTTACTGCAGATTTAATTTCAAATGGCATGTTACAGTAGCACAGCATTTTATTGTCTCTATTTTGGCTACAGTCATCAAATGAATTCAGGTGTGTAAACCCCACTTATGACTGACACCATGCTGGTGCTCAGAATTTCCAATTTCCTAGGATTTTGGAATTGACGATATTCATCCTGTGATGAGGATGCATGAAAAGAAAGATGCATAAATACAGCAAACTCATTGTAATATTATCAGGACTAAATCCTTTCTCCTAATAGCATAAAGATTTCTATGCTGACAACACATGTATAACAGAAAGACACTTCAACATGCCTTGAAAGAACCTGTGTATTAATCAGACCATTTTCAGTTTAAGGGGGTTTTAGTGTTTACTGATTAAGAGGGTCAATTATATATTTTTCATCTTAGACCATGGCATCCTCAGCCCGTTATAAGAGCAAGACCCCTGGCAACAATATCAATATCACTGTGCTTCTTTGATCTCGTATCAAGGACATTAGGCCGAAAAGTTCTTTCAAACAGATGAGTATTATTGTTTTCTCTCAAAAACTCAATGAAGACTCCTTAACTTAGAGCAAAGAAATAGCCAGAGACACTGTAATACCAGTCATGTTCTTACCATCCTATACACTGTTATTCCTGTTCTAGCTCAACAGCACTGGTAATATGTTTCTTTCTTAGCAGAAATATGCTGGATTTGATGCCATGAAAACTCAAAGCACTCTTATCCCCCATTTAATGCATGAATCAGTGTCCATGTCTTTGGCACACATTGTACTCAACAACTCCCAGTAAGGATATGTTTGCTAGTTCTACTATTTATTATACCTTACTGTGCTATTTTCCTCTCTCATTCCTTAGCCAACTTCCACATTGTCAGTTCTGTCTCAGAATTTGGAAATATTTGATGTAATTACTGGGTTTTTCTTTTCTTTTACCTACCCTTTCTCTTTCCATTCTGTTTCCTCTTACTCTTTTCATCCCTAAATGCTTTCCTCTGTTTCTTTGTCATTCCCTTTTCATATTGATTTTCCTTTCTTCTTCCACTCTTCCTTCTTTTTTTATGTTTCTCCCTCCAGTCAATCTCTCAGTCCCTTTGCCTATTCTTTGAAAAAGACCCTGTTTATTACCATCCTTTATCATATTGATCTTGTCAAGGTCACTTTAAATCACATGTTACTAATTTAGTTCCCAGTTTTCAATACAGAACAAAATAGCAGGAGTATTTGACACTGTTCATGTGTCCTTTTTAATGCATGCAAATGCTTGCTTTTCCAGCACTCAATTTTCCTTATTCCATTCTTTCCTTGGTCGCTTCAAATTCTAGTTCTTCCTTGTTCGTTTTTACATTCTCAATTCTTAACATCTGGAAAATCCAAGGCTTAGACAATGGCTATATTTAGTTATTTATTCCTTTGATGGTTCTATCTATTCTTTTTTGGGTTTGAACAACATAGACCTTATGTCTCCAAAAGGAAATTGTATGTGTCATACAGGAAACTGTTATATTAGTACTTCTCAGAAAAGCGAAGCAAACTACTAACAATCTATGTCTTGCACATATCATAAAACATTGTAATTAGAATGGATGCTAAACTTTGAAATGTGCATTTTAGATTTAATAGATTATTGTATTTATTGATTCCAATTTATGATTCCACAATGTTCTAATTGTATGGCTTTAGAGTTTTTATTTCATTATTTATTCAAGAACTACCTCTTGGCTATTTGTTCTCTAGATGAACTTTAGATATTTGTTGTTCAAATTCCTACTCACAATTTATCCATTCTAGTAACTGTCAGGTGCCCATGTCCCTGCTCTACCTGTACCTTTCAACAGCTGTTCTGACATCTGCCTTTTGTATGATATAGCTCTGGGCTTTTTCTACATCTCTTGACCTTAACTTACTCATTTTTGAGGGTTCAGTTCTACAACTTTAATGCTATACTTCGTCTGTTCCAACCCCTTTAATGGAAACGCCCCTTAAAAATAATGTACACATGGGATCCCAGGCTTTATTGGGTGAGGACACATATTAAAATGTAATAATAACTTATGATGCATATAATAGAAGGAATTTTGATATCTTCAGGGAATGTAGTATGCTAGGGCTGGATCCAGGCCACAGGGAAGGACAGTACTACTAAGCAGCAATCTTTATTGTAATAGTTTAAATAAGGTGCTAACTCTTTCCCTTCTAACCATAGATACAGAACAGGTAATGAAACAATTGAGATAACTCTATGGCTTCTGATCCAAGTGGAAACCAGCAAATGTCACTTTCTCAAGATAGGGGTATCTTTCCTTCAACACTACCTGATTAGACCTGACTTTTGGAAGTGTCTCTCATGTTTCTTTTTAGTTTTAATTCTGGATATTGATTATTTGCTATTTGGTTCTTCACCTGAGTTAGAAGCACATGGATTACACTGTTTTCTTCCTTGCTGATTGTAATTCCTGACTGTACTTGAGTAACTACTCAATAAATACCTATTGAATATATCAGCCATATTAGGAAACACACTGAAATCTATCCTGTTAGTTAGAAAACCCTAGTACTCTACAGATTTGTAAAATTTCTTCGTTGGAAATTCAGGGACTATTGAATCACCCTATATTATATTTTCTCAGATAGATAAAATCATGCCTTATAGGAATGGTTTCCATGAACAATTGTGAATGGGAACACTGGTTAGGGTGATGAGAACTGAACATTTTCTTTCTAGAAAAGGACAATAAATGGTATATGTAAATCATGCTAAACACAAAGTGACTGTTGAATGAAGCTGAATGGTGGCTATTACAGTCTTGCCACCAGGGTTAACTTTGGTCTATGCCACGCCCATGTTACCTCTTATGGCTGCAAAGTCTTCTATTCTTCATAAAGGAACAATTAACAATGTTAGACATTTATATTGATACATTGACTGCTTACCACGTGGCAGGAAAACTGTCAAACACATTGGTGCGGGATCTGATTTGACCCCCATCATTAATGCTATAATGTAATGGCTCTGTGCATATAATTTAAATATTTAAAGGGAATTTAACATTGGACTTTGGATAAGCCATTCATTTAAAATACTTTTAAATGAAAGCTAAGCCAATAAATATCTTCGTATGTAAAGGTGCTTGCTGCTAAGTCTGATGACCTGAGTTTAAACCCAATAATATACATGCTGGAGTACAGAACTGACTCCAAAAGGTTTTCACTTGTCTCCATTTTTGTTACCCTTCCCCAAATCAATTAATCAATCAGTCAATCACAGAAACAAAAATTTAAAACTATGTCTAAAATATTTCAGTCATGAAGCTTAGTAAATGACTCAGTGGGTAAAGTGTTTACTATAGAAACATAGGACCTGACTGCGGGTTCTTAGCACCTGACAATAGTCATGTGACACATACTGGTAACCTCAGCATGGGAAGCAGAGACAGGCAGCCAGTGTAACTAATCAGTGAATTCCAGGTTCAGAGTAAGATTTCATGTCAAAAACTAAGGTGAATAATTGATTAAGAAAAACACCCAACTTCTACCGTTTGTCCCCAAATGAGAAAATGCACTGTGTGCAAACACACACACACACACACACACACACACACACACACACACACACACAGTCTCCACTTCCATAAAATGCTGACTACAAAAACACAAGCTTTGTAGGCTGAAACTTCAAAAAGAACTAGGTTTGAGGGGTTTTATTTTAGTAAATTAAGTATAAATTTTAAAAGTAAGTCAAACCTCTGGTCTATGGTTTCTGGTTCTATGAGGAGAACTACTTTAATGGCTGTATAGTCATCACTTTTTATTTGTATTGTGGTTTCACATTGGGACTAGAGCATGTAGGATTGGGTTGTTGGATCAAGTTCTTTTAAATTAGACAAATTATTTCAGTGGCAGGAACTGCAGTGCTCAAGAGAGACTAGGTTATTATAGAATTGAGCTGTCACCATTCAACTTTACCGGTGCTCTGGCTCATCAGTTAGATTCTTGATGCATGTGCTCAGAACACCTGAATCAAAGATCGTTATTAACCTGAGAATAATATTTCCTAGAAAATCATTTGCCAACAATCTGTAATACTGCTATCCAGTAATAAGCACTTAAAATTACACCCCATTCAATTGTAGTCATTTTAGGAAGTAAAAGAGCACCAAATGTACAGTGGTAGTACCGAGGATATAAATTTTAAAAATCAGAGAAACTTTGAGATAGAGGTAAGAAAGGAAGGAAAACATAAATTGAAGGTTGAACAATAGGAATTATATGAATGGAACTGAGGAGTTTCTGATTAAAGATAGACTGAAAAGAGAAAGATGTAAAGAAATGCTACCATATAATCTAAAATAATCCCAGTTCTCAAGAGATGGAGACAGGGATTCATGCCAATCCTGACTAGTCTTTAGTCTGTGCTTTGTGGCAATGCAAAAAGAAGAAGAAAGAGGAGGAGGGGGAGGAAAAAGAAAGAAAGAAAGAATAGAGAAAGAAGAAAAATAGTCAATTAGACAAGAAGAGAAATACAAAGCTAGCCTACTGAGTTGACCTTGCACACTAAGAGTAATAAAATGAAGAGATGAAACCCAGGTACTAGTGCAGTATCTGAATGTGGGTTCATCACCTCTTTTCTGAGCTTGAAGGCAACACACAGTGATATCGTGGGTGTCCTTTCATGGGTCAAATAAGAAGATAGATGTTCTCACCATATCTCTAGGAAGTCTTTCACTGGTCTGGTCAAGGATATTTATGACACTTCTGGATGGTCCTTCTAAAGTTGAGCTGAAAGTAGTGCTCAGTCTTCTAGACAGACCTTTAGTGGTGAGATACAGGTGTGGGTCTTGCCAGTGGGAGACATTTTGCATTTTCACTAGTGGATGCTGACCAAGATTTTGAGTGGTCCTTCCTGGTGTCAGACACACACTTGAAATCTGTGTCTCTGTTCAAAGGCAAACTCTGGATTTGAACAGCTTTCTGTTTTATCCAAGTTGCTTTTTTGTCTGTTTAGATACATCCTGTTGGCCTGGTTTCCTTGCACAGTCCTGTAAAACTGCCAAATGAGTATGATTTTTTTAAGGAACCACTGGTTAATTCTACTGTGACTCAAAGAGGAATTCATCTGAAGCATCCCTTTCTCTGATGTTGGAACTTTTCTCTTCTTCCATCTCCCTTGTCTGCTCGTTTGAGTCCCATTGCTTAATTCACACTGCAGATTTTCTGGTGATTTCCATCTTCAGCTCTGTGCTTAGTCTCACTATCTGCTGTTGCACTCCCTCTCCCTGGGAGGAAAGGGCTCCCCAGAGTACTTAAATCCTTCTAGCATGGATCAAGGAATTTATCTCTTGCTACATTTGAAATCATTCCCTATTATGCTTTGCTGCTGAATTTAGGAGATGTCAGATGTCACTCATTTCTTCTGATAGTTGTTACCCAAATTTACCTAGTTGTTCTCTAGAGTCTACTAGGTAGCCTACCATCTTAAAGGGAGAAAAAAACGTGTAATTTTCCTTACCTCTTCTTCAACACTTTGCCTAAGTTTTATGAACAATATATCTTATGAATGTTAATGTGGTGAATACAATATTGCTAAACCAAATTCAGCAGCGTACTAAAAGGATTACGTGGTACAACCAAGGTGGATTTATTCATGGAATGCAAAGGTGATTTGATACATAAAAAGCTCTCTATGAAATATACCATATTAATTGGAAGAGAAAATTGCAATCATCTCTTGTAATCACTGCAATTGATGCATAAAAATCATCTGACAAACATCAATACACTTCATAAAGGGGTCACTCAATAAACAAGAATAGAGGCACAACTTATCACCATGATGAGGGCCATATACAAAAATCTTTCAGTCAATAGCCATTAATAAGAAAATGACAGATTTCAAGTGTACTCAGCATTGGAAGCTCCTGCCAGAACATTTGTTGTGTGGCAGTTTCCTCCCGAGATAAAGCCATCCAAATTAGAGGGAAACTCATAATTAAGACATAGGACATTCTAAAGGAATATTTAAAAAGTATTTGTCAAGGAAGCTCCTTAGGCCCAGGAAGGAGACAACACAAAAGCTTCACAAAATCCCTGCGGCTGACCATGACCCTTCCTTCCCAAGCATACAGAAGCAGAAAGACCTACTCTACCAAAAGCGAAACCTTCAGACAGTCTGAACTGTCTAGAGGATGCTCATTTTAGAGCAGCCTCTTGGAAGACTCAGAGATGAGGCAAGCTTCCTGGACAAAAGCAGGCTGAACTGCCAGAAATAAACAGAGATCAACTCAGAAGCCTGGAAAGGTCACCCTCCAACTTTTTGAGCTGCCTGCAGGTTGCTTAGTTAGGTTGGGTTTCCAGCTTTCAATGAGCTGTCACCAGCTGAGTTTGGCTTTTGGTATTGTGCTGTTTCTGCTCCTGTAAATAACCCGTCACCCATACTCAGTGTGTAAGTAACCCAAGGAAGACGTATTACTTCACAGAGTTGGATTTTCTTTGTATCAGTGCTTTAGTCTATTGTTAGTTGTCTGTCTGAGTTAAGTAGACATGTGCTCATACCTCCCGTGAAATACCGTTATACAATTTGGAATGAAAAATGAAGAACGATATCCTAATCAGAATGGAGAACTATATAAAGCAACATGATATAATTTGTAAAAATAGTTTAAATTAATAACTCCACAATTGAGTATAGTCATGTAAAAATTGAACAAATAAACATTCAGCAAAAGTGTAGTATACAAACAAACACAAATAATGAGTTACATTACTAATACTATCCTTGACTAAATTAAGTTTGAAAAGCTGTTCTATCTTAAATGTCATCTAACAAAAGAAAATACAAGTCTCATCAGGTTAATATCATAACTAGAGACGTGAATGGTCTGTACTTGGGAGAGAAATATTTTATCAATCACTTTGCTTGCAATAGTTAGGTGTATGATGCTAATTAAAAGGACAGATGGTTTTTGTCTGTCATATTAGACTAGAAATATTATGAAAAATTCATCCCATCATTCTTCTGCACAAAATACTGTTTTATCCCTTATCACGTGGTAGACCCCGGCCACTCTCCCCTTCCTCATGTTTCTCTCCCCACTTTTATTTCCTGATCTGTTGGTTAACTATTGTAGGCTGTAACACCAGATGTCTGTCTGTCTGTCTGTCTGTCTGTCTGTCTCCTCTATATCAGTCATGAACTTCTAAACTTCAATATATCTATTGCTTTCAATACTGGTTGGTCTATTGGAAAAGTAAGTTAACTACACCACCCCATACTCTTTCTGCCTCAATTTCTTTTTACTTTTTTCTATATATCTCATACCTTTTGGCTGATAAATTCAATCCAATTCATATTTGCCATAGGGATAAAAGTTTTGTGAAGATAGGATTGTTTTACTCAGTGGTTCAGTGTTATGAATCTAACAAAGATAGAAATACAGGAGTTACAGTAAACATTTATTGAACTCTTGCTGCATGGATGAATTGTAATAAGAAACAAATTGTTAGTGGTTAACTATAATACTCAATAGATTAAAATGCTTTTATAAGCCTAAAACAAATATGAAATTTTTATTCTCATTAGTAAAATCACCAAGGGAAAGTATTTTAAGCTTGTTATTTATTATCAAATTGGAAAGTAGAAATAATCATAAATGAATTGCCAAAGGAAAGAGACCTTGATTCTTTATATCATTTCTGACAGTGATAGATGCTACATTTATTTTGTAGAAAAATTAAGAAATGTAATTTTTTACATTTTAAGATAGCTGAAATACTGACACAGAACTTCTTTTAAAATGTACCCATGATAGTCATGGATGCATAGTTTCAATATGTGCATATAAATGTTCATGGAGATACACTCATACAAAAATGCACATGCCTCTGTGTTTATGAACCATGAAAGCCATTGTCTTTCCAATATGCCTCTCAATAAAATTATATACTGATTATAGAGCATCTTTAATTCCTATGAAAAGTGGATGCTATAAGTAGTAATCATAATTTGAGTGCCTACAAGGGATCCTATGGCTGACTCAATGAGATCTTAAAGAGCAAACAAGTTAGACCAACTGGTGAGAAAGGAACTAAAGTAAACGTGAAATTAAGAGGGAGTTAGATACATGCAACACTGAAATGTGAAATTGTTAGTTTGTACAGTATTGTAACTAAGGATCAATATTCATCGTAAACAAACCATTGAATCTCTGAAGGTCTTTGAGAAGTGTTTAAGCGCGTTGAGGTGGTTCCTAATGAGTATTAATGGAAGAAAATTTTGAGTTGCTGTGTAATGTCTCCTAAGTAAGATGCTTCAAAGATGTTTTTGAGAAATATTCAAATAATTTTAAGAAAGAGCTTATAAATTGAAGTAAAATATGTTAAAAACTTGGGGATAGAAAACTTTTTAAAAGTGAAAGTAATTTGAAAGAACAGCAGAAAGTCAGTGTACACAGACAGTCATTAAGCAGCATAGTGTTAAATATGTATTAACTACATTGAAATGTCTTCCCATTAAATATTCTCTGCTTAGTGGTTACTTGAAAACAGTAGAGAACTCTGATCTGTGAAATTATCTGTATTCGCTAAATCTGAATCTAATTCAGTAAAATATAAAGAGAAGAAGAATATTATGTTACCACAAAATCCTTCTAACTTTTCTCAATAATGAACATGATATAATAGCACCAACTTCATAATTTAATGTTAGCCCAAAGAAGGATTGTCTCCTTTAGCCAGCAGGTGTTTTAGACGATGTGCTTCACGTTATAAGGTGGATCACTGTCAAATTTGACAGATATTTTTGCAAAATTCTCATTAAGAAGCAAATGGAAAATATGAATCATTAGTAACTAAATAAATATAGTGAATTTTTTACAAGGCATGTACTCTGGTCATATTGCCTTGTACCTCTTAGAGAAGAACCATAATGTGTTCTTTAGTAAAAAAATACAAACTTGTAAATAGCTCTCAAAGAAACTTCCCAGGCATTTAAAGATCTCTGACAATTGTTATCCTTTTCTATTATTCATAATGATGATGGCGATGATGATGTCTCATGATTTAACTGTGCTTCTACAAAAAACAAAATCTCCTTGTTTGATCTTAGAATTTATAAAACATGTGACTTCTGTAATTGGAATTTTGCATATCTCTATGAATTGAAATTTTCATTTATTTACATCACAACTGCTGTTTCCTCTCCCTCTTCTCATCCCATCCCCTCCCCCATGTCTCACCACATGTCTCATCCACTCCTCCTCTGTTTCTGTTTAGAAAGGAGCAGGCCTCTCAAGGGTGTCAACAAAATAGGACATACCATGTTGAGGTAGGGATAAGCTCCTCCCTTTGTATTAAGACTGGGCAAGAAAACCCAGTATGAGGAATAGGTTTTCAAAAGCCAGTCCAGATGTTAGGGATAGGCCCCGACTATGCTGTTAGGAGTCCCACAAATAGATCAAGGCACACAACTGTCACACATATGTACAGGGCCAAGGTCTGTCCCATGCAGGCTCACTAACTGTTGGTCCAGACTCTGTCAGTTCTTATTAACCCAGGTTAGTTGTTCCTGTGGGTTCTCATGCGCTGATATTAAGCCCCTGGCTCTTAAAGTCCTTCATTCCTTCCTCATTTTAATAGGAATTCTGAAGCTTGGCAGTTGACTGTGGATCTCTGCATTTGTTTCTCTGAGTTACTGGATGAAGGCTCTCTGATGACAATTATGGTAGTCACCAATCTGATAACAGGAAATAGCCTATACAGGCACCTTCTCCAGTTTTGCAATGAGTCTTAGCTGAGGGCATCCATGCGGACTCCTGGAAGTTTCCCTGGCACCAGGTTTCTCCCTGACACCAAAAAGCCTCTCTCCTACCAAGACATTTAGTTCATTACTCTCTCCCTCTGCCCTGCCTGCAACCCTCCCAACCCAATCCTTCATGCCCCCACCCCAACCCCGGCTACAGTTTACCCAGAAGATCTCTTGTATTTCCCCTTCCCAGGGAAATCCATGCATCTCTGTCCCTCTTTGGGTCAATATCAAGCAATTTTCATTAATGTAGCTATGTAGTAGAACTTGAAATCAGGGATGGTAATACCACTGGAAGTTCTTTTATTGGACAGGATTGTTTAGCTGTCCTGTTTTGTTTGTTTTTGCTTTTCCATATAAAGTTGAATATTGTTCTTTGAGGTCTGTGAATAATTGTGTTGGAATTTTGATGTAGATTGCATTGTATCTGTAGTTTGCTTTTGGTAAGATTTCCATTTTTACTATCTTAATCCTATCGGTCCATGAACTTGGGAGATCATTCCATCTTCTGATATCTTCTCCAATTACTTTTTTAAAAGTCGTAAAGTTCTTATCATGCAGGCCTTTCACTTGATTGATTAGATTTACCCCCAGATGTTTTATATTATTTGCAGCTATTGTGAAGGGTGTTGTTTCCCTGATTTCTTTCTCAGTGAATTTATCATTTGCTGAGTTATTTTTAGCTGATCTTGTGACCTGCCCCATTGATGAAGGTGATTTTCAAATATAGGACCTCCCTGTTTGAATTTTTGGGGTAATTTGTATGTGCTATAATATCATATGCAATTAGTATGTTTGACTTCTTCCTTTCCAATTTGTATCCCCTTGATCTCCTTTTATTTTTTTATTGCTCTAGCTAGAACTTTGAGTACTATATTGAATAGATATAGAAAGAGTGGGTATCCTGTCTTGTTCTTGATTTTAGTGGAATAGCTTTCCATTTTCTCCACTTAATTTGATGTGGACTGTTAGCTTGCTTTATATTGACTTTATTGTTTTTATATATGTTCATTGTACCCTGATTTCTCCAGTACTTTTATCATATATGGGTGTTGGATTTTGTCAAAGACATTTTCAGAATCTATTGAGATGTTCATGTAGGATTTTTTTTAATGTGGTTTGCACTAGCAGATTTTTGTATGTTGAACCATTCCTGCATCTCTGGGATAAAGTCTACTTTATCATGGTGTAAGATTTTTTGATGGGCTCTTGGCTTTGGTCTGCCTGTATTTCATTGAATACTTTTGCATCAGTGTTCATAAAGTGAACTGTTTTGTAATTCTTTTTCTTTGTCAAGTCTTTGTGTGGTTGGATAATAGGGTACCTATAGCCTCATAAAAATAATTTGGCAATGTTCATTCTGTCTCTGTTATGTGGAACAATTTGAGGAATATTGATATTAGCTCTCCTTTGAACATCCGATGGAATTCTTGCTGAAACCATCTGGCCTTGACTTTTTTGGGAGAATGGAGAGAATTTTAATGACTCTTCTTTTCCTTAGGAGTTGTAGGTCTATTTAAATTGTTTATCTGATCTTGATTTAATTAATTTTTTCAATAGTGTGAAAGAGTCTGCCTTTTATAACCTCCATTCAGAAGTTAGGTATAATCTGATACTCTGCCTTTATTTTTACTTAGACTTTTTACTTTTCTCTTAATATTCCTTCTTATTTCTATATGTTTAGTGTTTTGCTTATCATGCAACAGGGGAAGGAGACCTTCTTTTGTCCAGTCTATTTGGTGTTCTTTAAGCTCCTCATACCTTTATAGACATATCCTTTTTTAGTTTAGGAAAGTTTTCTTCTATGATTTTACTTAATATATTTTCTGTGCCTTTTAGCTGGAATCTCCTCCTTCTTTTATTTCTATTGTTCTTAGGTTTGATATTTTCATGATGCCTCATATTTTCTGGATGTTTTATGTTAGGAATTATTTTGTATTTAACATTTTTTGAACAATGAATCTATTTCCCCTATCTATCTTCAAAGCCTGAGAGTCTGTTTCCATCTCATGCAATCTGCTGGTGATACTTGAATCTGTAGTTCCTATTCACTTAACCAGATTTTCCATGTACAGAATTCCTTGGCTTTGTGTTTTTTTATTGCTTTGATTTCCATTTTCAAGGTTTGAACTATTTCTTTCTTGTGGTTGATTGTATTTTCTTTGCTTTCTTCAAAGGATTTATTGATTTCTTCCATTTTTTGTATGTCTTTTCCTTGATTTCTTAAAGAGAAAACTTTTTTGTGGGGAAGCATTTATTCTGTTTACACTTTTATATCACTGTTCATCATCAAAGGAAGCCAGGACAGGAACTCAAACAGGGCAGGAACCTGGAGGCAAGAGCTGATGCAGAGGCTATAGAGGAGTGCTACTTACTAGCTGGTCCCTATGGTTGGTTTAGCCTGCTTTCTTATAGAACCCAAGAGCACCCTCCCAGGCTTGGCACCAAGCACAAAGGGATGGGCCCTCCCTCATTAATCACTAATTTAAAAAATGCCCTATATTCCAATCATTTTTTAATTAGAAACAATCTTATTTTACATATCAATCCCAGTTCCCTTTTCCTCCTATCCTTCCATACCCTCAAACAACCCCCTATCCCATCCCTTATCCACTCCTGTGAGAGGGTAAGGACTTCCATGAGGTATCATTAAAATCTGTCAAGTTATTTGGGGAAGGGCTTAGGCCCTCCACTGTGCATCTAGGCTAAGAGAGTATCCCTCCATGGAAAATGGACTCCTGAAGTCCTTTTGTGCACTGTAATATATCCTGGTTCAACTGCCAGAGGCCCCAAAGACTGTCCAGTGCTGACACCCACATTCAGGGGTCCTGGTTTAATCTTATGTTGGTTCCCCAGCTGTTAGACTGGGGTCTATGAGTTCCCACTTACTCAGGTCAGGTGTGTCTGTGGGTTTTCCCAGAGTGGTCTTGACATCTTTCTTTGTCACTCCTCCCTCTCTGAAACTGGATTCCAGGATTTTGGCTGAGTGCTTGTCTGTAGACCTTTGCTTCTGTTTCCATCAACTATTTAAAGAAGGCTCTAGGATAACATTTAAGGTAGTCATCATTCTCATTATAGGACATCGTAGCCTCTCCACTATTGCTTAGGTTCCTAGTTAGGGTCATCCTGTTGGTCTCGTATAATTCCCTAGTGCCAGATTTCTCTTTAAACCTACAGTGGCTCCCTCTATTGATATGTGTCTTTTCTTGTTCTCCTCTGTTCGTCTCCCCCATTCAATTTTCCTGATCCCTCACGTTCTCCTTCCCTCTCATCTCTCCTCCTCTCTCCCTCCTACATTCCCCATAGTTTCCATTTGTTGAGGGGCTTTTGTCCCTTTTTGCTTCACAGGGAGACTGTGTATGTCTCTCTTATGGCTGTCCATGTTTCACGATCTATCTGGAGTTGTGGATTGTGGACTGATACTCCTTTTCACTATGTCTAGAATCCATATATGAGTGAATACATGTCATGCTTGTCTTTCTGTGACTGAGTTATCTCACATAGGATAGTGATGGGAGATGTCATTTAGTCTTATTGGTTGTTGAATAAAGCCCTGTTGGCCAATAGGGGAGCAAGATAGGTGGGACTAGGAGTCTAGGGGGATTCTGGGAAGTATAGTGAAGGGAGTCATCAAGATGTGATCCATGGAGGAGAGGACACAAGTCTGGCATTCTCAAAAAGATAAGTCCTTATAAAAATATATATTGGTGATTATGGGCCAATAATTGAGTCAGAGCTAGACAACGAGAAACAATAACAAATGTCCAACAGCTTCTTAATTAATATAGTGTCCGGTGTGTTATTTGGGGGCTGAAAGCAGCAACAGGAACCAAGGGGGTGGGTAGGAAGACTACACGCTACAGGATGGTTTCTTTTAGTTCTATTCACTTACCTGCGAATTTCAAAACTCCTTTGTTTCTTTTTCCACTGAGTAGTACTCCATTGTATAAATATACCACATTTTCTGTATCCTACTATTTAGTTGAATTATTTGATGTTTTTGTGACTAGCTTCTTGAGTTCTTTGTATATTTTGGAAATCAGCTCTCTGTCAGATGTGGGGTTGGTGAAGATATTTCCCCAATCTGTTGGATGTTGTTTAGTCTTGCTGACTGTTTCTTTTTCTTTACAGAAGCTTCTCAGTTTCAGGAGGTCCCATTGATTAATTGTCAGTCTCAGTGTCTGTGCTACTGGTTTTATGATCAGGAAGCTGTCTTCTGTACCAATTCACTCAATGGCACCTCCCACTTTCTCTTCTAAGAGGTTCTGTGTGGCTAGATTTATATTGAGGTCTTTGATTCATTTGGACTTCAGTTTTGAGCATGGCAATAGGTATAGATCTATCTGCAATCTTCTATGTGTCTGCATCCAGTTATGCCAGCACCATTTGTTGAAGATGCTTCTTTTTTTCTATTGTACAACTTTAGCTTCTTTGTCAAAGACCAGGTGTTCATAGGTGTGTGGGTTAACATTGGGGTCTTCAATTCAATTCCATGGTTTGGCAGTTTACTTTTGTGCCAATACCAAGCATTTTCATTATTATAACTCTATAATAGAGACTGAAGTCAGGGATGGTGATGCCTCCTGAAGTTCCTTTATTATACATGGTTGTTTTGACTATCTTGATGAAAGACCTGTATGACAAGAACTTTAAGTCATTAAAGAAAGAAATTAAAGAAGTTACCAGAAAATGGAAAGATCTCCCATTCTCTTGAATAGGTAGGATTAGCATAGTAAAAATGGCAATCTTACCAAAAGCAATCTACAGATTCAGAAATTCCTATCAAAATCGCCAACACAATTCTTCACAGGCCTTGAAAGGACAAATCTCAACTTTATAAACTTTTAAATTCTTTCCTGACAGACCAAGATTAAAGCACTCAACTATGTATTTACTTTCTCCTTATAACTGGTATGCATGAAATTTAATTATTTCTTTATGAGAATGTTGATATATCCCTATTTTGCAACAACGTGAACATCACCTTGGTCTTGGAGATGGAAGTATGGGCATTAACACTGGGAGTAGATGTCTTCCATGGAGTAAAAAGAAGTAGGTGAATCATATGATGAGTGTCACAAGGAAAACAGAAACACAAGTTAGAAAGAAAGGAAAACTTACCTCAAAGGGAAGAAAGATAACCTAAAGGGAGAATGAGGAGAAGCCTGAGACAAACCAGCCTGATTCAATCCCTAGATGTTACACTTGCTACTAACATGATTCGGGCTCATCAATGAAAAGATAGCATTTGAATTATTAATTTTATTTATTGTACATCATGGATTTCCTCCACTTTTTTCATTTCCTCTATTTGTCTCTCAGTTCCCCTAGACAGTTTAATACTTGATTTTCTTATTGTAGTAAAACAGGAACCACAAGTGTGTTAAAACACACCAAATTTGTCTTTCTGAGATGGGTTTAATTAACATAATATTATAATCTCAACTGTACTTCATTTTCCTGGAACAGCGCAACTCCATTCTGTTTCTGTTGTGGTATATGCCACAGTTTCCTTAGCCATTTATCTCCTGATGGACATAACTACATAGGAAGAATATAACTTCATTGCGTTTACTACTGCTAAGGTTAATACTGAGGTCCAGCTACACTGGGATAGGCTGACATGGAGTTCTTCTTCAGCATATACCCAGGAGAAGGGTAGCTGTTTGCCACAGTAAATCTTTTTTCACTTTTGGGGAAACCTCCCTTTTGGTTTCCACAAAGGTGGAACTACTCTGCATTGTTACCAGCAGTGTTTATGGATTCCCTTTTGTTCAATTCTTGTCACCACATTACTAGTCTTCTTAATGACTGGCATTCTGACTGATATAAGATGGCATGCCAGTGTAGTTTACAATTTTTATAAGCATTAAAATAGTTTGCTTTAATGTAGCATTTAAAAATATTTTTGTTGATTCTCTTTTTTTCCCTGTGTCTGCACCTTCCCGCTTCCATCCTTCCCTCCCAGCAGCATGAAGGGAATTCCAGGACTTAGTTTTTCATTCTCCATTTAGCATTTCCCCAATAATACCAATGAGTTAAAAATTTATTATAGTGAAAAGTCTTTCTTTATCTCTATCTCTATCTTTATGTGTGGTGTTGTTTGGTGATCTGTTTACTCAAAAGCAAAGGGCAGGCTCCTTTTCAAGTCCAAGGTGAAAAAAAAACACAAGGCAGACAGATGTCACATAAACAGAATGGTAAGCTTGATGAAGCACCTTTAATGAGCAGGCATATTTATCATGCGAATGATATTTATTTATTTGTTTTTTTACACAAAATAAATGTTGCTTTGGAGGCTGTCCTGGAACTCCCTCTTGTAGACCAGACTGGTCTACAGCTCACAGAAGTCCACCTGCCTTTGTCTCCCAAGTGGTGGGATTAAAGGCATGCACCAGCACCAAACAGCATGTGAATTATTTTTAACATGCTCTATGATAATTCAAAGGTCTTTTAGAGAATTTTTGATTCTAGAGTGAAAATTTCGTTTAACTGAACAATCCAAAGAGTTAAAACAATCTTTAATACAGAAAATCCAAGACCTTAATGAACAATCTGAGGACTTGGGACAATTTTTAATGGAGGAAACAGAAGACCTCAATGAACAGTCCAAGGAATTGGAACAATTTTTAATGCAGGAAATACGAGACTTAAAGGATGGCATGGTTGCAAAATTTCAATCTTTAGAAGATACATCCTCTGAAATATCAGAAGTGGAGTCAATGGATGCTAGGCCACTAGGAAATAAACGAAATACGGCTACTAGACATCCTAAGGTGGCCTTTCCAGTAACTGTAGTAGAAAGGTCATCATCACGGAGGCACCAATCTGGTTCCACTACACAGAAATGGGAACCTATTCCCATAAAAGATATGAAAACAATTAAAAATGCGATCATGACTTTTGGGGTCCACAGTACTTATGTAAAACAGTTACTAAACACATGGGCAACTACTAATAAGATAAGTCCCTCAGATTGGAATTAATATCTGCAGTGTTGGACCAGTCTACACAAATACAGTGGAAAGCTTTGTGGAGACAGGAAGCCAAGGCCCTTGAACTTCAAGGTTTGAAGGATGGCTTTGATGCTTCTGAAAGTAAGATTATGGGAGAGAAGCAATTTTCTGACCCGCAGGTCCAAGCTGGTTATGATGAGCGTACATTTGATTTATGCAAAACAGCAGCACTAAATGCTTTGGATAAGGTTCGTGAACCAGGGGAAAGAGTTGAAGCATACTCGAAAGTGATACAGGGTCCGAGAGAAAGATTCTCTGAATTCTTACAAAGATTATCCAGAGCAGTAGATTTACAAATAACTGATCCTAATATTAGGCGACTTCTTACAGAATCGTTGGCTTATGAGAATGCAAACCCACATTACAAACAGATACTGTGGCCATTAAAGGTAAGATCAGCACCATTGGAGGAATGGGTCTTATATACAACTAATGTTGAGTATGACAATCCAGAGGCAGGAACTTGGATAGGAGAAGCCATTTCTAAAGGATTTAGGAGGAATCAGGATGAAATATGGCCTACCCAAGAGGAGATACCAAATTGGGTTGGGCAAGCAATCTCTAGAAATTTTAAAAGACATCAAAACTTTAGATGTTTTAATCGTGGTAAAATGGGACATCTGAGTAGGAACTGTAGACAACACATTCCTAGGAATAATTCTTCTACCAGGAATGTGTCAAACAGAAGGCCTCAACCTCCTGGTCTCTGCAGGAGGTGTGGAAAAGGCCGGCATTGGACAAATGAATGCAGATCCACAACAGATAGACAAGGTAGATCTTTAAAGCCATAAAACGGATCTCAGGGGCTCAACCGAGCCCCAAAAAAGAGAGATTATCTGGTCATTCCCAGTGACAGTGGAGGACAGCCTCTCCCAGGACAATTAGAAGATCCACTGCCCATTGTAAATAATACGGCACTGGACAATACATTAGCTCCAGAGAATGAATCAATTACATCAGGAGGAGATACAAAACATATATTTTGGCAAACTTCTATACAATATCATAGACCCAAGCCGGCAGTTAAGGTAAATAATAAGGTAATTTACGGTCTACTGGACACAGGCAGTGATGTCACTATCCTTAATCAGCAGTCCTGGCCACACGATTGGGCTTTAAAAGAGGCTAATGTTCAATTCTTAGGGATTGGAACCCTATCTGAAGTTAAACAGAGCGTTAGATGGATTGACTTTATTGGGCCAGAAGGACAGAGAGGAAGGTTAAAGCCATACGTTGCAGATATTGCTATAAACCTCTGGGGTCGTGATCTACTCCAGCAATGGAATACACAGATTAACATTCCTCCTGTATCAGCTAGGAATCATAGACAAGCTTCTAGTGGTACAAAGAATAAAGTAAGGCAGTACAGAAAACAGATGCCAAATGTACAGGCTATACAGATGCAAGATGCTAGTGCCAAACCAACAGAGCAACCAAAAGCTCTACCCTTAAAATGGCTGACAGATGAACCCGTCTGGGTGGGTCAATGGCCTATGACATCTGAGAAGTTAGAGGCTTTGGAGAAGTTAGTTCAGGAACAGTTAGATGCTGGACATATTGAGGAATCAAATAGTGCATGGAATTCACCTGTTTTTGTTGTCAAGAAGAAGTCTGGTAAGTGGAGAATAGTTACTGATCTTAGAGCCATCAACAAGGTAATTCAGCCTATGGGGTCTCTACAACCTGGGATGCCGTTACCTTCTCTAATTCCTAAGGATTGGCCAATTATAGTTATAGACTTAAAAGATTGTTTCTTCACCATACCGTTACAAGAAAACGACAGAGAAAAGTTCGCCTTCATGGTACCTACCTATAATAATACCCGTCCGGTACAGAGATTCCAGTGGAAGGTACTACCTCAAGGTATGTTAAACAGTCCAACTTTGTGTCAATATTTTGTGAATAAACCTCTAGAAATAATTCGTAAAAAATTTCCACATTCGTTAATATATCATTATATGGATGACATATTATTGTCTGATTCAAATAAGGATACATTGGAAAAGATGTTTGAAGCAGTAAAAGAAACTTTGCCTCGTTGGGGATTACAAATTTCCCCAGAAAAAATACAAAGAGGAGATTCTATTAACTATTTAGGTTATAAAATAGATGCTCAGAAAATTAGACCACAGAAAGTATAGATTAAAAGAGATCGTTACCGGACTCTTAATGATCTTCAAAAACTATTAGGTGAAATCTCTCAATTACAGACAATTATCGGTGTAGAAGGGCATGATTTGAAACATTTGAAAATGGCTTTAAAAGGAGATAAAGATCTAAACAGCCCACGAGTACTATCAGCTGAGGCTGAAAAAGAATTAGAATGGGTAGAAAAGAGAATATTAGAAGCACATGTGGACCGTGTGGATCCAAACCTGGATTGTATTCTAGTTATTTTACCATCTAGAGAATACTCCTCAGGAATATTAATGCAGAGGGAAGACATCATACTAGAATGGGTATTTCTGCCACATAAACAGAATAAAAAATTGAAAACATATATAGAAAAGATCTCTGATTTGATATTAAAAGGTAAGTTAAGGCTTCGTCAATTGACTGGGAAAGATCCAGCAGAAATTATTGTACCTTTAACAAATGATGAAATTTCCTCCTTATGGAAAGATAATGAGTATTGGCAAATAGCTTGCAGTGACTTTTTGGGAACTATTAGTAATAACTATCCCAAAACAGAGAGAATAAAATTCATAAAGAAAACAATTTGGATTCTTCCACGTATCGTGAGACAAACACCTATTTCTGGAGTTCTTACCTTCTACACGGATGCAAACAAATCAGGTAAGGCAGGGTATAAATCAGGAAATATAAGTAAAGTAGTTCAAAGCCCTTACAACTCCGTACAAAAGGCAGAGTTATATGCCATTCTCATGGTACTTAAAGACTTTACAGAGCCTCTAAATATAGTCACGGATTCTCAGTATGCGGAAAGAGTTGTCTTGCATATTGAGACTGCAGAATTTGTTCCTGATAGTACAGAATTAATCTCATTATTTTTACAATTACAGGAAACCATCAGAAACAGGACTCATCCTATATATATATAACACACATCAGGTCCCATACAGGTTTGCCAGGTCCTCTGGCACAAGGCAATGATGAAATTGATCGTTTGTTAGTAGGTAATGTGTTGGAAGCTTCAGAATTTCATAAGAAACACCATGTCAACAGCAAAGGTTTAAAGAAGGATTTTTCTATCACCTGGCAACAAGCCAAAGAAATAGTAAAAAATTGCCCCAGTTGCTCCTTCTACAATCAAACTCCATTACCAGCAGGTTGTAATCCTAAAGGTATTCATAGAAATGAACTTTGGCAAATGGATGTATTTCACTTCCCAGAATTTGGCAGTTTAAAATATGTACACCATACCATAGACACGTTCTCAGGATTCCAATGGGCTACTGCCCTCAGCTCTGAAAAGGCTGACTCTGTTATTACACACCTCTTAGAGGTGATGGCTGTTATGGGTATACCTAAAACGCTAAAAACTGACAATGCTCCAGCATATGTCTCCAGTAAGTTGGAACAATTCTTCAAATATTATAATATAAAACATGTAACTGGTATACCTTACAATCCCACAGGACAAGCAGTGATTGAAAGATCGAACCGAACCTTAAAAGAAATGCTTCATAAGCAGCCGGGGAGAACAAAGACCCCTAAACACAGGTTACACAATGCTTTACTAACATTGAATTTTCTTAATGCTGATGAAAAAGGACAAACTGCAGCAGAAAGACACTGGACTACAGAGAAGACTTCTGAATTGAACCAACCAGTGTATTTTAAGGATGTTATGACCTCAGTCTGGAAACCAGGATATGTGTTACGTTGGGGAAGGGGCTATGCTTTTGTTTCCACAGGAGAAGAAAAGCTTTGGATCCCATATAAATTAAGATTCGATCAGAACAGAAAACGTCTCAGGAGTAGGAAGGATGACAGCTCATCTACAAGGTCTGCTAAGCATAAGGAGACCTCATAAAAGGAAAGAGAAGTATTCTGTTTGTGTCTTTACAGGACAATTAGAAAACCCTAGGTATATGGATACCTAAAGAAGAAAGGATAGGTACTCAGAGGACCACCAAACATGAAATAATGTGATGTGTTATCAATGTCTACATCTCTGTATTGTGTTATTATAATTTCTATTTCTTCCACTTCTTAATATGCCTGAGTCCCAATTCATTTAATTATTGCTGGCTTTGGAGTTGGATTGGCTCTCCTACTTTAAACCCAAGCATATTGTTAAAATGTAATTCAGACTTTCTGTATTATATCAAAGAGCCATTGATATAAGACAGAAACAACATAAAAAAAGACATACATATATGGGGACTGTCATCTGTGTATATTTGATTTTCTAAAACCCTAATCTCCTTCATGTGTATTATCTTCCTCAGGGTTGCCTTTTCCAGTATTCATACACATAGAAGTTAAGAATTTCTGTGCTAACATTAATATTTCAGTTTTCTAGAGACAAAGGGATTTCTTGACAGTAATCTTCAACTGCTTCAGAAAGACAATGTGGATTCACTTTCCCAACTCTGCCTGATTCGACTGGATACATCTGAACTGCCCCACATCATCGACCCCACCTGACAGACACCATCCTGAAACCAGCTTGGAGCTACATCACCTGACACATCGTCAGGCCAAGAAACTGATACAGTGCATCTTCTACAATCTGATCAGAGCTTCAGGCAAGAGCTTCAATCAAAATCAGAAATCTAATCCGGAACTTCAGTCAAGCCTCTCCTGCAAAACGACCTATTTAAGACTCTTGTTATACTAACAATTTTTTCCCACAGGTCCCCATGATTGTCATCGTCCCACTTCAGCAGGAAGTAACTTTGAGAATTCCACGTCCCCTCTCCCTACTATTGACATAAAAGGATAGTTTACCCCTGTTAGTGTAATTTGCAATTATTTAGGGTTGGAACCGGAAGGAGGTGTTCAGACTTAGGCATCCCTTTCGGATAAGTTTAGAATTTAGGTGGAATGGCTATGTTTAGTTTAGGATAAGTAGATTATAACTTAATTATCACCCTCTATGTATATATGTTGTATATGTTTGAGTTTGTATCAAATTTAAATCTTCTATTTAGACTAAAAGGGGAATTGTAGGAGTGAACCCCACAAAGCTACCCGCCCAACAGGGCGGAGTCAAGGTAGAGATAAAAGGTAGTGAAAGAAAAAGGGGCCTCCCTCTTTTTCTCCTGGAAGCCAGCCATGCTTCTAACTCCTGGTATGTGCGACTCTCTCTCTCCCTGATAAATAAATATATTGTTTTTCCCTATATAGCCTCGATTATCGCTATAGTCAGTGACATCTAAATCTCAGATGGAGAGATCTCATAGGCAGCACACAAGATTTTAGCATAGTGGGCATGAGAGATACCATAGAAATCATCCTTTCAGTTTGTACAGTAAATCAGGGGTGAAAACTGTCTGGCTAAACACCTGAGTTAGTAGTTGCCAGCTCCTCTGAATTCCAGCTTTCAACAAGACCAGAGCTTTTCACAATAGTAGCCGACCCAAATTCCCTAGCTTAATAAGACCATGAAATTAATTTGTTTTAGATATGGAAAGTTCTTTAGATTTCACCTTTGAATGAACCTCTGTATATAAACAGATAGAAAGGTAAGGAGGCCACATTTCAAACTTAACAGTTCTAACTGTGTTCAGTACTTTTTCTTGTTTGCTGTGGTTGGCTTATGTAACATGTACTGAATGAACTAGCATACTGACTTGGATACAACTGTTCTTCCCATGTTGTTAAAAATAGCTTTACTAACCTGTTGGTTCCTAGGTTTTCATATAATGCCTTCCATATGCAAGAGTAAGTAAGTAAGTAAGTGAGGGAAACAGGAGTGTAGTATCTATTATTGGAAATATAGATAGACTGCATTGGAATCCACTTAGAATTATTCAGTGTATTTTCTTCCCTTTTTTTCAAAGCATTAATCTTAGAGATTCTAAGAATAGCAGTTACAGCATTTTCTCAGAGTAAAATGTATCAGGCTTTTATAAATAATTCATCTCAAATTAACTAGCAGCAACATCCTTGACATGCACAATCTTTCCTGGTTATGAGATCTAGAGACAAAAATATGTGTTTAAAATGACATCCTCACTCTGCCCTGCCACAACAACATCCTCTACCAGTAATTGCTATGCTGTTTACACTAGAAAATTGTTCTGCTATATAGACTGCAATGTGCTTTCATTTATGTTTTCTGTCTTCATTAATATTGCAGCATCATTCCCTGGAGATATAAATGTATACTACCTATTCCAAGTTTCTACAATTTATTTGACAACTCTCAAAAACTAAAATAATGCAATTAACATAAAGGGAATGCATATACCTGTTTGCATAGCAAATCTAGGAATTTGCAGTGTTCATCTTTTGAATGTTTATGCTCAATACAAAATGCATACAAAAGAACCAGAAGGCTCAAGTGGTATCCTTAATTGTTTCTTTTCTGAAATTTGTTATAGTCCCTTTCTTGATTCTGATTGCAAATCATGTAATTCTAGTCATCCTGTTGCTTATTTCTTTAGCAAAATTAATTTAAACACTCAAAAATTAAATTTTTATATTCTGTTAAGACAATTAATGACAGATATCCATTCTTATTATGATACACACAGACACTCTATTTCAATGCCTCCAAAAGCTCATATGTTTGAATGCTCAGTTCCTGGAGTAATAAAAATATCTGTGAAGGATCTGGAAGTGTGGTTTTGATGGAGATGATATGACACTGTGAAGTGGCATTTAGGTTTCAAAAGCCCTCACCAATCCTAGTCAGCCTTCTCTTTCTCTCTATCTTGTGGTTTTGTCTCAAGGTGTGAGCTCTCAGCCGCTGTTTCATGGCCAGACCTCTCTGCTAGTTGCCATGCTCCCTGCCTTGCAGTCGGAGGACTCTAACCCACAGATACTGTAAGCCCCAAATAAATCCCTTCTCTAACTTGCCTTTGTAACTTTTTCTTACAACAGCAATAAAAAGTAACTAATGGAGGTAGTTACTTTTATTAGTAATAATCTTATTTTATGAATTCTAATGTCTTTCTGTTTTCACAGATGAATAGAAAACATAAAGGCAAACATTCAAAGGAAAATCATACTCTTGTTAAAACATGAGTCAGCGGAGTTTGAGATTGATTCTCTTACCCTGTAGTTTGAGCACATAAAAAATATCGAGTTGCCTTGTCTAGCCTTGATAGGAGCATTTGTGTCTAATCTTATCACATTTTTGTGTGTTCCACTATGTTCATACAGGCATTATTTGTAATAACCAGAAATTGTAAGTAACCTAGATGCCCCTCAACCGAAGAGTGGATAGAGAAAATTTATTACATTTACACAATGGAGTACTATTAAGCACAAAAAAAGGAATCCTGAAATTTGCAGGCAACTGGATGGCACTAGAATAAATCATCCTGAATGAGGTAACCCTGTCACAAAAAGACAAATATGGCATGTACTCTCTTATATAAGGAACAGATGTCCTTGTTGTATGTGAATCTTTTGGATATATGCCTAAGAGTGGAGTTGCTGGGTCTTGTGGTAGTTTTATTCCCATTTTTCTGAAGAATCTGCATACTGATTTCCAAAGTGGCTATACAACCTGGCACTCCCACCAGCAGTGGAGGAGTGTTCCATTTTCACCACAACCTCTCCAGCATAAATTGTCTTTGGTGTTTTGATTTTAGCCATTCTGACAGGAGTAAGATGGTATCTCAGAGTTGTTTTGATTTGCATTTCCTGGATGGCTAAGGATGTTGAGCATTTTCTCAAGTGCCTCTCAGACATTTTAGGCTCCTCTATTGAGTATTCTCTATTTAGTTCTGTAGCCCACTTTTTAATTGGATAGTTTGATGTTTTGGAGACTTGCTTCTTGAGTTCTTTTTTTAATTTTGGAGATCAGCCCTCTGTCAGATGTGGGGTTAGTGAATATCTTTTCCCATTCTGTGGTCTGCCTTTTTGTCTTGCTGACTGTCTCCTTTGCCTTACAGAATGTTCTCAGTTTCATGAGGTCCCATGTATTAATTGTTGATCTCACTGTCTGTGCTACTGGTGTTATGCTCAGGAAGCTGTCTCCTCTACCAATTTGTTCAAGGGTACCACCCACTTTCTCTTCTAAGAGGTTCAGTGTGTCTGGATTTATGTTGAGGTCTCTGATCCATTTGGACTTATGTTTTGTGCATGGCGATAAACATGGATCTATCTGCATTCATCTACATGTCAGTATCCATTTAGGACAGCACCACTTGTTAGCTTCTTTGTCGAAGATCAAATGTTCATATATGCATGGGTTAATATCAGGGTGTTCAACTCGATTCCATTGGTCTACCTATTTATTTTTGTGCCAATACCAAACTGTTTTCAGGACTACAGCTCTATAATAGAGTTTGAGGTCAGGGAAGGTGATGCCTCCAGATGTTGCTGTGTTGAGAAAGATTGTTTTGGCTATCCTTGGTCTTTTGTTTTTCCATATAAAATTGATTATTATCCTTTCAAGTTCTGTGAAGAATTGTGGTGGTATTTAATGTGGATTACATTGAATATGTAGATTGCTTTTGGCAGGATTTCCATTTTTATTACATTGATCCTACCTATACAAGAGCATGGGAGATTTTTCCATTTTCTGAGGGCTTCTTTAATTTCTTTCTTTAAAGACTCAAAGTTCTTTTGATATAGGTCTTTCACTTGTTTGGTTAGCATTGCCCCTAGGTATTTTATGTTGTTTGTGGCAATTGTAAAGGGTGATGTTTCTCTGATTTCTTTCTCAGCCCTTTCTCATCTGTATATAGTAGGGCTACTGATTTTCTCGAGTTGAATTTATATCCTGCCACTTTCCTGAAGGTGTTAATCAGCTGTAAGAGTTCCCTGGTAGAGTTCTTTGGGTCATTCATATAAACTATCATATCATCTGGAAATAGTGAAAGTTTGACCTCTTCTTTCCAATTTGTATCCCCTTGATCTCTGTTTTTTATTGTATAGCCCTAACTAGAACTTCCAGTGCAATATTGAAAAGGTACAGAGAGAGTGGACAGCCTTGTCTTGTTCCTGGTTTTAGCAGAATTGCGTTGAGTTTCTATACTTTCAGTTTGATATCGGCCTTTGGTTTGCTGTATATAGCCTTTATTATGTTTAGGTGTATTCCTGTTATCACAGATCTCTCCAAGACATTTAATATGAAGGGGTATTGTAATTTGTCAAAGGCTTTTTCTGCATCTAGTGAGACGATCATTTGATTTTTGTTTTTCAGCTTGTTTATATGATGGATTACAATGATGGAATTTCATATGTTGAACCATCCCTGCATCCCTGGGATGAAACCTACTTGATCGTGGTGAATGATTGTTTTGATGTGTTCTTGGACCTGATTTGCCAATATTTTATTTAACATTTTTGCATCAATGTTCATGATGGATATTGGTCTGAAGTCCTCTTTCTTAGTTGTGTCTTTGTGTGGCTTGGGGATCAAGGTTATTGAAGCCTCATAGAAAGAGTTTGGCAAAGGCCCTTCTGCTTCTACTGTGTGGAATACTTTGAGAAGAATTTGTATTAGCTGCTCTTTGAATTTCAGGTAGAATTCTGCTCTGAGTCCATCTGGACCTGATCTTTTTTTGATTGGGAGACTTTTGATGACCGCTTCTATTTCCATAGGGGTTTTATGCCTATTTAAATTGCTTATCTGTTCTTGATTTAATTTAGGCAAGTGATAGCTATCCAGAAAATTGTCCATTTCCTTTAAATTTTCAAATTATGTAGAGTACAGCTTTTAAAATATGACCTGATGATTCTCTGTATTTCCTTAGAGTCCATTGTTATGTCCCCCTTTTCATTTCTGATTTTGTTAATTTGCATGTTCACACTCTGCTGTTTTGTAAGTTTGAACAAAGGTGTCTATCTTGTTGATTTTCTCAAAGAACTATCTCTTTGTTTCATTGATTCTTTGTATTGTTTTCCAAGTTTATACTTTATTGATTTCAGCCCTCACTTTATTTCCTGGCATCTACTCTTCCTGGGAGAGTTTGCTTCTTTGTGTTCTAGAACTTTCAGCTGTGCTGTTAATTCTCTAATATAACTATTCTCCAGTTTCTTCATGTGGGTACTTAGTGCTATGAACTTCCCCCGTAGCACTGCTTTCAAAGTGTCCCATAGGTTTGAGTATGTTGTGTCTTCATTCTCATTGAAATCGAGGATGTCTTTAATTTCTTTTTTATTTCTTCTTTGAGCCAGGAATGGTGCACTTGTACATTATTCAATTTCCATGAGTTTGCAGGGTTTCTGCAATTTGTGTTGTTGTTGAATTCTAATTTTAATGCTTGGTGGTCTGATAAGATGCAGAAAGTTATTCCAGTATTTTTGTACCTGCTGAGGTTTGATATGTTGCCAAGTATGTGGTCGATTTTTGAGAAGGTTCCATGTGGTGGTGAGAAGAAGGTATATTCTTTTTTATGTGGATGGAATGTCCTATAGATGTCTGCTAATCCCAATTGGTTTATAACTTCTATTAGATGCTTTGCTTTTTTTTTTTAAGTTTCTGTCTGGTATTCCTGTCTAGTGGTGAGAATGGGGTGTTAATGTCTCCCACTCTAAGTGTGTGGTACTTTTTATGTGATTTGTGTTTAATAATGTTTCTTTTATGAATGTGGATGCCTTTGTATTTGGGGCATAGATGTTCAGAATTGAAAGTTCATCTTGGTGGATTTCTCCTGTGATGAGTATGTAATGACCTCCTTCATTTTTTTGATTGATTTTATGTTAATGTCTAATTTGTTAGATATTAGGATTGCTTCCCCCGCTTGTTTCTTGGGTCCATTTGATTGGAAAAGCTTTACCCAACCTTTAGCTCTCAGGTAATGTCTGTCTTTGAGGGTGAGGTGTGTTTCTTGTATGCAGCAGAAGGATGGGCTCTGTCTTCGAATCCATTCTGTTAGCCTGTGTCTTTTTATGGGTGAGTTAAGGCCATTAATATTGAGGGATATTAATGACCATGGATTCCTCATTCTTCTTTGATTTGGAGTGGTTATTGTTGGTAGAATTATGTGTGGAATACCACACCTTTTTTCTTTAGGCTTTTGGTAAAGTGGGATTATCTAATACCTATGTTTTTCTGGTTGTAGTTAACTTCCTTGCGTTGCAGTTTTCCTTCCAGAACTTTCTATTGGCCTGGGTTAGTGGATTTGTATTGCTTGAATCTAGTTTTGTCATAGAATATCTTGTTTTCTTCATCTATAGTGATTGAAAGCTTTGCTTGGTATAGTAGTCTGGGCTGCCATCTGTGGTCTCTTAGTGTTGATAGAATATCTATCCAGGACCTTCTGACTTTCAGAGTTTCTATGGAGAAGTCAGGTATAATTCTGATAGGTTTGCCTTTATATGTTACTTGGCCTTTTTCCTTAGCTGCTCTTAATATTCTTTCTTTATTCTGTATATTTGAGGTCTTGATTATTATGTAGCAAGGGTACTTTATTTTTTTTTATTGGTCCAATCTATTTGATGTTCTGTAAGGTTCTTGTACCTTCATTGGCCTGTCTTTCTTAAGGTTGGGAAAGTTTTCTTCTATGATATTGTTGAATATGTTTTCTGCCCCTTTGCGGTGGTTTTCTTCACCTTCTTCTATACCTATTATTCTTAGGTTTGGTCTTTTCATTGTGTCCCATATTTCCTGGATGGTTTATGTTAGGTATTTTCTGGACTTAAGATTTTCTTTGGTTGATGAATCCATTTCTCCTAGGGTATCTTCAACACCTGAGATTCTGTCTTCCATCTCCTGTATTCTGTTGGTAATGCTTGTATCTGTAGTACCCGACCCTTTGCCCAGCTTTTCTATTTCCTGCCTTCCTTCAGATTGTGTTTTTTTGTCTCTATTTCAGTTTTCAACCCTTGCACTGTTTGAATTGTTTCTTGCAATTTTTGGTTTATCTTTTCATCCATTTGTTGCATTTTATGAATTTTTCGGTTTGTTTTTTCTTCCATTTCTTGCATTTTTGTTTTTTTCCAGTTCTTGCATTTTTTGGTTTGTTTTTTCCTTCCATTTCTTTGAGAGATTTTCCTATATCCTCTTTTAGGGCTTCTGTCATTTTCATGAAGTTGTTTTTAAGGTCATTCTCTTCTGCTTCATTTGCATTGGAATGTTGGAGTCTTGCTGGTGTGGGGTCTCTAGCATCTTGCGGTGTGATATTTGTTTTTCTGTTTCTGAGTGTGTTTTTGTATTGTCTCTTTCCCATCTCTTCTTCTAGTGGGTGCAGAAAGAGCCCCTTACTGGTCTGGTAGTTAGGGGACTAGAGATTCCTTTCAGTGGGTGCAAGCAAGTCCAATACTTTGGTAGTTCTTCACTTCCTGGTCCCATGGGTGGTGAAGAAGCCCAGGAAACTGCGGTGCATATTCTCCCACCTGGTCACCTGGTCCCCTGGTCTCCTTGGTGGAAGGGAAGATCTGCGATTTGGGGTGTATGGCTCCTGCTGGGAGTGGAGGCCCTTTGGCAGTCCCAGGGCACTGTTCCCACTGGTCCCACTGGTCCTGCTGTCCTGCTGGTCCTGCTGGTCCTGCTGGTCCTGCTGGTTTCCTGATCCCCTTGGTGGAAGAGAAGACCTGTGTTCTGGGGTCCTTGGCTCCCGCAGGGATGGGAGGCTCTGTGGCAGTCAATAGGAAGTCCCCAGGAACTGGAGGGCAGGCCCAGATGCTAGGCCTTGTTTACCTGAACCTGCTAGTCCCATGGTCTCAATGGTGGAAGAAAAGACCTGGGATCTGGGGTGTTTGTCTCATACTGCGATGGTAGGCTCTGTGGGAGTCCTCAGGCACTGGAAGACAGGCCTGGGTGCAGGGCCTTGTTTACCTGGACACCATGGTCCCCTAGTCTTGTTGGTGGAAGGGAAGACCTGGGCTCTGGGGTGCTTGGCTCCCCATGGATGGGAAGCTCTATGGCAGTCCCCAGGCAATCCCCAGGCACAGGAACACAGGCCCAGATCTAGCCTCATTTTTAAAAGGAACTAGATATAGTTTACAATGCAGTTGAACTAACTTAGACTGTTTACTATTCAAGACCTTATGTTGTAATACCCTTGATCCCTGGGAAAAAGCTCATCAATTGTTTTCATTTATAATTGTTTTAATTTTACAATAACAAATACAAGTGCTAGTGGTCCTATGTCTCCTTTCTTTGAGAAAACCAACCACAGTATGAGTGACTGTGACTCCGAGAGCTCTATCCTATCCCAGAAGAAGAACAGAGTGGAGATCCACAATGGACTGCACCTGTCCCGCCATGTTTACTTCTCATTATTGACCTATCTGCTAATCACTCTAACTGGTTGTGCCGGTGGTTCAGCTAGGGGACTGGACAGCCATACCTTGAATTACAGTTTTATCATGCTGTGTCTAACTTTAGCCGGAGATTTATTTTCTTTGGAAGGACACCCAGAGGCCCTGCCTGCTGCCCCACAGAATGGGCAGGAAGGAGACACACAGAGACTCCACTCGATGCATGGTCCACCTGCAGCATGATACTGTGCAAGCATGAGGTGGAGAGACGGGAGAGAAAGAAAGACTAACAGTTTGATCACTATAACGAGAGGCAGATCTGGAGACAAGTGGGTGCAGGAGAACAACCTGATATGAGTAGCCTGTAAAGCCTCCTGAGGCCATGGTGAAGTCCTGGCAGTGCCGCAGGTGGGGGCCGTGACTGGGTCTGTAGCCATGCAGCATTAGGGGTCTGTGTCAATATCCATGTTCCATGTTACTACCAAAGGCCATATGGAGATGCCTCTGTTCTGGACTGCCACCTGGGACCACATTTACATTCAACGGCTGCACAGAGATGCCTCCCGTGCCCTGCCCGGGAGTGGTCCCTGCAAGTCACCCTGGCAGCACAATAGGGCTGGTCCCTATGACAGGGGTGTTGATGAGCAGTCCCTGAGGACATGAGAGCAGGAGAGCTGGGTATGCTCTTCAGTAGCTGCAGACCTCAAGAGAGATCTTGACCTGTTGGCAGGGACCAGCAGAGCCTGCCAGAGGGCATGAGAGCAGAAGAATTTTCTCTGCCCCTCCCCGTGGTCTACCATTCATTTGGAGTGGGCAAGGGAGAGATACCCTTACTGTCTTCTCTGTCCTGCAGCAGGCAAGAAAACTGGCCTCTGAGTTGAGTGCAGGAGAGCTGGCCTGCCCCTCTCCAGTTGCAGCACTCAGGAGGGCTGGCCCTGTACCTTGCCAAGGCAATGCAACAGAGCTTTCCTGATGACCTGGATACAGGTGAGCCTGCCAGGAAGGCAGGAGAGCAGGAGAACTGTCCCTGCCTCTTGCTGCCTGGGTCATTGGGTGAGCTATCTGGGGTAATGATGGAGAGCTCACCTTGGTGGTGAGGATGAGGGCGGGCTGGCTAGGCTGACCAACTCAGCTACTACTCAGGTCCAGATCCAGGGCTATGAGTTTGCCCACCCCAACATCCACCCTTCTGTGAACTGTGGAATCGTACAAAGGGGACAGGCTTGCAGAGATCCAAAGATGCATGTTCTCCATGGCACACACAGGGCAGCGACAGAAAACCCAAGAGGAGTCTCAGTGACAGCCGTTATCAATAGTGCTACAGAAGCCAGGGGCCTGGAAGCAGGCCAATTGACTCATTGTAATGAACTAAAGATGTGTGGACTAAAGGATGTACTAGGTGACTCACTGTGACACACTACAGCTTCCATGATGAGAATTTTTTGCCTTTTTAATTTCTTTAAAAATTTTATTTAGTAGGGGAGGTTGCAAGAGTGGGGGAGAGATGCAAAAGAACAAAAGAAATAAAATGGGAAAATAGAGCCTTATAAATAAATATTTATACAATAAATAACATTTATGGTTGAAACTAGCCTGATAGAAAATATTTTTTAGTGGAACTATTCATTCTGCTATGTGTACATTAACGCTTATTCTATATTATCTTTTGAACAAGTTGCAATTATGCTTTATGAACCTATGCTTACTGCAAAAGTAAGACTTTTTTAATTTAGCAAATGATGTATTTTTGCCAAGATAAACTGGTGCATTTAGAATTTAAGTGTGGAAACATCTATTTGCACATATTAACTTGTCAGCATACCTGTTGTTATTGCCAAATAACAGAGCTGCTCATTCAGGTTTTACCAAATAACACTAATCTTCTGCATGATTGTAGATGTACTCCATTATCCACTTTAGTGCAGCTAGTTGTACAAATCCAAAAAGGGCTAGAGAAATTGCAAGCCCACATTTCTAAATGCTTAAGAGAGCTATGAAAGTCACAGAACTAAAGAACTGCATTTTTTCGGCAGCCTTGGGGATGAGCTAATGCCAGCCTGATTTGTATTAGTTTTTTGTTTGTTTGTTTGTTTGTTCGGTTATTTTGGAGGGGGTCTGCTGACTCTTGTTGATCCAAGTTAGCTCTCTTGGAGGAAGGAAACCAGGGCAGCTGTTGCCAGGAAACAATGAAATAACAAGATCAAAGACTGAGCCTAGAGACATGGACAGCCTTTTTTTTTTTTTAAGGCTGAATGGAAGAAGTAAAATCTTCACAACCTTTATGTTTTACCTTCTGATGAGAAAAACCAAACTCTAAAACCAAAAGCTAGGGAAGAAAGTGAGCAGGGAATCATAAATTGATGTGCTTAAGAATTGGATATATCCCATTCTGTGGGCTGCCTTTTTGTCTTGCTGACTGTGTCCTTTGCCTTACAGAAGCTTCTCAGTTTCAGTAGGTCCCATTTATTAATTGTTGATCTCACTGTCTGTGCTACTGGTGTTATGTTCAGGAAGCTGTCTCCTGTACCAATTCTTTCAAGGGTACCACCCACTTTCTCTTCTAAGAGGTTCAGTGTGGCTGGATTTATGTTGAGGTCTTTGATCCATTTGGACTTAAGTTTTGTGCATGGCGATAAACATGGATCGATCTGCATTTTTCTACATGCCAGTCTCCAATTATGCCAGCACCATTTGTTGAAGATGCTTTCTTTATTCCATTGTATATTTTTAGCTTCTTTGTCAAAGATCAGATGTTCGTACGTGTGTGGGTTAATACCCGGATTTTCAATTCGATTCCATTGGTCTGCCTGTCTATTTTTGTGCCAATACCAAACTGTTTTCAGGACTATAGCTCTATAATAGAGTTTGAGGTCAGGGATAGTGATGCCTCCGGACGTTGCCTTGTTGAACAGGGTTGTTTTGGCTATCCTGGGTCTTTTGTTTTTCCATACAAAATTGATTATTGTTCTTTCAAGGTCTGTGAAGAATTGTGCTGGGATTTTAATGGGGATAGCATTGAATCTGTAGATTGCTTTTGGCAGGATTGCCATTTTTACTATATTGATCCTACCTATCCAAGAGCATGGGAGATCTTTCCATTTTCTGAGGGCTTCTTTAATTTCTTTCTTTAAAGATTCAAAGTTCTTACGATGCAGGTCTTTCACTTGTTTGGTTAGCGTTACCCCAAGGTATTTTATATTGTTTGTGGCAATTGTAAAGGGTGATGTTTCTCTGATTTCTCTTTCAGCCCTTTTATCATCTGTATATAGTAGGGCTACTGACTTTCTTGAGTTGATCTTGTAACCTGCAACTTTGCTGAAGGTGTTAATCAGCTGTAAGAGTTCCCTGGTAGAGTTCTTTGGGTCATTGATGTAAACTATCATATCGTCTGCAAACAGTGAAAGTTTGACTTCTTCCTTCCCAATTTGTATCCCCTTGATCCCCCTTTGTTGTCGTATGGCTATAGCTAGAACTTCAAGTACCATGTTGAAAGGGAAAAAATATTCACTAATCCCACATCTGACAGAGGGTTGATCTCCAAAATTTACAAAGAACTCAAGAAGCAAGTCTCCAAAACAGCAAAGGACCCAATTAAGAAGTGGGCTGCAGAACTAAATAGAGAGTTTTCAATAGAGGAGTCTAAAATGGCTGAGAGGCACTTGAGAAAGTGCTCAACATCCTTAGCCATCCGGGAAATGCAAATTAAAGCAACTCTGAGATACCATCTCACTCCTGTCAGAATGGCTAAAATCAAAAACACCAATGACAATTTATGCTGGAGAGGATGTGGTGAAAGGGGGACACTCCTCCATTGCTGGTGGGAGTGCCAACTGGTTCAGCCACTTTGGAAAGCAGTATGGAGATTCCTCAGAAAAATGGGAATAAACCTACCACAAGACCCAGCAACTGCACTCTTAGGCATATATCCAAAAGATGCCCATTCATATAACAAAGATGTCTGTTCCACTATGTTCATAGCAGCTTTATTTGTAATAGCCAGAACTTGGAAGCCACCTAGATGTCCCTCACCCGAAGAATGGATAGAGAAAATGTGGTACATCTACACAATGGAGTACTATTCAGCAGAAAAAAATAATGAAATCATGAGATTCGCAGGCAAATGGATGACACTAGAAGAAACCATCCTGAGTGAGGTAACCCAGTCACAAAAAGAGAAACATGGCATGTACTCTCTCATATATGGATTTTAGACATAGATCTGGGGAGTGCCAGCCTACAATCCTATTGCCAGAGAGTCTGGGAAACAGAAACTTCATTTACTGGCTGGTTAAGTACTGAGCTGAACTCAAGAAAGCCAGTATCAGAGAGGGAGGACTGATGACCAAAGGGATTAAGACTGGGCTGGTTGAACCCCCAGAAACAGCTGACCAGACAAAGGTTAACTCTTGAATCCCAGGCATCAGCCTGGGAATCCAGCATGGGACTGATCAAGACACCCTGAATCTGGGTGTCAGTGAGGAGGCCTAGGTAATCTATTGAGCCTTGGACAGCAGATCAGTACCCATCCCAACTATACACACGGTCTCTGGACTCCCATAGAACAATGTGAGGTGCACTCTCACCCTGAACTCTTGGGGAAGGGTCTAGGCCCTGCCCTATATGAAATGACAGACTATGGACACCCCCATGGAGGGCCTCACCCTCCCTGGGAGAATGAGGGGATAACGGGGGGGATGGGGGGAGGGCACGGGAGGAGGGGAGGGAAAGGGAGAGGGACCTCGTACTGACTTGTGAAGCAACCTTGTTTCTTATCTAAATTTAAAATGGAAAATAAAGAAAATATTAATAAAAAAAAAAGAATTGGATATATCAACATCCCATAGAGTCTATTAACACAATGCTGTTTTACTTTTATTTTGAGATGATAATTACATCATTTCTTTCTTCTCTCCCATCCCTCCAAACACTCCCATGTATTTCTCCATGGTCTTTTTGAAATTCATAACAACGTTTTTAATTGATAGTTGTTAAATATATCCCTGAATACAACCTGCTGTTTTAAAATATGGATATGAGAGCTTGACAGACTCTTTTTCTGAAGTGTGAATTGTTTCCTATGTTATCAAGAAGCACCAAAACAATGTGAGATGCACTCTCACCCTGAACTCTTGGGGGAGGGTCTAGGCCCTGCCCTGGAAGAAATGACAGACTATGGACACCCCATGGAGGGCCTCACCCTCCCTGGGGAAATGAGGGGATAATGGGGGGGTTAGGGGGAGGGCATGGGAGGAGGGGGAGGGAAAGGGAGAGGGACCTGGAACTGACTTGTGAAGCAACCTTGTTTCTAATCTAAATTTAAACTTAAAAATAATAAAAAAGAAGAACCAAAGAACCCTACTAGTGGAAACTGCTGCTTGGGAATCCGTGTTTTTGCAGCATGTTTGCTTCTCCTACTTTTCCTTCTGTCTTCCCTTCCTGTGGAGTGATGCAGGGGTTTCATACACTTTCATTTATCTTTGAGTGTTTGCTCATATACCTTCGTGCATGAGGTGTTTTGACTGCACCACGTGTGTGCATCGTGCACAAAGAGGTGAGGAGAAGGTTCTAGGTTCCCTGGAACTAGAGTCACGGGAGGTTGGGAGCTGCCCTGTGAGTGCTGGTAACCGAATTCACATCTTCTGCAAGAGCAGTAAGCGCTCCTAACCACTGAGACACTACTCTAGCTCCATTATTCTGAGACATTAAAATATTTTTTGAAAACTGAAATGTAATGGATCACTTATTTTTAAACCATTTTTCATTACTCATAGAGAAATAGTATGAGTATGTTATCTAACTTAAGATGATGGCTGTAATCTTGAAGAGATTCTCTCATGCCCATAATGTTCTTTGTATACTTTTGTGTTTAAATCTACTACCAGGAAAACAAAGCAAAAACACAAAGCTTTCACTAATGGGAGAGACATAAACAAACTCTTCTTTCTGCTTGACTAGGTTGTCGTGCTGCAATGTAGCATTCTGAAGAGGTCACGCCTCACACCAAGTATGCTACTCTTGTGAAAGAGAGTTCAGTGAGGCAGGTATGACAGGAAATTGCCACTGTAAACAATATTAAATATGTACATCTGAATTAAAAATTACACAATCAGCTTGTAAATATGCAATAAATTAATCACATATTAAGGTTAAAATATATTTTTCCTGAAGTTTTATAATAAATTTAATATAATATCAGAAACTACTTGAAATCATTTTCTGGTTATGTTTTTAATCAAATATGCTCTCTTACCTATAGATAGATTCCTGTAGAAAGAAGGCAAAATGGATGTACATTTCTTTCTAGTACAGTCATTTATATAACTTCTTGTACCTTCATACAGAGAAATACTGTGTTCTAAATGTATTAGGAAAATGCATGATGCCATTCTGTCTTCAGTTCAACCAAACTTGATTTGCTACATAGTTATTCAACACATATTGATAGTAATGGTGAATATGAATAAGTGTTTAGCTGTTGATTAATCATGGGTTTTTGAACTTATTTTGATGAGAGGATATTTGACATTTGATGAATACATAAATGATGGCAGAATAATTAAAGACCATATAAAGGCTGAAACAGGATGGACAAAATTAGATAAAGTGGGGCGACTAGGTGATGACTAAGGAAGTGGGGCACCCTCACAGTGTGGTCACAAAGTCATTTTGTGGGGCCTGACTAGCATTCAAGACTTAAAAGGCAAGCTACAATTAAATTCCCTGAAAATAACCATGAAGAAATTTCCATCTTTCAATACCATATATTAAGTGCACTTCACCCTGTCAAATCCCTGACTGAATGGATGGCATAGAAATTCTAAGACTTTCCTAAGTAAACAACATCAGGCAGATCAAAAAAGGAATGCAAGTTTTGAAATACTATCAAACTGATGGAATTTACTGTCATTTTCTTCCTTGTAGCCCTGGTCTATTGTAGTTTATTTACTGGCAGGTTGACATGACCTAATCAAGTCTAGATTGCCAGAATGAACTAAACAACATCTTCTATAATCTTTAAACAAAAGCAAGAAAGCATACAATGTACAAAAAGTGATCAAAGTCCTTGATTTCAGAACCAAAACTTAGGCCTCTGCTCATATAGGAAAAGGTAATTAATAAACCAATCACACAATATTGCATGCACCTGAAAAAAAGATATTATAAACATGCTCAAGTGAGAGGGTAGAAGCATGTCAAAATTCACCAAAATATTTCAGAAATGAAGTGAGTGGCTAGAAAGATGGCCAGTCAGTAAAGGGCTAGATATACAAAGATGGAGACCTAAACCTGGTTCTCTTAAAACATGTGAAAAGTCAGGCATAGGAACAAACAGTTGTGATACCAACACTGGAGGTAAGGACAGGTGAAACCTTGAAGCTTTCTGTACAACCATCTTAGCGTTTTTCATGAGCCCCAGGTTTAAGGTTTTAGACCCTGTCTCAAAAAACAAGGTAAATGGCAAATGAGGAATGACACACAGATTGATTTTAAGCTCTCTACACATACACACACACACACACACACACACACACACACACACACACATGCATGCACGCACTCACACACACCATACAAAGAGTACACACATACAAATAAATGAATTAAGCAGTAAAATAAAAAGCAAAGTGGAATGTCATAACCAAATAAAACAATAAAACAATTTTTCAATGGATGATCATAATAGTAATATTGTTGTGAAAAGTCAAATAGTCAATAAATGTGAAGACATAGGCATAGGGATCATCTGACAAACAACAGAGATGGGGAAGAAGGTAAGAATAGCGGCAGAGAGAGATGACAGCAAAAGTATACATGGATTCTCCAAACCAGAGAAGAAAAAGTTCAATCCTATATACTTACTCTATGAAACAATTTCAGCCGTTAGTGTGCTGGCCAATTTTATGTCAGCTGGACATGAGCTAGAGTCATTTGTGAAGAGGGATATAGGTTGAGAAAAAGCCTCCATGAAACTGATCTGTAGGCAAGTCTACGGTGCATTCTATTACTTTGTGATTGATGTGAAAGGCCCAGCTCATTGTAAGAAGTGACATCGCTGGATGGGTGGTCCTGGATAGTATAAGAAATCAGATTGAGTAACCCATAGAGAGAAAGTCAGTAAGCAGCACTCCTTCATAGCCTCTGCATCAGTGTCTGCCCCTGGGTTCCTCTCCTATTTAAATTCCTGCCCTGACATTTTGCAGTGATAGACTGCACTGTGAAACTGTAAGCTGAGGTAAACACTTTCTTCCCTAACTTACATTTTTTAATGGTGTCTTGTCATAGCAATTGAAACCATAACCAAGATAGCCATCAAAAAAAGCATACTCTGAGATTCAAGAAGTCAAATGGATTCACACAGAATATGTCTAAAGAAATGAAAATGTGCACATCCATAATCCATGTGAAGAAAGATAAAGACAAAGACAAAATCTTGTAAGCAGATTTTTAAATGTATAGAATGCACCTAGCAGTTTCACAATTCTTACCATAAAATGCTAACTGAGGAGAGTGTTGCATAATGTTGGGGAGGGTTAGAAGGAAAGAAATGAAAACTCATAACTCAAGTGAATAAAATTCAAACACTTGCTATAATTCATACAAGATTTGTTTTAAAATACTAGTGTGGATGCATTGTGTGTGTGTGTGTGTGTAGGTCAGAGAATGAGAAAGTTTATTAAGAGAGTAATACATAAAATAAGTCAACAGATATTAATGTGGGGTAGGAGGAAGGGGCAGGCAAGTACTATGGAGAGAGAAAATGGAGGAAGACAACAAATTGGAACAAAGTAGAATAACACACACCTATGAAAATTCTCTAACAGAGCCCACTAATTTGTATGATGACCTAAAACTTTAATTTTAAGATAAGTTACTAATAAGAGCTCTTTAGACTAAATGCTAATGATATCAGAGAAGAAATAATAAAATAAATACTGAATATTCTTGTAACATTATACAAAGATATAAATAAAAGTTTAACTGAAAATATGAAGACGACATGAGTAACTAAACAAAGGGAACTAATAGGCAACTAGACTATGGTATATCCAAAGCCACACATCGTCAACAATTTCACTGAATATGAATACCCAAAATACACTAGTGGGCAGGCAGTGATTACCAGGATAAACAACTAAAATATTCTTTGTGCACATTTTACTAAAACAAACCAATTTGAATATGATGATTTAGATATATTTAAACCACTCATAAGGGGAAACATTACTAAAGTTCCCCAATGGGAAAAAAGCTTAGGTTATAAGACAATAAATGATTAAATGTGTTATGAGTGACATGATACATAAGTAAAGATCACAAAGAAGAACAATTCCAACTAATGTGACTGGTAACTTGTATTTTTCTTGAATCTATCACAGCATTATTTTTATTTTTCAAAATGAGCATTTGCTGAAATTTTCCAAATATTTTCTAAAAAAATCATAGTTTACTTTATATTTGCAACCTTAGTATTATGTGTGTTTGTGTGTGTGTGTGTGTGTGTGTGTGTGTGTTTGTTGGCAGTGTGCCATACCAGGCATTCATGATGGTCAGAGGATAACTGTGCAGAGTTGGGGCTCTCCTTCCATCTTTACCTAGGTTCAGATGATGAGACTTGTATAATTTGTGCTTTTATGAATGAACCATTTGTAGTTTGTGCTTATTTATTTATTTATTTATTTATTTGGTTGGTTTCTCTGTATTGTTTTGGAGACTGTCCTGGAATTCGTTCTGTAGACTCGGCTGTCCTAGAACTCACAGAGAACAGCCTGCCTCTGCTTCCTGAGTGTTGGGATTAAAGGCATACACCACCAATGCCCGGCTGGTTTGTGTTTATTAATCTAGACATAAAATTAGCAAATGCCTTTGTTAATGCAGAGGGAAGTGAACTGCAAAAATAAAAATCTTGTTGTTGAAGAGTAGATTTTAGGGAACTTTGAAAATTGTAGATGAGCAATAGTGATATTTTTAATCTTTTGTAGACTTCAACACTATACCAATAAACCAAGTATCTAAAAGAGGAGTGAATTCCATTGATAGGTTAAAAAAAGGGGGAGAAGAGGATGAGGGAAAGAGGACATGAAAGAACAGGAAGATTGAATTGGGGGGAAGAACAGAGGAGAGCAAGAAAAGAGATATCTTAATAGAGGGAGTCTTTATAGGTTTAAGAGAAATCTGACACTAGGGAAATCCAGAGATCTACAAGGGGGTCGGTGGGTGGGGGGCATGGGAGCATGGCAGGGAGAGGGAACTGGGATCGATATGTAAAATAAGATTGTTTCTAATTTAAATAAAAAAAATAAAAAAGAAGAAACATGTAATAGATAGTGAAGGGAGACCTTACATACCCACCACTGTGTATTGGCAAGTTGTCTTTTCTAAATAAGAGACGATGTATAGACTTGGCTATGAACCAGTTTATTTATCCTTTGACGGTTGTCATTCATCACAGTGGATGATTAATTGAAAAAGAAAACAGCAGACAAAACTCACCATATAGTGTCACGACCACCTCGACCAGCAAGGAAGACGCGACTCAGGAATCCTTCTCACAAGCAGTTTATTCAGGACCTTGAGCAAAATCTTCTGACCCCAGGGAGTGCCCGCCCACAGCTTAAAAAGGCCCTTGGGCGGCCAACCCCGGTAAGCCATGTGGCGACAGCAGATAGGTCCACATACGAGGAAGCAAGCCTGATATCCAGCCTTGACCAAATAAGGAGTTGTTTATCACAGAGAGCACTTGCTGTCGGGGCTAGCAGAGGCGGAAGCCAGCACCATCTTAAGGGTGCGGCACTTCGCAGCTCTCTACACCTCTGAAGTTCTCTTAAGGTGTCATCACCCCCATTGCCTGCCAGGAAGTCACCACAAGTAACTGTCTGGAGATTGAATTTCAGTCTGTGAATCCGAACAAATTACCTGAATGTCAGGTTTGTATCCCATTGTTTGAATCTTATTTGCATGTCAAAAGGAAGTTCTAAAATTGTCTGGAAGATAATTGGAATTACTGACATGTCACTTTATAAGGAGGAGGCTCTGCTTTCAATAATTCATCAAATGAATGTATTTGGCCTCTGTAACAGTACTGTTAGGGACATAATATATTTACTTACTGTACTGCAGGGAATAGAACTGGTAAAGAAATAGTAAATGCCTTGCCAAAGCTTGTAGAAAATGAAAACTGTCAGGAGAGCTATTCAAATAGGCATTCTGGGTCTGGATTTTAAGCCATTAAAGGATTATTAACACTTATTTAGGGTTTTGAAAAAAAGATTTTTAAAGCTATTATTTATAGAATATTTAACAAAATTACTACACATTTATGTTCTTGTCTATGAATGATGTGTTAGTAGTTGAACCAGGACATAACTTCTTAGTTCATTAGATGATTATATTTAGAGCGAACTGATTAACAATAGGTAAACTCAATTTTGGGAATAACTAAATAGTCCTTTAATTCGGGAACCTTTTCGAGTCTGCCTTCAAACACTTCAAATGTCCTTTCCTTGTAAGACGATACAGTGAGGCTTCCCATTCTCCCACTCACCCTTCTGTGGAACGTGGCTTATAAATTCCATATAACCCCATTCTTATGAACGCGGATGGGGACCACCTTGAAACACCGCACCTAAAATTTGATAACATTTTGATATTAGTTACCAGGAAATAAGAATTTCTGCAGACATAAAGTTTTAGATGCATCAAATTTAAGTGAATATTAAAGGAGATCATCATCCTCAGGCTCCATCAGACCAGCCTTTCAAAGGCAAACTAGGGGACAGCTTTATAAAGAGACAAGAGAGACTGGAAGTAACGGAAATTGTGCAGTTGTCCTCTCATAACCGCCCTGAGAGTTCTGAGAGAGCCTGGTGACTAGAACGTGTGAGCAGTGTCTGGAGTCTGATGGGAAGTCCATTTAACAGCTTACAGAACATGCAGTTCTCAGACTTTCCATGACGGAAACTGAAAATCACCACCAAAGTGAAGAGAGGAGAGGAGTGAGGTTTCCCTAGCCCCCCACCTGACTCTTGACTTCTCAGCAGGGTCAAGCCTGAATAAGCACCCAGATGACCCACATGTGGACACCTGACCTTCCTAAGGTGCATGGCAATCAAACTGTGTTGACTGATTATGAATGGTTATATTCCTCATAACGTCTTGGTCTGTAACAAAGTTTGTGTTGCTAACTTGGTTGAGTTAAGGAACACGGGATGGCTTTCGCTGGTGGAGCTGTAGCCATGTTAAAGCAGACCGCTATTCTGAAATACTTAGAAACACATAGCTTTAATTATTTTCTTCTTAGGTCTCTCTCTTTTTTTCTTGTTAAAAGTACTTGTTGAACCAGAGGCTTGCCTCCTGGGTGCTCTGGGCTACCTGTTTCTGGAGCTCTCATTACTTCCCCACATTCACAGTTGCCATGGGGCTACTTGCCCCTCACAGGGGGTCTCTTGCTGACCTCCATTCCTAACTGAATAGACAGCATTTTCTCTTCCTAGTCCCCATCTCTTTATCTCTCTTCCTGGCAGATGCTGGGATTTACAACTTGCACCCTCAGGATTTTCTTTCAAACTGTAATAAAATTGTACTGAGCACCAAAGAAGTAAAGAAACGAATAAAAACAATTCCTGGGGCATTCTTGATGTGCAACTTTGAGTGTGTGGTGTGGCAATGTTTTCAGAGAGGATTAGCTAAGGTGAGCGTGAGCCTGAATGTGGGTGCCAAACTAGATGAAATCAAAACCAGAGAAAACACCGCTGAGTGCCAGGACTCCTGTCCGTGTATCTGTTCCATGCAGATGTGAGCACACAAAACAATGTTCACCCCATCGGAGCTTTCCCACTGTGACACTCCGGAGCCTCTCGATCGGCAGCCAAAAATAATGCCTTCCATCCTTAAGTTCATCTCCATAAGAAGAAAATCCATGATAATTATTATCTCTTATGTCTATCCATCAAAAATGACTTGTTTCGTTTTTGTGGTTAAAGTTCTCCATTTTGTCCAACTCTAAAGCCATTCTTGATAATTTAAAGGAGGTATTATCTAATTATTGAATTATCTTATCTACAGAATTTATTATTTAATATACAAATACTTTATCCGCTTTCCTTTATTTAAAAAGTTATTATATACAAATAATGCTCATATCTGCTCCCAATTTCCTTTCTGAGAACAGTTTAAGGTTTTCTAATGTTTTAATAGCAGAAATTACTGTGTTCGTGTGTTCTTGGGATATATCATAACATTTATAAGTGTTATAATTTAATATATGAGTAAATGATAAATGTATTACATAGACCATAGACTAGTGGATGAAAAATTATGTGTAGATATCTGTATGCATGCCCATACAAGGAGCCAATGTCTGAATAGTCACGAAAACCTTAATGCTTGTTATTGCTGTAATGAAATTTCAATTGATTTTATTTTCTTCATAATTATAGCATGCACAGTATAAATTATCTACAGCCAATCATGTTATTTTGTATTCAAAACAAAGATATTTTCTGTGAGAAAAAAGAGATAATTTTGAGAATACATTATAAAATATTGACAATAATATCCGGATTGATGCGAAAGTGAACAGCATTGCTTGTCATTCTTACTGTGGAGATTTGAAAACATTTCTAACAATGTACAGTACACAGTGTAGAGATCCAAAGACTTGAATTAGTACTCCTGTCTGTGTTCAGCTCCAAGGTCTTGAGAGTAAAATCCATTCCTCTTGGAGGTCATCTGAAAATCCACATATGCTGCTCCATGTCTTTTAAAGCATGCTTTTCATTATTTTTAAAAATTATGTGTGTGTGTGCATGAAACTACTCTTGTATGTAGGAACATGTGTGCCAGAACAAACATGTGAGGTGACAGGACAGTTTACCGGAGCTGCTTCTCTCTGTGCAGTATGAGAATCTCAGGAATTGAAATCTGCTCATCTTGTTTCAGTGGTTTTTCATATTGCTGTTGAGAAAAGAAAAATGTTCATTCTAAGTGAAGGTAATATTTTGAAATGTCTTTACAAGCCTGACATAGTAGTGCATGTCTAGGACTATGAAGTTGGAGGTAAGAGAGTCAGGAGTTCAAGGTCACACTCAGTACACAGTAAGTTTGAGGCCAACCCGGGCTATACAAGAGCCTGTCTCCAAGAAAAACGAAACAAAGAAAAAACAAATATCATTGACTTATGGTAGGCATCCTACTTCTTCACCTAGGACTGAAGAGAATTGAAGGAAAGAAACTCACTTCAAGCATGATAAATGATGCATTTGATTTGGTATTCATCTGTGAACACCTTACTGTGGTTAAGGCATAGGGCATTTCTTATCAGGTATCTCTTTACATACTCACAGTAGACTCGCTGCTTCTATAGAGTAGTGTTTTGTATTTTGAACAGAGACATATATAATAAAATAACATATATTTCATTTCTATTGAGGAAAATTTCTATTTTATACTGTTTTCATATCAGCAGAATGTCCACTTTGTTGCTATGTTGTTTTTTCTTTTTTGATGAATATTCCTTACTCACAAGTCAATGAACATTTGTTTTGTATTTATTGCTAGTTTATCATTTATCGTTTGTTTGGAGTCAATACCTAGCAATTACAAAGCTAGGCTTTTAGACAGGTGAATGATCAGCTCTGAAAGCACATATACAAGTAACATTTCATGGATTGAGCAAGTCAAAGACATGTGTGCTTGCACACACACGCACACACACACTCACAATAAATGTGTGTAACAACAATTAAATAAAGAAGTCATGAATTTTAAAGACAGCAGTATGAGAAGGATTGAGAGGAGGAAATAGGGGAAGTAACAGAATTATTTTGTAATCTAAAAAATTAAAAAAATGATTTTCAAAAAGTAATTTTCAAACCTTGACACATCACTGTACATGTTTCCGATGTGTAATGTTTTTAGACCAGGGTAAATAGTATATCCATTATTTTAATCAGCAATGAACTAATTGATTTTTTATTTTAGAAGCATTCTTATTTTACATATCAATAATCCCCCAATCCCTATCCCTCCCATCCTAGCATGCTTCCCACCCACTCCTCAGGGACAGTGAGGCCCTCCATGGGGGACAAGCAAATTCCCTCACATCATTTGGGGGATAGCCTAGGCCTTCCTTCTCGTATCTGGGCTGCTATAGTATCCTTCCTTAGGGAATGGGCTCCCAAAGTCAATTTTTGCTCTAGGGATAAACACTGGTTCCATTGTCAGAGTTTCTAAAGATTGCCTTGGCCTCCTAGCTGGCACCCACATTCAGAGGTCTTGGTCCAGTCAAATGCTGGCTCCCCATCTTTATGACTAGGGTCTCCATGCTCTGACTAGGTCAGGTCACCTGTTTCTGTGGGTTGCTCCAGCATGGTCTTGGCTCCTTTGCTCATCCCTTCTCCTTCTCCACAACTGGATTCCAGGAGAATGACTCAGTGTTTAGCTGTGGGTGCCTGTTTCTGCCTCTATAAGCTGCTGGATGAAGGCTCTTGGAATGGGCATTATAGGAGAAGGACATCAAAGGCAGCCTCTCCACCACTGCCTAGATTCTTAATTGGGATCATCCCTATGAATCACCTAACATTTCCCCTGTGTTAGACCTCTTGCCAAACCTATTCTGGCTCCCTCTGACAAGGCTTCTCCTTTCTTACCCTCCTCTATTCTTCCCCTGTCTCAGTTCTCCTGTTCTCCTCCCTCTCCCCTATTCCCACTCTTCCCTTCTCACCTCCCTTTTCTCTCCTAATGTGCTCAGGCATTCTTGTGACAGTCCCCTTATTCAGGAAACCATGCATTCTTCTCTTGAGGTTCTCCTTGTTTCCTAGTTTCTCTGGAAGTGTTGCTTATTGATTCTTGTTTGTTTTGGGTTTGTTGTTGGTGGTGTTATTGTGTGTGGATGCCCCCCCCCCATTTTTTCTTTTGGTGTTTGGTAAAGTGGGATTATCTATTGCTTATGCTTTTGTGACTATAGTTATCTTCATTGGGTTCGAGTTTTCTTTCCAGTCCTTTCTGTAGGGCTGGATTTGTTGATATGTATTTTTTAAATCTGATTTTGTCATGGAATATCTTGGTTTTCTCCATTTGTAGTGATTGAAAGCTTTGCTGGGTACAGTAGTCTGGACTGGCATCAATGATGCCTTAGCATCTGTAGAACATCTATCCAGGAACTTCTGACTTTCAAAGTTTCCATTAAGAAGTTGCGTGTAATTCAGACAGGTCTGCTTTTATATGTTACTTAGTCTTTTTCTTTTGCTGATCCTAACATTTTTCTTTATTCTGTAAGTTTAGTGGTGTAGGAGGAAGCCTGTGTGCTGCCATTATCCATGTGACTTACTAGAGGTGCATACAGATGAGGTAAGAGCCGTTTACCACACTGCTAACCACACCCACTTTAGGCATGACTAAAGATGTATATGGACAGACGGACGTAAAGACGTATACATATGTAGGCGGTGAACTACGTCACTAGCCATGCCCACTTTGGGCACATTGTGGCCTATGGGCTGAAGATAGATGCCCCAACGTTACAGAGGAACTTCGGGTGACTGTCCAGACAGTAAGATGTCTCTGTCAATCCTAGTGTTTACATATTATCCTTCTGTTGTCTTTGATGGAGTTGAAGACAGATAGTTATAATTATAGTTTTCCTTAGTTATGATAAGAGATAAACTACATATAGGACTTAGGACTCACAAGAATGTGCTTGATAGCTGTTCTGTTGTATATAATTTGACTATGTTAAAGTTAAAACCTTTCTTTTTGTTTAAACAGAAAAGAGGAGATGTTGGGGAAGTCTTTTGTCAATAAAGCACTGTTGAGCCAATAGGAATCTAGATAGGTGGGAGTAGGAGTCCAGGAGGATTCTGGGAAGGAGAAACACAGGAGAGTCAACATGCAACCACCATGGGGTAGGAGCCCGGAACTATTCTCCGGTAAGAGACATGTTTAGATTAACAATTATGGGGTAATTACTTAAGTCAGAGCTAGGCATTAAGAAACAAGCAAAGGCCAACAGCTCCATAATGAATATAGCCTCCTGTGTGTTTATTTGGGACTGATGCGGCTCTAGAACCAGGCTGGAGGGAAGGCTTCTCTCAAAGAAAAAGCTTCTCTTTACATGGCGGTTTGATTATTATGCTGCAATGGGACTTCTTTTTGTGGTCTAGTCTATTTGCTGTTCTGTAAGCTTCTTTACTTTCATAGGCATATTCTTCTTTAGGTTGAGGAAGTTTTCTTCTATGATTTTGTCGAATAACTTTTCTCTACCTTTGAGCTGTATTTCTTCACCTTTTTCTACATCTATTATTCTTAGGTTTGGGCCTTTTCACAGTGTCCCATAATTCCTGGATATTTTGTGTTAGGAATTTGTTGGACTTGAGATTTTCTTTAGTTGATGACTGTGTATCCCTCTAGTGAGTCTTCAACACCTGTTATTCTCTCTTCCATCTCTTGTATTCTCTTGGTTATACTTACATATGTAGTTCCTGATCATTTACCCAGCTTTTCTATTTCCAGAATCCCTTATTCTGTGTTTTCTTTATTGTTTCTATTTCAGGTTTGAAGTCTTGAACTGCTTGGAATGCTTCCTTTACTTGTTTTGTTGTTTTAACTTGGCTCTCTTTAGATTCTTTAAGAGATTTGTTTATTTCTTGAATTTTTTCTTTTTCTCCATTTCATGTATTTTTTGGTTTGTTTTTTCTTCTATTTCTTTAAGGGATTTTCTTATTTCCTCTGTAAGGGTCTCTATCATCTTCATGAAAATAGTTTTTAAGATTCTTCTCTTCTGCTTCATCTGCTTTGGACTTTTCAGGTCTTGCTGGTGTGGAGTCCCTAGATGATGGTGGTGTCAGTTATTGTGTGTGTTCTTATACTTTCTTCTTCCCATCACATCTTCGAGTGAGTGCAGGTGGGGTTTTCCCCTCTCCTCTAGTTTCCCAGGGTTGTATGTGGGCCAAAACTTCAGTGTCTGAAACTCTGGGTGGTCTGGCCTTTCCTGGTATTCTCCTCATTCATGCAGAGGTCATAGCGTGACCAAGACTCAAGTGGAGGTCTGAGGGCAGATGGTGGAGGGAGGGCAAAGAGTGATGTGTGGCCAGATTCAGAGTGGTCATACCTGCCTGGATGGGTTCACTCTACATAAGGAGCAGGCCCAGGAAGATCCAAGGAGCAGGATGATGGGAGTTGGGGCCAGAGCATAGCCCATACTCCCTTTAATATCTCTTTAAGTCAGTGGTAGCCCACTAATTTTCTGCATGTCCTGCTTCCTCTGCATCTGCTTGAATCTCTTCTCACAATCAACTAATTGAATTGGAAGAGTTTAAAAGCAATCTTTCTGACATATATATATATATATAATTACTATCAAATAGTACAAATAGTGTTGCCCTAAGTTCTTTTTCTTTATTTTTAATTTAGAAACAATCATTTTGCATATCAGTCCCCCATTCCCTCTCCCTCCTATTCACCCATGCCTCCTACCGACCTCCCACCTCCCACTTGCTTCCCATGGACAGGAAGGCCTTCCATGGGGAATCATCACAGTCTGTCACATCATTTGGGCGGGTTCCTAGGCCCTCCTCCTGGGCTGAAATATTAAGCCTCCACTTTGAATGAGCTTCCAAAGTCCATTTGTGCACTAGGTATAAATATAATATTCACTTTTAGAGGTACCTTGGCCTACCCAGGCCTCCTAACTGGCACCCACATTCAGAGGGTTTGATTCAGTCCAATGTTGGTTTACCAGCTTTGGGACTGGGTTCTCTGTGCTCTGTAGGTTTCTCCAGCAGTCTTGGCTCCTTTCTTCACCCCTCCTCCCTCTCCACAACTGGATTCCAGGAGTTTGTCTCAGTGCTTAGCTCTGGGTGCCTGCTCTGCTTCCGTCAGCTACTGGATGAAGACTGTTCACGGAGGCTGGTTTGTTCCTATGTTGGTCCCCAGCTGTCAGACTGGGGTCCATGAGTTCTCACTTTCTCAAGTCAGCTTTCTGCAGGTTTTCCTAGTGCAGTCTTGACTGCTTTGTTGGTCATTCCTCCCTCTCTGGAACTGGATTCTAGGAGTTGGACTCAGTGTTTAGCTGTGGATCTCTGCTTCTGCTTCCATTAGCTATTGGATGAAGACTCTAAGATAGCATTAAAGGTAGTCATCATTCTCATTATAAGGGAAGGGCATTTAAGGTAGCCTCTCTACTACTGCGTAGCTTTCTAATTGGGGTCATTCTTCTGGATCTCTATACAATTTCCTGCTTCCAGACTTTTCTTTAAACCTATAGTGGCTCCCTGTATTGATGTGTCTCTTTTCTTGTTATATTCCTCTCCTCACTCAATCTTCCTGATCCCTCACATTTTCCTCCCCTATTCTCTTCTCCCCTCCTCTTCATCCTACCTCCCTGCCCCCTCCCCCATGCTCCCATTAGTTCAGGGGCTCTTGTCTTTTATGATTCACTGGGGGACCATGTATGTCTCTCTTTTATGGTCTTCCTTGTTTCCTTGCTTCTCTGGAGATGTGGATTGTATTCTGGTAATCTTGTGCTCTATGTCTAATATTCATGTATGAGTGAGTACATACCATATGGGTTACCTCACTTAGGGTGGTTTCTCTTAATTTCATCCATTTGCCTGCAAATTTCAATGTTCCATTGTATGTGTTTTTTTTCTGATGAGTAGTACTCCATTGTGTAGATGTTTCTTATTTTTTTGTATCCATTTTTTTTTGGTTGAGGAACATCTAGGTTGCTTCCAGGTTCTGGCTATTACAAATAATTCTGCTATGAATACAGTTGAACATATGACCTTACTGTATGAATATGTATCCTTTGGGTATATGCATAAGAATGTAATTGCTGGATCTTGAGGTACACTGGTTTCCATTTTCTGGAGAAACTGCCATACTGATTTCCAAAGTATCTGCACAAGTTTGTATTCAAATCAGTAATGGAGAATCATTCCACTTTCTCCCCATCCTCTCTGGCTTAAACTGTCATTGGTGTTTTTGATTTTAGCCATTCTAAGGGGTGTAAGATGGTATCTCAGAGTTGTTTTGGTTTGCATTTCTCTGATGGCTAAGGATGTTGAGCACTTTCTCATGTGTCTTTCAGTCATTTAAGATTCCTCTATTGAGAATTCTTTGTTTAGTTCCTACCCCACTTTTTAATTGAATTATTTGGTGTTTAGGTGACTAGCTTATTGTGTTCTTTTTATATTTTGGAGATCAGCCCTTTGTCTGATGTGGGGTTGGTCAAGATCTTTTCCTGTTCTATGGGCTGCTGTTTTGTCTTGTTGACTGTGTCTTTTGCCTTACAAAAACTTCTCAGTTTCAGGAGGTCCCATTTATTAATTGTCAATCTCAGTGTCTGGCTACTGACATTGCATTCAAGAAGGGGTATTCTTGGCTAATTCATTCAAGGGTTTCTCCTACTTTCTCTTCTAAGAATAATAAGTGTAGAAGAGGGTGAAGAATCCCAGCTCACAGGCCGTATCTTTCTATAGCCACATCAGAGGTCATATCATCCAGCCCCCTGCACCCCAATACATGTTAAACATCCAACCTTCCATGCCATCCTCTTAAATTACATAAATTTTAGTTACCATTATTCACTCTTCTTTTAGATCAAGTATTGTTCTTTTTGCGTCTGACTTACTGCACTTGACATGCAGTTCAGTTCCATCAGTGCCACTGTAAGTGCCAGGACTGTACTGTATCATGCCTTCACTCATATATCACAGCTTTGAAATGCTTGAAGTTTTGAAATGCAAGAAAGATGGTGTCCAGGGATTAAATGAAGTTTGAGAAAGACGGCAGGTACAGTTATAAACAGGTGACAACAAGAACCAGTACGAAGTGTAGGGGTTTTCTTTTTGTTTTGTTTTGGTTTAGCATTTTGACTATAGAAGTCAACATACATACTTTATTGGTAAGTTGACTAAATTTTATAGAATATAGCTATGAACACAATATAGTACATGAGCACAATATGGGATCAAACATTATTACTTTGTTATATTTTAGAAGAAAAATGGTAAATATTTCAATGGCAATATGTTTACATTTCTCCTAGATATTGATTTTTAAAAATTCATACAAAATATCCCTCTTCATGTTCCAACAGTCTTTTATACTCAACATCTGGATTAACTGATGGCTAAATTTGCTTATGATTTTCTTTAAGACTTAGTAACACTTTTAATTTATTGTTATTAGTGTGTGTGTATGCACGTGTACTTTTATGTGGTGTGTGTGTGTGTGTGTATGTGTGTATGTGAATGCAGTTGTGTTTATTCCTTAGTGTTCTGTCCCAAAACCTTACCTCTTGGTGTGACTGATGTTCTCAGAATGGCTACAATTTGAATATTCAAATAGCTAAGAAAATACCAAGGTTGAAATTTATGACACACTGCAGATGACCATGTCAGAGAAGCAGTATGTGGCAATTGAGGTGAGGTGTCAGCCCACCAGGAGGAAACTCTATAATGGGCCAGGTTCCTTTAGGCAAGGTCATGGGACTACAGACTCTGGAATGTCTTGTGCTTCTGCTGTGCCCTTTCATGTTTGCTGCAGATCTTTCTCTGGTACCTAGCATTGTGTGAGTGGACATGGGGAGAGCTCCACTGCCAGTAATGTAGTGTGTTTATCTCTTGGACACCTCCTGATCTACTGGGCATTTTTATCTGTGAATTGTCAAGAAGATTACCTCTCTCTAAGCTGTACTGTCTAAATTGATAATAATACTGATAGCCTTTATGGAGTTTTGATTAATAAAAATAAATGCGAGGACACATTTCACAGCTAGGGCCTATGAGTTTCACCTAACTTACTACATAGATTGTAGCTCAAGTCAATGATTAAGGAAAAAAAACATTGAGTTCTGATAGCTCAGATAGTTTAAATTCTTTTATCCTTGATGTTGAGGGATGTGTGCACAGATTTTAGAGTGTATTACAGCTGAAACAAAGCTTTAAAAATAACATAATTAGATAAAGACATTTTTGTTAAATAGTTTTTAGGCAAAAATATCCAAGAAGATAATCTAAAGTTTTAGAAAGGCACATAGTTGAATGTGGAACTCTTTAAGGTCCTGGAACAAGAACAAAGCCACCCAATTATCATTGGCTGAAGTGCCTTTCTTGTAAAGACAGGTTGATAACCAAAGGCGATAATTAATTACTTATACTCATATTTGCCCTCAGTCTCCTGATACAAAAATACTATTGAGGAGTGGGTATGTGCTGTATCCTAAAGATTAAAGTAGAGCTGGCTGGTTCTTTTTCATATATAAAAGTTTAGGTTTGTGATTCCTTTAAGACTCCTTATAAGGTTACCTTTTAAGATAAGTAATAAAGTCATTGTCCCTGTTTTTGTAATTACAAAAAATGCAACATGCCAGTAAAAGACCTGACAAGCATAACTTGCTTGACCTCACAGTTGATGTATAGCTAGTTAATTGGGTATGAGTGTATGTGGGTTCTTGGGATGATTTATTTTTCACCTGTAGGATGTGAAATGTTTACTCATGTAAGGGATGTGGAATATGCACTGTTTTTTGCTGTTTGTTTTGTATTCATTCACTTGAAAAACAGAGTGCAATCACATTGAAATTCCTACATTGCCTCAAAACCTTTGTTGGGATATATATATATATTAACTTTATAAAAGAAGTATACAGTAGGAAAAAAAAAAACAAAAAAGAGAAAGAACACAGAAGGAACACAAGAGAACAGAGAATAAAGAAGGAATCCATCAAGAGAGTTTATGAGTGTTATTTCCCTACACTATTGGATAGAAAAGTCTTGGCTTATGCCGACTCTGTGGAATCATCTCAGAGTTCTGTGTTTCTGGAGGCTGCCCCCCCCCTCGACAGAGAGTATAACACATCATTTTTTGGTATTTATTTCTACTGTATGCAGTTAATAAGAGTTGAATAATTTGCCAGCTATTTATTGAAATTATGTAACTTTATTCCTTTTTGTGTTTTATTATCTTTTAATGTTAAATATTTTATTCATTATGCATACCAGCTACAGTTGCCCCTCCCTCTCCTCCTTCTGATCCCCCACCTGCCACCCCAACCGATATTCACTCCTCAGAAAGGGTAAGGACATTGTTGTTCTTATAAGGTTTACAAAGGTCGCTTAAGCTTTGCTAAAAAGTTCAGAAAAAAAAATAAACTGTGTTACATATTCAAGGGAAAACTTTTCTCCTTCAAGGGAAAACTTTTCCCAAGGATAGTGCTGCAGCTCTGAAGGGAGAAATATCCTAGCAGTTGGGAGCCAAAGAATACCACAAACATCACACTGCAAAACAAACTTCACACAAAAGGTTTGTTAAGAAGGGCAGAAGAGAGTGGCTAACAAAGGACTGAGAGGGAAGCAGGCTTTATATAAGGTTTTTGGAGGCAGGGTATTCCAGGGTGGAGATTTCCACATTGGGGGATTGGTAGGATTTCAAGTTCTGAGCTTGGGGGTCAGGAGCATAGGGATTGGTGAGATTTTGAGCTCAGGTATTGGTGGGTTTTCAAGCTCAAGGACTGTTTGGTGTTTGAGCTCAGGGATTGGGTTATTTTCATGTACAGTGGTTGGTGGGTTTTCATAACCAGAAAATAAGCTCATGCCTTTTAGGCTACAGCAACCTTGCTTAGTGACTCTTAAATTGATATACAAGTTTTGCATTGCTATATATTATTTTCTTCAGACATGTCAAGTGCCTGGTTATTTCAGAAAAGGTTCTATTTGGTACATGTTTTTGTAGGAAAGTGAAATCTGTGTGTCAGTTCCCATGGAGATGAATTAAATAGCACGAATTAAAGTTATGTCTACCTTAATTAAATATGTGATACACAGCTATCAAAGATGAAACTATCAAAGATGAAACTGTAAAGGAAACAAATTTTGATACTGCTACACTGTGGTGGCTATACTTAGTTGTCAACTTGACTATATTTGGAATTAATAAAACCCTAAATGACAAGGTGCATACAGCTGTGAGAGATTATTGCTCAGTTAGATCATTTGAAATAGGAACATTCACTTCTGACTCAGATCTTTGAACTGCAGAGACACATCTCTATTTCAGATTTTTTGAGGTGAGAAAACCCACCCCTAATCTGGGCCATGCCCTCTGCTGGTGGCCCTAGGAAGGATTCAGCAAAGGGGTCAAGACCAGGCTGGAGAAACTCACAGAAACAGCTGACCTGAACAAGGGGCAGCTCATGGACCCCAGACTGATGGCTGGGAAACCAGCATGCGACCAACCCAGACCACCTTATTGTGGGTGTCAGTAAGGAGGCCTGGGCAGTCTATGAGGCCTTTGGCAGTGGATCAGTATTTATCCCTAGTGTACAAATGGACTTTGGGAGCCCACTCCCTCCACATAGAGGGATACTCTCACAGCCTAGACACATGGGAGAGGGCCTAGGCCCTGGTCCAAATGATGTGACAGACTTTGAACATCCCCTGGAAGTCCTCACCCTCCCTGTGGAGCAGAAAGGGAATATAATTGAGGGTTGGTGGAGGGCAGCAAAGAGAAAGAACTGGTATTGACATGTAAAACAAGCTTGATTCTAATTTAAATTTTTTAAATCTGAGAAAAAAGTAACTCCAAATCAAAAGGAAAAAAAAGATTCAGAAGAAGGAAGGTTTTTGTTTTTGCCTGATTGCTTTTGATTTCTCTAGCAAGTCTGTTCCTTCACCAGCATCACAGCCAACTTCTTCAGGGTTATTGCATATCCTGGAGACCCACTGAGTCATTCAGCTTTGAGGACTGAGAAACTACTGGATTCTTGAACCTTCTGTTGGTACTGTTTCTCTGGAGAAACTTGAATAACACACATAGACTCAGCATAGGAAAAAGTAATTGGTGTCATTAACATACACATTCAGAATGGATGTTGATGGAACATTTGATATTCTGAACACACTTCTGTTTTTAGTTCTATGTGACAAAGTTAAGGAATTTAAATTTGACATAGAAAAAAAAAACACTTTTTATCACCAACAGTTAAACTTGAGAACGATATTTAACAGATGAACTTGGGATAGTGTAAAATCCCAAGCAGTTAACAGTAGGTTGTATAAAAGCAATGGATTTCTCCTGAGTTACAAGAATGAAGTTTATGGCCAAATCAATGTATGGAATAAAAGACAAGATTAAGCCTCATTTCTATACTAATACTCAGAAAGGGAATCATAAGACTATATGAGTCGACAAAATAGTTCAAAAACAAAGAACCCCAAGGCCAAGGTCTTAGCACAAAGGAGTTTTATTTGCCCCAGAGGGACAGAGGACAGGGAATTAGACACAAACATAGGTGATAGAGGACAAGGGAGAACAGAAAGCTAGGAAGGGACACAGTAGGCAGGGATATTTGTTTCAGGGGACAAAGGACTGCCTCTGCATACAGGTTGAGAGATGTAGCCCACAGAAAAATGACAGTTTATAAAGGTGCTGGGGAGAAATCTAGTGTTAGAACAAGGTGTTTAAATTTAATTGGGCATGTTGATTAACTGAGTCAGGGATTCAGCTGTTTGCTGGACTTAAATGGACCTTGGTTGCAAGCTCACCAGGCTCAGATATCTTCAATAGCCCATTTAGTATAACCTAGAGAGCAGTATGCAATCTCTTGTGTGTGGCAAAGCTTTTCTTGGGGAGATGCAAGACACATAACTACTCACCTCAGATAAGGAACCCACCCCAGTCCAATGTACAGATAACACCAAGTCCAGGTTGGTGAATCAATGAATCCTACAGGAATTTATCCTACAGGAATATGGATGAAGGTTTACTTACAGGACGAGAAATGGCTCAAAGACAGCTACATCACCAAGATCCATGCCAGCATGGGTGACAGCTTACAAATCTGGGAAGTTGAAGCACACTGCACAGCCAGCAGGTTGCTCAACAGAATGAAGTGCCCTTTCTAGGTGCTTCAGCTGGTCTATCATTCTTCTGGGCAGCTCAGCTGATTTCTGCTTCTTCTAGGAAGCTGGTAGAGACTGAGTCTTCTTTGAAGTCCTTTTAATTTTTTTTCAGCTCAGCTTTACTTCATCTGAGAAGGACTCTCAGATTTATTGTTTACTCTGGCAAGGAGGGGCCTAGTGAATCTGGTCAGTTTCAGGGAATTCCTGAAGCTTTTCTGAGTCCTTTAACCATCCTGCTTATGTGACTTTCAGACAGGGTGAAATGCTTCAACCTTGGAGGAAACTGTTACACAGTAAATCAGAAATGCAAGAAACTACTGTTGAAAATTTCTACACCCTGATAACACTCGCTGCCAATTCAGCAACACAAAAAGCCTACATTTAGTGGAAACAGTACTCCCAGATAGACTTCCAGCTCCCCAGAGAGGAACCAGAGAAGAAGACTGGAAAACCACACGTCTATTTTCTGGGAGGCAGTTTAAATACTCTGTGGGAGTGGTGTTGAGCATCTCTGGGGGAGGGGTCATCATTTGGTGGGCTATCTGAGATGCAGCAGGTTTGCAAGGAGATAGGAGACGGGGAGCTTGGGTGGAATTCCCACCATAACATACCAGACTCTTTAGGTATATGGGATGCCAGGGACTAGGGCAAAGCATTCATCGTAACAACCATTGCCACCATTCATATTATTATGAAACTGGATTGTGGAAAAGTAAAATCTAATATATTTTGAGATATAATCTGCTATTCTCTGAGTTTTTAGGATTCATTTATATTATCTACAGATAATCTCTTATAATGTTTGCATGACATTTATTAGCTCTCTGAAAATTAATAAATTAGATTCTTATTCGCTGTATATATTTATATTTTAGGGGAATTATTTCAATTAGAAGAAACTTGAAAAGAAATTATTTTTTGGAAATAAATCTGAACTTCATTTCAGTTATTGTGCCCAAGTAGTTCAAATAGTACTGAAGATTATGCACGAGGCTCAAACACACCGTTCCCTCTTTTGCAGCTAGACTCAATGTCATTCTGTCTCTTAAAAACACATTGAAAGATTCATGAATGTTGGAAATAATATATTACCAACATGTATAAGTAAGTCTAGAAATATGATTATAGTAAAGCATGATTGGGCATGAACATAATAAGCTAAATGCTGAGTTATAAAATGCAAATAATGGAGTTAGGTGGACTTCAAGAAGAGCACTGTTGACGCAAGAAGAGAAAACAAGACAATGGACAGATCTTCTGAGAGGTAAACTCAGAAATAGGATGATCACAACTAAAGTTAACAAGCTTAACTGGTTTGGAAAAAACCCAAAAAGATAACAAAAAGGCACAAATGAAAATCAAGTTGATTTATCTTTCTGGGAATAGTTAAGAATTAAGGTAAGATATTCCTTGAGATTTTAAGGACAAGAGGTGATGGGTGACTTCATGGAATTACAGTGTTCCAGACATAATTGTGAATACATGAACTCAGAGAAAATGTGGCAGTACACACAAGACATGTAAACCCACAAGGCAGTTCCCACAAGACAGGGAACTAAAATAGAATAAATAGAGGCCCCATCACTAACTCAGAAGTTATCTGCAATTGATACTCACTGACAAAAGGAAAATCGTTTTTCTCCAAAGGAGTCTCATTGGGTATATCAATGATACTTACCAGTGGGCAACATGACCAGGAGTAGTTGACCAACACAAAACAAACTCAGTGCTATTTTCCTGGAAGACATTTTGTTTTATTTTGTGTTGTTTTATCATATGCACATCTTATTGATCTTTTGCTTGTTTTGATTTTTTAATATGTTTCTTGTTTGTCTTAGTTTTTGTTTCTTCACTGTTTTTTTAAGCTTTTTTGAAAATGACAGAGAAGAAGAAGATAAAGTATGGGAAAAGATATGATGAAGATCTAAGAGAAATTGCAGGAGGGAAAACATGATCCACATATACTACCTACAAATTATTTCAATAAAACTGAAAAAAGAATTTAAAATGCAGATTAAATAATTAATGTAATTCATAATCAGGAATATGCTTTTTAAATATAGAACTCAATAAAAATAGGTGGTATTCATCAGTTAAACAATTAATTTCTAAAATAAAAAAGACTTGAATTTTTGGTTGAGAATAAATCAGAATGAGCTAATTTTCTACTAAAATTTGACATACATTACAGTTAAGATTGTGAATAAAGAATGTATGTATGATGCAGAATAAAGAAAGAATATTAAGAGCAGCAAAGGAAAAAGGCCAAATAACATATAAAGTCAAAACTATCAGAATTATACCTGACTTTTTCATGGAAACACTGAGTGCCAGAAGGTCTTGGATAGATAGTCTACCAACAATAAGAGACCATGGATGCAAGCCTAGACTACTGTAACTAGCAAAGATTTAAATCACTAAAGATGGAGAAAACAAGATATTGTATGACAAAACCAGATTTAAACAATACATATCCACAAATCCAGTCCTACAGAAAGTTCTGGAAGGAAAACTCCAACTGAAGGAAGTTAAATACACTCACAAAAAAAAAAGCAATAGACAATCCCACTTTAAAAATAGTCAAAAGTAAAAAGAGGGGGCATGATATCCACACAATACCAACAACAAAAACAAATCTAAAACAAGTATCAACAATAAGTGGTCATTAATATCCCTCAATATTAATGGTCTTAACTCACCTATCAAAAGATACATACTAACAGAGTGGATATGAAGACAGAATCCATCCTTCTACTGCATACGGCAACTTCAAAGACAGACATTACTTCAGAGTTAAGGGTTAGAAAAATATTTTTCAAACAAATGGATGCAAGAAACAAGCAGGGGTAGTAAACCTAATATCTAACAAATTAGACTTTAAACTAAAGTCAATCAAAAAATATGAAAGAGGTCAGTTCATATTCATTACAGGAGACATACATCAAGATGAAATCTCAATTTTGAACATCTATGCCCCAAATACAAAGGCATCCACATTCATATCAGAAACATTACTAAAACTCAAATTACACATTAAGCCTCATATACTTATAGTGGGAAACTTCAACACCCCACTCTCACCACTAGACAGGACCACCAGATAGGAGCTTAATAAAGAAACAAAGGAACTAATAGAAGTTATGACCCAATCGGTTTTAACAGACATCTATAGAACATCCCATCCAAACACAAAAGAATATACCTTCTCTCAGTGACACATGGAACCTTCTCTAAAATTGACCCCATACTTGGCAACATAGCAAACCTCAAGAGACACAAACTAGCCAGGCATTGGTGGTGCATGCCTTTAATCCCAGCACTGGGGAGGCAGAGGCAGGGGATCTCTATGAGTTCGAGGCCAGCCTGGTCTACAGAGCAGGTTCCAGGACAGCCTCCAAAACAATACAGAGAAACCATGTCTTGAAAAACCAAAATAAATAAATAGAAATAAAAATAAAAAGAGATACAAAATAATTGTAATAACCCCCTGTATCTTATCAGACCACAATTAGAATTCAACGACACAAATTGTGGAAACCCTACAAACTCATGGAAATTGAATAATGTGCAATTGCAACATTCCTGGGTCAAGGAAGAAATTTAAAAAATGTCATTTAAGACTTAAGACTTTGTAGAATCCATTGAAAATGAAGACACAACATAACCAAGCTTATGGCAGGAGTGATGGTCAAAGGGGTCAAGACCATACTGAGGAAAGCCACCTAAACTACTGACCTGAACAGGGTGAGTTCATGAACCCCAGACTGACAGTTTTGAACCCAGCATGGGATGGAACCAGGCCCCCTGCATGTGTGTATCAGTTAGGAGGCCTGGGCAGTCTCTGGGGCAAATGGTAATGGAAAGCATTTATACCTAGTATGCAAACTGACATTGGGAGCCCATTCCCCATGGAGGGATACTCTCTCAGCCTGCCCCAAATGATATGACAGATTTTGATGATTCCCCATAGAAGCCCTCACCCTTTCTTTTTTTTTGTTTTTTGTTTTTGTTTTTACGAGACAGGGTTTCTCTGTATTGTTTTGGAGGCTATTGTTCTAGCCCAGCCTCGAACTCACAGAGATCCTCCTGCCTCTGCCTCCCGAGTGCTGGGATTAAAGGCGTGTGCCACCACCACCCGGCTGCCCTCACCTTTTCTATGGAGCAGGAGAAGGATGGGATGAGGGTTGGTGGGAGGCATGAGAGAACGGGAGGGTGAGGGAAATAGGATTGATATACAAAATAAAATATAAAAGGAAATAAATGTTAACAATACATGTATATTGTAGTTTTCTTCTTTGAGAACAAATGGAGAAAACTGTAGGAGGTGAAACTATGAAGACATTCTGCTTGGGCTATGAACCAGTACTTCTTGACATCAACCTGAGTTATGTATGCTACATGGCTGTGATTGTGTAAAAGTAGTACCTGTTAATTTCTAGGAAATCCATAAAAATTTACATTAATTATTTTTGTAAATTTTCTCATGAACATAATCCTTTATTAAAATGTTACTACATATTTTGTATAAGAAACCAGATCACATTCCACAGGGCATATGAGCTTATGCAAGATGTTTTCATCACCACTGGTCAGTAAAGACAAACATGTAAGACAAAATGCACATGTTAACTATAATTAAATGATAACCAAACTGTATAAAGATGGCATTTGAGACTGCTTTGCTATTGTGACCAAAACTGGATTAAAACGAACATATTCTGGTCCTGTCCTTCAGCTCCTTCATGTGTCATGAGTATCTATCTCATGTGTAGCTGAATTTACTAAACCCATCAGTCTCACTAATCCTACAGTAATAAACTAAGGTCAAAGAAAACCATTGAGGAAAACCCTTGTCACACATGTAGAGCCAAACCTGAGAAATCACTCATGTTCTAACATTTCTACTCTTTTTTTCTTCTATTAAGGATAGATTTTTTCTCATATAATCTATTCTGATTACAATCTCCCTTCCCTCATATGTTCCAATCCCTGAACACCTTCCCTCATATCCAGATTCCATCTCTTTTTGTCTTTCAGGAAATATATAGGTTTCTAAGGATAACGCTATAACACAATATGGTGAAACAAAGTATGACACATATGAATTGAACAAAACAAACAAACAGAAGGAAAAGAAGACTTCAAAAAACAGACATCCACCGGCTTTAAATCAGTATTCCTGAAAAAGAACACTAAACTGGAAGCAAAATATACACAGATAGGATCCTATGCAGACTCATGCAGGCCCTGTTCTTGCTGCTTTCATCTCTGTGAATTCAAATGAACTTTGATCATGCTTTGTTAGAGAGCACGGTTTTCTTGGTGTCTTCCATTCCCTCTAGTCCTTTGAATCCTTCTGTCTCCTCTTCCATGAAGCTTCCTGATTTCTGAGAGGAGGCTTTGGTGGGGACATCCCTTTTAAAACTGAATGTTCATGGTTTCTCACTCATATTTTTGGTTGTGAACCTAGCCTCAATGGCTGAGCCATCTCTCCAGCCTGGTTTCTTACTCTCTACATAATGTTCTATGGGTCTTCATGTTTGTTCCCATCTATTGCAGGAGGAAGTTTCTTTGATAACGGCTGAACAAGTAATTTGTCTATGTATAGCATAATGTTATCTGGAGTCATTTTATTGCTATGATTTCCTTCTTTCTTTCCCTCCTTCCTTTCTTCTGTACAATAAAATTTGTCTTTACCCCACACCCATAGTTTATCTAATATCAGGCTCTTTGTCACAAAGTAGCATTGGGCATGAGTTTCATCTCATGGAATGAGCCTTAAATCAAGTAAGATATTGGGTCATTATGACCACAAGCTTTGGGCTATCATTGCACTGGCATAGCTTAAGGGCCAAACACCATTTGTGATTTGTGGCTGGGTTGCTATTTATGTTAATCCTTTGGTAGCATGAGGATACTAGAATGCAGGGTGAAATCATCAGCTCAACTTTTTTGTAGGTGTTGTCTCCAGAAATGGGGCCTTACCATTGGTTTGATAAACCTACACTATTGGCAACAGACTAGGTTATTTGGTGATTCCCATGGGACTGTTTTGGCCAACAAGTTAAAGAGCTGTAACTCATTCCCAATACTGGAAGCTTCCTTTGCTAAAAAAAAAAAAAAAGATGGCTGTTCGTGGTGAGACTATGTCTCTCCAATTATTTGGGGATTTTTATTAAGATCACCTTCATATATGAAGCTTCTACAATATTAAGTTACCATACCACCACACAAATGGCCCTTAATTTTAGTAGTCTCTCCTTACATTCCTTCTGTAACTTCCCCCTACCCTGTCCACACATGAATACCCTTTTCTTTTTTTAAATTAATTTTTATTTAAATTAAGAACAATATTATTTTACAGACTAATCCCAGTTACCACTCCTTTTTGTCCATATTCCCCCTCCCACCCCACATCCACTCCTTAGGGAGGGCAAGGCCTCCCATGGTGATGATTCCCTTTTACTATCCTCTCCCGCATCCACTAATAACTCTTTCCCTTTTCTGAGATTTATCTGTCCCTTCTAGTCCCTATCTTCTGTGGTTCTATGGATTATAACATTGTCATCGCTGACTTAAGAGCTAATATTCAGATATAAACAAATTCAATACTGTTGCTATTTTGCTGAAGATTAGAAATTAGAAAAAAGGAAAAAGAAAGTGTTGTGGGAGATGGTAAATGGCCCAATACAGCTACAGCATGAGTCATGGAGAGTATATTATCACAGTTTTATAATAGCGAACCCAAAAGGGGGAGACAGATATGAGAAGAGAGAGTAAGGCAAGAGAGAAGAGGAGAGAGACATAAGATGAGAGAGGATGAGAGTAAGGGAAGATGAGAGAGGATGAGATGAGACAGTGTAAGTGGGCTGGAGTTTGTCATTTTAAGGGGTCCTTTGCACCTGCGTGCAGACTGGTTCTCATGGAACTCTGGGCTGGCCAGAGTGCTGCCTGAGTGCATTCTGCCAGGTAACAGGGCAGGTCAATGTAACACCTGAATCTTTCATTCCTACCTTTATTTATTATTAAAAAGAGATAGGGGGTTAGACAAGGCAGGTTAAGGAATAGGATGTTGAGTTCTTAAGACTGCTTCCTGCTGACTTGGGAGGCATTGACCATCTTTGGGGGAACCTGAGAAAGCTGGGGTGTTGCCACATCTGGAGTAGCTGTTTGCTCCATCATAGTCCAGGCTGTGTGGAATTCTCTGATGCCTCTTAGACCTGGTAAGATGTTAGCAGAGCAAAGGACAAGGTTAAGTTAAATTTTTTTCTTAGGTTCTGGTATTTGAGGGGAAGATTGTAAGATGAAGGGGTTCCCAAGGAATCCAAAGATGAGGAGAGGAAATTCTGTGACAGGGAAAGAGATTGAATAATATTTGGTATGAATCTGACCTGTTTGAATGGGTCCAATTTGGCTTCCTGGAACATATAAGAATCCTTTGAGTTTGTGAAAACACAAGTATTAAACACATTAGCAACATACTTATGTTAGAAATGACTTGACTTAAAACATTATCACTTTTAAAACCGACAGATATTTTTAGCACAATGAAAAGTACTTTAATTTTGACTTTGCAGTTATGATCATATAGTTGTATAGTTGTTTAGTATTCTGTTGGAGTTAGACTAGTAGCTTATCAGAACTTTATTAATATTAAGACTATGAACAGTAGCATAATGAAAAAGAGAAAGCAGGAACATATTTTATTTTTTTAATATCTCAACTTGTTTTATTACATTACCATCTTATATAGATAAACCTTAGGATAGCTGTTTCTGAAATCTGTTTGTGACAGTTAGAGCTTTGCCTTGTCTGTTACTTTAAGTTGGCAAAGCTACCAGTTGTCAAAGTCATCAGAGTTCTTGAGAAGGATGACATTTGACCTGAGATTTGAGAATGAGAGACTTACTAGCTGACTGCACAGTCACCCCCAAGGTCCTCCACAGTTGTTGAAGTCAGAGGCTCCAAGGACACCTGCCTTCTGCTGATGGAGACCAGTAGATTGGGGACTTTCTAGGAAGGTTTCCTACTGTTGACCCAACAACTTGGAGAAAGTCTATTCCAATGTCCTCTTGTCCACTGAAGAGGTCTTTTAAGTAGTTGAGGTAAAGGGTAGGATTGGTCAGTGGCCAGCGTTGCCACTTTCGTAGGCGGAGTTTCTTCAATGTCCACCAGTCTTCTTGGAGGAAATGGGGTGGTGCCAGCAGGTGGCCTATCTCTCTGTTATAAAAAGCTTTTTAATAAAATATTTAAATGCCATGTTCCCTAAATCTCTGAACATTTGAGGGTTGTCTGTCCATGTAGCATATTTCAGTAGACAAAATTTATCTTTAGTGATTTGCCTTAAGTACATTAGTGACTACAGAAAGACCCGTTTATAATTTAAGTTTTACCTTTGTAAACAGCTTACAGGAAGGACTGGGTGATATAAATACTCTGTTAATTTAAAAAAGACATTAGTAACTTTAAACATAATAATTAAATTTAAGTTGACTAAACATAACAATTAAATTAAAGTTGACAGAGATAAGTAGATATATCAAACAGGACTGGATAAGAGTAAAAGGCAGAACCAGAGTATAATTTCTGATTCACAGATTGTAGCAAACAGATTTAAAGAGACAGTAAGTGACGAGAAGACAGATTCACTGCAGTTAGAACAGGGAACACTGGTAGGCATAGTATGCCATTAACAAGCCATGCACAACAGGGCCAGTGAAAGATGAAATTAGAGACAAAAATAAAACCACAAAAGAGACAAAAAGTAAATGAATTATATCTGTCAGCAGGCTTCCCCGGCAGAACCTTGCTAGACTGAGTGTGGGTGTGCCAATAACTAGGTCACATGGTAAAACGGTGGCCACCAGGTTAGGCCTGTTAGCCAAGAAGGCTAAGATGGCAGCCTCCATAAGCATATTTCTGTCTGCTGGCAGAAGTGACCTTTTTCCTTCACGAGTGTAGGTCTAAGAAACAAATGAACAGCCAGTGCCAGGGTATAAAACCTGAGAGACGCTTCAGACTGATCCATACTCCATGAATGTAGTGCCAGGGAGGAGGCCACAGAAATCACTGGGGCCTTGGGTAGTAGATCCGTGTTTACTATGGTTTATGAATGAGCTTTGGGAGCCCATTCCAAATAGAGGGATGCTCTCTCAGCCTGGACACATGTAGGAGGGCCTAGGTCCTGCCCAGGATGAAATGATAGACTTTAGAGATCCCCCAAGGAGGGTCTCACCCTCCCTGAGGAATGATGTGGGGATTGGGTGGGGTGCTGGGGGACTGGTGGAGGGACAAGGGAGGAGGGATGGGAGAGGGAGCTGGAACTGACATGTGAAACATTCATGTTTCTAATTTAAATAAAAACATATATTAAGATAAAAAAACCCAAAACCTCAAACCTCATTTGTGGGAAAAAATGAAAAACTTTCAGAGCGTCCTGAGTAGACACTAACCCAGGACAGGCCATTACAAGCTGTCAGCATCTGTATGGAGAAAAATACTATAGAAGTACAGCAGCTGAATGTAAAAGAGGAATTTGTCATTCCAAGCTGAATGAACAGGAAAGAGACAAACAGGCACTCCTGGGTGGAATGAGGTTCCCACCCTGAGACAGTATGTTGGCATCCCAGACAGTGAAGGCAGGAGGAGATGTCAGAAAAACCTTCTGAGTCTCGGCACCATAAGTTGTTAATTAGGGAACCAGGACAGGCACGATAGATGGAGCACAAGCCATGGAGAGCATATTAATCATAGTTTATTATAGCGAGACTGAAAGGAGGGAGACAGACATGAGAGAGAGGGGGGGGAAGATGAGAGAGAGGAGGAGAGAGACAGGATGAGAGAGGATGACATGAGAGGCCATAAGTGGGCAGGGGTCAGTTCTTTAACGGGGTCCTTTGCACATGCATGCAGACTAGTTCTCATGGAACTCAGGGCTGGCCAGAGTGCTGCCTAAGTGCATTCTGCCATGTAACAGGGCAGGCCAGCGTAATGCTTGAACCTTTGAAATTCCATATTTGTCTTTCTGAGTTTGACATACCTCACCTAAGATATTTTTTCCTAGTTTCATCTAGTTAACTGTGAATTTCATATTTTAACAGCTAAGGGATACACCATTGTGTAAATATATTATGTTTTCTTTATTCGTTCTTTTTGTTGAGGGACATCTAGGTTGTTTCCAACATCTGAGTATTGTGACCAGAACAATGACATTGGCTGAGCTACAGTATCTGTACAGCAGAATGAAGAATCCTTTGAGTGTACTCGAGAGTGGTATAGCTGGATCTTCAGGCACATCAATTTCCATCTTCCCGAGGAAATACCACACTGATTTCCATAGATGCTATGCAAACTTCCCCTTCCACCCACAATGGATGCATGTTCTCTTTACTCGTTTTCCTTAATTTCATGAGTTGTTACTTGTTTAATAGATCTTAACCTAAATGAGTAGTATAAGAAGAAATCCCAAATTAGTTTTGATTTACATTTTCCTAATGGTTAAGGATATTGGTAATTTCTTTAAATGATTCTCAATCATTTGAGCTCCCTATTTTGAGAATTATGTTTAGAACTATACCCCATTTTTAACTGAGTTATTTGGGTTCTTTGTACATTTTGGATATTGGTCCTCTATATATGGATGTGGAGTTGGTAAAAACATATTACCATTCTGAAGGTTACTGCTTTTTCCAATTTACTGTGTCCTTTGGATTACAAAACTTCAGTTTCATAAGGTCCCATTTATTAATTTTTTGTTTTAGTGTCTGTGCTAATGGTGCTCTTTTTGGAAAGTTTTTCCCTGTTCTAAAGAGCTGAAGGCTATTGACCATTTTCTCTTCTATCAGCTTCCATTTATATAGTTTTATGTTGAGGTCTTCAATATATTTGGAGATGAGTTTTGAATGAGGTGATAAATATGAATTTATTTGGATTTGTTTTTTTTAATTAGAAACAAGCTTGAAAGACTTTGATGATGCCCCATGGAAGGCCTCACCCTTACTGGGGACTGGATGGGCAGTGGGATGGCAGGGTACCTAGGGGGCATGAGAGAATGGGGGGGGAGAGGGAGCTGGGATTGATGTGTAAAATAAGATTGTTTCTAAGTTAAATTAAAAAAGCAAAAAATTATAGAGATCTTATACTAGTTACTTAACAGCATACCCAAAAGCTCTAGAACAATACTTCTTAACCATCGCTGTGACCCTTTAATACAGTTCTTCATGTTGTGGTGACCCCAGCATAAAACTTTACTACTTCATCACTATAATTTTGCTGCTGTTGTGAAATGTAATGTAAATATCTAATGTGTAACTCAAAGGGAGTACTCTAAGTGAGATATGCATGCTACCCCAGAGAAGGGGAATGGGACAGGATCTTCTGAGGAGATTGGGACTATGAGGGGAGGGGAGGGGAGTGGGAGCTGGGAGAAAGAAATGGGGAATAGAGGAGGGGAGAGGAGGACATGGGGGAGCAGGAAAGTTGAGTCAGGGGAAGAATAGAGGAAGCAGGATGAGAGATACTATAGTAGAGGGAGTCATTCTAGGTTTGAGGAGAGATCTAGCACTAGGGTAATGTCCATGACACCTACTGGCAACCTAAGCAATAGTGGAGAGGCTTCCCTGATAATGAGATTGATGACTACCTTGCATGCCATCCCAGAATCTTCATCCAGTGACTGATGGAAGCAGAGGCAGACTCCCACAGCTAAACACTGAACTGAACTCCAGGAACCCAGTTGCATAGAGGGAGGAGTGAAGATTAAAGGGGTCAAGAGTAGGCTGGTGAAACCCATAGAGACAGCTGATGTAAACAAGGGGAGCTCATGGACCCCAGACTGATGGCTGAGAGGCCAGAATGGGACTGACCCAGACCCCCTAAACATGGGTATCAGTAAGGAGGCCCAGAAAATGTATGGGTCCTCGAGAAGTAGATCAGTATTTATCCCTGGAATACGAATGGACTTTGGGAGCTCATTCCACATGAAGGGATGCTCTCTCAGCCTGGATACATGATGAAGGGCCTAGGCCCTGCCCTGAATGATATGACAGACTTTGGAGATAACCCATGGAGGGCCTCACCCTCCCTGGGTAGGGTAGGAGGGATGGGATGCAGGGTTGGTGGAGGGGTGGGTGAGGAGGGGAGAGAGAGGGAACTGGGATTGGCATATGAAGCAAGTTGTTCACGAATTGAATTTAAAAACGGACAGCATGGGACTGATCCAGACCCCTGACCATGGTTGTCAGAGAGGAGTCCTGGCCAATATGTGGGGCCTTGGGCAGTAGATCAGTATTTATTCCTGGCATACAAATGGACTTTGGGTGCCCCTCCCACAATGAGGGATGCTCTCTAGGCCTGGACTCTTTGGGAAGGGCTAGGCCTGCCCTAAATGAAATGACAGACTCTGGATATCCGCATGGAGGGTATCCCCTCACCCTCCCTGGGGAATGGAGTGGGGATGGGGTGGGGGGCTGGGAGGCAGGGGAGGAGGGAGGGAGAGGGAGCTGGGATTGACAGGTGAAGCAAGCTTGCTTGTAATTTAAGTTAAAAAAGGAAAAAAGATGGCTGCAAAAATAAAGACAAATCATGAATACAAAAGAACTGTTGTAATTATAACCATTTTTCCTCTTTTATCATATTAAAATAAAGTTACTAGGAACAATTATTATTTTTTTTTGCTGTGTAAGAATAAATGCTAGAGACTTTCATCTTGCCCTGTGTGAGGAGACGCCCTCGCTATCGCTATTGCCATTAGAAGATGGCGCTGACATCTGCTGTCAGTTGGAGTTAACCGTTAGAAGATGGCGCTGACATCTGCTGTCAGTTGGAGTTAACCGTTTAAGCTGTGCCTCTCCCGTGGCGTCATCTGGGGTGATGTGCAAACCACCAATCCCGGCTCTACACGTCTCACTCGGAGCTCCTAGGCTTATATAAGGGGCTGGGTTTCTTAGCTTGGGGTCTCCCTCTAAGAAGCTGATCATCTATCTCTCAAGATGCATTAAAGCTTTACTGCAGAAGGATCCGAGTGTTCTGCGTCGTTCTTGCTGGCGAGACGGTAGCGCGGGACATCTGGTGCCGAAACCCGGGAACTCTTCAACATCGCCGGCGCCGCGGGAGACCCCTCGGAAGACGGGGCGGATTCAGAACTGCAGGGACGTAAGTTCAGAGAGGTATGCTTTATCCTGAATACCCCCTTTCTCGACTTTGGCCTTAGTTTGTCATCACCGTGGGACGGGTCAGTGGAGGCTTTGGTGCTAGTCCTGTTTGTCCTTCTCCTTCATCGTGGCTGGTGCTGACAGAACGGTGCTGTCAGTCTGGTGCTGTCAGTCTGGTGCTGTCAGTCTGGTGCTGTCAGTCTGGTAACGGAGTTGAGCGCCGTTTTTTAGATAAGCCGCCAGCGCGATGGGGTTGTCACAGTCAGTGGTTACTGCCCTACAGACTGTGCTAAAACAAAGAGATCTTAAAATTGCACCACGAACACTTCAAAATTTTGTGAAGGAGGTAGATAGAGTGGCACCATGGTATGCTTGTTCCGGGTCCCTCACTGAGGCCTCATGGAACAAGCTAGGTAAAGAACTAGACAGGAAGCATGCAGAAGGAGATCTCCACTTAGGTACCAAAGCCATTTGGAAGCTAGTTAAAAACTGCTTGGAGGATGAGGCCTGTCACCCTGCTATAATAGAAAGTCAGGGAACCTTAGAGGAAGTTCAGGATAGCATGTCAGAAACTGAACGGAGTGAGAGAATGGGAGCTCGCAAAAGGAAAGACATGTCTAAGAAAAAGGCCCTCCCCAAGAAGTTAAGAAAGGGGAGAGAAAGAAGGGAGTGATCATTCACCCCTAACAAATCTAAGAAAAAGAAAAAGCCAGAATCTAGTCTATACCCTACAGTAGAGCTAGAAGCCTTGGAGCTAGATAATTCTGATTCTGACACTCTGGATTCTAGCGAAGAAGGTGGTCTAGAGGAGGAGGTGGCACGGTATGAGGAAGAAAGATATCACCCTGATAGACACCGGCCACTGAAAACAAAAATGAATGTGAGGCCACCACCTATAAATCCGGCGGGCTCACGCCCCTCGGCGCCTCCGCAGTATGAGCTTCGGCTGAATACTGGTACTGACTCCTTTTTACCTTTAGAGGAACGGAGAAAAATACAAGTAGCTTTTCCATTATTCGAGAATGCGGAAGGCGGAAGAGTACATACCCCTGTAGATTACAATCAAATCAAAGAATTGGCCGAATCCGTTCGTAATTATGGGGTCAATGCTAACTTTACCACAATACAGGTAGAAAGGCTTGCTAATTTTGCCATGACTCCCACTGACTGGCAGACGACAGTGAAAGCAGTGCTTCCCAACATGGGACAATACATGGAATGGAAGGCTCTCTGGTATGATGCAGCCCAGGCACAAGCTAGAGTTAATGCCACGGCTGAAGATGAGAATCAGAGGCAGTGGACATTTGAAATGCTGACAGGTCAGGGTCAACATGCCCTTAATCAAACCAACTACATCTGGGGTGTCTATGGTCAGGTGTCGGCCGCCGCTATTAAAGCATGGAAGGCCCTCACAAAAGGGGAGAGTCCAGTGGACACCTTACAAAGATTGTCCAAGGACCCCAAGAGCCATTTTCAGACTTTGTGGCCAGAATGACAGAGGCCGCCAGTCGCATCTTTGGTGATTCAGAACAAGCTATGCCCCTGATTGAGCAACTTGTCTATGAACAAGCAACCCAGGAATGTCGAGCGGCTATCGCCCTCGCAAAAGCAAAGGTTTACAAGATTGGCTCAGAGTGTGCAGGGAGCTGGGGGGACCCCTAACCAATGCAGGACTAGCTGCCGCCATTTTACAAACGCACAGGTATAGAGATTTATCTAATCGAAAAGCTTGTTTTAATTGTGGGAGAATGGGGCACCTTAAGAAAGATTGTCAAGCCCCTGAAAGAACAAGAGAATCGAAGCTTTGCCATCGTTGTGGTAAAGGTTATCATAGGGCTAGCGAATGCAGGTCAGTCCGGGATGTAAAAGGGAGGCTTCTGCCCCTATTGAAGAACCCAAGGTACCCCAATCAAAAAACGGGTCACGGGGCCCGTGGTCCCAGGGCCCTCAGAAATATGGGAACCAATTTCAGAAAAGCAATCAAGAGGAAGTAGAGGTTTCCGAGGAACCCCCGGAATGGACTTGCGTGCCGCCTCCGACTTCTTACTCATGCCCCAAATGAATGTTCAACCGGTCCCAGTCCATTCCCCTGGACCTTTGCCCCCTGCCACCATTGGGCTTATTCTGGGCCGTGGCTCCTTAACTTTACAGGGACTCATTATATATCCTGGGATTGTTGACCCATATCATAAAGAGGAGATTCAAGTTCTCTGTTCTAGCCCTCGGGGTGTATTTTTCTATAAAGCAGGGAGATAGAATTGCACAACTGGTGTTGCTGCCCTCCCTCGGGGATGGAGAAACCTACACTTTACAAAAAAGGGCTATGGGATCTTCTGGAAGTGATTCAGCCTATCTGGCTATACCCCTAAATGAGAGACCTACAATAAAATTGTTAATTAATGGAAAAGAATTTGAAGGGATAATGGATATGGGAGCAGACAAAAGCATTATTTCACTCCATTGGTGGCCGAAGTCTTGGCCCACTGTTGTTTCATCTCATTCTCTACAAGGTCTTGGATACCAGTCCTCTCCTGCCATCAGTGCCTCAGCCTTAACCTGGCGGAATGCTGAGGGCAAACAGGGATGTTTTACCCCCTATGTGTTGCCACTCCCTGTAAATTTATGGGGACGGGATATGTTACAAGCCATGGGCATGACCCTAACTAATGAATACTCCACCCCAGGCATCAGCCATTATGGCAAAGATGGGGTATACAAAGGGTAGAGGCTTGGGTAGGCAAGAACAAGGCAGAATAAAACCCATTACGCAACACGGAAATCGGGGTAGAAAAGGACTGGGTTTTATTTAGGGGCCATTGAGGCTTCACGACCCATACCATGGAAAACAGAGGAGCCGTTATGGGTCTCTCAATGGCCTCTATCCTCTGAAAAATTAGAGGCTGTCACAAGATTAGTGCAAGAACAGGAACGGCTGGGGCATCTAGAGCCTTCTACCTCCCCATGGAATACACCAATTTTTGTTATTAAGAAGAAATCTGGGAAGTGGAGATTACTCCACGACCTGCGGGCCATTAACAATCAGATGCATCTTTTTGGCCCTGTTCAAAGAGGCCTTCCTTTGCTTTCTGCACTTCCTCAAGATTGGAAGCTTATTATTATAGATATTAAGGATTGTTTCTTCTCTATTCCACTTTACCCACGGGATAGACCAAGGTTTGCCTTCACTATCCCTTCTCTTAATCATATGGAACCAGACAAGAGATTTCAGTGGAAGGTACTGCCGCAAGGCATGGCCAATAGCCCAACAATATGTCAGCTGTATGTGCAGGAGGATTTGGAGCCAATTAGGAAGCAATTTACATCTTTAATCGTTATCCATTATATGGACGATATTCTTATTTGTCACAAAGAGTTAGATGTTTTACAAAGGCTTTCCCCATGCTGGTGGCTGAATTAAAACAGTGGGGATTAGAGATTGCCTCAGAAAAGGTTCAAATTGCAGATACAGGCCTCTTTTTGGGCTCAATGATTACTCCCAAAAATATAGTTCCTCAGAAAATAGAAATTCGCAAAGACCACTTACAAACATTAAATGATTTTCAGAAACTTCTGGGAGATATAAATTGGTTGAGGCCCTTTTAAAAATTCCATCTGCTGATCTAAAACCCCTCTTCGATCTCCTGGAGGGTGAGCCTCATATCTCCTCACCCAGAAAATTTACCCCTGCCGCCCACTGAGCCTTACAGATGGTGGAAGAGGCCTTACAGGAAGCACAATTACAACGTATTGAGGAGTCACTACCTTTTAATCTGTGTGTTTTTAAGACAGCTCAATTGCCAACTGCAGTCCTGTGGCAACATGGACCATTACTTTGGATTCATCCAAATGCTTCCCCTGCTAAGATTATTGACTGGTACCCTGATGCTGTTGCACAGCTCGCGCTTCAGCGGAATAAAAGCAGCTGTTACACATTTTGGCAGGGATCCTGATTCCTTGATTGTGCCTTATACTGCTGCACAAGTTCAGACCTTGGCAGCCACATCTAGTGATTGGGCAGTTTTAGTTACTTCCTTTTCAGGACAAATTGATAATCATTTTCCAAAGCATCCAATTTTACAGTTTGCCCTAAACCAGGCTATAGTGTTTCCACAAGTGACAGCTAAAGACCCACTCCCAGATGGGACTGTGGTGTACACTGATGGATCAAAAACTGGTATGGGAGCTTATGTGGTCAAGGATAGGGTTATATCTAAACAATATAATGAAACTTCACCTCAAGTTGTAGAATGTCTGATAGTACTGGAGGTTCTTGAGGCTTTTCCAGGACCCCTCAATATTGTATCAGATTCCTCTTATGTGGTTAATGCAGTTAATCTCCTTGAGATAGCTGGAATAATAAGATCCTCCAGCAGAGTTGCTAACATCTTTCAAAAGATACAAGCTGCCTTGTTAAATAGGAGATTTCCTGTTTTCATTACCCATGTCCGAGCACATTCTGGACTCCCAGGTCCCATGTCCTTAGGGAATGACTTAGCGGACAAGGCTACAAAGCTGGTGGATGCTGCCTTGTCTACCCATGCACAAGCAGCAAAAGAATTCCATCAGCGCTTTCATGTGACGGCTGAGACCTTGCGCCGTCGTTTTGCTCTATCCAGGAAAGAGGCTAGGGAAATTGTTACTCAATGCCAGAATTGCTGTGAATTCTTACCTACTCCCCACATGGGAATAAACCCACGTGGCATTAGACCATTGCAGATGTGGCAGATGGATGTTACTCATATTCCCTCTTTTGGAAGGCTTCAATATGTTCATGTTTCTGTTGACACCTGTTCTGGGGTAATGTTCGCCACACCCCTAACAGGGGAAAAGGCCTCATATGTGATTCAACATTGCCTTGAGGCCTGGAGTGCTTGGGGAAAACCCAGAATGTTAAAAACAGACAATGGACCAGCATATACCTCTCAAAAATTCCGACAGTTTTGTCGGCAAATGGATGTTACCCATCTAACTGGCCTACCTTATAACCCTCAAGGACAGGGAATTGTGGAACGTGCCCATCGTACACTCAAATCATATCTGATTAAACAAAAGGGGAGTATTGAGGATGTTCTACCCTCGGTACCAAGAGTTGCTGTATCCATGGCACTTTTTACCCTTAATTTCTTGAACTCTGATGCCCAAGGCCACACTGCGGCCGATCGCCACAGTTTAGAGCCTGATAGGCCAAAAGAAATGGTAAAATGGAAAGATGTCTTGACTGATCTCTGGAAAGGCCCGGATCCTATTCTTATAAGATCCAGTGGAGCTGTGTGTGTTTTTCCACAGGAGGAAGAAAACCCCCTGTGGATCCCTGAAAGACTCACTCGAAGAGCTCCTTCACAACTCCAGAATAAGAAGGATGGAGGCCAAGTGGGTGATGAAGACTCTCCTACTCGGGATGATGGTTCCTAGTATGATGGGAGAGTTACGGTGGGCCATCATGTCTACCTTCCCCCTACCGATGCCAGTGATGCATAATGCCCAGGAGTTCCCTAGATTTTTCACAACTAATAGAGAGTTGGGGCTTGCCCTTTTGCCTTTAGATCCTCAGATACAGAGTTTTCAGGATGAGAGAACCTTGTCATTGGTAGGAAGCTTGTGCTTTACTGTGATTTCTTCATTAAAGGATAATTTTATTCATATGGATCCAGAAAGATCTAATGCTAATCCTTTTGAATTAATGGAAGCTGTACTGATCTTTCTCCTATGATAGTGAGAAGGGACAGATTACTTTTGATTGGAAAGGGGCATTAGGCAACAGTCTGAGTGAGGGACAGAGCTATGGATCATCTGATTGGTCCTCCTCCAATGTTAAGTATACCCCTTTTAAGAGAACTAATTATTCAGCTGCCCTTTATTTGGGTTGTGAGTAATGATACCTTAGGTAAGAATCAGAAATAAATAAATTGCTCTGCTTAGAATTGTTTTTATGCATTATGCTGGGATGCTATTAAGCACCCTTTTGCTTTGGTAATGCGCATGCCTCGATTTGTTCCAGTTCCTGTTGAGACGCCAAGTAATTTGAGTTTGTTTAGGGAAAAGCGAGATTTTTGGGATCTCTGCTATTATTGTGGGCCTGATAGCCACCGCCGCGGTTACTGCTTCGGTTACCGCCTCGGCCCTTGCACTTTCTGCCACTGTGCAGACAACTCAAACCATTAATGAACTATAGGCCACTGTGACCATGGTCCTAGATAAACAGGCCACTGCCAATTCTCAGATACAAGGAGGCCTGATGTTGGTAAACCAACAGATTAATTTGGTTCAGGAACAATTGGATATATTGTGGCAGATGGCCCAATTGGGATGTGAACAAAAGTTGCCTGGCCTTTGTGTCACTTCAGTACAATATGAGAATTTTACAAGAGCAGCTAACCTGTCACAAGCTCTGTCTCAACATTTATTACAGAATTGGACTTTTGAGTTTGAGCAGACACTCCGTGAGTTGAGAATGGCGATCCTGCAAGTGAATTCGACGCATCTGGATCTTTCTCTGATGGAAGGCCTCTCCTCCTGGATTTCATCTGCATTTTCTTATTTTAAGGAATGGGTGGGGGTAGGATCATTTAGCCTAGTTCTCTGCTGTGGAATAGTGTTGATGCTTTGGATGGTGTGTAAGCTCAGAGCCCAAACAAAAGAGACAAAGTGGTGGTGGCACAAGCACTTGCTGCCTTAGAACACGGAGCCTCCCTGACATTTGGTTAACCATGTTAAAGCAATAGGTCGCTGGCCTCCCAGCTCTTGCACCCCACGAGGCTAGTCTCATTGCACGGGATAGAGTGGGTAGGCTTCAGCAGCCCAAGGAGTTGCAAGGCTAAGCACTGCACAGGAGAGGTCTGCGGTATAACGACTTTCTCCTGGGAGATAAGTCATCTTGCATGAAGGTTCTATGTCATGATCTCCTTCCCCCAGAAAAACGACATCGGACTGGTCAGGGCTCTCTCTGGGGATAAGACCCTGGAGAGGAGCTTTGTACATGTTCCGAATTTGCACATGGGGATTTGACCTCTATCTCCACTCCAAAGTTGTGGGTGTCCTATTGCTTCAAAAATAAATGAATAGGGGGAGATGTGAGGAGCCGCCCTCGCTATCGCTATTGCCGTTAGAAGATGGCGCTGACATCTGCTGTCAGTTGGAGTTAACCGTTAGAAGATGGCGCTGACATCTGCTGTCAGTTGGAGTTAACCGTTTAAGCTGTGCCTCTCCCGTGGCGTCATCTGGGGTGATGTGCAAACCACCAATCCCGGCTCTACACGTCTCACTCGGAGCTCCTAGGCTTATATAAGGGGCTGGGTTTCTTAGCTTGGGGTCTCCCTCTAAGAAGCTGATCATCTATCTCTCAAGATGCATTAAAGCTTTACTGCAGAAGGATCCGAGTGTTCTGCGTCGTTCTTGCTGGCGAGACGGTAGCGCGGGACAGCCCTGTAGATCATCTCATGGTTTGAATGTGTCTAATTAACTTAACTCAAAGTCAATGCTTAACTTTTGTATCTGTGAGCAACTTTTAATTAAGTTATTCTACCTTTAAGTTCCCTATGATTTACTACTGAGTAAAAGATGGGTGTCTAGTATCCTAGACTTTTTTGTTATGCTATAATAAAGTGTCCCATTCTAGGTACTCAATAAGAGAAGGGGTTTGTGTGAGGAGCCGCCCTCGCTATCGCTATTGCCGTTAGAAGATGACGCTGACATCCACTGTCAGTTGGAGTTAACTGTCGCTGTCAGTTGGAGTTAACTGTCGCTGTCAGTTGGAGTTAACTGTCGCTGTCAGTTGGAGTTAACTGTCGCTGTCAGTTAGAGTTAACTGTCGCTGTCAGTTGGAGTTAACTGTCGCTGTCAGTTGGAGTTAACCGTTTAAACTGTGCCTCTCCCGTGACGTCATCTGGGGTGATGTGCAAACCACCAATCCCGGCTCTACACATCTCACTCGGAGCTCCTAGGCTTATATAAGGGGCTGGGTTTCTTAGCTTGGGGTCTCCCTCTAAGAAGCTGATCATCTATCTCTCAAGATGCATTAAAGCTTTACTGCAGAAGGATCCGAGTGTTCTGCGTCATTCTTGCTGGCGAGACGGTAGCGCGGGACATCTGGTGCCGAAACCCGGGAACTCTTCAACATCGCCGGCGCCGCGGGAGACCCCTCGGAAAACGGGCGGATTCAGAACTGCAGGGACGTAGGTTCAGAGAGGTATGCTTTATCCTGAACAACCCTTTTCTCGACTTTGGCCTTAGTTTGTCATCACCGTGGGACGGGTCAGTGGAGGCTTTGGTGCTAGTCCTGTTTGTCCTTCTCCTTCATCGTGGCTGGTGCTGACAGAACGGCGCTGTCCGTCTGGCGCTGTCCATCTGGCGCTGTCCATCTGGCGCTGTCAGTCTGGTGCTGTCAGTCTGGTGCTGTCAGTCTGGTGCTGTCAGTCTGGTAACGGAGTTGAGCGCGTTTTTAGATAAGCTGTCAGCGCGATGGGGTCGTCACAGTCAGTGGTTACAGCCTTACAGACTGTGCTAAAACAAAGAGATCTTAAAATTGCACCACGAACACTTCAAAATTTTGTGAAGGAGGTAGATAGAGTGGCACCATGGTATGCTTGTTCCGGGTCCCTCACTGTGGCCTCATGGAACAAGCTAGGTAAAGAACTAGACAGGAAGCATGCAGAAGGAGATCTCTGCTTAGGTACCAAAGCCATTTGGAAGCTAGTTAAAAACTGCTTGGAGGATGAGGCCTGTCACCCTGCTATAATAGAAAGTCAGGGAACCTTAGAGGAAGTTCAGGATAGCATGTCAGAAACTGAACGGAGTGAGAGAATGGGAGCTCGCAAAAGAAAAGACATGTCTAAGAAAAAAGGCCCTCCCCAGGAAGTTAAGAAAGGGGAGAGAAAGAAGGGAGTTATCATTCACCCCTTAACAAATCTAAGAAAAAGAAAAAGCCAGAATCTAGTCTATACCCTGCAGTAGAGCTAGAAGCCTTGGAGCTAGATAATTCTGATTCTGACACTCTGGATTCTAGCGAAGAAGGTGGTCTAGAGGAGGAGGTGGCACGGTATGAGGAAAAAAGATATCACCCTGATAGACACCGGCCACTGAAAACAAAAATGAATGTGAGGCCACCGCCTATAAATCCGGCAGGCTCACGCCCCTCAGCGCCTCCGCCATATGAGCTTCGGCTGAATACTGGTACTGACTCCTTTTTACCTTTAGAGGAACGGAGAAAAATACAAATGGCTTTTCCAGTATTCGAGAATGTGGAAGGCGGAAGAGTACATACCCCGTAGATTACAATCAAATTAAAGAATTGGCCGAATCCGTTCGTAATTATGGGGTCAATGCTAACTTTACCACATTACAGGTGGAAAGGCTTGCTAATTTTGCCATGACTCCCACTGACTGGCAAACGACAGTGAAAGCAGTGCTTCCCAACATGGGACAATACATGGAATGGAAGGCTCTCTGGTATGATGCAGCCCAGGCACAAGCTAGAGTTAATGCCACGGCTGAAGATGAGAATCAGAGGCAGTGGACATTTGAAATGCTGACAGGTCAGGGTCAACATGCCCTTAATCAAACCAACTACATCTGGGGCGTCTATGGTCAGGTGTCGGCCGCCGCTATTAAAGCATGGAAGGCCCTCACAAAAGGGGAGAGTCCAGTGGACACCTTACAAAGATTGTCCAAGGACCCCAAGAGCCATTTTCAGACTTTGTGGCCAGAATGACAGAGGCCGCCAGTCGCATCTTTGGTGATTCAGAACAAGCTATGCCCCTGATTGAGCAACTTGTCTATGAACAAGCAACCCAGGAATGTCGAGCGGCTATCGCCCCTCGCAAAAGCAAAGGTTTACAAGATTGGCTCAGAGTGTGCAGGGAGCTGGGGGGACCCCTAACCAATGCAGGACTAGCTGCCGCCATTTTACAAACGCACAGGTATAGAGATTTATCTAATCGAAAAGCTTGTTTTAATTGTGGGAGAATGGGGCACCTTAAGAAAGATTGTCAAGCCCCTGAAAGAACAAGAGAATCGAAGCTTTGCTATCGTTGTGGTAAAGGTTATCATAGGGCTAGCGAATGCAGGTCAGTCCGGGATGTAAAAGGGAGGCTTCTGCCCCCTATTGAAGAATCCAAGGTACCCCAATCAAAAAACGGGTCACGGGGCCCATGGTCCCAGGGCCCTCAGAAATATGGGAACCAATTTCAGAAAAGCAATCAAGAGGAAGTAGAGGTTTCCGAGGAACCTCCGGAATGGACTTGCGTGCCGCCTCCGACTTCTTACTCATGCCCCAAATGAATGTTCAACCGGTCCCAGTCCATTCCCCTGGACCTTTGCCCCCTGCCACCATTGGGCTTATTCTGGGCCGTGGCTCCTTAACTTTACAGGGACTCATTATATATCCTGGGATTGTTGACCCATATCATAAAGAGGAGATTCAAGTTCTCTGTTCTAGCCCTCGGGGTGTATTTTCTATAAAGCAGGGAGATAGAATTGCACAACTGGTGTTGCTGCCCTCCCTCGGGGATGGAGAAACCTACACTTTACAAAAAAGGGCTATGGGATCTTCTGGAAGTGATTCAGCCTATCTGGCTATACCCCTAAATGAGAGACCTACAATAAAATTGTTAATTAATGGAAAAGAATTTGAAGGGATAATGGATTCGGGAGCAGACAAAAGCATTATTTCACTCCATTGGTGGCCGAAGTCTTGGCCCACTGTTGTTTCATCTCATTCTCTACAAGGTCTTGGATACCAGTCCTCTCCTGCCATCAGTGCCTCAGCCTTAACCTGGCGGGATGCTGAAGGCAAACAGGGATGTTTTACCCCCTATGTGTTGCCACTCCCTGTAAATTTATGGGGACGAGATGTGTTACAAGCCATGGGCATGACCCTAACTAATGAATACTCCCCCCAGGCATCAGCCATTATGGCAAAGATGGGGTATACAAATGGTAGAGGCTTGGGTAGGCAAGAACAAGGCAGAATAAAACCCATTACACAACACGGAAATCGGGGTAGAAAAGGACTGGGTTTTATTTAGGGGCCGTTGAGGCTTCACGACCCATACCATGGAAAACAGAGGAGCCGTTATGGGTCTCTCAATGGCCTCTATCCTCTGAAAAATTAGAGGCTGTCACAAGATTAGTGCAAGAACAGGAACGGCTGGGGCATCTAGAGCCTTCTACCTCCCCATGGAATACACCAATTTTTGTTATTAAGAAGAAATCTGGGAAGTGGAGATTACTCCACGACCTGCGGGCCATTAACAATCAGATGCATCTTTTTGGCCCTGTTCAAAGAGGCCTTCCTTTGCTTTCTGCACTTCCTCAAGATTGGAAGCTTATTATTATAGATATTAAGGATTGTTTCTTCTCTATTCCACTTTACCCACGGGATAGACCAAGGTTTGCCTTCACTATCCCTTCTCTTAATCATATGGAACCAGACAAGAGATTTCAGTGGAAGGTACTGCCGCAAGGCATGGCCAATAGCCCAACAATATGTCAGCTATATGTGCAGGAGGCTTTGGAGCCAATTAGGAAGCAATTTACATCTTTAATCGTTATCCATTATATGGACGATATTCTTATTTGTCACAAAGAGTTAGATGTTTTACAAAAGGCTTTTCCCATGCTGGTGGCTGAATTAAAACAGTGGGGATTAGAGATTGCCTCAGAAAAGGTTCAAATTGCAGATACAGGGCTCTTTTTGGGCTCAAAGATTACTCCCAAAAATATAGTTCCTCAGAAAATAGAAATTCGCAAAGACCACTTACAAACATTAAATGATTTTCAGAAACTTCTGGGAGATATAAATTGGTTGAGGCCCTTTTTAAAAATTCCATCTGCTGATCTAAAACCCCTCTTCGATCTCCTGGAGGGTGAGCCTCATATCTCCTCACCCAGAAAATTTACCCCTGCCGCCCACCGAGCCTTACAGATGGTGGAAGAGGCCTTACAGGAAGCACAATTACAACGAATTGAGGAGTCACTACCTTTTAATCTGTGTGTTTTTAAGACAGCTCAATTGCCAACTGCAGTCCTGTGGCAACATGGACCATTACTTTGGATTCATCCAAATGCTTCCCCTGCTAAGATTATTGACTGGTACCCTGATGCTGTTGCACAGCTCGCGCTTCGCGGAATAAAAGCAGCTGTTACACATTTTGGCAGGGATCCTGATTCCTTGATTGTGCCTTATACTGCTGCACAAGTTCAGACCTTGGCAGCCACATCTAGTGATTGGGCAGTTTTAGTTACTTCCTTTTCAGGACAAATTGATAATCATTTTCCAAAGCATCCAATTTTACAGTTTGCCCTAAACCAGGCTATAGTGTTTCCACAAGTGACAGCTAAAGACCCACTCCCAGATGGGACTGTGGTGTACACTGATGGATCAAAAACTGGTATGGGAGCTTATGTGGTCAAGGATAGGGTTATATCTAAACAATATAATGAAACTTCACCTCAAGTTGTAGAATGTCTGATAGTACTGGAGGTTCTTGAGGCTTTTCCAGGACCCCTCAATATTGTATCAGATTCCTCTTATGTGGTTAATGCAGTTAATCTCCTTGAGATAGCTGGAATAATAAGATCCTCCAGCAGAGTTGCTAACATCTTTCAGAAGATACAAGCTGCCTTGTTAAATAGGAGATTTCCTGTTTTCATTACCCATGTCCGAGCACATTCTGGACTCCCAGGTCCCATGTCCTTAGGGAATGACTTAGCGGACAAGGCTACAAAGCTGGTGGCCGCTGCCTTGTCTACCCATGCACAAGCAGCAAAAGAATTCCATAAGCGCTTTCATGTGACGGCTGAGACCTTGCGCCGTCGTTTTGCTCTATCCAGGAAAGAGGCTAGGGAAATTGTTACTCAATGCCAGAATTGCTGCGAATTCTTACCTACTCCCCACATGGGAATAAACCCACGTGGCATTAGACCATTGCAGATGTGGCAGATGGATGTTACTCATATTCCCTCTTTTGGAAGGCTTCAATATGTTCATGTTTCTGTTGACACCTGTTCTGGCGTAATGTTTGCCACACCCCTAACAGGGGAAAAGGCCTCATATGTGATTCAACATTGCCTTGAGGCCTGGAGTGCTTAGGGAAAACCCAGAATTTTAAAAACAGACAATGGACCAGCATATACCTCTCAAAAATTCCGACAGTTTTGTCGGCAAATGGATGTTACCCATCTAACTGGCCTACCTTATAACCCTCAAGGACAGGGCATTGTGGAACGTGCCCATCGTACACTCAAATCATATCTGATTAAACAAAAGGGGAGTATTGAGGATGTTCTACCCTCGGTACCAAGAGTTGCTGTATCCATGGCACTTTTTACCCTTAATTTCTTGAACTGTGATGCCCAAGGCCACACTGCGGCTGATCGCCACAGTTTAGAGCCTGATAGGCCAAAAGAAATGGTAAAATGGAAAGATGTCTTGACTGATCTCTGGAAAGGCCCGGATCCTATTCTTATAAGATCCAGGGGAGCTGTGTGTGTTTTTCCACAGGAGGAAGAAAACCCCCTGTGGATCCCTGAAAGACTCACTCGAAGAGCTCCTTCACAACTCCAGAATAAGAAGGATGGAGGCCAAGTGGGTGATGAAGACTCTCCTACTCGGGATGATGGTTCCTAGTATGATGGGAGAGTTACGGTGGGCCATCATGTCTACCTTCCCCCTACCGATGCCAGTGATGCAGAATGCCCAGGTGTTCCCTAGATTTTTCACAAATAATAGAGAGTTGGGGCTTGCCTTTTTGCCTTTAGATCCTCAGATACAGAGTTTTCAGGATGAGAGAACCTTGTCATTAGTAGGAAGCTTGTGCTTTACTGTGATTTCTTCATTAAAGGATAATTTTATTCATATGGATCCAGAAAGATCTAATGCTAATCCTTTTGAATTAATGGAAGCTGTACTGATCTTTCTCCTATGATAGTGAGAAGGGACAGATTACTTTTGATTGGAAAGGGGCATTAGGCAACAGTCTGAGTGAGGGACAGAGCTCTGGATCATCTGATTGGTCCTCCTCCAATGTTAAGTATACCCCTTTTAAGAGAACTAATTATTCAGCTGCCCTTTATTTGGGTTGTGAGTAATGATACCTTAGGTAAGAATCAGAAAGAAATAAATTGTTCTGCTTAGAATTGTTTTTATGCATTATGCTGGGATGCTATTAAGCACCCTTTTGCTTTGGTAATGCGCATGCCTCGATTTATTCCAGCTCCTGTTGAGGCGCCAAGTAATTTGAGTTTGTTTAGGGAAAAGCGAGATTTTTGGGATCTCTGCTATTATTGTGGGCCTGATAGCCACCGCCGCGGTTACTGCTTCGGTTACCGCCTCGGCCCTTGCACTTTCTGCCACTGTGCAGACAACTCAAACCATTAATGAACTATAGGCCACTGTGACCATGGTCCTAGATAAACAGGCCACTGCCAATTCTCAGATACAAGGAGGCCTGATGTTGGTAAACCAACAGATTAATTTGGTTCAGGAACAATTGGATATATTGTGGCAGATGGCCAAATTGGGATGTGAACAAAGTTGCCTGGCCTTTGTGTCACTTAGTACAATATGAGAATTTTACAAGAGCAGCTAACCTGTCAAAAGCTCTGTCTCAACATTTATTACAGAATTGGACTTTTGAGTTTGAGCAGACACTCCGTGAGTTGAGAATGGCGATCCTGCAAGTGAATTCGACGCATCTGGATCTTTCTCTGATGGAAGACCTCTCCCCCTGGATTTCATCTGCATTTTCTTATTTTAAGGAATGGGTGGGGGTAGGATCATTTAGCCTAGTTCTCTGCTGTGGAATAGTGTTGATGCTTTGGATGGTGTGTACGCTCAGAGCCCAAACAAAAGGAGAAAGTGGTGGTGGCACAAGCACTTGCTGCCTTAGAACACGGAGCATCCCCTGACATTTGGTTAACCATGTTAAAGCAATAGGTCGCTGGCCTCCCAGCTCTTGCACCCCACGAGGCTAGTCTCATTGCACGGGATAGAGTGGGTAGGCTTCAGCAGCCCAAGGAGTTGCAAGGCTAAGCACTGCACAGGAGAGGTCTGCGGTATAACGACTTTCTCCTGGGAGATAAGTCATCTTGCATGAAGGTTCTATGTCATGATCTCCTTCCCCCAGAAAAAAGACATCGGACTGGTCAGGACTTCCTCTGGGGATAAGACCCTGGAGAGGAGCTTTGTACATGTTCCGAATTTGCACATGGGGATTTGACCTCTATCTCCACTCCAAAGTTGTGGGTGTCCTATTGCTTCAAAAATAAATGAATAGGGGGAGATGTGAGGAGCCGCCCTCGCTATCGCTATTGCCGTTAGAAGATGGCGCTGACATCCACTGTCAGTTGGAGTTAACTGTCGCTGTCAGTTGGAGTTAACTGTCGCTGTCAGTTGGAGTTAACTGTCGCTGTCAGTTGGAGTTAACTGTCGCTGTCAGTTGGAGTTAACTGTCGCTGTCAGTTGGAGTTAACTGTCGCTGTCAGTTGGAGTTAACCGTTTAAACTGTGCCTCTCCCGTGACGTCATCTGGGGTGATGTGCAAACCACCAATCCCGGCTCTACACATCTCACTCGGAGCTCCTAGGCTTATATAAGGGGCTGGGTTTCTTAGCTTGGGGTCTCCCTCTAAGAAGCTGATCATCTATCTCTCAAGATGCATTAAAGCTTTACTGCAGAAGGATCCGAGTGTTCTGCGTCGTTCTTGCTGGCGAGACGGTAGCGCGGGACAGGTTTGTTCGGTTCATGGTTCTAGAGGCCATTGGGTTCAAACAATATTGTTCCTGAAGTTTCTCTCCACTTATTAAGGACTAATCTGTCAGCACCTAAGCTTTAGGGAGAGACAATTATATCATATTTAACTACTGCATGTACTTTTAGTGCTGCTTTTTAAAAAGCTTTAAAACCTATGACACACAGAAGACATGAAATTGTTTTTGTTGTGCTTAGTCATTATCTTACTAAAGTCGTTTCTGGTAGTCCACTTGGCTTGGTAGGTTTATTTAGACTAGAGTGACCTAAAACAAATAGGACTACCTACCTTTGCCTCCTAAGTGCTAGAATTGAGGGTGTGTGTCACCATGACCATGTAAATTCTAATTTAAAACTAAAGTTAGTGATTCAGATTTGATCTTTGCTTTGTGCCTTATGGACTTTATTTCAGGAAACAACGTTAGTAATCAATTATTTTGTCATCATCTATGACTTGTCTAATCCTTTCTAATTTGAATATGTCAAAAGTACTTTTTAAAAAAATTTCCATACACGGAAAGCAGAATCCTTGAATGAAATGAAATAGGAACTAAATGAAAAGCCAAACTAATTTTACTTGAGCAGTTACAGTTTTCACAGAGCATGATTTGGAGTGCTTCAGTGTAGCTTAGAGAATGTAATCACAGATATTTGTCTCGTAGAAAATTATGCTGTGACATATGTGTGCCAAGCAGGACTACTATTATATGAATCACACAAGATTTGTTGCTTGAAGTTATAGCACATAGAAAGAAACCATGCATGAAGTTTGCTTGACAGAAATGTTTTTATTATTTAATGAAACCCTAGCAATGTAAGTTATGTAATAATCAGAAAGACTAAATGCAATCTTAGTAGTATTTATAATTTATTTGAGTTCAGTAAGCAAATGGCCTAAAATACCATACAAGTGATAGAAGGTACAAGTGGAAAATGCAACAGTCAAAATTCTTTGGGAGGTAACTGAAATATTATTATATTTGTTATGTACACTGTTATTTCTTCAAGCATTGCTTTCAGTTAATCTGTTTCTTCAATCCCTTCATCACTATAATAAAATCAAGCATGTATTGCATATATATAACACTTAATTTTTAGAACTGAACTATGATTGGAGGATATACAGCAGTTGCATCAAAAATTAAAAACTTAAGTAAGAGGGCCTTAGGAATGTGTAGAAAGATGCTTGCTGCAAATCAGATACTTTGGAGAAAGAACACACTGAAGCATGTATTTGAACCAAGATTTCTGTTAACCATATCTTAACTTCATGAGTTAGAGATGAAAAGGCATTCAAGATAGATGTGTATCTTATTCTATAACATCTCTGAGAAAGAACTTGTGTAACCAGAGCACAAAGTAAATGGTCCATAGTATGGAATAAACCTCTAAATATTTGATCCAGAATGCACCAACGTAATTCAAAGCACTTTGGAAAGAAAATACATCACAATGTATACAATCTTTAGCATAAGAATAAAATGGTATTTTTCATATTTCTAAATAAACAGCACATACAATGCTAATCTAGATTAGAAAAACCCCTAAAAGAGGAAACCAAGACTCAAGGCCCTGCAGTCTCATACATTTTAAACTAAACTGATGACATTACTGCAGCCATATGTGACCAGTGACATTAAATGGTTTTATAAATTGTACAGAGGCCAAACAGAAAACACAGTTCTGAAGCCTATAGCAAATGCTCTTGTTTCTTGGGCTCATTGGCTAACTAATCATCAGTTTGCTGACCTGCGCAAAGAAACACTTCTACTACTTGTCTCTTGAGTGTTGCTTGGATCCATCTACTTAAAATGTCCTTGTCTTCTTTCTTGGAAAAAAAAAACAACCAACCTTAAACTTTCTCATCATTACCTACGACAGGAGTGTGTGCATAAACATTAGATACCTTTTTCGGCCTTGGTCTTGTGCTGTCACATTTAGTCAGCCAATAGCAAATTGTACAGCCAGGCTGCAGCGTAAAGTATGCTGCTCACACTTTAACATGGGGGTGGGGGTGATGTATTGTGAATGCACGAGATCAAGGACATTGGTGGGTGATAAGTTTACAGATAGGAAATTGGAGGAGTAGAAACTGCAACATCTAGGGCTGCTAAATTCCCACACTAAATTGTCTGTGATACTAGCAGCATTGCCTTTGCTTCCTTAGAATTACTGACCAATGTAATAATGGTAAGGAGATAATGCTTTCCAAAATTTTAAAATCAGCATATTAAAATTGTTGCTGTTGTTCTTATCTGTCAAAATCTATTATATCACATGCTTAGCTGTAAATTTTCCCTAACAGTGAGACATCAGGAAGCATTTCAAGGCTGGGGAGGTAGCTCAATGGTGAATGACTTGTGTATTCTGATGAAGGCCCTGAATTCCATCCCAGTACCACATGTAAAGAAAAATATCACAGAAAGGCCATAAGAGTATAAAATGTTATTTGCTCAGTTAAAATTGACATGTTACAAACTTGCTGTTTAGATGATATTTTCTTCTCCATTTCCCTAAACATTTCAGTTTCTGCAAACTTTCTAGTATTTGTTCTCTATAATGCATTCTCATGCATTCCTCCTAGGCTTTCTTTTTTGTTGTGTTTTTCATGCTGGGCAATTATATTTAACTTCAGATGATGTTTCAGTGTTCCTTTGATTTTCTGAAGTTTGGAATAATGGCATCGGATACTAGCAGAATAAGTGGCTTAATTGGTAGACAAAAGTGGTTTGGGTTATAGTGGATACATTATCCACACAGAAAGGCTTACTGCCTTTTCCACTCAGTGACTCGCACCAAACACATGAAACCAACGGAACTTCCATGCATCAGAGTAGAATCTCTAAAACCATGAGTCAATGTAAGCTTTTATTTTAACCTACACTTTATTGGCCTCAATAATTAAACATCTTTATTGGTTGCTCAATGCAGAGTGGTCAGTCTTGAAATAATATTCACACCAGTAACAAAATGTACTCATCACATTGTAGTTATATTTACATATAAAATGCTTATGTATAAATAATATATAAAAAGGGATCAACTTGAAGTAGGTGTTTGGGATAGATTTGAGGTAGTAAAGGAAGGGGTAAGTGATGTAACTGTATTTCAATTAACAACATGCAAACTTAGAATGAAATGAAGATAATTTACTTCCCTTCTGGTACTTCAATAAATGACTTCTAGGTAACTAAATATTATGGTCCTCTATGAAGATGTTCAGGTTTTATAATTACTTAAATTATGTTCAAGTTTTATGGAGGTAATGACTAGTAATCTTAGATTATCTTAGACTTATTTTATTTTTGCTTTTGTGCATATGTATGCGCTGAAATCCACCCAGGCCAAAATAAGGGGTTAGATTCTCTGAAGTTGGAGTTACAAGCAGTTGTGAGATGCCTGATTTTGGTGCTAGGAGCAAAGTGCTGTCTCCAACAAGAGAAACAAGAGCTGTTAACGGCTCAGGTGTTTCTCTAACCCCTGTAGTCATAGATTTTTAAAACTTTACACAATTTTAGAGGTTTGTTCAGCTAATAAATCATTTCCAGTTTTTTTCTTCCAAATGAATACTTTAGAGTCAGTACATACATTATGAGCAGTAAGATATCATCAGGAAGTGAAACACATATGTATCAGTTTAGTAGGCCAACTGCTACATGGATTTATCCTACAAACACTCAGTTAAAATTTTACCTCCACATGTTAATAAATAAGTAGTTTCTGGAGGAATCAGTCTCATTTTCAATATGATTTTAAAATAGAAAATAGCTATGTGCATTGAAATTAATTTTCATTAAATTCTTTAGAATGCAATCAATGCTATTTTTGGAGTTGAAGCTGTAATTTTTGCTTTATTACTTTTTAAATAAACTACTTTTCTAATAGAACTCATTGTTGCCTCAAGATTGACAAATAATACTAATGATGTTTGACAAACGCATACGGAAACATGTTACTTTCATGTTTACTTAAAAGTACTTTTATAGTTTCAGAAGCACAGATATGTACATACAAGGCAAGACCCTATTGCTGAAGACATGAAACCATTGGAGAACAGGACTTGGAGGTATCCAGCTGGACTGATGTTATCCAATTTCGGGGGGCTTCTGTTCAGTCCTGCTGGCTTTACTGTGTTTTCTGTCCTTTTGAAGGAGGAGTGTAGACTGAGGAATGGTGGGTAGAAAAATTAAAGATACTAAAGAAAAGACAGCGGCGCAGGATAGAGTTGGGAGGGCACCTGGTGAATACCAGAATCATCACAAGTTTATTTTTTCAAAGTTTTTATGCCCACATCAAAAGATGGGGAGGAAGGCAAAAGACTTCCTTATCAAGATACAAAGAACAAGCAAGTCTAATTATCTTTTCAATACCCCAAACATTAAGCAAGTACATCCTTGGTTAAATATTCTTTAGGCAAGACATGCAGTGACCACATCCTAGGCCAAACATTGTGTCACATTCACATCTTAGGCCAGATATCCTGCTGTCAAGGTAAGACACACAATAGTCACATCTTAGATCAAATGTCTGCTGTTTCACCTTAGAAGAGCAAGAGCAGGTAAAAACTCTCTGACTCTAAGTCAAAGTGTGGCAGAACCATTTTTATGTGCTGAGACACCAGATGATTGCTCTCTGAGAACTAACTCTCCTATTATAAAGCACTAATGTATAAAATTCACAAAAATGTAAAGAGAAATATTACTCAAGATATTGTCAGGTTAATAAGAAGCTAGTGATTTTCATTTTAATCTCAGGTACTATATAACTTAGACAGGGGCCATCTGACAAATCTCAAAAACGACAGCAAAGCTTGAGTAAGACCTGTTTCTTCGTTGTTATGTACATTTGCCTTCCACAGTAAAGCCCAGTTTTTCCTGCTAATAGAAATGGGTCGTTTCAGAAACTATATATTTTCAGTAGTGTGATCAAGCAATGCATCTACTGTTTAATTCAAAGTGTTTTACATATGACCTGGAATTATAGAAAATGACCATTTGAAATGTGAAATTGTTTGTGAAAACATATTTTTTCTTAGTTGTCACTCCTAAACTATGTGATCTTCTGTGTGTTACTTAATGACTCAGAGTCCTGATTTCCCCATCTGTAAAATGGATGCCAAAATTCAGACATGTTTTGTGCAAGTTAAAGGCCAATATGTATAAAATACTTAGCATAGGCCTGACATATACTAAGAGCTATATCACTACTGAATAGTATTACTATCATTGCTGCATCATTAAATATAGTATCAATATTATGTCAGGAGTAAAGTGTGATATTGTGTGTGTGATCTTTTGATTGGCATGTCATAATGGTCACAGAGGAATTAAACAAAACTTTTTTCAAGAAACAAACAAGACCAAAATAATTATTAAATATGGTATCTAAGAACAGCCTTCAGTCAAAAAACAAAATTATGAAATGTGAATTCTGTGTTCTAACCTAGATTTATAATATAGTATAGTTATGCAAGCATGGGATACTGTGTGAAAATCACTACTTATTAAAAATTTTAAAAAAATGTATGTGGTAAATATCTGTTTCCTACACATACTAGGGATGGGAGTAAAATGCTACAAAGTACCGATCCTTATTCTTTTTATTACGTAGAAGTAGAAGCAGCAATTGACTCTCTGAAGTATACAAAATAGAGAAAAGTTCACCAAAGGCACTCGAAATTGAACATGAATGAAGAATACCAGCAACCTTGGTATTTATTATCAGAGCTAAGCTGGAATTTCACTGTACTGTAGAGTTTTTATCTGTCCTGGTATTGAAGGCTTACCACTGTCAACTTACTGCAGTCATGAACAAATTCCCCACTGCTCTGAATTTTGTGACAAAATTCAGTGTATTTTAATTTTTGCAAGTTGTTAGGTTTGGAGGAAGGATCTTCGTCATTCTTTGAAATTAATGAAGAAAAAGGAGGATGCAGATGATGTGGAAAACTCTAGACCTAGACGTGGGGACTTGGTGATTTATGATCTCTGAGTCCAAACTCAAATTAGTGCATCTGGATAAAGGTGACAAGGTACCTCAAGTCTTCAACTGCCTGCTAATTTTTGAATCAGTTTATAGTTGATACGTATAATTCTGGTTATTTTTACTGATGATACTGGGGGGATAAAAAAGAAAGCTACTGATGAATCACCAAGGATGTCGAATGCTGAAGGGTAAAGCACCTGCCCATCTGCTTGGCAATTAATCAAGATGATGCATCACCAGGACAGCTGCCCAGAAATGACAGGGAGCAGATTGCTGCTGCCTGCCTGGCATGTCAGACGTTTATTTGCTACTTTGAATACTTGAAATATGAATGTCGATTGAATGCATGCAAAGAAGGTTATGACTGGACACTGAAGAACTTCATCAGGGGTCAGACTGGATGTGAGTTAGGGTCCCCTCTTTATTCACAGCACCCCTTTGGACGTATTCAAGGATGTTTAGGTGACATACAGCATAGGCAGAAGGAAGAATTCACTTACCCATGTCACATTCTCATTGGATGCACAAAGTTTGGGGATCATATATTGTTTACAATTGCATGATTAAAAAATACTCATAATTACATATTGTCTGATCATAGAAGAAATGAATCATAATGGTCTCCTTTCAGTATTAGATTTGTTTAGAGCTCATCAGTGGGTAGTAGGTGAATGGAAGCCTCTGCAACGCTGACTTCCCTAGTTACCATCTAGTGCCTGCTTCCCTGCCTTGTAGCAATACCATAGCATTGAGAGATAGGCAGTCTTCTGTGCAGCACATCCAGACAGAACAGTGGGAAATCATGAACCCTGGGAGGGGCTGTCTTTCTCCAAATCTGCATACCAGCTGTTGTTGCCTTTTCCCTAGACTGTTGCTTGGTTTTTGAAGGTGGGAAAATGACCTGCTTTGTTTCCATACTCTGAGTTCTCAGCGTTCTTCTTATAAAGTAAGTTGCTTTTTTGCAGTCAGAACACATCACGTAGTGTAAGACACTCTATGAAGATTTACAAAGTGTCTTAAGGTATTTACAGCACTAAAATTGAATTCAACATGGTAAATCAAATGAAGATGTGAGCAAGTAAACTAAATGGCAAGTATTTTTCATGGAAGCCACATATGAACTAAGAAGACTTTCACTCTTACACGGAAAATATCAGTACTCTGATGTTCACAGGACCTAACATATGTAAAGGTCAGTGGATAACAGTGGTTAAAAACTGAGAAGCAGAGGTTAGGGTATATGGTAATGTTGAATTAAAGGGAAAAATTCATTGTTCCTCAACAACTTCTGTTGGGAAAGTGTCCTTCTGTATATATGTTTCTCTTACTGGTTGATGAATAAAACGCTAATTGGTCAGTAGCCATGCAGGAGGTATAGGCAGGGCTACCAGACTAGGAGAATTCTTGGGAGTGGAATCAGAGAAGAGCTGCTGGGGAGATGCCGTGTAGCCAACGAAGTAGTAACAGGTTCGAGTCCTTTTCTGGTAAGATAAGAAGACATAGAAATACTTAGATTAATAGAAATGGGTTAATAATTAAGAGAGAGCTAGCCAATAAGAAGCTTGAACAATTGGCCAAGCAGTTTAATAATTAATATAAGTATGTGTTAATTTGGGGCTAAATTTCTGTTGAACCAATTGTATTAGAAACTGTAGCCACAAGTTTCAGTTCACAGAATAGAATGGAATTTGCTTCTTTACAATGAAACTGGTTGGTACTGTATACATTGGAGAAAAACAAGTGTTTTCTTTCTTGTAATATTACATAATATTACTTCTACCTGGTAAGGTTAAAACCTATATTATGAAGTCCCCAATGTGTTTGTGACAACAAAGTAGGTGACTCTAGAATTCACTTAAATACAGTCTCATAAAACATATCAATCAATAAAGAGAATACATAGTAATAAGAAAAATTGATTTCTGTTGGAAAGAATAATTGTGCAATATTTTTGTCATATGGTATACGTACTTTGATCTTTCTAATATTGAGATATAACAAAAATGTTGATGATTTAAGTCCACATATGAAATGGAATAAAAAATCCAAATGTATATAAACAATTAAACAATTTAGGAATGAGACTGTAATTTCAGGCACACATCTAAAACACAAACATGAAGAATTTATATATATATATATATATATATATATATATATATATATGTACTGTTAGACTGTAGTCTTTGGAAAAACCAAAAGACTTGAACATATAAATTCTTCCTTATTTATTTCATCCTTTTATTTTTAAAGTTTTTGTAGATTATTTTCTCATACAATGCCTTCTGTTTACAGTTTCTTCTCCCTCACTCCTCCCATTTCCCATCATACCTCCCATTACATTCAGATTCACTCTCCTATTGTCTCTCATCAGAAAAGAATAGGCCTCTAACAGATAACAACAAATCATAGCAAAACATAGTAAGACTCAACATGAACCATTACATCAAAGTTGGACAAGGCAAGCCAACCAAAGAAAAAGAGCCCTATACAAAACATGAAAATCAGAGACTCCGCCCCCCATTCACACTCTTGAGTGTTCCCTAAAAACACTAGACTGACAGCTATAACATATGGGCAGAGGATTTGATACAGACCCATGGAGGCCCTGTGCTTGCTGCTTCAGTCTCTGTGAGTTCATATGAGCTTTGCTCAGTTAGTTTAACAAATCTTATCCTTCTGGTGTCCTTCATACCCTCCGACTTTCACACATTTTCTTCCTCTTCTTCCATGGGTTTCCTTAAGATCTGAGGAGAGGCCTTCACTGTAGATCTCATTTAGAGCTGTGTGTTCCAAGGTCTTTATCTTTGTACAATGTCTTGTTTTGGGTCCCTATATTTTCTTGTCTGCATAGGAGGGAGCTTCTTTGATGATGGATGAGCAAGGCACTGATCTTTTAGAATAGCAGAATATCATCACCAATCATTTTTCACTAATTTCTTTTTATAACACTGGTATTCGTTGGTTTTACCCTAGACATCTGGGCTATCTAGTCTCTGGTTCTTGGTCACCCTTAAAGTTTTAGGTATGGATTTCATTTCATGCAATAGATATTCCTTCAAGTCAGATTATTGGTTGGTTACTTTTACAAGCTTTATACTGCCATTGCTGTAGCGTATTTTGCAGGTAGGACAAATTATAGATCAAAGGTTTTGTTGCTTGGTTTTATACTTCTCTTTTGGCAGGCTGCTGAGTACCTTCCCATACCAAAGACACTAGAACATCAGGTAATGGTTCTGTGCAGGCACCAGCTCCACCTCTCCATGCCAAATGAATTATATGGATATGGTCATCAGCGATAGGGTCTTGATGCCAGTTTGTGGAGAGCAAGCTATTGTCTTGGCAACATCCTGATTTTGGGGAGGATTTCCATGGGACTCCCTCGGCCAACACTCAGTTGTGTTTAACCTAGTACTGATGCTAGGAGTTTCATTTTGTGACAAGAGATGACCAATTAGATCTGTATCTTCCTCGTTATTTGCAGACTTCATTATGATTGCCTTCAAATATTTTAGGAAGTTTGTACTGTGCCAGGTTTCCATAAAACCTCTCAAATGCCCCTAAATTTTAGCTATCTCTCCCTGCCTTATCTCCCTCAACTTCATCTTCCTTCCCTCTTTCCAACTTATCCTCCTTTTCCCATCCACCTTATTCCCTTTCCACCCTGAAATCTATCATATAGCCCCACTCAGGAAGACAAATGTTGTCCCTAGTTCCCTGCATAACCAAGCTTTCTGAGCTATGGAATATGGCTTGTTAATCAGTTTTTAACAGCTAATAACTGCATTTAAGTGAATATGGAGCATATTGTTCTTTCTGTGTCTGGGTTACCTTATTCAAGATGATTGTTTTTCTATTTCCATCTATTTGCCTGCAAATTTCATGTAGTCACTTTTTTAATAGCTAAGTAATATTCCATTGTGCAAATGTACCATATTTTCTTTACCCATTTTGCTGTTGAGGAACATCAATGGTGTTTCCAATTTCTAACTATTATGAATAGACCAGAAATGAATGTGGTTGAATCAGCTGCCTTGGAGGAGTATGAAGAATCCTTTGGACATATACCCAAGAGTGATATAGATAGGTGTTGAAGGAGATCATTTCCCATCTTCCTGAGGAACTGCCACACTGACTTCCATAGAAGTTTGCTCTCCCACCAACAATGAAGAAATGTTTCCCTATTCTACCTCCTTGTAAACATGAGCTGTCACTTGTTTTATTGGTCTTAATCATTCTGAATGGAATAAGAGGAAATCTCAAAGTAGTTTTGATTTGCATTTCTCTGATTACAAAGGATTTTGATAATTTCTATGAATGTATCTCAGACATTTGTATTAATTTCCTCTTTTGAGAATTCTCTATTTAGAGCAGTACCCCATCTTTAATTGGATTGTTTTGTTTATCGATATCTATTTTCTTTGGTTAAATTCTTTCCTATTTTGGATATTAGCCCCTTATCAAATATGCAATTGTTTAAAAACATTTTCCCATTTTGTGGGCTACTGTTTTGTCCAACTGATGGTATCATTTTCCTCACAGAAGATTTTTATTTTCATGAGGTTCCGATTATTAATTGTTGATCATAGTGTCTGTACTAACTATATTCGGTTCAGAAAGGTTTCTCCTGTGTAAATGAATTCAAGGCTATTCCCTACTTTCCCTTCTGTAAATTTCAGTGTGTCCGACTTTATATGAGATCTTTGATCCACCTGTAGCTGATTTTTGTGCATGGTGATATGTATGGATATATTTGCCTACATATACCCATCCAGTTTGACCTGTGCCATTGGTGAAGTAGTGGTCTTTTTCTCAGTGTGTGTGCTTTTGATTTATTTATTGAAATATTTAGGATTCTTTTACTTATCTTTGCTTTTTTGTGTCTGTTTCCCTGTGAAGCTGAGAATTGTCCTTCCAAGGTCTTTAAAGAATTGTGTAGGAGTTTTGATGGGGACCCCCTTGAATTGATAGATTGCTTTATGTAGGATGCCAAAGCAGACTGCCTATTTTTAACTATGCAAATACTACCTGTCCATGAGCATAAGAGATATTTACATCTTCTGATACCTTTTTTTAATTTTCTCTCTTCAAAGGTTAGAAGTTTTTATTTTCCAAGTCTTTAATGTGATTGGTTAGATTTGCCCCAAGATAGTTCACATTATTTGAGGCTATTGTGAAAGGTGTTTCCTTGATTTCTTTCTTCGTCCTTTTGTTACTTGTTTATAGGGCAGCTACTGATTTGTATTCTCAATAAAATATTTGCAAACCAAATACAAGAACATATCAAATATGTAGATCATCCAAGTAGGCTTCATTCCAGAGATGAAGGGATGGTTCAACATATGTAAATCAATAAATTATATCTACTACATAAACTAACTAAAAGACAAAAAGCACATGACCATACCATTATTTGCAGAAAAGGCTTTTGACAAAATCTAACACCCTTTCAATATAAAAATATTGAATATTTTAGTTATAAAAGGGACATACCGCAACACAATAATTCAGTTACAACAAACCCATGGCCAACACCAAATTAAATGGAGATAATCTCAAAATAATTTCTATGAGAATCACAAACAGGACTAGTTGTCTACTCTCTCCATTCCTACTTAATATAACACTTGATAGTCTAGTTAGAGAAAAGAAAACAACTGAAGATCAGGGGGATACAAATTGGAAAGGAAGACATCAAAATATCTTTATTTGAAGATAACATGATTTATACATAAGTGATCCTAAAAAAATCCCACTAGGGAACTCTGACAGAGAGTAAATATTTTTAGCTAAGTATCTGGATGCAAAATTGCCACATATAAATAGTTTCAAAAAAATTTAAAATTAAAAATTGTTTTGATTCAGAATGTGGACAAGAACAAAAAAGGTATCGCTTTCAAACTGATAATAGAAAAATCTACAAATATGTAACCTAGCTGAACATACCTGACCAAGGAAAGCATGTTGAAAGGCAGAAGAGGAAAAGTGAAACCAGTGACTCTTCTTTTGAAGTACACAGGGAGAGGGCATGCTGGGTAGCAACAATTGGCAGTACACACAGAAAAATGTGAATTACTGTATTCTGAGTTACTTGAATGTGAAGATGCAGAAGCCAAAAGAGCAAGAGAAGATGGGTCACAGCTTGGGTTCCTGGCCAGACTCCCATTCCACAGACTTCAGGGGGTCACACAGCAGAAAGAATGTAAGACAAGAAGCAGAACTAGTCACTAATGTCTTTAAAAAATACCCTGGACAGACTTCCTTATTGTATGAATGTACATCCTTTGGTATATGACTAAGGGTGGAATTGATGGATCTTGAGGTAGACTAATTTCAAAGAGAAACAATCATACTGAGTACCAGAGTGGCTGTACAAGTTTGCACTCCCACCAGCAGTGAAGGAGTGTTCCTCTCTCCACATCCTCTCCAGCATAAACTGTCGTTGGTGTTTTTGATCTTAGCCACTTTGACCGGTGTAAGATGGTGTCTCAGAGTTGTTTTGATTTGCATTTCCCTGATAGCTAAAGATGTTGAGTAATTTCTTAAGTGCCTTTTAGCCATTTTAGATTCCTCTATTGAGAACTCTCTAGTTCTGTACCCCACTTTTTAAAATTTTTTTTATTTAAGTTAGAAACAAGCTTGTTTCAAATGTCAATCCCAGCTCCCTCTCCTTCCCCTCCTTCCACACCCTCCCCACAAGGTCCCCCAACCCCCCACCCAATCTCCACTCTGATCCCCAGGGAGGGTGAGGTCCTCCATGATGGATCTCGAGTGACTGTCATTTCATCCAGGGCAAGGCCTAGGTCCTCCCCCAAGAGTCCTGGCTGAGAGAGCATCACATATTGTGGCATGAGCACTCAAAGTCTATTTGTATGTCAGGGATAAATACTACCCAAGGACCCATATATTACCGTGGCCTCCTCACTTACACCCACATTCAGGGGGTCTGGGTCAGTCTCATGCTTTCCACACAACCATGAATCTGGGGTTCAAGAGTTCCCCCTTGTTCTGATCAACTCTTTCTGTGGGTTAAACCAGCCCAGTTTAACTCCTTTGCCTCACTCTTTAATTGGATTATTTGGTGTTTTGGTGTCTAAGTTCTTGAGTTCTTTGTAAATTTTGGAAATCATCCCTCTGTCAAATGTGGGGTTGCTGAATAACTATTCCCATTCTGTGGGCTGCCTTTTTGTCTTGTTGACTGTGTTCTTTGCCTTACAGAAGCTTCTCAGTTTCAGCAGGTCCCATTTATTGTCAATCTCAGTGTCTCTGTTACTGGTGTTATGTTCAAAAAGTAGTCTTCTTTACCAATTTGTTCAAGAGTACCTCCTACTTTCACTTCTAAGAGGTTCAGTGTGGCTGGGTTTATGTTGAGGTCTTTGATCCATTTGGACTTAAGTTTTGTTCATGGCAATGGATATGGTTCTATCTGCAATCTGCCATATGTCAGCATCCAGTCAGGCCAGCATCATTTGTTGAAGATGCTTTTTTATTTCCATTGCATAATTTTGGCTTCTTTGTCAAAGATCAGGTGTTCATAGGTTTGTAGATTAATATCAAGCTCTTCAATTCAATTCTATTTGTATATCTGTCTGTTTTTGTTCCAATACTAAGCTTTTTTCTTTACTATAGAACTATAGAACTATGCTCATAGCCACATTATTTGTAATAGCCAGAACCTGGAAGCAACCTTGATGCCCCTCAAGTGAAGAGTGGATAGAGAAAATTTGGTGCATTTGCATAATGAAATTTTGAAATTCACAGGCAAATGGATGGAACCGGAAGAAAGACAAGAACCAGACACAGAAAGGCAAGCATGGTATGTATTCACTCATATATAGATTTTAGACATAGAACAAAGGATTATCAGCTTACAATCCACAACCCCAAATAAGATAGGAAACAAGGAGGACCCTAAGAGAGACATACATGGTCTCCTGGAGAATGAGAAAGGGACAAGATCACCTGTGCAAACTGGGAGCACGGTGGGGATGGTAGGTGAATGAGGAGGGGAAAAGGATAGAGGGGTGGAGAACATGAAGGATCAGGAAGGTTGAATCAGAGGAAGAATAGAGAAGGAGAGCAAGAAAAGAAATACCTTAATCGAGGGAGTCATTACAGGTTTAAAGAGAAATCTGGCACTACGGAAATGTCCAGGGATTCACAAAGATGACCCCAACTAAGAAATTAAGAATCTAAGTGGAGAGACTGCTTTAAATGCCCTTCATCTATAATGAGATTAATTACTATAAATGCCATCCTAGAGCCTTCACCCAGTAGCTGATGGAAGCAGAAGCAGACACCCACAGCTAAGCACTGAGCCAAACCCCTGGAATCCAGTTATAGAGAGGGAGGAGTGATGAGCACAGGGGTAAAGGCCATGCTGAGGAAATGCACAGAAACAGCTGAGCTGAGCAAGTGGGAGCTCATGGACACCAGTCTCACAAGTGGGGAACCAGTATAGGCCTGAACCAGGTACTCTGAATGTGGGTATCAGTTTCGAGGTCCTGGGAAATCTATGGGGCCTCTGGCAGTAGATCCAGTATTTATTCCTAGTGCATGATTGAACTTTGGGAGCCCATTCCCTATGGATGGATACGCTCTCAGTGTAGATACACAGGGAAGGGCCTAGGCTCTGTTCCAAGTGAAGTGATAGACTTTGATGATTTCCCTATGGAAGGCCTCACCCTCCCTGGGGATTGGATGGGGGATGGGATGGGTACTTGGTGGAGGGCATGGGAGAATGGGAGGGAGAAGGAAATAGGATTGGTATGTAAAATAAGATTGTGTTTAATTTAAATAAAATTTATTTAAAAATGCAAAACAAAAAGAAAACACTGTAAATATAGCTTCACAGAACCCTTCACAGACTCTCTCTTGTGTTGCCAAAAGTCTGTAAACCCCTGGGGAAGAAAGTAGCAGCATGCCTCAGCACACAGGGGAGAAGACTGTACCTGGGGAAATTAGTTTGTCCTTGTTGTTTCGTTTTAGTTTTCATTTTAAAAAATCATTCTATGTATTCATTGTTCAAGGTGTTATGATTCATAGACATTTTTATTCAAGTATATAACATATGTTGAACACATTCCCTCCATACTCTCCCCATCCTGTTCCTCCCCCTTCACCCCTCCTCTTTTGTCTGTACCATATCATTTTCCCTTAAAATTAGTAAATGTGATCTTAAATACCTGCAACAAATCAAAGACCCATAGTGAGAAAAATAATCAAGGACATATATTTCTGAGACTAATTTAATATTCTGTATAAGAGTATCTTAACTTCTACCAGATTTTCAATAGAAAATAAAACATTTTTCTTTCTTCATGACTAAAAAATTCCAACTATGAATATATACCACATTTTTCTTTTAACACTTTTCTGTTGTTGAATACCTAGCTTGGTTTCATCATTTAGAAAAACTATTCACAGGAGAAAGTAAACCATATTACATGTTCAGTTCATCTCCTACTGCCAGAGAAACGTTGAGATTTCAGAGAAATCAAAATTCCTAAGACTCAAATTTGTAGCATTTCTTTTCCCTTCTTTAGAAAATACAATTTTACATCTGGACCTGAGAAAGCTTCCCAGACAGCCTGTGGTAGTTATTTGAGACAATGAATGAGATTGAAGTGAAATTGAGGCTTTCATCCCTCGGTGTGACAGTGTGGACTAAGAGTTAGACTCTAAAAGTAGCAAAGCCTCCCATATGCTTCTCTCATACTAAACATCCTGACCACAGTTTCCAACTCTTCCACTCTTCCCACCTCCCTTTTCCTCTGGATCCATTCCCCCTCTGTTTCTACTGCATAAAACAGATGACAGCCAAGTAGGACAAAACGGGAAATAGTAGGAAAAAGCAAATCCCTTATACTGAGGCTGGACAAGGCAACTCAACAGGAGGAAAAGAGTCTGAAGAGCAAGCAAAAGAGTCAGAGAAACACCAGCTCCTACTACTAGGAGTACCACAAAAACACCAATATAACAGCCATAGCACAAATGTATAGAATCTGGTGAAGAGCTATGTAAACCCTGTCCTTGCCTCTTCTGTCACTGTGAGCCTCCCATGTGAGGTCTTGTCATCCTCCATCCCTTGTCAGATGAAGATTTCTAAAGGCAGGCATGGGATAAAAACTGCTCGTAGAAATTTTAGACATCATCTATGTATCATTTCTTGTGATATGCCTCCTGAGGCCTCCTGCATATATTCTTTGTAAATGTTTTTTAGTTGAACTGGAAAATCATTCATAGTCATTAGGACAGGGTCTAATATGTTGAATCACAGGGAGCTAGTGTTTTTCACTGGCAGATGGACAGTGTTGTGGAAATAATTACTGGGGCTTGGGCAAGGGAAATATCTGAAAGGTGAATGTAAAAGCGAAGTCCCGAGGTAAACTCCATGGGGGCCACGCCACAGCAACATGACCAAGTCTAGCTTTGATTTTGGGTTAGTTGGTTTCTGGCGAGCACAGGGGGAGCATGCCTGCTGCTCTAACTGTATATGTTTTCTGTACTTATCCTGGTATATAGTCACCAATATGATTTCTGATATGCAGTAAAATGATAGAAGAATAAAGTAATTCACTCTCCAAAGATAGCCAGGAATGGGTGAAACTGTGATGATCCTACAGTAATATAGTTACCCAAACCTTTTCATTTCATGTTGAAGTCCAAGCAGCCTCCTAAGGTACATCAGGTTCCAGGCTTTCTGGCATTTCAGTATCGGCCCAGACCTCCCAAGACCAAATTCTCAGCACAAAGATTTATTTTCCGCAGAGGAACAGAGAGCAGTGAATAAGATATAAACACAGCAGTTAGAGGACAAGGGAGAAAGGGAAGAGGGCAGAGGTCTTTGTCCCTTAGGATCAAAGGACTGGCTCTGGATAGAGAGGAGACATAGTTGGCACATAGGAAAAACAGCAGTTTATAAAGGTGCAAATGTAAACGCCATGGTAGAATGTAGGGTTTAATTTTAACTGGGTATGTTAGCTAGGTGAGCCAAAGGAGGATTTTGACTGCTGGATTTCAATACTTTGATAGCAGCACCTTGAACGTCAGCCTCAGGAGGAGGGATTGGCCAATAAAGGAATAGATCTTGGTGGCTAGCTTTAGGAAGACAGAAGGAAGGGGGAAAGGGAAAGCCCTGCCAGAGCCATGCTCACCAAGTTCAAGCTAGCCAGATTACCTTTGGGAAGTGAGGTATTTACAAGTACATGAGTTCTCTACATTCTCATGCTTTGCCATTTCAATGTTTATTTCATTCTCAGATAGTTACCATTGATGGGGAAGTCATATGTCAATAAAGCACTGATGGCCAGTAGGGAAGCAAGATAGGTGGAACTAGGAGTTGAGGAGGATTCTGGGAAAGAGAAACACAGGGGTTACTATGTAGCTTCCAGAGAAGTAGAAGGTCCTTTCTCCAGTAAGACAATGCTTAGATTAATAATTATGGAGTAAATACTTTAAGTCAGAGCTATCCAGTAAGAAACAAGCAAACGGCCAACAGCTTCATAATTAATATAGACTCCTGTGTATTCCTTTGGGACTGATGCGGCTCTGGAAGCTGGCGGGAAGGATGCATTCTACATATGGTTGTCATCAGTGGGACTGAATTTCCACATAGAATGACAAGATCCTGAAAGGAATTTTAGAAACGAAAGAATGGAGAGAAACATGGCTTTTTGGTAGCAGCATTTTTCTCAGGTGGGCTCTGTTTTGCTAGCAACAAGCAGAGACTCACAAGGCTCGCTTAAGTGAGTGTCTGACTCAGCATAAGCAAAAGAAAAAAAAATAGCAAGGTCCTTTTAGGAGGCTCTGCTAACAACTGACAGGTGTGTATAGACAGCTGGAAGTGGCAGTGGCCACATCTCCAAGCCGGCAGCATTTGCTGGATGTGATAGACTGAGGCGGTGTGCTGGAGTCAAACTTACACCACTATCTTGGAAAAACTGTCATTTAAACAACCATGGTTTTAGGAGATAAGACACGTGGTCAAAAAAAAAAGATTTACAGTAAAGTCAGATTCAGATGAAGAAAAACCTCTAAGGGTTTACAGTGTGTTTAAAAATATACATAGTATTGAGAGAGAAAAAGAAACAGCATAATGGTAAATAAATAGAGAAGCCGGCTATGGTAGTACATGCCAATAAGATTTGCTCCAGAGGCAGAGGCAGGCAGATTTCCAAAGAGAAACCCTGTCTCAGAGGAATAAATAAATATATAAAAGTAAAACAAATAAAAGTAAAGTAAAAGCCACATAAAAATGGAAAATACAAAAATACAGAGAGTCTGGATACTGTATACTTTTGTGTTTTTCAGTTTTTAATTGCTAAACAAGAAAAAACTGCTAAAGTATACTTGATTATAAATGCTGCTGAATTAATCCAACTATATATTTCAAAAATACTTTGATGTCTAACTTTAAATATAAGGACCAGTTACTTGGGAAAACAGTTTTTATTTATGTTTCCACAGAAAATGGAAAGCTGTGGATTCCTTCCAGGCTTCTGTGGTTTGATGAACCAAGACCCCTGGAAGCAGTGGCCCTAGTGATTCAACATGTAAAATAGCTAAGATGATGCAGCCTTACAAACCCCAAAAATAAGGACTTATACAGCTTTCTGAGTTTTGTCACGATCCCCATGATATGAACAGCACCCCCATCCAGCAGGAAGCAGTTTGGAATGAGTATCATCCAAATTCCCATATTGTTTATAAATCTTTGTTTTCATTTGAATGGAGTTGCTCATAATTAATTAATGATCACAGCCAATCACTTTTTAATGGTAAAAGGGGTATTATTGTATGGAAATGAATAATTTGCATTGGTATGTTTTTTTATTTATTGATAGAAATTCAAGGTCAATTTTGTGATGTGCATATTTCTCCTCTTGTTGAAGTATTGTCCTTATACTGATCTTTTAAAACATAATGCATAATTAAGTACAAATTATAGATAGTTACTTATAATAGTCAGAACTTATAGTTAGGTTAGTTATGTTTTCTAGATATACAGAGATATATTTGAGATAGATAGATAGCCTTCAAACCTCTCAAATACCTTCAGAAAATGGCATTTAAAATGGTTTAGGGTTTTTCTTGACAATGAGAAATGTCTGCTCCTGGCAGCACCAATTATGTCTGAGAGGAAGATGGGCATCGAAGAAACTCGTTATGGAATGTTTACATTCAACATGGCAAGATTGGCCATTTGGGCAAGAAACTGCTCTTGCCTAGACTGCGTGACTGTTGCTGTATAAACTGGACATGCAGGAACCACAGGAAAGTGACTGCAGAACTCAAACAGTCCTTCAGGGTTCCTGATTCATGGAAGAGTCTATGAGACTTTCTGCAGGACACAGAAAAGTGACTAACAGACTGCCAATGCAGATGGACAGTTTAAAAATTGCTGCTGTGCTGAGAAGTATTCTGGACACATTGTGGCCTTATGGGCTGAAGATGGATGCCCCAATATTACATAGGAACTTCAGGTGACTATCCAGGTAGCAATATGTCACTGTCAATCCTAGTGTTTATATATTATCCTTCTGTGGTCTTTGATGGAGTTGAAGACGGATAGTTATAATCATAGTTTTCCTTAGATATGATAAAACATAAGCTACATATAAGACTTTAGACTCACAAAGATAGTACAGATGATATTTTCTTTAAATCTTACTAAATGTTAATGGACAAAATATTGTAACTATGTTCTTACTTGATAATTGTTCTGTTATATATAATTTGACTATGTTACAGTTAAAACCTTTCTTTTTATTTAGATAGAAAAGAGGAGATGATGGAGAAGTCCTGTGTATATGTCAATAAAGCACTGTTGGCCAATAGGAAAGCAAGATAGATAGGACTAAGAGTTGAGAAGGATTCTGGGAAAGAGAAACACAGGGAGTTGCTATGTAATCTCTAGAGGAGTAAAAAGTCCAGACCCTGTCTCCGGTAAGAGAAATGCTTAGATTAACAATTATGGGGTAAATACTTAAGTCACAGCTAGCTAGTAAGAAACAAGGAAATGGCCAACAGCTTCATAATTAATATAGCCTCCTGTGTGTTTATTTGGGACTGATGTGGTTCTAGAATCAGGCTGGCTTGAAGAATGTACTCTACATAACATGAAGATTAAAGTTTTCATGTTTTATAATTCAGACAACATCTGTAAGACTTGCTGAAAATGTTTAAAGTTTTCTTCGATCACTTACAGTGTTTAGGTTCAGTGCTCAGCAAAGAGAGTGAGTTGACTCTTGAGCAGTCAGATCTGGTCCTGGTCCAGGACAAAGTCTCACCTTCAATGAAATGCAAGGAGTAAATGCAGAAAATAGAGAAGAGACAGGGATAGAGAGAATTGATATTGGGCAGACAAAAAGCATTATGTACTATCTAACAAGACAAAGGTTTATCATGTGTAACATATTGGCCTAAAGTCTCAAAGACAAAAGTTCAAAGCATGATTTTGGAATTAAGTTGGTGATAAATGTTGAAATCATAAGTGTATCCAGTAATCCAATTTGAAAAAAAAACAGATTTATAGAGATATAACCCATATCTCCCAGACTGACTCACTTAAAATGTATGATTTGATGGCTTTATTGTCTTCAGAATTAGGAAACCATTACTCTGACAAATTTTAGAATATTTCAGAACCAATAGAACCACCATGTGCCCATCTATATTTCTGTTGGGTGTATATTCAAAGGACACTAAGTCAGTAAACCATAGTTGTTTACTGCTCTAGAAGTGGTGGGTCCTGGGAGAATGGAGCTGATACATGTGACAAACTAAGGTTTCATGTAATAACCAGCTATATTCAGAGCATCAGAAAATTTATGTCCTGGGGGTTGAGAGGAGTCACATGACCAAAGTGTACAATCACAAGGGCAAGCCAACCATGGTGGGTAAGCAGCACGAAGCAAAAACATGTTTTACCACAGAGGCATATAGGGAAATTATAATGCCCAGTTGTAATAAACAATCTGAACAAAAAGTATTCTCATCCACTATACTTGGGAAGGTCACGGAAGCATAATCTAAGAACAATTATGCAGTTTTGAAGAAATTGAGGTAATAATGTTCTTAATTCGATTCATCAGGGTTTTCTCACTAGCACTCAGGAATCTCTGCACACAATTCCATTCTTAGACTGAGTTTCAATACGCAGTGGTCCGTGTACATCCAGGTTTATGGTTTTAGTGTTTACAATATCCAGGAAGTGGAAGTAGCCTACCTGTTCACCAATAGATTAATGGCTAAGAAAATGTACTACATATGTACAATGAAATGTTCTACATCCACCAGGAAAAAATTATGACATTTGAAAGAAACGGATGTAATGACAAATCATTATGTCAAGCAAAATGAGCCAAATTGACACAAATAACACTTATTTTCTCTATTATATGGAACTGAGATTTAAAGTTATTTATATACATAGTATATATAAATTTGTATGTGAATTTATGTATCTACATATTTATTTATGAGGGCTATAGTTAAGAAGTAAGAAAGGGGATCATGAGAGGGTATTAAGATATCTTAAGGGTAGGCAATAACAACAGGGTACATTTATTGAAAAGTAGAGAGACAGACCAACAGGAAGCAAAAAGGGAATGAAGTGGAGTGGAAGACAAACAAGGAAAGTTAGGGAATAGGAGAGAAATGAGAAAAAAGTGTGATGACACGATCATGAAAATGTCATGACTGAAACCATTGATTTGCAATATGACCTAAAAATTAATGATAACAACCATAAAGTATGAAATGTTACATTGGAAAATATTGTGAAACATCTTTGAATGTGAGTATAGATTATTCATATATCTTCTTTGATGGAGATCTTGTCCTGCTTTGGCAATTAGGTAATTTACATATTTTATTATTGACATAAGAATTCTTTATGTATTAGACACAAGGCCCTCAAAGTACAGGCGCAGTATCTGAAAACTTTGATTGCATTGTTCATTTTAATTTCATTTCTGCATACTATCCTTTGACGCACACTCTTAACTATAATGAAGTCCAATTTATGTATTTTATTTTTCTTTTTCTGTTATGTGTTTTGTGCCAGATTTTCAAATCTATTATAAAATCAAAGGTCGTAGAATGTCTTATATCCTATGGATTCATCTCTATTGTGCCAATGCCACTCATTCTTCTGATTATTGGATCTTTGTAGTGAGTGCTATAATCAGAAATGTGGTCAGACTTCTAACTTTGTTATTTTATTAGACACTTTTAAATTGTTCATAGTACTTCTAATGTTCATATGGATTCTTTTGACTGTCTCAATATTTTGCAAGGACAATAGCGGGTATTTTAGAATGAGAATGAGCTAAAAGTAGGTAAGAACTGCCACCTTAGCAGTAAATTTTTCAATCTTGGTAGATGTAATTTATATCAGCTTATTTACACTTTTAATTTATGTTGAGAATGGGTTACTTACTTTTCAGAATTAACTTCACAGTTCTGTGCTGCACCCACGTGTCTTTTATTTTGATGTGTTTTAAGTAGAATTATTTTCTAAATATCTTTTCAACAACTTTCAGTGTTGCCACTGTAAGTGCTTAGAAATGAAATTGATTTTTCAATTTTTGCTCTCTCTTACACAACCTTGCATAAAGAGTGTATTAACTAGTCTCTTTTCAGTGAGTGTGTTTCTCAAGACAATGAACAATATAATGCCATCTGTGTGGTGAGCAGAGACAGTTTTATTACTTCCTTTGCCATCTGCCTGCCTTTCTTCCCTGCCTAACGGTTCTAAAAATGCCAGTGAAACATTGGATACAAGTGGAGGGTGTAAATATCACTGTCTTGTTTCTGAGTTTAGGGAAGGTGTGCAGCCTTTCATATTAAGTGTCATGTTACCTGTGGGAGCAAGAGTGTGCATTATGCATGTGGGCCAGCATATTCAGTTTTATGAACTGAGAGTGCTCCCTCTGCTCCTAGCACTTTCCACACTGTTATTGTAAATATACTTTGGACTTCTCTCAAATGCTTTTCTATGTCTGTTGATGATTATGACTGTTTTATCCGTTGCTGTTGTAGTTTCTATGGGGAAACGCATTCACTGACTTCCAAATTAAGCTAAGTTAATATCAGTAAGACAAATACCCTCCTGCCAATCTTTGTAGATGTGCATTGATTTGTTTTGCTACAATTATTGAAGACTTTTGTCCTTATATTCGTAGGATACATTAATCTACAATTTTATTTTCTTGGGAAATACTTATTTAGTCACAATACTACTGCTATTATGGAATGAACTTGGAAGTTTTTCTCTTTCATACACTGCAGAGATTTGAGGGTAGATATGAATTTACCTTTAAATATATAGCTGACTTCAGCATTGCACACACTGGGCCAAGACGTGTATTTTTGGTAGGGATTTTTGTTGTTGTTGTTGTTATCTAACTCAGTTTATACTTCTTACAAATTTTCAGAGTTTCTGAGTCTTCTCAACCCAGTGTCAAGAGTTCATATCTTTCTAAGAGTCTGTTCCATTTCATCTAAGATATCTAACATGAAGCAGAGTTTCCATCCCACTAAACTGAAAATGGGGGTGGATGGAGGCAAGAAGTAGGTCATGATTCAAATGTCACAGACTTTCACTCTTTTTACAGACTCACTTACATAACATGCTTCCTCTTTTATGCATGCCCTTAGGGTATTATTCAAGGATTTTAAGTGATTCCATGTTTTTGACAAGTTCAGTTGCAGTGAGGGGCAGTTCTGTGGAGGCCCCCACTCTGCCATCCTGCAAGTATAACTTGCATTGCACTTTTGTCACAGAATAGCTATGTCAGTTTCCCAATTCCAGTGGATTTTATTACACTGAATGCTCCTTGCAAAGTTGGTTTTGCCTACTGTTTCCAATTGTCAGTCAGTGCTTGGTCAGCCCTATGATTAGGGTTACCACTCAAGGTCATGTACATTTCTAACCATAAATTAACAGAATTTACTGAATCATTAGTGTTTCCCAATAAAACATGTTCTATAGTCTTAATGTTCCTAAACCAGAAATTACCAAGTATTCTTAAAAGTATCCTTGACTTTTGTTAATGAGCACCTATCAGTCTGAGTTACTGTAACAAAATGCCATAGACTGGATGACTTAACCAACATAAAATATATTTTCTACTTGTGTTAGACTTCATCTTGAACTTTCTAAAATAGATTTTTGGGGGAGTTGGACATGGTAACACTCACTAACTCCCAGCACAAGGTAGGTAGAAAAAGGTACCTCTCTGGAATGAAAGTCAGACTGGCCTACAGAGACAGCTACAGGACAGCAAGTACTAGACAGAGAAACCCTGTCTTTAAAAGTAAAAAAAATGAAAGGTTCATACATTATATTCATATCATCACTTCCTGTCCTCCAGATCTGCTCAGATCTTGTCTACCTCTTTACCCACCCAACTTCCAGCCTTCTTTCCCTCTTTCTTTAAAAAACAAGTAAGCAAACAAACTGCAAAAATGTTTAAAAAAGAGAAAGCACAAGAAACATATGCTCACACAGACACACACACAATCATGCTTCCTTGTTTTAATTATCATATGCTTCATATTTTCTGGCATGTGTAATACTAGCCCTTCTGCAGGAAAGTAACCCAGGCATACAGGCAGAAGTGAGCATCCTTTTAGAATTCCCACATAAATCATTATAAACATCCATGCTAAAATTCAGGAACTCTGGTTTCCTTCTGGTGCTGCCATTCATTCATTCCTAAGAGTGTCTGAAAAAGGGAATGGCAGTGTGGTCTTCATCAACATTACCATTGCTTCAACATTCAGAAAATGTTTTCAAAACCGGGAGAGGAGCAGAGTGTCCTTCCAGTGGTCCATAAGCAGACAACTATCAATGGCTGAGGATGCAGAATAGTTTTGTGTTAACTACATCTCAGGTGCTTATCATTAACTTTAGCTAAGAAGTCAGTTCTGGCACAATTTATACTTTTGATAAATATTTACTTACTTTTGAAGTCAGAAAATTTGCTTATAACACAGACTTTCAAAAATATCAAAGTGACCTAGGTGCTCCATTGCCATCATTTAGAGGCACTGGGGTTCTACCAGTAAGCCTAACATGAAGATATGTGAATTTGTGACAGCTGTTAATTTACATCATGTCCAAGATGTAAGTGGGCACACTAGCATGGATAGGGAAAAGTGCAAGAGGCCTCACCCCTACACAAAGGACTACAGACAACTGAGAAAATCTGGAAGAAAGAGACACCCTTCTCTAGGTAAGAGAGTACCAACTGGTTGTCAGGTGCCAAACTGTCAGCCTGAAAACACACACACATGTCACTATATGGACTGAACAGGTTATATTTTGGAATAATTTTGTATATACATATGTGCATACAACAGCATCATTTCATTAATTAGTTAAAAGAGGTAACAAATTTGAAGGATAGTGGAGAGGAATCAGAGGGAGGAAAGGGACTGAAAGAAGAAATGTTCAAATTATATTGCAATATCAAAAATTTCAAAGGAATTTGTTTCAAAAAAGAAACAAAAAGGAAGGAAGGAAGGAAGGAAAAAAGGAAGGAAGAAGGAAACGAAAGAAAGGAAGGAAGAAATAAAGAAAACCAAAAAAAATCCAGAAACAGAGTAACTTAAAACAATATAATCTTTGTCTTGAAGACCATTGGATATTTTATTGATATTATGTGATTGATCGTGTTTTGCTGGAATTGTTGCACAGGGTAATCTAGTTTCATAAAGGGAATGTTCATTATGACTTACAGAAAAAATATATTCTTAACCATTTATTCTATTGGAATTTGTTATTATTCAAAATTTTTCATAAAATATGTTTGATCATATTCTTTCTCCTCTCCTAATACTTTCCAGATTCACCACACCTGTGTACTCACGTTACTTCATGTTTCTCTCTCAAAAAAAAGAAAATTCAAAATTCAAAATAAAAAACAAAAACATGAGACAACAATTACCTAACCAAACCAAAACGCATAGAGACACGTGCATGCAGGTGCACATGCACATGCACTCGCACAGAGACACACATGTACACACGCATGCATGCAAACACAAAAGCATGGAGTCTGTATTGTGTTGGCCAACTACTATTGGGCATGGGCCCCTACCCAGAAATGACACACAGTGTCACTCCAATGGAGAAGGCTTGCTTTCTGTTTCAAAGTTGGTAACAATTGCTTATAGCTTCATACATAAGGGTTGGGACATTGTTCCCTTTCTGCTTTCTCCATGATGACATTTTATCAAGTTAAAACTTGTGCAGGTCTTGTGCACTCTCTCACAGTCTCTGGAAGTTCCGATGTACATCAGTCCTGTTGTGTCTTGAAGATGCTGTTTTCTTAGAATCATCCATTACCCCTGGCGCTTGCATTCTCTCCCACATAGGTCCTTGAGATTTGAGAGGAAGGGTTTGATAACGACACCCCACTTGAGATTGAAAGTTCCAAAGCCTCTTATTCTCTGCTCAGTTGTGCGTCTTCTGTTCTTTATGATTGTTTTCAAGATGAAACTTCTCCAATGGGTACTGAGTGGTGAAGTAATCTGTGGGTGTAGAAATGTGTTTGTAGGATTCTTGATATTGCTGTGTTTATTTAGCAGAATAATAGTAGTAAATCTTGCCCTAAGCCCATGATAACATATAGTCTTAGGTTCTTGGTCACTTTAGCATTGCCAGGTATGGGTTACATCTCATGGGACAGGCCTTAAATCCAATTTCAGAAGTGGTTAGTTAGTCCCCTATTCTGCTACTGCACCAATCATTCTTGCAGGCAGATTACTGTTGTAGGTTGCAGGATGCTTAGCCGGATGTTATTGATGATTGCATTTCTCATTTGGTAGCAAGGACAGTATCTTCTAGCACCATGAATGCTAGTCAGTAAGACTGAAGTTTCTACTCAGGCACTAGCTTAATTTGTCCATATCTGATTATGTAAACGAATAGGTGGCATTTTCAGCAATAGGGCCTTACTATCAGCTTGTGGTAGGTATCCAATTCAAAAGAGCCTGTTATGTTTGGGGGTGATGGTGTATGAGACAATTTGATACATATTTCAGGGCGCTGTATTGAGCCTCAGAATGACAGACAGCTCTTTAGGGCAACTTTATTTAAGTTGATCTCTCATTTCATCCCTCAAATTTTAAATCTCTGAATTCATTTTCTGAGCTTCCAAAAGTCCTTGTCTAAACTCTAACATTGCATATTAAAATTTTCCAACCTCCAGTCTATGGAGCCAACTTTGACTGTCAAAGAATACTTTACATTCTTAACAAAGTCAACAAGTATTTTACAGAGTTTAATACTGACTCCCTCAACTTTTACATAACTAAAGGGATTCATTCAAGTGGATAGTGGTACCATACATGAAATTTGCTTCAAGGTGTTTTACCCTTCCTCAGAAGTCAGCTCAATTCAACGTATAGCAGCAATGTCATTTTCATTATCATGTGTTCCATGGAAAGTACTGTCTTATACATTGAAGAGTTCTAAAAGAGACAATGAGTGTGATTCAGTTTAACATACGTTAGATTGACCACTGATATGTGCTAGATAATGGTTATATAGAGGGGTGCTACTGAATTACAATTTTAGCAGCATGGCTTTCAAGGGAGTATGAAGGATGAGAAGAAGAAAGAGAAATGAAACACATACATATGGGATATATTAGAATAGATCACGAGCTGCGGTCCAACTATGCCAACAGCCACTGCTCTCTAATGGAAAATCCAAGAATCCAGTATTGGTTAAGTCGAAATCATGAGGCTGTCTTCTCTGCTCTTAGTTATATGCCAGAATTCTGAAAAAGAAGAATCTAATGCCATTAAAGGAAAGAACACGAGAGTAAGAGTGAGGGCAAGAAGGCAAGGAACAAGAGCTTTCTTCACCCTTGTCCCTTAAATAATCAGCCACTAGAAGGCGTGGCCAAGATATAAGGTGGGTCTTCTTACCTCAAATGACTCACTACGAAAAATATCGCGCAGGTATACCCAGCTGGGTAACTTACAGTGCACAGAAATTCATGGATTTAAAGTTCTGGAGGCTGGGGAGTTCAATATCAAGGGGCTGACTGATGAGATGGGTATGATTCCGTTATGAACTTGCCATTCTCTCTTACAGGAGAGGAATACTATTTTATCATGTGGAGAAAGGAGGAAGAACAAAGGAAATAGAATGTGTCTTATAAAATGGCACTGATGCTCACCGTGAGGGATTCACCCTTTTATCTGTTTTACTTTAGATTTTGTTGCATACCCCAGGTTAAGCTTGGGACACTATAAAGTCCAGGCTGGGGCCTCCAACTTGCAATTGTCCTATCTTTGCTGCTCAGTGCTGACATTACAGGTCAGCACTATTGTGTAAGACTCAGATCTACACTTACTGTTGTATAACTAGCCCCATCGATCTCATCTTCTATCAACTCTACAATGATGACAAAATTTCAGTGTGATTTTTTGAGGTGACCTATACTCAAGCCATAGCAGTAAATAGCATTTATTTTCTCTGTGCAAATGAGTCAACCCAGAAATAATATACTCACAAAGAATACTAAATGGATACAGTGGGTTGTATTAAGATATTTATGCATATACACTCATGTGTATCACATAATTATCAAAAACAGATCACCACTTTGACAAGAAGTGTAGAGGGAACATGGAAGGTACTGGAAGAGGGGATACGAGGGGTTTGGAGGGAAGACATTAAAAGAGCAATGATGCAATTTTATTTTAATTAAAAAACAAAAGCATGACAGAAGAAGATAATTTGAGAGATCTTGGGGAAGCAGATTCATCATGACTTATGAATTCATAAGACAACAGTGGGAAAAGGCACATAAATAATACAACTGCATAACCATGAATAGGTGGAGAAGGATGCAGTGTTCTTGCAACAAATCATGGGAAAAGAACAAATAGGATAAGAGAATATACAAGTTGTGTTTTAAACCAGATGAATTTTAGTTATCTATTTTTTACAACACTCATGCTTTAGATATACAGAATAAAGTATCTTCGAAAGACTTGTTGCACATTTTTTAAAAAAATTTAAATTAGAAGCAAAATTGCTTCTCATGTCAAATCCTGATCCCTCTCCCTACCCTCCTCTACCACCCAACACCAACTCCTCCCCCATCCAATCCCCACTCCACTCTCTAGGGGGGGTGAGGCTTTTCATGGGGGATCTCCAAAGTGTGTCATATCATCCAGGGTCTAGACCCTTCCCTATGTGTCCAGGCTGAGAGAGCATCTTTCCATGTGGAATGGGCTCCCAAAGTTCATTTGGATGCCAGGGATAAATACTGATCTAGAACCTGAGGCCCCAAAGACCACCCAGGCCTTGTCACTGACACCCATGTTCAGGGGGTCTGGATCAGTCCCATGCTGGCCTCTTAGTCATCTGCCTGGGGTCCATGAGCTCCCCGTTGTTCATGTCAGCTGTGGGTGTCTGCCTCTGCTTCCATAAGTCATTAGTTGAAGGTTGTAGGAAGGAATATAAGGTAGTCGTCAATCTCATTATCACGGAAGGGCATTTAAGGTAGCCTCTCCACTATAGCTTAGATTGCCAATTGGTGTCATCCTTGTAGATCTTTGTAAATCTCACTAGTGCCAGATCTCTCCTCAAACCTATAATGACTCCCTCTATTATAGTATCTCTCATCCTGCTCTCCTCTATTCTTCCCCTGACTCAACCTTCCTCTTCCCCCATGTCTTCCTCTCCTCTCCTTTCCTCTGTTCTCCTCTTCTCTTCTTTTCTCCCCCTCACTTTTCCCCAACTCCCTCTCTTCTGACCCTTGCTCCCAGTCCACTCAGGAGATCCGGTCCCATTCCCCTTCTCTGGGGTACAATGCATATTTCTTTTACAGTACTCCCTGTTTCTCAGACTCTCTGGCAGCGGCATTGTAGGCTTCCACTCTCCTGCTGCATGTCTAAAATTCATATATGAGAATTCATTTCACTTTCAATCAAAAGGGTGAAAAAAATTTCAAACAAAGAGGTCATAGACAGTATTCAAGAGCCAAATGTAGACTTGGGGACAATAACAAACTTTACAGGGAACTTGGGAGAGATGGTATTCATAGAGGTATTTGCAAATGAGTTAATGGGTATGAGGTCATCAAAGTGAAGACAGGAGAACAATTTAATCCTACACAAATAACTAGAGGTAACAAAGAGATGCTGAGAACAGAGCAAGAGAAATACAATATTGAATGGCCAACTCTGAAATCATATATACAAATGACATTATACAGACTGAACAGGTTGTATAAATCTATTTAGGAACCTAGATGTATAAGCATATATGATTGTAACAACAATTAATGAAAAGAGAGACCATCATTGTAAAGAGAGAAAGGGACTGAGTCTATGGGAGGGTTTGGAGAGAAGAAAGGGAAGGAGGAAATGATGTAATTATAACACAGTATAAAAAAACTCAAGGAAGTAAAAAAGAAATGGCATTTAAAGCATTAACTCTCTAAAAAGGAAAAAAGAGAAGAATCACATAATTCTTTGAGACCAAAATGTCCAGGGCAAACATATTGAAAAAAGTGATATTTGATTGAAATGTTGCAATTGTGGAAAAATTGACTGCATAATTAAACAGTTGACATGGCATTTCCACCATTCTCTCCTGAATCTTAAGCTTTCAAAGTTTACTTTTCTCTTAGAAGTAAAACAATTCCTAGAGAAAATATATTCAAAACAGAAAAGAAATTATTTTGACTTTCATGAATTTCCCAAGTGTAAAGAGTACAGTGTTGCAAGAAGTTATGCTGAGAATTGAGAACATTCATTAGAGATCTCTGCTGTTGTATCCATTAAAGCTCTCAACTTAGAAAATACTGCCAGCAAAATGCTTGATGTATTTAGAATCTTGATCATAGACAATCACGTCTGATTTCTTTTCTCTAGCTACAATTTTTGAGTGTGAAACACTTCTCAAAGAACATTTTCTGTTATTCATGGTACTTTGAAATGGAATTTATTTTCCCATGATAATTATACAAGAAGATCAAGCCCTTTCTATAAGTAAAAACTGTGTAATACACACAGTCTTACCCATAAGAGCAGTATCCTATCATCTGCAATTTCATTTTCCAAAGTTCAGTTATCCACAGTCAAACATGGTCTGAAATTTCAACTGAAAGTTCCAGAAATAACCAGCTCATAAATTTTAAACTGTGTGCTATTCTGAGTAGCAGGGTTAAAGTTTTCATTGTCTTGCTCAGTGCTGTTCAGGATATGACTCAGCCCTTCATCATGCAAGTCCCAAATGCTTTCACTATCTGTCCTTTAAAAACTTAAGAGTTCTCCTGGTTAGTATCGCTGTTGTGAAATCACAACACTCTTACTCAAGTCACTCTCACCTTACATACCAGTAACTTCCAAGTGGAAAAGCACTGGCGAAGAGGAGACAGGCTTCTGTGATTGCACACATAAAGGAGAAGGCAGAATATACACAAGTACAAGTCTGACCTCCAACTTCAGGAATCTATGGAAAGTCTCAGGGCTTACCCACAGAAGATACGGCAGGACACTAATTCTGCCACGATGACAGAATTCCTATGCAGTGGCACAGTCAACCAATTTGCCCTAAAGAAGTTCTTAAAGTATAAACAAATAATGGTTTCCTAAAGGAAGATGATAAATTTGTCAAAAATGTGCCCTTGTTAAACTCTGTAATCTTGCATAGCTGAATCATTTGTTAACGTGTGATAAGGAAAGATGTCATGTGTAACTGAGTGGTCATGAGGGAAGCGTGGTAGAGTTTGAAAGGAAAACCTAATAATGCACACTGAACACAGGGCATCCGTCATTCCAGCTGAGGGATTCTCTGGGCAAACCTTTAGCAAAGGGGATGGACTGGATTATATTATCCAAAACTATTGTTGAATCCAATAAAATTCATAAAAGGAAGTATCAGAACTGAAGCAGGTGGAAAGATGTATTGCATAATAATCAATTTTCAATATATGATAATTGATTATTTTTTGTCAACGTTAAATTACACTTGTAAACTAGTACTGTTCTTTGTTGTGCTTTTGTCTCCTTACACTTTTAGTCGGAATTGGAAACTGTACAATCTCATGGTGTAACATTTGTTATATTAATACCAATAAACATGGTACAATGTTCAAAACTCTTCAAGTATTTACTATTTCTTTGTGGTAGAAACATCTGGTATCCTTTCTCTTAGCTTTTACAAAATATACAGCATCGATCTATAGTAACCCTTCTGTAAAATAGAAGATGAAAATTAATGTCTTTTATCTAATTATACCTTAGTGTCTATTAGCCAACTTTTATGCTTGTCAAATTATTACAAACAAATGCAAATTTTTGTAAGACGTTTATACTTCTATTTTTCTATAAGAATTATTATTTACATGCTCATTTTAAATCTGCACAATAAATTATTTTTCTGTAGGGTTTTGTTCCAAAATTAACAGCACTGGAGAAATATTGGGGACATGTAAGTATAATGAAAATAGAATTGAGTAAATATCCCTAAGATATATGTATGTGCTGGACAAACACAAAGGGCTGAGATAACAATTAGTTGGCTAGGAAAATCTCAGTTCAGAAGCTGAGGCTGATCAATTTCTAAAAGGTCTTTTTGTTTTCAAGTGAATATAGATAACACAGAGAATATGGACCAGAAGTCAATCATCATAACAGTCAAGATCTTAAGGAAATTTGTATAATCTAGTAGTTGTGTCTAGTCTATCAAGATCTACTTGGCAACTACTTAAACCTACACTTGAAATGAAAAATTTAGACTGATAAGCTTAAAATGATTGAAGATCTATGGTTTTCAGGGTGTCCTAAGACTTTATTTTGCAAAAATATATTAGCAGCAGTATTAAGGCCAAAACAGAGACTAGAACTGAGCTATATCTACTATTAAATGCAGTCACCAAGTCATGCTTGAGTACGCAGAAGTCTCTATTCCAGGTGTGCATTTGCAAGGATATTTGTCCATTTCCCATCCTTTCCTATCATGAATTAAATCTGAAAATATCTGCCAGAAGCCTGTGGGTTGAAGGCTTGTCTCCAACCATTGGTGCTGCTGGCAGGTGAGAACCATCTAAGGGCTTTTACATCATCTATGATTTAACCTACTGATATTCTGATGATTTCGAATAGGCTATTGGGACATGGGCCTGATAGGAAGACTTACATTACTGCAGGCATGTCTTTGAAAGGTATCTCTTGTTACTAGCAACCTCCTGCATCTATTTCCTAGATATCCTGAGCTGAATGAGATGTTTTTTCCTGCTGTGTCTTTCTGCCATAATGTGTCTACCATATCCAGACCTGAAAACAGACAACAGTTGCCTGAAACTTCCAAATCTGTGAGACAAAAGACATTCTGCTTCTTTAAGTTCTTGGATTTGAGTATTTTATTACTGCGAGGTAAAGCTAACAGACTGCTTAGATCCCAATCCAAGTTAAATTAAATCATAACCCATCTAAATATGAGCAAGAATTGAAAGAGACTCAATTCCCAAAGTTATCAAGACCAGCTAGTGCAGGACAGAAGCTGAGAGAATACCATAGCATGTCTTTCTACATACACTAAATAAACAGCTCTAGAAGTAAGCTTACAAAGTTTAGAGGTTAAAAATGAATATATGTTTTCTGACACATAAGAAACACTGTTGGGAAGCGTAAACATGACAATTGTGGGCCGAGGAAACCCACAGAAAGAGCTGATCTGAACAAGGGGGGATCTCATGGACCCCAGACTGACAGCTTAGGAACCAGGCCCACTGAACACAGGTGTCAGTTAGAAGATCTAGGCAGGTTATGGAGCCTCTGGCAGTGGATCAGTACTTATCCCTAGTGGACACTGGGAGCCCATTCTTCATAGAGGGATACTCTCTCAGCTTAAACACAATGGGTAGGGCCTAGACCCTGCCCAAATAATGTCATACACTTTGATGATCCCAGTGGAAGGCCTCCCTCTTTCTATGGAGCAGAAGAGGGATGGGATTGGGGTCAGTAGTGGGCATGGGAGGAGGGAAGGGTGAGGGAACTGGGATTGATACATAAAATAAGATTGTTTCTAATTTAAGTTAAAAAAGAACCCCTCAACTAAGGGAAATATGCGATGAAAAAATTTAGAAACTTGAACACACACCCTACTTCTTCTACATCTGGCACTCGACCCCCAGACTCTGCCCTTCTTCTTCCCAGCATTCCCTTAGTCTGGATTTCTTGCATAACCTTATCCTGCCTAGTTATAGACCAGTCAGTCAGCTTTGTTATTAAACCAAGCATAGTGACCTACTTTCACATAGTGTCAAGGAATATTCCACAACGTCATCAAAGAAAATGTCAGTTCTTGTTTTAACTTACTATATGTTATTCTTATTTTATAATTATCCCTTAGAAGAATGTTTGTATTCTAATGAGAGAGAGAAAGGGTGAATGCAGATGGGAGGGGAGATAAGGAACTGGGAGGAACAGGGGTTGTGGAAACCATAGTCAGGACATAGTATGTGAGGGGGAAAATCTATTTTCAGTAAAAGTTAAAAGGAGAATTAGTAGTATAAATATTTTTAAATACATTTGTTTTTTGAGCAGTGTGTTTATTTAGAAGCAATATTACACCTTTGAATTACAGTACACAGTATGAAAAGAAAGGAATTTTCTCAGTGCTTTCAAATTTCTGGCATGTTATTTTTGTAATTTAGGGAAAGTATTTAATATTCCCAGGATTTCTCAGAATTTTCAAAATTATGATTATTTAGATGAACTTCTAAAAATAAATATTTTTTTGAAAACGTTTTCTCTTGTTTCCAGCTAAAGAAGTTAACATGCCTCACAAAGTAATGAAGCCTGTGTACAAATCTCGGATTTCAACCTGGTAATGTTTCACTCAAACTGCAAAAGCAGAAGCTAACAATGTGGCATAAAAATTGAAAGGAAGGATAGACTTTAACCTTCTCAAAGTAAAATAAGAACAAAACAGATTTACTGCAACATGAAGCATATAAATTCTCTATTTGTTATTAGGTTAACTGCCTTTATCATGCCCATACTCATTAGACGGCTGGAAATCCTCTGATTTTGATTTTTTGTTTTCTTGGGTTTTCCCTTTGTATATTTTCCTTTCTATGATTATTTTGGATAATTTGCGAAAGTAGACAATACAGTGAAGTGGACTCATGGACTTAAGGTTTCCTATAGTGGCTTCTTGTTCTGCCAATAGACTTGAGGCGATAGCCATACCTTAGGAGGATGTGTCTTCAGTGTGCAGATGTAGCCCCTTATAAAGAAGAGGAGGGCTTCTGTCTCTCTCTCTCTCTCTCTCTCTCTCTCTCTCTCTCTCTCTCTCTCTCTGTCTCTCTCTCTCTCTCTCTCTCTCTCTCTCTCTCTCTCTCTCTCTCTCTCTCTGTTTCTCTTTCTTTGTGGTTGGAGCATCCTACAGGAGACACTGGTCTCTAGGAGCCTATGGCGGTTATTTACCATCATAGTGTGGGTGATCCTCAAATAGATATTATAATTCTTTATTCAAGCATCCGTGGACTTCCTTTAACCAGTCTTCAGTTTCCCAGTTAAAAGGTAAAAATAAACCAGGAAACATCAAAGGCAAAGTAAGATTACTGATTTTCTTTTTGTTTTGTTAATGACAGGCATAAAATTGTAAAAGTTCTTAATATAGCTATGTGCCAAGTAGAAAAGAGAACTAAAGCACAGTAGTTGATGGAATGTTTACTTATCATGTCCCTGATTTGGTGTCCAGCAATACAAAAACTTGACAAGTGGTTGGAAGTTCACATTCTGGACTCTGTGAAACCCTGTCTTGAAGTAAACAACCAGTTGGGAGTGGACCTAGCATAATGGGAAAATGACTCCCTATAACTCACAAGAATACTATTTCTTTGTAAAAACTTTTAACATATTAATTTATAGATCACCTTAGATTTCTTCCCTCTTTCTTCTGTGTTAGAAAGCAAACATTCCTTTACCTGTTATCTCACATATATTTTATTGGTTATAATTTAATTTTACTGTGATCTAGGAAAGATTCCATTTTTTATTGTCATTATAAGTTGTTTTACTTGTTCTCTTAAATAAGTGTATCTGTTGTGCCTCTATAATTTTGTCTAGTCATATTCTTATGCTTGTTCCTTTTTTTAAAAACTTCTTTTATCAAAGACTACTCCACGCTTTTCATCCCAGAACACATCTTGTCCTGAATAAAGGGTACTCTCTGTCTTCTGTATTCAACCACTCTCTCTAAGTGGATACTTCTCAGTACATTTTATGTGCACTTTCCTCTCTGTCCTTTGAAAAGAAGCAAAGGGTAAGAATAAAGTGCCATTACCATTCTTTTGTAGTCCAAAATACTTCTCTAATTTCTAGTAAAATTTCTAGAAAGTAAAATGTTCTGTGTTGTTTCCATTTATTTGTCACTGATCTCCTAAAGTACTGTTATTCTCAATTCAAATGTTCTCAATCACTGGCATTCTTCATTGCCATTCAACATTAAGCCTTACTTTTAGTAAATACAAAGGACATGCCTTATTCCTAATCTTCATCCAATCCCAAGCATGAAATTATCTCCTTCTTGACTTCTAGGACGAAGCAATTTTCTAACAACATGTATGTAAACAAAGGATTGTTTTAATGATGACCTTCATTTCAAAAGATGTGAGGTAACCCTAATTTCTTACTATGATATGTACTGAAAGAAAATGGAAGTAGTTTTAGAGTTAGACTACTAAAAGAACTCAGCTTGTGAATTGAGCTAATGCACCATCTACTTAAAATGCATAAGGTACAGAAAAAAGTCACTGGGATTTGAGTGGACAATCAGTGCCTTTGAGAATTTCCTCAGCTGTAATGTCAAGTATTATAGCCTAAATGAGTGAGTTCCCTAATTTCAATGGGATTGTTACAGACAGAACAGGCAAGTTGGAGTCAATGTAATTATGATTGTAACATAAGGGCAGAGTTGGATCCAGAATGATCTTAAAGGGTAAAGACTTCCCATTTTCATTCTTACTAATTTCAATTATGTGCCTTTGTTCCCAGAGCTACACACTGAATACAGTCAGCTTTATTCTATAGTACATAACAAAATTTATTTTGCTAGTTCTATGTTGATAGTCAAAAGGATCTTTTATACCTAGTCTCTGTCTGTCATTGTTAACCGGTTTTTACTACTACGCTTAGACTCCCTGTTGTCTCTCTAAGACCCTCACTGTTGCTCTGGAATGTTCTTCTTAGTGTGCGAGTGCCATGGATCCCTTCTTAGAGCTCACTGTGTCACAATGAAAATACTGGAGATGAACTGAGGCTGTGTGGGTCCTTATTTGCTTAGGAGTCAGTAGATGCACTCTCTTCATTTCCCCTAGCAGACTGTTTTGGGATCAAGTTCTCATGAATCTTGAATGACACTACTGCATTGCAAGTCCACATGTGCATCTCAGCTGCTACTTTTAACATAATTGTGCATTGGGTCTGTACTTCAGGCCCTACTACAATCTGTGGTTTAAATTGTAGCCTTATGGTCGTGGGCAATAGCTTGCAAACAGCTATGTTTGGTGAAAATCCTTCCATTTCCTTTTAATACTCCTTGATTGCTAAAATCTGTGGCTGTTCCATATTTCAAAGAAAAAAGGCATTATTTAAAATAGTCTTCTTTATTTTTTCTCATTGTCTTCCATGTTCTTAACACTGTGTCTGCTTAAAATAAACCTTATTTTTCCCAACACGTGTGGGTTTTGTTTTTTGTTTGTTTTTTTTTACATCAAAATGGTACATTTGCTGTTCCTTCTGGTTGTAAGAGTTTACAATTTGTGCAGTTAAGTTTTTATTTCAAATTTCAGGTAGATTATTTTTTCTGACTGTAGCAAATCTCTGCTACACTTTCTCAGGGCACTAGTTAACAGTCTTGATAGACTTCAAATGCATATCTGTTTTTAAGGTTTGGAAGCTCAGAAATTCAGTGTCTGCCTTCCACGTCATCATTATTCTAAGATAGGGCCTTTGGGACTAGATTACATCAGTAACCTCTATGGATTAATGTACTCATGAGTTCATAGCTAAAAAGGGCATAAATGACAGAAACAAAATTATAGGAGTCTGATTTTAAAAGGTAGACCCTATTTCTAGCAACCAAGTTCTCTTTCTCTCTTTCCTGCCTTTGGAAAGGTAGGCAACTTCTTGTACCATAAACTTCCATAACCATAACATTCAGGCCCACACAGATGCTGTTAGAAAATCTTGGGCTGGAACCTCTGAAAGCATGAGCCTAAAGCAATGCTTTCTCTTTTAAGTCAACTTTTTCATGTATTTTATTCAGTTATAAAACACTGACATGAGTGCTTGGAATTTATTATTATTTCTCTCATGTAAGGCAGTGTGAATTGTTACTACTTTAGATGCCAATTTATCTTTAACCAATAAGATAATATTTGGCTGACTGAAGCCTCTCATTAGGTAGTAATAAACCAGTTTTCTTTCAACAATTGCTTCTGAAAACAGTAACACCAAATCTCTGCTACTTAGCTATACTTCAGTCCTTCAGAACTTAGCCAACATCTTCGTTGAAGTTGCTTCTTAGATTTCTGCACATGGATTTGCTGAATCTTATATTGCACACAAGTACTCCAAGGCTTTTCTGCTTTGCAGATCAGCCAAATTTATTTATTATTGCCATTGAATGAATGATGTTACTGTCATTCATTCTGATAGAATATACTTCTATGTATAAGTATGATAAGTTGCATGCTTGAACTTGGAATGCAACTTATCATACTTATTGCAGATTTAAAAAATCACTAACCTTCTGTTAGGTAGCTAGATGAGTATTATAACCTTGAAGGCCATTGAGTATAAACTCCTGGTTGGCTCTAGACTCCACTGATTGTTTCCCTAGTAAGACTGAAACACTAAAAAGGAAGTTTGCCATTCCTTTATATTAAAATATCTTATGAAGAATGCATATTTCAGGCTTTGTTGAGGCCCATTAGTAAAGGTATTTCTTCCTGGCAGAGAGGGTAGGATACTCCTGAACCTGGGGAGAGCCTGTCATTTTGTGTCACTCTGTTCTGCCTGAGAGGTTAGACTACTACACACTGCTTTCTCTTCCTTTGAGTAGAGCTGAGTTTATGCACCCTTGGTTGGGAGTCCACCACGTAGCAAGTCTGAATCATGCAAAGAAACCCTAAGAGAGGAGGAATAATCATCCCTTCAGAAAGAGACTCTTTGATGCAGCCTGCTTGCTCTTCTGAGTTAATCAGAAAGCTGCAACGTTTCACTGCATATCTTTTTTTTTTTTCCTTTCAGAGACTGGTCAAAGTCTGAGTATGCTTTCGTTGATGCTTTAGGACTTATTCTCTTATTGAGCCCTCCTCTCCACACATAGACAAACTTCCACCATGCAGTTACTTGGATGCCACACAGTTGCTGGTCTCGATTGCTGTACCTGCTTTGTACTTCTACCCTAACAGAAAAGATGCTATTTCTTCTCTTACTCTCCTCCGTCTCACCCTTGCTGGCAGATGCCAAAATTTAAAGCGGGTCTTACCCTGTTGTTTTACTTTAAAACTCTAAGAAAATTGTCTTCTGCTTCCCTCTGAGTCTGTTTATAAATTATGCTGTTTATCATATTCCTAACCTAAAAGAGGGAAGCCTGATTTCCCTTGTAATACTTTTAAGCCATAGAACCGAAAAGACAACAGTATCATACAGAATGTGTCAACCTGAAACAAAGCATGGATCCTGTGCCAGTTAGCTTTTCTCAGCTTGATGAAAGCTGGGAGATGAAACCATAATTGAGGAATTTCCTCCATCACATTGGCCTGAAGGCTAGTCTGTGGGGTGTGATTCGATTAATTGTTGATGTGGAATTGTCATTTTTATTGTCATTGGTGCCACCCTGATATCTGCGGCCCTGAGTTGGATAAGAAAACAAGGTGCACAAGCCGGTAAGCAGCTTTCCTCCAGGGTTCTTGCGTCTGCTCCTACTTGAGATGTCCTGTTACCTAGAATAGTAATTCAAGCAAAAGGCTTACTCTCTCTTTTGCTTTTGCTTATCGTGTTCAACACAGCAAAGTGAAACAGAGAAAAAAATTCCTCTTTTGTACCGTGACTGTGATCATTAAAACTGATAGAACTTTTATACCTTAAACTAAAAAACAAATTGGGAAAGCAAAATTGAATTGTTTATGCCTTAACCTCTGGCCATTTTATGTTTTATAGAAAGCCATGAGAAAAAGGCTGTATTAGTGACTTTTGTGCTATTAGGATAAGACACCATGAACAAGGTAACTGATAGAAGGAAGGGTTTGTTCTGGGCACTTGGCACCAGAGGGCTGAGAGTCCATCTTCATCAGGATGGGAAAGCAAGGAGCAGGTATACTAAGTCCTAAAGGCTGAAGTTTCAATACACAAGCAGATAGTAAAAAGCAAATTGGGAATGACATATATTTAATAAAATCTCAAAACCTCAAAGCTCACCCCAGTGACATATTTCCTCCAGAAAGGCCACACTTTGCAATCCTCCCCACATCACCACAAGTATTCAAATGCCTGAAAGTATGAAAGGCATGTCATTCAAACCACCACAAAAGCTAAGCCATATGCAAAATTAATCATGAGTAAGGTGAAGGGCTCTGGCAGGTCCAACAACAGCAAAACAGGACAGAGCATGGCAACCATGGAGCTGGCAGATTTTGCCCTTTCCTCTTTCCTCTCTTTCACTAAACCATTAGATTATTTTCCTAAAGCTAACCACTGTGGTCTATTCCCTTGTTTAACCACTTTGTTATGCCTGACTCATTTCCGAGGCTGATCATCAAAGTGCAACGATCAAAACTGAAATCATCAACTAGACACTGCCTTCGCTAACAAATAGAGCAAACAAGCAAACAAAAAGATCGAACACTGATTCTTCCTTTGAGCCTACAAGGTTACTAAGACTGGGATTGGAAGACTGACAATGTTCACTTTACTTCACGACTGTCCCATTCATTCTGGCTGAAGTTACAGAGATGCTAGATTCTTTCCCTTTTCTCTCCTAATGCTTTTATTTTTTTAATACAGTGCCTGGTTTTTGTATTTCTGTTGCTGTGATAAGATATTCTGACAACCAGAAATCTGGGGAACGGATGGGTTTATTTGGCTTCCATTTCTTGGTTCCGGTCTTCATCCAGGGCAATCAGAGAAGAAATTCAAACAAAACCCATAGAAAAACACTGCTTACTTTCGGCCCTCTGGCTGCACTCATGCTCATGGTCAGGGAACTTTTTATATAGCACAGGCTTACATGCCTCACAGTCATACTTAGAGGTCAATGGGGTCCAGACAATTTCTCAGTTGAGAATCCTTCTGCACTCTAACTTGTACCAGGGTGACAGCCAAAGCTAATAGAATTAGTGTCTCATGTATCCTATGGTAGCTTTAACTGTATTGTCTAGCTGAGAATGACAGTGAACCTATGAGCCTGGGACTGGAAATATATACCTTAGTATGGATGTGAGTTCCTCAAAAGAGAACTTAGAATAATCATATGTAGGATTTTGGCTGGTGGTGTAATTACATTTTCAAAGGGTTGATAAGGAACTGAGTGAGATCTCAGATTGGTTTCCCATATTCATCTTGCAGGATTATAGCTGATGAGTAAAACTCTGGTCCTAAGAGTTATGCGGTTAAGTTCAGATGTTATACCCTGTAAAAGGACTTTTTCTAGAAAAGAGTGGAGAAAGGAGCAATACCCTACTCATTGTTACTTCATACACTTTGTGGCTACCTTAACATTCTTCTTCAGAAATGCCTCTCTATAAAAGGAATATTGTCTCTATTAACAGTCTTCAGAGCATGTGTCCATTGTACTAGAGCCCTTTATTCTTAGCTTTCAAGAAATTTCAGCCAGACTCTATGATCCTTTCCTGACCATGTCCTTTTTGTTTTCAATACTTTTTTGTCCTGCCTCATTTTCAGACAGACAGGTAATTTAAAGATAATTACTTATTTCCTCATACGTATAACACTGAATAATCTGAAAGCAATTCTTTTTAAATCCACTTGGGAATTGAGTCTCAGCACAGAGCCTTTTAGAAGAAAAAATGTAACGTGCAAGATAGACTCACAGTTTAAAAAAGAGCCAATCCTGGGGCCAGCTGATAACAGAAGCATCTAAGACCTAACTGCTCATTTCTGGAGACTGTGACCTGTGTATCTGATGCAAAAGCTCCTAGGGAGACCCATGCTTTCATGGGTTTTACTTCTAGAAGACTGACCAGATCAAAGAAAATTCCCCTCTGGCCTCAGAAAGGGAAAAGTAGAACTGTTGAAACATAGCCAGATAAGTCTGTAATCTTCAATAAAAATACTGCCATCAAGGGAGAGTGTTTTACCAGGGTTTACCTCACTTTGAGAAGGGAAGCACACTACTATAGCCTCTTGCAACTGTCCTGAACATGCTGCATCAGAAACATTAAAGGTCACATTTGTGTCCTTAAATGATGTCAGAATTCATTGACAATAAATTTACAAGGTATGGCAGTTTCATCCACAGAAATTTTCCAGATGTTTCTGCTTTCAAAGGTGTCCTTGGTTAGACTGACCACAGACTCATTTATTTCAATATGAGTAACAAATATAAGCTTTCAGAGAAGACACTGTACATAAAATAGTATATTTATATATTTACTCATGTTCATAGGTCACAAATTACCTATATAGGGCAAGAGAAACCAAGATCTCAGAGGGGCTGTGAGAAACAAAGTCTCCTGGAATGACATTCTCTGGAGAGGCCCCCCTGCCATTCCTACTGGATAACATGTTAGAGAATTGCTTTAGAGTCGTGTTTAGGTTCAGAAATGAAGTCACAGGACCAAGCACAGATAAATTAGTGGAGAGACATGTTGATGGCAGGTACAGAGCATGAATCAAGAGGCAGGTAGATGGAATGATTGCAAATCCAGATGAGGGGACAAAAGAACAACAGATGGAAATTCAACTACACTTTGTAAACAGCTGGAACAGAGTTGAAGAGATCCTCCTGCTATACAAAGTAAAGACCGAAGGAAGGGACAAAGGGAAGGAGGGAGGAAGGGAAAGAGAGAGGAAGGGAGAGAAAGAGAGATGGAGAGAGGAAGGGAGAGAAGGAGGGGGAGGGAGAGAAGACAGATGGGCAGCTTAGCAGCAGGAAGAAAGATAGTACAAATATTATAATTGCCCCCAAATGAAAAAAATGCAAGGACTTTTCAATTGCTGAGTGTACAAACACATTGTGAAGGAGCAAAATAATGGAATGCTGTTTATCAGAAAATTGTAAAGGGAAGGCCACTATAAAAGAAATAGAAGAAATTTAAATGTTTGTTGAAGTCTGTCTTAGGATTCTTTTACTGTGAAGAGATATCATGGCCACAGCAACTCTTATAAAGAAAAGCTTGTGTCGGGCTGGCTCACGGTTTCAGAGATTTAGTCCATATCATAGTGGAGGGAAGCATGGCAGCGTGCAGGCAGGCAGGGTGCTAGAGAAGGAGCTGAGAGATCTGCATCTTGATCTGCAGGCAGCAGGAGGAGACTGCCACATCAGGCCTATCTTGAATTTGTAAAACCTCAAAGCCCACCTCCACAGTGACACACTTCCTCCACCAAGGCCACACCTACTCCAGCAAGACCATAATTCCTAATAGTGCCATTCTGTATGAGCTAAGCATTCATACACATGGCTCCATGGTTGCCATTCCTATTCAAATAAACCACAAAGTCTAAGAGGCTATGCATTTAATATAATATGAGTTAAACTACACGACTATCTAGAAATGGCAAAATCACAAATCAGTTAGCATGGAAAGAAATTATAAGAATAATACAGGCAAAATGAAAAAAAATGGAAGAAGAAACAAACCAAAAAAGGCAGGAAATGGAAGAAGAAACAAAGCACAAAATGCAAGAAATGGATCAAAAAGCAAACCAAAAAATGCAAGAAATGGAAGAAAGAACAAACCAAAAAATTCATAAAAGGCAACAAATGGACGAAAAGATAAACAGAAAATCACAAGAAGCAATGCAAACACTGCAAGGGTTGAAAACTGAAATAGAGACATTAAAAAAAACACAATCTGAAGAAAGGCAGAAAATAGAAAAACTGGACAAACAGTCAGGCACTACCGATACAAGCATTACCAACAGAATAGAAGAGATGGAAGAGAGAATCTCAAGTGTTGAAGATACACTAGGAGAAATGGATTTATCAACCAAAGAAAACCTTAAATCCAACAAATCCTTAACACAAAACATCCAGGAAATATGGGACACCATGAAAAGACCAAACCTAAGAATAATAGGTATAGAAGAAGGAGAAGAAATCCACCTCAAAGGGGCAGAAGGCATATTCAACAAAATTATAGAAGAAAACTTTCCCAACCTTAAGAAAGACAGGCCAATGAAGGTACAAGAAGCCTACAGAACACCAAATAGAGTGGACCACAAAAAAAAATCCCCTTGCCACATAATAATCAAGAACCCAAACATAAAGAATAAAGAAAGAATATTAACAGCAGCTAAGGAAAAAGGTCAAGTAACATATAAAGGCAGACCTATCAGAATTACACCTGATTTCTCCATGGAAACTCTGAAAGCCAGAAAGGTCCTGGATAGATATTCTACCTACACTAAGAGGCCATGGATGCCAGCCCAGACTACTATACCCAGCAAAGCTCTCAATCACCATAGACGGAGAAAACAAGATATTCCATGACAAAACTAGATTCAAGTAATATGTGTCCACTAACCCAGCCCTACAGAAAATTTTGGAAGGAAAACTCGAACCCAAGGAAGCTAACTAAAACCAGAAAAACATAGGCATTAGAGAATACCTCTCTACCAACAGCCAAAAGAACAAAGGGGTGAAATTCCACACATAATTCCACCAACAACAACCATTACAAATTGAAGAAGCATGAGCAATCAATGGTCATTAATATCCCTCAATATTAATGGCCTTAACTCACCCATAAAAAGACACAGACTAGCAGAATGGATTCTAAGACAGAATCCTTCCTTCTGCTGCATACAAGAAACACACCTCACCTTCAAAGACAGACATTACCTGAGAGTTAAAGGTTGGGAAAATTTTTTTCAATCAAATGGACCCAAGAAACAAGCAGGGGTAGCAATCCTAATATCTAAGAAACTAGACTTTAAAATAAAATCAATCAAAAGAGATGAAGGAGGTCATTACATACTCATCACAGGTGAAACCCACCAAGATGAAGTGTCTATCCTGAACATCTATGCCCCAAATACAAAGGCATCCACATTCGTTAAAGAAACATTGTTAGAACTTAAATCTCATCTAAAGCCCCACACAGTTATAGTGGGAGATTTCAACACACCACTCTCACCACTAGAGAGGAATACCAGACAGAAACTCAACAAAGAAGCAAAGGGTCTAATAGAAGTGATGACCCAATTGGGATTAACAGATATCTATAGAACATTTCATCCACATAAAAAAGAATATACTTTCTTCTCACCACCACATGGAACCTTCTCAAAAATCGGCCACATTCTTGGCAACATATCAAACCTCAGCAGCTACAAAAAATTGGAATAACTCCATGCATCTTATCAGACCACCATGCTTTAAAATTAGAATTCAACAACAACACAAATTGCAGAAAACCTACAAACTCATGGAAATTGAATAATGCTCAACTGCACCATCCCTGGGTCAAAGAGGAAATAAAAAAAGAAATTAAAGACTTCCTCGAATTCAATGAGAATGAAGACAGAACATACCCAAACCTATGGGACACTTTGAAAGCACTGGGGGAAGTTCATAGCACTAAGTGCTCACATGAAGAAACAGGAGAACAGTTATACCAGAGAATTAACATCACAGCTGAAAGCTCTAGAACACAAAGAAGCAAACTCCCCCAGGAGGAGTAGACACCAGGAAATAATCAAATTGAGGGCTGAAATCAATAAAGTAGAAACCAGGAAAACAATACAAAGAATCAATGCAACGAAGAGTTGGTTCTTTGAGAAAATCAACAAGATAGACAAACCTTTGTCCAAACTTACCAAACAACAGAGAGTGAACACGCAAATTAACAAAATCAGAAATGAAAAGGGGGACATAACAACAGACTCTGAGGAAATCCAGAGAATCATTAGGTCATACTTTGAAAACCTGTACTCCACAAAATTCGAAAATTTAAAAGAAATGGATAACTTCCTGGATAGCTATCACTTGCCAAAACTAAATCAAGAACAGATAAGCAATTTAAATAGACCTATAACCAATATGGAAATAGAAGCAGTCATCAAAAGTCTCCCAACCAAAAAAAGTCCAGGTCCAGATGGCCTCAGTGCAGAATTCTACCAGAAATTCAAAGAACAGCTTATACCAATTCTTCTCAAAGTGTTCCACACAATAGAAGCATAAGGGTCTTTGCCAAACTCTTTCTATGAGGCTTCAATATCCTTGATCCCCAAGCCACACAAAGATACAACTAAGAAAGAGAACTTCAGACCAATATCCCTCATGAACATTGATGCAAAAATACTCAATAAAATACTGGCAAATAGGATCCTAGAACACATGAAAACAATCATTCACCACGATCAAGTAGGTTTCATCCCAGGGATGCAGGGATGTTTCAACATACGAAAATCCATCAACATAATCCACCATATAAACAAGCAGAAAAACAAAAATCACATGATCATCTCACTAGACGCTGAAAAAGCCTTTGACAAAATCCAACACCCCTTCATGATAAAGGTCTTGGAGAGATCTGGGATAACAGGGACATACTTAAATATAATAAAAGCTATATACAGTAAACCAACAGCCAACATCAAACTAAATGGACAGAAACTCAACGCAATTCCTCTAAAATCAGGAACAAAACAAGGCTGTCCACTCTCTCCATACCTTTTCAACATGGTGCTCGAAGTTCTAGCTATTGCCATACGACAACAAAGGGGGATCAAGGGGATACAAATTGGGAAGGAAGAGGTCAAACTTTCACTGTTTGCAGACGATATGATAGTTTACATCAATGACCCAAAGAACTCTACCAGGGAACTCTTACAGCTGATTAACACCTTCAGCAAAGTGGCAGGCTACAAGACCAACTCAAGAAAATCAGTAGCCCTACTATATACAGATGATAAAAGGCCTGAAAAAGAAATCAGAGAAACATCACCCTTTACAATTGCCACAAACAACATAAAATACCTTGGGGTAACGCTAACCAAACAAGTGAAAGACCTGTATCGTAAGAACTTTGAATCTTTAAAGAAAGAAATTAAAGAAGCCCTCAGAAAATGGAAAGATCTCCCATGTTCTTGGATAGGCAGGATCAATGTAGTAAAAATGGCAATCCTGCCAAAAGCAATCTACAGATTCAATGCAATCCCCATTAAAAATCCCAGCACAATTCTTCACAGACCTTGAAAGAACAATAATCAATTTTGTATGGAAAAACAAAAGACCCAGGATAGCCAAAACAACCCTGTTCAACAAGGCAACGTCCGGAGGCATCACCATCCCTGACCTCAAGCTCTATTACAGAGCTATAGTCCTGAAAACAGCTTGGTATTGGCACAAAAATAGACAGGTAGACCAATGGAATCGAATTGAAAACCCGGTTATTAACCCACACATGTACGAACATCTGATCTTTGACAAAGAAGCTAAAAATATACAATGGAATAAAGAAAGCCTCTTCAACAAATGGTGCTGGCATAATTGGAGACTGGCATGTAGAAGAATGCGGATCGATCCATGTTTATCGCCATGCACAAAACTTAAGTCCAAATGGATCAAAGACCTCAACATAAATCCAGCCACACTGAACCTCTTAGAAGAGAAAGTGGGTGGTACCCTTGAACGAATTGGTACAGGAGACAGCTTCCTGAACATAACACCAGTAGCACAGACAGTGAGATCAACAATTAATAAATGGGACCTACTGAAACTGAGAAGCTTCTGTAAGGCAAAGGACACAGTCAGCAAGACAAAAAGGCAGCCCACAGAATGGGAAAAAATATTCACTAATCCCACATCTGACAGAGGGTTGATCTCCAAAATTTACAAAGAACTCAAGAAGCAAGTCTCCAAAACACCAAAGGACCCTATTAAAAAGTGGGCTGCAGAACTAAATAGAGAGTTTTCAATAGAGGAGTCTAAAAAAGTTTAGGGTATATGCACTGAGATGCAAATCAATCATTTTTACTTTCTTATTCTAAAGTTTACTAATAAAATGTTTTGTTTTGTTTTGTCAACCATCAGTTTGCTGAATATATTAGTCTAGAACAATTTGCGAATGCACTCTAACTCAGAGCACAGCAGAAAGGCAGTTTTTCTACTAGAACAGATTTTTAAAAGTAATGTAAAAATATCCTGTTTATTTTCTACCAAGATATAATTTTTGAACTGAAATAATCCTCTGTAAAAAGGCTGTCTGTGTTTGGCAGAATGCTGCCTGTAACCTTAGCTCACTACCAACAGCAATCACTCTCCAGGAATTAAATTTTGACTCCTTTGTGGAAAATATGGTTTAATTCTCCTGAGAAGATGGCTTCAAATAGGAACTAGGCTTCCAGTTGGCACTTTGAATGCTCTGACAGAAGCACGTGAAAGGATTTCATCAGGCCTAGCACGATGGCAGCTTGTCTTTCCTGGGGACCATTTTTGTATAGACAAAATTATTGCATCAACACACTTCTTTGCCCTATTCATTTTGAGTCCAAATGATTTTACATCCTAGAGTTTCTGGGAAAGGGGAGCCTTGTTTACAGGGAATTTCATTAGGGGAGGATGCTGTCAAATTATACACAGAAAAGTAAATTGAGTATCAACTTTGTAGGCATGCCTTGTCACACACAACTTTAACAGAATACCTTCATGCTTTTTTTCTGAACTCCACTTAGAGTCTTAACAATCCTATGGGTGAGTAAAGTTCTTAGGTGTTTTTATATAATGGTTGCATAATTGTAAAGAAATAGCATATTTTTATCGTTCGACTTATTTACTTTAATGGGAAACTGATGCTTACAAGAAATTACAAATATTTAGTGAATGGTAGAAAATAAATGATATCTTCTAAGTTGTTCAGTATGTTCTAATCTCCTAAATGTGGAAACAACATGTATTAATTGGAAATACGTTGCTGTTTGAAATTTGACTCTTGAAAATGGAAAGACTGTCAGGGCACCCTGACAGAGATTAAACAACTAGAACTCCTGATTCTATAGAATCTAAGTGCCATCAGCTACCTGGGAAAGCTGGCCAGAAAGAACTTTCTGCACTTTGGGCTTATCCAATAACAAATCCTGCCAAGAGTATACCTCTAAGGTTTTGGATGGATTTTACATAGATGGTTGCCATAGCAACAGACTACAGCTGTCTCTAAAATATTTCTATTTAGATATTTTGTTGATGAAGCTCCAGTATTAGCAAAGTACATAAGGACTATGGCATAGCAAGGACCACAGTTGGTCCTATCGTCCTTTATCATCAGTTTTCCATTTTTTATCTGATGTCTTGCACTGTATTCCATGAGCTGTAGCATGAATGACTCATAACTGTGCAGGAAGCTGGAGTGCCACCTACAAAAATATGCTATCAATTTCTCATCAGACATTTTTGTTCTCATTAAAGCAAAACATCATTTTTTCTAAAGAAATTTCCTGGTTGCTTGTTGCAGACATCATGCATATTCACATGAAGTCCAAACCAATACTCAGAGCCCTGTAAGCTGCTGACAGCTCATGGGTAAGCACATGTAACTCCTGACACAAACACACACTTTTTACAGTTTTGCTTTGTTTTATTGAGAAAGCTTAACAGACAAGAAGCCTTCATGAATTCTGTCCATCCAAGTGTTTTCCTATCAGCGTATGATCAATATCCAACATTAATATGAGATAAATCATATTAGGGATTTCAGAATATGGCATAAATAAAACTGGTATAGACATGATAACCAATTTCAGCTTTCAAATCAACTTCATATCCAAAAGGCAAAACCAGAGGATTTATAGAGCTAACCTGACATGATGGCAAAGGGTTTGCTCACTCTGTGAAAGTTGCAATGTGTCTCCTATAGAACCTATTTTCATCAATTGCCCCATGTTTTCCTTTGCTTGCTTTTGTAGTAGGACATCGTATCTGCAAAACAACCATATATATATATATATATATATAATAGTCTCTAGCTTACAATTGACAACAGGTTAGCTAATATTTTATTTAGTTTGTTAATATTAAAGTCTTCCTAGCGAGGACTTAAAGATATGTCCCTGTGAAAAAAGAATTGTTACAAAGCCAAAATACCAGTTATCCATTTCTCTACTTTCCTAGGCTAACAAGAGCTTATCTGTATTTTAAAGAATTATGGGTCCTTCTGGTAGGATATCTTTCTACCTTTGTGTTGTGTAAACAACTTGAGAAAATAGAAGAGCCCTCAATCCCTCAAGTATCCTATACCATAAAAGTTCAATTCCTGATTTCAGTGCCTGGGGATTGCCACTGAGTCTCAGCAACAGAAAAACAAATATGAAACTGCCATCTAGAGACTCTACTCCAACAAGACTCAAACATTCCAATGCAAATGAAGCAGAAGAGAATCACCTTAAATACAACTTCATGAAAATGATAGAGGCCCTCAAAGAGGATATGGAGAAATCCCTTAAAGAGATGGAAGAAAAAATAAATATAAAATGTAAGAAATGGAAGAAAAATTCAAAACATGCAAAAAAGGAGGGGGAAAAAAGCAAAAATTGCAATAAACAATTCAAACAGTGCAAGGATTGAAAGCTGAAATAGAGACAAAAAAACAGTCTGAAGGAATGCTGGAAATAGAAAAACTGAGCAAATGGTCAGGTACTACAGATACAAGCATACCCAACAGAATACAAGAGATGAAAGTGACTCTCAGATGTTGAAGACACACTAGGAGAAATACGTTCATTGACCAAAGAATATTTTAAGTCCAACAAATTCCTAACACAAAATACTGAGGATATATGGGACACAGTGAAAAGACCAAATCTAAGAATAAATAGATACAGAAGAAGGTGAAGGAAACCACCTCAAACGGACAGAAACATATTCAACAAAATCATTGAAGAAAACTTTTGCAATCTAAAGAAACACATGCCAATGAAGGTACAAAAAGCTTACAGAACACCAAATATAGTGGACCAAACACACACAAAAAAAGATCCCATCAGCACATAATAATCAAGATCCCAAAGATACAGAATAAAGAAAGGATATTAAGATCAGCAAAGGAAAAAAGTCAAGTAACATACAAAGGCAAAAACTTTCAGAATTATACCTGACTTTTCCATGGATCTCTGAAAGCCAGAAGATTCCTGGATAGATATTTTACCAACATCAAGAGATCATGGATGCCAGCCCAGATTACTATACCCAGCAAAGCTTTCAATCTTTGAAGATGGAAAAAAAGATATTCCATGACAAAATCAGATTTAAACAATACACATCAACTAACCCAAACCTACAGAAAGTTCTGGAAGGAAAACTACAATCCAAGGAAGTTAGCTACAACCAGAAAAACATAGGCAATAGATAATCCCACTTTACCAACAGCCAAGGGAAAAAAGTGGTAGAAATCCGCATACAATTCCAACAACTATTCCGAAACAAACAAGAATGAGCAATCAATGGTCTTTAATATCCCTCAATATTAATGGTCTTAACTCACCCATAAAAACACACAGGCTGACAGAATGGATTTGAAGACAGAATTAATCCTTCTGCTGCATAAAGGAAACACACCTCAACCTCAAAGACAGATATTACCTCAGAGTTAAGGGTTGGGAAAAGACTTTCCAATCAAATAGACCCAAGAAGCAAAGGGTTTAGCAATCCTCGTATCTAACAAATTAGATTTTAAACTAAAATCAATCAAAAGAGATGTAGGAGGTCATTTTATATTCATCACAGGAGAAATCCACCATGATGAACTTTCAATTCTGAACATCTATGCCCCAAATACAAAGGCATCCATGTTCCTAAAACAAACTTTAATAAAACTCAAATCACGTATAAAACCTCACACACTTTCACTTATAGTGGAAGACTTCAACACCCCACTCTCACCACTAGACAGAACTACCAGACAGAAACTTAACAAAGATATAAAGTAATTAATGGAAGTTATGACCCTATTGGGTTTAAGAGACACCTATAAAACATTCCATCCAAATACAAAACAATACACCTTCTTCTAAGCACCACATGGAACCTTCTCAAAAATTTACCACATAATTGACAACATATCGAACCTCAACAGGTACAAAAAATTGGAATAACTCCATGTATCTTATGAAAGTTAGAATTTAACAACAACACAAATTTCAGAAACCCTACAGACTGATTGAAATTGAATAATGTGCAATTGCACCATTACTGAGTCAAAGAAGAAATAAAAAAAATATTAAAGACTTCCTAGAAGTCAATGAGAATGAAGACACAACATACCTAAACTTATGGGACACTTTGAAAGCAGTGCTACGAGGGAAGTTCATAGCAATAAGTGCCCACATGAAGAAACTGGAGAATAGTCACATTAGAAAAATAAACAGCACAACTGAAAGCTCTAGAACACAAAGAAGTAGATACCAGGAAATAAACTGAGGGCTGAAATCAATGAAGTCAAAACAAAACAAACAACCAAAAAAACAATATGAAGAATCAATGTAACAAAGAGTTGGATGAGAAAATCACAAGACAGACATTTATCCAACTTTACCAAACGTAAGCATGTGAATATGGAAATTAACAAAATTAGAAATGAAAAAGGGGGCATAAAAATGGACACTGAGGAAATCCAGAGAATCATCAGGTCATACATTGAAAACCTGTACTATACAAAATTGAAAAATTTAAAGGAAATGGACAGTTTTCTGGATAAATATCACTTGCCAATATCAATATCAAGAACAGATAAGCAATTTAAAAAGACCTATAACCCCTATGGAAACAGAAGCAGTCATCAAAAGTCTCCCAAGCATAGAAAGCCCATGTCCAGATGGCCTCAGTGCAGAATTCCACAAGAAATTCAAAGAATAGCTTATAACAATTCTCCTCAACATACTCTATGCAACTGAAACAGAAGGGTCTTTACCAAACTTTTTATGAGGCTTCAATAACACCTATACTCAAGCTACACAAAGACACACCTGAGAAAGAGAACTTCAGACCAATATCCCTCATGAACATTGATGCGAAAAATACTCAATAAAATACTGGCAAATTGGTTCCAAGAACATATCAAAAAATCATCCACCATGATCAAGTATGTTTCATCCCAGAGATGCAGGGATGGTTCAACATATGAAAATCTATCAATGTAATCCATCATTAAGCAAACAGGGAAACAAAAATCATATGATCATTTCAGTAGATGCTGAAAAAACCTTTTAAAAAACCCAGCAACCCTTCATAATAAAGGTCTTCGAGAAATCTGGGATAACAGAACATGCCTAAACATAATAAAAGCTATATACAGCAAGCCAACAGCCAACATCAAACTAAATAGATAGAAATGTGATTCCTCTAAAATCAGGAACAAGACAAGGCTAAACACTCTCTCCATACCTTTTCAACATTTTACTTGAAGTTCTAGCTAGAGCAATAATAAAACAAAAGGAGATCAAGGGAATATATATTGGAAAGGAAGAGGTCAAACTTTCACAATTTGCAGATGATACAATAGTTTGCATAAGCGATGCAAAAAAAACCCTCTACCAGGGAACACCTACAGCTGATAAATACCTTCAGCAAAGTGGCAGGATACAAGATCAACTCAAGAAAATCAGTAGCCCTACTATATACAGACAATAAAAGGGCTGAGAAAGAATTCAGAGAAATACCACCCTTTACAATTGCCACAAAATACATAAAATAACTTGGGGTAACCCTAAGAAAGCAAGTGAAAGACCTGTATTGCAAAAACTTTGAGTCTTTAAAGAAAGAAACTAAAGTAGACACCAGAAAATGGAAAGATCTCCCATGCTCTTGGATAGATAGGATCAACATAGTAAAAATGGCAGTCTTGCTAAAAGTAACCTACTATTCAATGCAATCCTCATTAAAATAGCAGTACAATTCTTCACAGACCTTGAATAAACTACTTTATATGGAAAAACAAAAGACCCAGGATAGCCAAAACAACCCTGATAAACAAAGCAACATTTGGAGGCATCACCATCCCTGACTTCATGCTCTATTATAGAGCTATAGTCCTGAAAACAGCTTGGTATTGGCACAAAAATAAACAGGTAGACCAATGGAATCAAATTGAAACCCCGATATTAAGCCATACACAAATGAACACCTGATCTTTGACAAAGAAGCTAAAATTATACAATGGAAAAAAGAATGCATCTTCTACAAATGGTGCTGGCATAACTGGAGGCTAACATAGAAGACTGAAGATAGATCCATGTCTATCACCATGCACAAAACTTAAGTCCAAATGCATCAAAGACCTCAACACCTCAAATCCTGCCACACCAAACCTCTTGGAATAGAAAGTGGGAGATACCCTTGAATGAATTGTTATGGGTGAACACTTCCTGAACATAACACCAGTAGCACAGACATTGAGATCGACAATTCATAAATGGGATCTCCTGAAACTGAGAAGCTTCTGTAAGCCAAAGGACACGGTAAACAAGACAAAAAGGCAGCCCAAAAATGGGAAAAAACATTCACTAACCCCACATCTGACAGTGGGCTGATCTTCAAAATTTACAAAGAACTCAAGAGTCAAGTCTCCAAAATGCCAAAGGATCCAATTAAAAAGTTGGGTACAGAACTAAATAGAGAATTCTCACTTGAGGAATCTAAAATGGCTGAGAGACACTTGAGAAAGTGCTCAACATTCTTAGCCATCAAGAAAAGGCAAATCAAAACAACTCTGAGATATCATCTTACTCTTGTCACAATGCCTAAAATCAAAAACACCAAAGACAGTTTATGCTGGAGAGGATGTGTTGAAAGAGGAACACTCCTCTACTGCTGGTTAGAGTGCCAACTCATACAGACACTTTGGAAATCAATATTGAGATTTCTCATGAAAATGGGATTCAGTCTACCACAGGACCCAGCAATCCCACTCTTAGGCATATACCCAAAAGTTGTACATTCATACAACAAAGCCGTCTGTTCCACTATTCATAGCAGCATTACTTCTAATAGACAGAACTTGGAAACAACCTACATGCTCCTCAACTGAAGAGTGGACAGTAAAAAATCTGGTGCATTTACATAATGGAAATGTAGTAGTATTCAGAGGAAAAATCAATGGGATCTTGAAATTTCCAGGGAAATGATTGGCACTAGAATAAACCATCCTGAGTGAGGTAACCCAGTCACAAGAAGACAAACATGGTATGTACTCACTCATATATGAATTTTACGCATGGATCAGGAGAGTACCAGTCTAAAATCCCAACTGCCAGAGTCTGGGAAACAGAACCTTCATCCACTGATGGATGGAATCAGCTAACTGAACTGAACTCCTGTAACCTAGTGATAAAGAGGGAGGAGTGATGAGCAAGGTGACCAAGACAGGTCTGGTTTAATGCACGGAAATTGCTGACCTGAACAAGGGGGAACTCTTGAACCACAGACTGATAGCTGGGAGGCCAGCATAGGGCTGATCCATACCCCCTGAATGTTGGTGTCAGTTAGGAGGTCTAGGCAATATGGGGCCTTGGGTAGCAGATCAGTATTTATCCCTGTCATACAAATGGATTTTGGTTGCCCATCCCACAATGAGGGATGCTCTCTGAGTCTGGACTATTTGGAGAGGGCCTAGTCTCTTCCCTGAATGAAATGACAGACTGTCGGTACCCCCATGGAGGGCCTCACCCTCTCTGGGAAACAGAGTGGGGATTGGGTCAGGGACTGGAGGGGCTGGTGGTGGGTGGGGGAAGAGGGGAAGAAGAGGGAGCTGGTATTGACATGTGAAGCAAGCTTGCTTCCTATTTAAATAAAAAAATCTTTAAGGAAAAAAGCTTAATTCTCTCATAAGTAGTTCAAACCAGGCTTTTTGTTTGTGAGGCAAAAAGGAAGGAAGGAAGCATCTATGAGTATTTCCTAGATGACTAGCTGACTTTCTATCCCACTCTAATCTCTTTTTCTTTCTCTTTTCTCTTCATTTTTTCAGGAAGGGATAACTATATGCATCACATCCCAACTCCAAAGCGTTCTGAGGCTGATCTCCTCTTGTGTCTAAAACTATCCATACTCTTGGCAAAGAATAAAAAAGATGATCCTTTTTTTAATTACTGCTTAGTTTTGTTATTGGTTCTACTACTACAAGAGGGGATAAGGGAGGACCCACTTTGCAGGTAAATAAGATACCAGGCCAAAGAAGGAGAAAAGGAAGAAAGGGGAGGGACTATAGAAGGAAAAAGGGAAGAGAGGGGAAGGAGGTAAACCTTGGCAGATGATTCTCAGAACAACTACAGCAATTTCACTACTTTTCCTTTTTTTCTAAGGAATACCTGCAGATCGCTCAGGCCATATAGACATACCCAGGGACCTACTGTGCCAGAACACTTAAGACTTGCCAAATGCAACCTGCAATGGGCTTCATAGATTCACAACAATGATGAATATACGATATGAATATGGTAATAACACCAAGCCAAAGTCAGGCTTTAGTAGAGGAAATTAAAGAAATAAGAGAAAATAGGGAAAACAGCTACATAATGTCCAGGAATGGAAGATGTTACCAATGAAGTAGGGAGACCACTGTGCTTGTTGTCTAGAGTCTTACATAGGGTTTATGGAAGGAGCTAAACCAAAGGTGAGGAAATTTCTATTCAAATTGGTTAATTAATGTATTAATTCACTGAACATATCACAAGGTGTGATGACTATTCTTGGTTTTTAATTCTACCATATCTGCCATTAACTGAAACTCAAACGACCAGGCATACCAATGAGGGATTTTTTTCCTCAATGAAGTCACTTGAAGTAAGAAGACACATGTCTAATATAGATTTTGAGATGGAACAATCCACTTTTCATCTGGACCACTCGCAGCTGATATGGAAGAAAGAGGTTCTTTTGTTCTGCCTGGTTGCTCTTGCCTCACTGGCAACTGGCAATAGAGCCAATTATTTTGGGATTATGGCATATACTGCAGATGAGCTGAGACAATAGGCTTTTTGAAGTGAGCAACGACTAGATTCTTGGACCTTCTGCTCATAGGCAGCCATTATTAGTTTACCTGAGCCATAGTGTGTAAGTCATTATATATGAGATTAAATAATACATTGGGATATCACTATATATATATATGTTTATGTATTAGAATGAATCTCTCTACATATACATGTATATGTATATACATGTATAGAAGAAAGACTTCTTCCTTTCCTCCCTTGTTAGGTTGACTTACATAGAGATTATTCTGTTTAATAAAAAGATCTAGTTAAAGAATGAACACAATAAAGCCCTTCTGATGGGGGAATGTCCTTATGTATATATGTTTCTCTTATTGGCTGGCAAATAAAACACTGATTTGTCAGTAGCCAAGCAGGAAGTAAAGGCAGGGCTATGAGATAAGGAGAATTCTGGGAATAGGACACAGATAGAGGTCACAAGAGAGACACCATGTAGTCATTGAAGGAATAACATGCTGCGATCTTCTCCGGTAGAAATACATCAATTAATAGTTATGGATTAATAATTAAGAGAGTGCTAGTCAGTAAGAAGCCTGAGCCATTGGCCAAACAGTTTGTAATTAATAAAAGTCTCTGTGCGTTGATTTGGGGCTGAAGAATGGCAGGACCAATCTAGACAGAAACTCCATCAATACCCTTCTTTCTTTCCTATCCCCATTTCCTTATACTTCATGTATATGTAGAGAGATGCATTATTTTTATATTATATATTCTAAGTTCTGTTACTCTAGAGAACTCTGACTAATACACAAGATGAGCCAACGCAGGGTTCACGCACTTTGTTCATGTTTCCCTGGCCCAGTTAGGGAGAAGAACACATACTGCTGGCTAAGGTCTGGTTGCGTCTACCTAACCTCTATTCCATTTCTGACTTTGAGCAGGTCTGTCTGCCATTGGTACTGTTTGTTGACCTCACAGGTGACTTTATGGTTGCTAATAAAATCAGGATCCCTTTATTCTCACATCCATGTGGCTACCTGGTAGATCTGCTAGGGAGCCTACCCCTATCACAGATACCAAGATGTTTGCTCATTGCCTGTGAGGTAGTCTTTTTCCTGAAAATAGATGGAGATTTTGTAGAAGGTGTTCCTACAAACATTTTTGTTTGTTAAGCTTAATTGAATCAAAAATATATTAAAGGATGACAATAACTTCTATATATTCCTCTGGACTTCATGCTAGTTGGTCAGCTGGCTTGATAACATTGCTTTAAGATCCTCTATTTTTCTTCTGGTTAGTCAGTTTGACTGTCTAGTGATCAGCTAAAAGAAATCTTGTTTTTATTTTTCAGTGATCCTGGTTTATTGATATGATGCTAAATTTCTTCTCATCCAGAATATCTGTTTTCATTATAACATTGGTGATTGATGTGTAGACTACAGTGTGTGTCTTTTCCTTTCACACCTACCCTGAGGTACCTAGCCCCCACCTTGATTTCTTAATACAG